>NW_026535940.1:600000-1200000 GCF_028551555.1 Melozone crissalis | reverse complement strand
CTGTGTCCCAGCCCAGGGAACACTCACCAAAGGAGATGTCCCCGAAGTCGAGCTCAGCCAGGTCGAAGTGTAAACTCGGTGCAGTGACGCTGCCCCTGGAGGCCGAGGACAGAGCAGGCAATGGCTCGGTTAAAGGCACAAGACTCTGTGCTTTGATGCTCAGGGACAGCTCATGGGAAATGTGCTTCTGCCCAGCAGCTGCTGGGCTTTGTGCCCTTCTACAGCCCCAGTGAGGAAACAAAAGTTCCTGGCCCTGGTGCTTTCTTGCTGGTCAATCTGTCACTTCAAATGTGTTCTGGGGACTTTGCTGATGAATGCATCACACACAGAAACAAAGAGAACATCTGCCAAGCTGAACTTTGTTCATGTCAGTAGTAACAGCTGATGAACTCACTTCAGGTTCTGCTCATTAAGGACCTCTTGCTGTAATTATGGGCTGACCTGTTCCCATTGCCACTGGTGAGAACATCACTGCTGGCTGATGGAGAAGCCTTGGGCCAGCAATGTTCATGTGCTGGACGTGCGACTTTGGAGGCAGGGGAGGAAAGACAAGGCCCCAGCAGCCCCAGAGCCAGATCAGTGCTCGTGCTCCTGCATCTGCCCCGGGGCTGATGCCAGCACGGCTGCAGCTCTGCTGGGGCTGGGGGGATCAGGGCCTGCTGGGGGCAAGGCACAGCATTCTGTTCTTAGTCTTTGGCCAGAAATTTCACCACAATAGAGAAGCTGCCAGTTAGGGGAATCCCTGGCCAAGCTTCAGCACTACCTTCCATTCCATTCCCTTCCCACTCCTGCCCCATGTTACATGCTCCTGCCTTCAGGTGGCAGGATGGGAATAACATTCCAGGGATGACTTCAGGGCTTGCCTGAGAAAGAAGGTGTCTTCTTCTTTTCAAATTATCAGGAGAAGAGGATCCAGCCAAGTTCAGGACTCAGCCGTCAGCACTGAAAAACTGAGTGCAAATCAGCCCCCGCATCTCTTCAATCCCTGGGCGGTACCCACCAGACTCCTCTGTTCCTGCTGTAGCACTCATCTCTCACACACACCTGGCTCCCCAAGACCCAAAGACACAAGCTCTACAAGTCTACAGCTAAACGTAACTCCTCTGAATTTCAGCCAACACCACTAAATTGTTCCCTGAGCCCACAGCTAGAAGAGCTGTGAAGGAGACATCCCTGACACTGTAAGAACCAAAGGAAAATCACTGCCAAGAGATAGGCCTGGAAAGCTAAATTTTGGGCTTTTCTCTGTTAATTGTGAGCTGCTCCTTAAGACACTTCTCATCCTGTTAGATCCATCCTCTCAATGAATCACTGCTGCACCTGACAGGCAGAAAAGATAAGGTATGGAGGGGTTTTAAAAAGGTTGTTTTCTTCTGCTTTTATAACTAGGTCCATTGACATGTTTGTTTTCTTGTATGGCATCTAAAGACAGGTCCATGTCTCCCAATGGCACCTTGCAACCCCCAGACACTGCTCTTGCTTTGAGCAGTGTGTTTGCTCAGATGACTTCCAGAGGCCCCCTCCAGGACCACTGCAAAGCCACGTGCCTGTGGCCTCCCAGAGAATGGCTCTGTTTGGCTGACAGTGCTGAGGAAGCATTTCAGAAGCTGCTTGTGCTCAGCAGGGTGCAAGCCAGCTCCCAACATGTTCCAGCAGCCTCCAGGGAATCTGGGACACAGAAAGCTCCAAGGCCACTGAAAGCAAGAGCAGATGCCTTCCATCCTGCTCACTTCCAGCCAGGCTGCAGGGCAGCAGATCCGATGCTTGGTTCCGTCTGTAGCTCTTTCCCAACTCCGCTCTCACCCAAAGGTGTTTGCACAGGGACAGATGAGCTGCCTCACCTCTGGGTGCTCAGCTGGTACCGAGCTGCCCGGGCACCGACATTGCGCACCAGCCGAGTCTGCTGGGCGCTGACCTTGACGGGACACTTGGAAAAGTCCAGCTGGGCAGGGAAGTCCAGCACAGCTCGGGCACCAATGGCCCGAATTGGCACAACGATCCTTTCCCTTGCAGTGAGGCACACCAGCTCGTGGCAATAATCCTGCAGGAAAAGAAACTGGCTCAGCACAGGACATTTAGTGCCATCCCCATGGCAGAAGAAAAACCATTTCCTATACCCCTTCAAGAGCATCCATTTACCTATTGCACCCTCAAATGAACACTAAGTTCTACTACTATGTCACATTTTAAAGGCACCAGTGCACTTTGCAAAATCTGTCTCAATGGCATTAAGCTCTTGTGTCACTTGAGTCATACAGATAACAGCCCTAGGCCACCATCATTCCTACTCTAAACTTAAATGATGTTAAAGAATTCCTAAGCCCCTTCTAAGCAGCATGGAGCTGGGGAACACAGGACATTGCTCTTTAGGCTTCTATATTCCCACTGTCTGAGAATAGGACAAAGTGTTCAACTGACTCTAAGCAGCAAAAGGAAGAGGAGAAAACAGCTGCACCCAAAGACATCCTGCACCTCTGGCCTGGTGCAGAAACATCAGTTGGCTCACAACTCCCCTCTAACTTTGCCTGTCCAACCAAGTCAGGAGAAGAACAGTGCTAAGAGGTAGCAGGATGCTGTTGGAAAGGGCCTCTCTTTGTTTCCCTGCAAGGCTTCCTCCCTTCCATGCATGCCCTCAACCCTTCTGTATGAACAAGCCTCCAGATCAGAACATGAACCCTCCAGATCCCCGCACTGAGATCAGACTTGCCAGGGCCTCAGTACTGCCGTTCAAACCTCCCCACAAAAGCACTTTTGGCACGGAATGGGTGCCAGCTGACAGAGCAAGCACAGCGACAGGCATGAAGACAGAGCCCCAGCAGTGTCACTGCCACGGGCTCTGGGCTCACAGCTCTGCCTGCAGCTTGTACCTGCCCTACACCAGCTCCTTCAGGCAGGTGTTCAAGTCCCCTGCAGCTCAGCAATCTCCTGCTGACCAAGGGCACCCAGAGCCCAGTGTGCCTGTGCCAGGCCGGGCTCACAGGCACAGCACATCCTCTGCCCTGGCCCTGCAGCTGTGCCATGCTCACTTGTGCTCTGGGACAGCACAGCTGCAAGGCTGCACAACAGAGGGAGTGAAAAAGCACCGGCTTTGCTCCAGCCCAGGGGCAGGCAGGGAAGCTGTTGGCAGTCCAGGAAGGAGGAAAGCTCTCTGACCTCTTTGTTCCTCTGGTGTTTTCCATCAGAATGAAACCCCTTCCACTGCACCTAGAGATGGCCCAACATCTATCAGCAGCCCTCTGTCATTTTCATCCTGTTTCCTGTGCATCTTCCCTTGGCAATGCTCAGCAATGTGCAGGGAGGGGAAGCAGAGCCTCTCAGGCCTGGCTGCAGTGCCTGCCAGCAGTGCCAAGGTGTGACTGGCTGCAGGCTGCCTGCCCACGCCTGGAGCCCAGCTCACAGCATGCAATGGGCTGGAGCCAGAGTGCAGGGAAAACAATGGCTGTGGAGATCATTGTGTGCTGTGGCTCCTCCAGCCTCACCTTGTTCTTGCTGGGGGTGAAGCGGATGCGCACAGGGGCAGAGGCGCCCGGCGGCACGGCACGGTACGCATCGCTGGAGCTCACCAGCTGGAAGTAAGGTGAGCTCTCCATGGAGACCTTCACCACGTGAAGAAACTGCAGCAAAGACATGAAATTTGATTTTGCCACTTGTGGAAACAGGACGAGAGGAGACCTGTCCATGCCCTGCTACCATCCCTCCCTTGCCCCTTTTCCAAAGCACTTTCAGCTGAGCAGGCACAGGCACATCATTCACAAGGCTGAACTTGAATCCCTTCTCTCTGGCTCCAGCGTTTTGGCCAGGGGCAGTAGGGCAGTGCCTGCTGGGAAGGAAGGGCCGAGCAGGTCAGCACCAGCAGGATGGAGACACAGCATCTGAACCAAGTCACCTGCGTATTCAACAAGGCCAAAAAAACCTGCTGGCTTCTGCCTGCACACAGCCATGAAGTTGTCATGTTCCAGAGGGGGAATGTGCTACCTAAAAGCAAACCAGCACATTACTGTGGGGCAAGGAAGAAATTCCCTTCCAGCAGATCAGGTTTGGGTAGGGACCTTCTGGGGATACAGTCAGGCAGGCAGAGCAGCAAGACAGGAGACCAAACACTGTGGTCTTACTGGGAATAAAAGCAAACCTGAAAAGCAAAAGAAGGAATGAACACAGCAAGACAATCCCTAAAACAAGGAGATGGCAAAGAGAATTTAAATGGGCAGTAAAGCAGCAAGGAAGAATCATAAAACCATGAGAGCAACCAGCTTGCCAACAATGACAGAAACAGAGACAGGCGGTGTCTATTGACCATGGGGCTTCAGAGGCATTTTCTGCCTGGAGAAACAGGACCAGCACTGACTGACAGTGTGGTTCCAGTATGAAAAGCCAATCTTGGCTCTCCAGGGCTTCCTGCTGCCTGTGAAGGCAAGCTGGGCTGCTGGGCATTCCTGCCTGCAGCCAGGAGGCCAGGTTCTGCCCTCTGGGGTACCCATGCACAGCACACATGCATTTTCTAACACACTGATATCATCAACCCCTGAGCACCAAAATGCTCTCCAAAAGTCTAAACCAGATGATTTGGACTCCCTCCTGTCTCCTCCCACCAGCCCACTCTTGGCACAAGCCTCACTTGAGAAAATGTTTCCCTGACTGAAATTCAAATGGTCTCAAGTTTTCCTCTTTACAGTGGAACACAACTGACATTTTTCAACTTTTTCCCTCTCAGCTCTCTTGGGAAACTGCAAAACAATCCCAATTTCTTCAGGTGAAGGTGGAAACCTCCAGGAGCACATGGCTTTGGATGTGCTGTGCTTCTGCAAAGGGAAAGCAGAGCACCGTGTTGCTTTTGGAAAAGCTGAGCAGAGCTGGATGAAGCTGAGCAGGAGCCTCAAGTGGCACCTAAAGGCCTCTCACTGCTTCTGCTCCATCACTCTGATTGCAGGGCTCTTGCAGAACACGGTTCCTGCAGGGCCAATGCCATTAATGAGAAGTGATTCCAGCATAAAGTGCAGAAGGCTCAGCCCCTGAGCTTTGCCTGTGAGCTGCATCAAGGGAGCCAAACTGGTTGAGAGAGGCAGAGATTCCTACCAGGAGCCAAGAATAACCAAGGACACACAGGGTGTGCTATAGACCCAAGGCAAAGCATGAGAGCAGGTAAGAACTGTACAGCCCTCAACATTCCTGTCAATCCAGAGCTTTCGAGAGAAGGAAACTCCTTTGGGATAGACACCATCAACGCCTGGCCAAAATCTGGGCACAATTCCCAGCACAGGAAGATTTCCACCATCTTGCAGAACAAGGTGCTGAGACATTTTCTTCTGCATGTGCTGCAGCAGATAACTTGCTTTGCTGTACACTGAGGGAATGACAGCACTCTCCTCTTCCAGCACAGTGTTAAAGCTCTGGGTGCCAGCACTTATCTTGTCCTTATTCATGAGAGACAGCACCATTTCAGAGACCTCCCGAGCGACGAAGTTCTGAAATACCAGCTCTGGTGGGGAAACCCCAAACCAGCTCTGTTTCGGAGCAGCTGACGGCAGCTGGAGAGGAGAGAGAGCAGGGAGAGCTTCAGCTGCTGGGAGGAAGGTTCATGCAGGAGAATCTTCCACTGATCCCCAGTGAAGTACAGACTCTGGAGGAGCACGTCTGCCCAGCCCACACTGGGCAAACAGTGGCTCACCCACCTCTGCTCTGAGCTGATCCACAGCTGCTGGGCCACACAGAGCAGGCTCAAGCCAAGCTGCTCTTCTGGCATGGATTTCTCCAGGTCTCTTTCTCCAGAATGCCAGGCAGCACTTTCCTAAAATACAGCCCTGTGCCCACGTCGTCACAGAGCTCTGGGGCACTGACTGAGCACTCATGGAGTAAGTAAAACCCATGAATTTACAGGAGACTCCATGGGAAAGGATTTGGGATGTCTTTTACTCTGAGACAGGGAAACCAAGGCCCACACAACTGCAAATCTCTTTTTTGCTCTACAACTTAGACATCAGTAAGAAGAGCACAGGACCAGAGGAGGTTTGAGAGATGAGGTGACACTTGGCTGAAGCCAAAAGGTTATTAAGCAAAAGAATGGAATTTGTTGGTTCTGTGTGTTATTTCTGGTTTGCATTTGTTCAGGTTGGTTTGTTGAGTGTCACAGTGAGAGGGACAGGGTTGAAGACCTGACCAAAAGGAAGGAGGATGAGAAGGGAGGGCACAGAAAAGTTGGTGCTCAGTAGAGAATGGAAGATCCTGAGTACCCATCCAATGGCAAAGGGCACAGGGACCGCCCCAGCCGGGTACAAAGGGGATACAAAGATTGCCATTTTCTCAGAGGGTGTGTGTGTGCGCTTGGCTCTCAGGGAGGGAGACAGCCCCAGCTCAGCTGAATCCTTACTAAGAAACACTTTTCCTTTGCTTTGATGATTTTGTTCCTTTTCATTGTATTTAAAAGTTAGTGTGTTCCAAAGAGAGGAAAAGGCAAAAATAAAAAGACAAATGAGCTGAAAATAAAAAGACAAGTGAGGTGAATGCTGAATGAGGATAAGTTTCAGTTATTTTCTCAGCAACTTGGGTAAAAGTAGAGTTGGTATCTCCTTTTTCAGTGGCCTTTAAATGGGTGCTTTCTTGTCATTACTGCGATCTTATTTCATGCCATTCTAGAGGCACGTCTGGAATGACACGACAACAGCAAATGCTTCTGGAGCAGAGACATTGCTTGGAGAAAACTCTGCCCTGCTTTCTCTGCCTTCTCCAGCCACACTGCTGTCACTGCAGAGACACAAGCAGGTCTCCTCTGTGACTTCACAGCAGACACATTCTGCTGAAGGGAGTGGCTGCAGCACACTGTCCCTTAGCTGTGCCCTTCCCTGAGGTGTTCCCAAGGCTCCTCTCCAGGACAATCCTTTACCTGGATTGTGTTCCATGTCTCTTGCTTCCCATTTCCTACTCAACAGCCCACCTCAGTCACCTACCCGTTTGGACTGTGCTTTATACCAAGCTAGTCCTGCCAGAAAAGCAGCTTTAAACACACCTCTGAGTAGGCACTGATCCAGACAAAGCACATCCATTCCCCTCTGCCCAGGGCCAGTCCCCTGTACATCTGGCAGCCTGCAAAATCTAACACCCCGTCAGGGTCCAACACATTGTTCCAGCCCAAAGCAGTAATGCAATTTGTTGTGTTCAATCTGAAGTAATTCCTGCAGATCCTTGGCCTTCAAAGGCCAACGCTGCCACTCTGCAGCGAATCCTGTGACCCCGAGCATTTGATGGTGACCACACCAAAGCAAGAGGTGGCTCCTTCAGCAGGAGAATGGCAAAGGGCAATTTTGGGTCTCTGTGTCCCCAGCCTTCCTCCCCTTGTTTTAGCAATGGCAGCTGCACTCCAGCACACCCCAGCAGCTTCAGCAGAGGGTATTTGTGTTGGCTTAGTGCAGATCAGGACTCCCAGTCCACCACTCCCAGCACTTTGCAATGACAGCAGGACCTGGACACTGAGGTATTTTGCTGGAGGCAAGCCTGTCACAAACACACACCCTCTTCAAACTTCATGTGAAACAGAAAGGAAAAGAGCAGGAAAAGGCTACCTTTGGGCGAGTCTCACTCCTGTCTAGAAATGGGCCAATTCTGGGCAGAATACTCCCCCCAGTGCTGGCCTCCTTCTTCCTGCTGAGAAACTTCTCCCTCTGGAACTTAGAGGGAAGCAGCTGAAAGGCAAAAGTAAACCAGCTAGAGCCTCAGAGTTGTGCTTGTTCAGAAAGGCTTTTCTTGAACAAGTGGCACTGCTGAATAACTTGTGATCACAGCCACTAGGACATTCCTGGAAGCCCTGGGGGTTTCCTGCTGAAATACTTAGCATCAGTGAATTAATACAATTAATAATACAGAGTGGAACACACATACTCCAGCCATATGGCTCTGTCCCATTGCCTTCTCCATGATTGGATGGGACATGGTTGGGGATTTCTGCTCTTTGGGCATTTGTTTCCTCTAACGTTTCATTGGATTGAGGCAGTGACCTTTCCAGAGAATGGGGAGGAGCTCTCAGAACTGCCTGAACTCCATCCCTGCACAACGCTCAGAACTCACAGCAAGGAGATATCGCTGCTGGATGAGTCCAAGAGATGCAAGAAGGGAACACTGTACCAAGAGTGAGGTGCACAGGAATGTGTCTAGGTTTT
Organism: Melozone crissalis; assembly: GCF_028551555.1. NCBI lineage: Eukaryota > Metazoa > Chordata > Aves > Passeriformes > Passerellidae > Melozone > Melozone crissalis. The sequence continues at coordinate 1,191,853 of NW_026535940.1, read as the reverse complement.
AGTTCTCCCTGTTGATTGTTTTCTCTTTCTGGGCTGACAGAGCCCTCCACAGAAGAAAACAGAGGCATCTCCTTGACAGAGCCTCAGCAGTGGGGCATCTTCAGCCAAGTGAGCTTTGTGGCCCTGGCTCCAGCGCTGCCTGCAGGGCTGCATCTGTGCCCACACAGGGGCTGGGAGAGAACAGCTGCTTTGGAAGCTCTTCCAGCTGGGACCAGCCGTGGCTCTCAAGGCTTTGGGCAGAGTTTGAGCTTCCCCCCACCACATGCCCAGGTGCCCAAGGGCAGGATGGTCAGAGCAGCACAGGTGAGTGCCCAGCCTGACAGAAGGAATTCCTGTGGCAAAGGGAAAGGGACAGAACACATGCTCAGGCCTTCAGCTGTGCATTGGTTTCACTTGACTCTGCTGGCACAGCCAGGCAAGACACAGCTGAAGCATCCCACAGTGTTCCCTATTGCACCAGGACATCCCCAGCAACAGCAGCACAGCACAAAGGGCTGGGCAGGGGCTCTGCAGCTTCACAGCACTGCTGGACAACAGGGGCAGGGAGAGCAGGGACACCAGGGCACTGCCAGCCTTAACACAGCCCCAGTGGGTACTCACAGTATTAGGCTTCAGCCCTTCCCTGGACAAAAGACGAGGTGTTGTTGGTGTCTTCTTTGGCAATCCAGACGCCATTTCCAAGGGACGATGTCGCAGGTGAGCGACAATGCCTCAACAAAACTGGAAGGAGCAACAATGGAACTCTGAAAATCCACAACCCAATTCATGGCAGCTTCAAGGCATATTCTGGTGCTAAAAATGGTACATTACTTGAAAGTAGCTAAGTGCTTGGTTGGTGTAAGCAGCTAGCTAGTATAGTAGGCCTCTAGTTGGACTTTATTTGAACTACATGGCTACCTTGTGCAATTCAAAGTTAGATCATACTGAAACCTGGAGCTGAAAATCTGAACATTCATAACAGTTCGAAGAGACAAAACTGTAGCCTAAATATTACTCAAAAATAGCTAGAGTGGGCCTCCTCTTCTTTAGGCTAAAGCACCCTTGCTCTCTCAGCTGCTCCTCACAGCTGAGACACTAATGAGAGACTGGAATGTTATGGCTAATGGCTTAAATATCATTATAAAGGACTTTCTGCCCATTGTGACAAAACTGTATAAAGAAGCTGCGACCACCCAAGCCCACCCCTCCTGACCCTGACTGGAACTTGGCACTGTGAGTTAAGCTGCCTAAGGGAACTTGAGACAAGATCAAGATGATACTATTGTCTCATTAGCTCAGGTCTGGGGAGAAGTACACAAGGCTGAGGAGAAAAACCTATCCACAACAAAGCCAAACCCAGCAGCTGTCCTGAAAATCAGCTCTGTCTGGGTTCAGGCTGGGGAAGTCATAGCCACAGACTCTTCTGCTGAGGCCAGGTTTGCACACAAACCTCCCAGCTAAGACCTCCACAGTGCCTCCAGACCCATTCCTGAGGCCTTGCACCAGACGACTGCAGGGCATGCAAAGCAACACAACAAATCAGAAAATCCAGAACCCAACTCATGGCAGACTCAAAGGATATATGGGTGCTAAAGATTTTACATTATTTGAAAGTAGCAAGAGACAGATTCCAACTTGCCCCACCCCTGGGAGGTACCTGGGCAAGGTATCACCTTGCCCAAATCTGCATTAATCCACTGGAGTCTTACATTTTGCCAGACCTCACCACAGAGAAGACCAGAAGAGGATTTAATGGTAGGCCAATGGGATCCATGGAATGGTGATATTTTTTACTAAATCTCTCTCTGTCACTCTCTTTCTCCTCCCCTGCTTCCCAACCTCCATCCCCCTCCCACTTTTTCTTTTCTTTCTCTCTCTTTCTCCCTCACATTTACTGTTCCATAAAATCCAGACCATTGACTTTGGCATATGGTCTCGTCTGCACCTCAATACAGAGGCATCTCCCTAAAAATTTTAAAACCCAGATGATAAAAACCCACTGAAACTTGAACAGAACTCATTCACCTTTAAGCAGTTTAAGCAGTTACCATAGGGAAAAAATTTATAGACTACTATCTTTAGAAAACGTTGCACTTCTTCAGTAAAAAAAGCACAATCAGTAGTCCATTTATTGTTCATCCTCTCAGGTGTACATGTCACTGAACTACTGCGCCAGAAGACTGGCATGATCACATTCTCTGTATCCCTTTGGCATTCTCTTTCAGAGCACAGATGAAACAAAACCAAAAAGTTCAACTTTAGTCGGTCTTTACCTTCAAATGAAATTCAGGACTCCCTAGCAGACACCAGTGTTCTGCACGCTGCGGAGCTTTTCGCAGAGGCCAATGCTCTGCACCTTTAGCAATTCTCTACGCCGACAGTTCCCCTGGCGAATGGCCCGCTGCAGCCGCCTGCAGGAGCCCAGGCTGCGCACACCCAGCCAGGGCCGCGCTCTCAGGCAACTGAGGCCGCGCCGCTGTCACAGACGCTGAGGGCCCGGGCGCGGTTACCGGGCAACCGCGGCACCGAGTGCGGGGCCGGGTGGGGCCGGGCCGGGCCGAAGGGATTTGCAAAGGAGATTGGCACTGCAGCGACGGACTGCAGTTTGGGGCTTCCCAAGAGTCTTTCTGTAACTAATGAAAGGTTAAAATGTGGTGACGAAGGCATCTATGCCAGGTCTGTACATTGCTCTTTGCAGCACTAGTATCCGACTCTGGCTGGAACAGCAGGAGGGGCTGAGGCAGCAGGGAAGGGGGCTCAGCCTGGAGGAAAGGAGGCTCAGGGGGGACCTTCTGGCTCTGCGCAACTCCCTGACAGGAGGGGACAAGAGGCTGCTGCAAGTTCAGGCAGCGCCGGAGCCGCCTGGCTCCCCCTCTCCTCCCCCGCTCCGCCTCTTCCTCCCTCCCTCCTCCTCCTCCTCCGCTCCCGCAGCCCTCGCAGCCCCCGGGAGGGGCGGGGATGGAGCCGGGACAGGTCGGAACGCAGAGAGGCCTGGGGGAATGCCAGGACTGGAAGTGACTGGGCTGTACTGGGATCATCCTGGGAGCAGCTCCTGGGTGACTGAGTTCTACTGGGATCATCCTGGGATCACACTGGCAGTGAGGAGGAGCAGCGCGATGGCTCCAGCCCTGGGGCTGAGGGCGCTCCTCTGGGGCCAGGGGCGAGTGGGACCCCCGGCACCGGGACCCTGAACCGCCACTGCCAGCACCGGGACCCCCCTGCTCCCCTTAGCCTGCACAGGAGCCCCCTGAATCCCCCTGTTGTGGACATCAGGACCCTCTGCTCCCCTTTTCCCGGGCATCCCATGGCTCCCAGCCTCCAAACTTGGCGTAGGCTTGACTCTGGGACAACCTGGAGTGCCTTGGTCTCCCATTCCTGCCTTTCCCAGTCACACCTTTCTGCAAAAACAGAGACCCCCTGAACTCCCCCTTTCTGAACATCCCGGGTGTCCCCACTCTGGTCTCCACTTTTTGGGAAACCCTGGACTCCCCTTTCCTGGGCTCAAGGACCCCCTGGTACTCCTCTCTACCTCTCCACGTCCCTGCCCACCCCCCCATTCCCATGACCCTGAGACCCCCCTGGCACCCCCATTCCTGAAAACCCAGATGACCTTTTACCCCTTTGCTCAGTACTGAGACCCCCCTACACCCCTTTATCCGGCACCAACTCAACCTTTTCCCAGCCCCTTCTTCATTTTTTAGAAGCACAAGACTACTCTTTCTCTGTTCGAACTTCTCATGGGATTACAGCTATTTTAACATCTGCTTACTTTAACATAGAAGCCTTTATTTGATATCAATTTGAACACTTTAATCTCCTTATAGTTTTATGCGTTATGAAGAAAAAGAGTATTTTCTTGTTGTTAGGAAAATTAATCCAGAAACACCAGACGTTTATGTTCACAAAGGAGACAGAGGAGTCCTTTCTGGCTTTGTTCCAATAAAGGGAGAGGCCATGGGGCATTCCCCTGGGATCTCTTGAATTTTTGGAGGATGCAACCTTCTTTTTATCCTAATTTCCTGGCCACATTTCCCTTTTCTCTTTCCCCTTGGCTGAGGTGCTTCAGAGGTACAGATGGCCTGATACGCCTGACACCGAAGATTTCCCAAAGATTTCCCTCTAATGTATAACCCTCCCTTTTAGTTTTTAATTCTTACGGAGTTTAGGGGTTTTTCTTCCCCATTGTTTCTTTCATTTCTCAATGGCTTATTTCGTTTATCTGCAAACCTAAAGTGTATTTGTAAAAGCAAATATCTTTTTCCAATCATCGATCAGTGGAATCCTTCCCATTGTTTCTTTTATTTTCCAGAGCTGGTTTTATCTACGAGCAGATCCACAGATTGTTAGTAAAAACAAATCCACTATTCCTCTCCTTTACAGCTTACAAGAAGATTTCAGCTCTAAAAACAAAGCATCTTCTCAGCCCTCTCATCTAAGACTTAACTTCTTCTTTATTGACTTTAGTGTCTTCATGTTGTTTTTTATATACTTGCATTTTGTTCTTTTCTCTCACTTAGAAGAAGACTGAAGTACTGAAAAACTTAACATCACGCATGAGGCCTACCTAACCCACCAATTACTACTAACAGAAAGCTGTGGCTCAGTTGTGTTCAGATCAGCTTTATAGTTAGTGTTTAGTTTTCTACACCAGCCACAGAAGTCTCTGGTCTCAGCCACGCTAAGAAGAAGAAGCAGCAGCCTGACAGCGAGATCTTCACAGCCACAGCCAGCCCTGCTCTGGCTAAAGCTCCGCAGCCTCCCCTGTCTCCTTGCCCAGCAGCTGCTGAGGCCCAGCGCGGCCAAACCAGAGCCCATGGAGAGAGAAGCCAGCAAGCAGCCCAGAAAATAGAAAAGAAGCCCAGCCTGCAGCAAGACTGCCCAGCCCAGCCCAGACACAGAGCAGAAGCCAAAACCCAGCAGCTCCCTGCCGACCAACAAAGAAAAAAAGTTTCTGAATTTTTTCATCTTTACCATGTGTGTTTCACAAAAGCACATCTAGCTTTTCAGTAGCTCAACAGACTGTCAGATACACAAAAAACTTTGCATCACTTCCCTAAATTTCCTCCCACTCCAAAGCATAACACAGGGCCGCTGGGAGCAACTGGGATCAGACTGGGAGCAACTGGGAGCAACCAGGACCATACTAGGAGCAACTGGGATCATCATGGCATCAGAGAAGGATCATACTGAGAGGGACTGGGTCTGTGCTAGAGGCAACTGGGATCACACTGGGAGGAAATGGGGACATGCTGGGGACCAATGGGATCATACTGGGAGCAACTGGCACCACACTGAGGGTGACTGGGATCCTTCTGGAATCATACTGGAAGTGATTGGGAGCAGGCTGAGGGCAACTGGGACCATGATGGGGCAACTGGGATATACAGGAAGTGACAGGAATCATGTTGGAGGTTACTGGGAGTGGTTATGAGCAACTGGAATAATGCTAGAAACTACTGGGAGCAACTGGGAGTGAGTGGAAACACATTAAGGACAACTGGGATATACTGGGGGAGACCAGGAGTGACTGGGATCACAGAGGAAGCTTAAAGTTACTGGAATAATACTGGGAGTATCTGGGAGTGACTGGAATCCTACTGGGGGCAAATGGCACTGTACTGAGAGTGACTGGGTTCATATTGGAATCATACTGGGAAGGACTGGAACCATACTGGGAGTGCCTGGAACTATGGTAGGGGTGAATGGGAACAGCTAGGACTGTGCTGGGACCATGCTGGGATCATACTGGGATCATGCTGGGCGTGACTGGGATGATACTGGGATCACACTGAGTGTAACTGGAAGTGACTGGGAGCCACAGGGCCCATGCTGGGAGTGACCTGGGGGGAACTGGGGGAACTGGCCCAGCTGGGGCTGAGGGTTGTTCTCCCCCTGGCCTGCCCTGCGTCCTGCTGCTGTCCCTGGCCTCACAGAGCCGAGGGACAGGGGACAGCTGAGGGACAGGAGACAGGGGCAGGGACGTGGAGAGGTAGAAGGGAATTCCAGGGGGTCCTTGAGCCCAGGAAATGGGAGTCCAGGGTTTCCCAAAAAGGGGGGACCAGGGTGGGAACACAACAGTCGAGATGTTCGGGAAGGGGGAGTTCAGGGGGTCTCTGTTTTTGCAGAAAGGTGGGGCTGGGGGCTGGGAAAGGCAGGAATGGGGATCCAAGGTGCTCCAGGGCATCCTAGGGTGACGCCCATTACAAGTCTGGAGGCTGGGAGCCATGGGATGGCCAAGAAAAGGGGAGCAGGGGGTCCTGATGTCCAGAATGGGGGATTCAGGGGGTCCCTGTGCAGGATAAGAGGAGCAGGGGGGTCCCGGTGCCGGGGGTCCCACTCCCCCCTGGGCCCCCAGGAGCGCCCCCAGCCCCAGCACTGGAGCCATCGCGCTGCTCCTCCTCACTCCCAGGATGATCCCAGTAGAACTCAGTCACCCAGGAGCTGCTCCTAGTATGATCCCAGTTGCTCCCAGTCATTCTTTATTATGATGCAATTTGCCCCTGGCACAGTTCCAGTTGGTCTCAGTTGCTCCCTCTTTGATCCAGTGTGTTCCCAGTTCTCCCAGTTACCCCTAGTGTAGCCCCAAGTAACTCCCAGTATGATGCCAGTCTCTCCCAGCAGGGCCGCAGTCATTCACACTTGCCCCCAGTTGCCCCCAGCATGGTCCCAGTTCCCCGCAGCATGCTCCCAGTGGCTCCCAGTCGCTCCTAGTCCAGTCCCAGTCATTGCCTGCATGGTCTCAGGCACTCCCAGTATATCCCAGCTGCCCTGAACATTCTCGTAGTCATTGCCAGGCACTCCCAGTTACCTCAGCATGGTTCAGCTGCCCCCAGTGTTATCCCAGTCACTGCCAGGACATCCCAGTTGTCACTAGCATGCATCCTGTCATTCCCAGTTGCTCCCAGTTCCTCCCACTGTGTGCACAGAGAGCTCCCAGCATGGGCCTGGTAGCTCCCAGTAACCCCAGTGTCACAATCCATCCTTATGAACGGGTTTCGTGATTGTTCATGGATTGATCTCAGGGTGCAAAAAGCCGACACAGTACAGGGGGATTTGCAGTAATAATCAAAACAAATGCACCTTTATTGAATGACCACAGCAAAATGCGATAGAGGGATTAAGGGAGAGAAAAATACAGAGAAAGAGAGAGAAAAGAGAGCGAGAGAGGGGGGTATAGCTACCAAACGTAAAGATGAAGTCCTTTGGTCCAGTCCAGTTGAGGATCCGCCTGTTACGTCAGGGAGATCTCAGAGGCACAGTTCATCTGGACCCCAATTATACTCTTTTTCAATGGGGGAAGGGAGAATGAATTTTGCAACTGAATCAAAGGTAGTTTTGGGGAAAGAATGGTGTTTTGAAAGGGTACACACAGTCCATGTTCGGCAGTGGGCGTGAGCCATTGTTTTTGTGGTCCAATGCTCACACCTGCAACATCCATCTCGCTTTGGTCAGCTTGCCTCTCCCCACACACCTCCCCCGGGTTGGGGGTCTCAGTCCCAGTCCTTGGAAAGTATAAGAGGGGGCTTTCTCACATGGGGGTTTGATGTCTCGGTCTCTTGATGAAGAGGCTTCTTACATCTCAGTCTGTGTGTCACGGTGGTTGCAAACGAGTGAGAGGGGTCTTCTGCAGGGTTCCAGCACTCAGGAGAAGTCCAGCCAGACCGAGAGGTGGGGCAGCTTCCAAGGCTGTTGATGCAAAAAGGGCACGGTGCCCCCTTCTTGTCATTGGGCTCAGTGTAGCATACAGCAAACAACACCTGTGGAAACAGTAGCTTAGCAATGCTCTCAGGTCTCAGGGCCTTGTGGCATATGACTTTCTCCTACAGAGGAGACGGGGGGATCTTCTCTTCAGTGGTCCTCAAATGAAGATCGTGAGGCAGATGAGGGAAAATTCGGACAGACTCTTACACCTGCTCAAGGGGAGGTCTCTGTCCCTGTCACTCCCTTGCTCTCCCTCCCTTTTCTCTTTCTTTCCATCTCTCTCTCTACCTCACATTTACTGTTCAATGAAATCCACTTTGGAATTGGTCTCGTTAGCGCCTTAATTGGGGCTGAGGCATCTCTCTAACAATTTTCTTAACCAGATTGCGACATGATTTTGGCACAGTGAGTTCAGGGCACTGTTGTCTGTCCCCAAGTGCCTTTGACAACAGCATGGTTCCCGTCCTCTGAGGAGGTTGTGGTTCTCTCTGGAGGAACTCTTGGAAACTTGGATGTAAGTTGCTTCCTCTGAGCAACTTACGAGAGAACTGATGAGGAAAATGGCTGTTGTGGGTGGCCAGTGAAAAGAAAATATTTTGTTGTCCTTCCTTGAAAAGTGTGTTAAAATCATTGGAGGAAAGGGAGCAGATGTTACCAGCGAGACTGACAAGGTTCATTCACCCCACGGTGAGGAACACAAGGCTGCTGAAAGTCCTACAAGAAGCCCAGCTCAAGTACCTAAATTCCCGAATATCTCCTGAATTCCCAGGCTTGGGTTCTTTGCTAAATGTGAGAATGAATCATTTTTCTCTTGATCCCTGTTACCTTTGTGGCAGCTACACAGAACACAGCCGGACATGGGGGGACACAAAGCAACACAAAGGGGACACACGACGGGCACTGTTTCCCGTGTCCCCATTGCCGCAGAGCAGCGCCATGTGCGGGACTGGCACGGACCCGGGCACAGAGGAATGTCTGTGCTGTCACCGGAGAAAGGACACGGCAGGGGTGCTGCTCACAGATGAGGGTGCTTGGGGCTGGGGGGGCTCTCCGACCTTCTCACACCTGCGGAGGTCGGGGCAGTCTCTGTCCCTCTCAGCCCTGGTGTGACCCCACCCAAACATCATCGGGGTCAGAGGGACAGAGACACCCGCAAACCCCCAGAACGGCAGAACCTGGGATTTGGTTTGGGGCTGAGGATTTAGGAAAGGGCTGGAATTGGGGCTGGGTTGGAGTTGGGGCTGAGATTTGGATTAGAGCTGGGATTGGGGTTAAGGCTAGACATGGGATTGGCTTTGGGCTGGGGTTGGGTTGTGGTCTGGGGCTAGACAAGTTTGGAATTGGGATGTGATTAAATACAGAACTGTGTGTGTGTGTAAACCTGGAGTGAGATTGAGACCAGAATCAGGGTCAGGTTTGGGACTGAGCTCATCCAGAGTGGGACAGAGGGGATGTCACTGCAGGATGTCCCTGGCATCATCCTAGCCCTCCTCAGGCACCTCCAAACATGAGGGGCAGCTGGGTGCCCCAAGATCCAGGTGCTTGCACACTGCCCCTCCATACCAGGCAAGCATTCCCTGAGGGCAGCCCTGACTGTGACCCTTAGGGCTCTGGGATCAGCCCTCATATCCCTGTGGGAGAAGATGCAGACAGGATGAGAGATTTTCCCCCCCTCTTCCCTGTGGAAAGAGGAAGCCCAGCTGCCCTTTCCTTCCGGTGACTCCTCCTCTCCTCAGCTGAGGATGTCAAACTTCCCAGGAGCAGGAAAATCCCCATTCCCTGTTTCCTTGTGGCTGCAGATTGGAACACCCACTCAGAATTAAGGACTTTCTGACAGCCCTGCTGAAGGACACAGGGAGGAGATTTGTGAGAAAGGGAGGAAATTGTATTTCAATAGTAAATAAAAGGTGCAAAATTATTCCTTTCTGTCACATTTGTTTTCAGTCAATTGCACTTGTGGGAAGAGAGAAGGGTGGGGCTGGGGGCTGGGAGAGGTGGGGGGTGAGGAAAACGTTGCGTTGGTGCTCGATGAAGAGATGCAGGGGGGTCTGGGTTCTAAGGAATGGGGGTGCCAGGGGGGTCTCAGGGTCATGGGAATGGGGGGTGGGGTGGGCAGGGACGTGGAGAGGTAGAAGGGAGTACCAGGGGGTCCTTGAGCCCAGGAAAGGGGAGTCCAGGGTTTCCCAAAAAGTGGGGACCAGAGTGGGGACACCCGGGATGTTCGGAAAGGGGGAGTTCAGGGGGTCTCTGTTTTTGCAGAAAGGTGGGGCTAGGGGCTGGGAAAGGCAGGAATGGGAGACCAAGGCGCTCCAGGTTGTCCCAGAGTCAAGCCTATGCCAAGTCTGGAGCCTGGGAGCCATGGGATGCCCGGGAAAAGGGGAGCAGAGGGTCCTGATGTCCACAACAGGGGGATTCAGGGGGCCCCTGTGAAGGCTAAGGGGAGCAGGGGGGTCCCGGTGCTGGCAGTGGCGGTTCAGGGTCCCGGTGCCGGGGGTCCCACTCGCCCCTGGCCCCCCAGGAGCGCCCTCAGCCCCAGGGCTGGAGCCATCGCGCTGCTCCTCCTCACTGCCAGTGTGATCCCAGGATGATCCCAGTAGAACTCAGTCACCCAGGAGCTGCTCCCAGGTCCTGGCATCTCCCCAGGCCTCTCTGCGTTCCGACCTGTCCCGGCTCCATCCCCGCCCCTCCCGGGGGCTGCGAGGGCTGCGGGAGAGGAGGAGGAGGAGGAGGAGGGAGGAAGAGGCGGAGCGGGGGAGGAGAGGGGGAGCCAGGCGGCTCCGGCGCTGCCTGAACTTGCAGCAGCCTCTTGTCCCCTCCTGTCAGGGAGTTGCGCAGAGCCAGAAGGTTCCCCCTGAGCCTCCTTTCCTCCAGGCTGAGCCCCCTTCCCTGCTGCCTCAGCCCCTCCTGCTGTTCCAGCCAGGGTCGGATACTAGTGCTGCAAAGAGCAATGTACAGACCTGGCATAGGTGCCTTCGTCACCACATTTTAACCTTTCATTAGTTACAGAAAGACTCTTGGGAAGCCCCAAACTGCAGTCCGTCGCTGCAGTGCCAATCTCCTTTGCAAATCCCTGCGGCCCGGCCCGCCCCGCCCGGCCCCGCACTCGGTGCCGCGGTTGCCCGGTAACCGCGCCCGGGCCCTCAGCGTCTGTGACAGCGGCGCGGCCTCAGTTGCCTGAGGGCGCGGCCCTGGCTGGGTGTGCGCAGCCTGGGCTCCTGCAGGCGGCTGCAGCGGGCCATTCGCCAGGGGAACTATCGGCGTAGAGAATTGCTAAAGGTGCAGAGCATTGGCCTCTGCGAAAAGCTCCGCAGCGTGCAGAACACTGGTGTCTGCTAGGGAGTCCTGAATTTCATTTGAAGGTAAAGACCGACTAAAGTTGAACTTTTTGGTTTTGTTTCATCTGTGCTCTGAAAGAGAATGCCAAAGGGATACAGAGAATGTGATCATGCCAGTCTTCTGGCGCAGTAGTTCAGTGACATGTACACCTGAGAGGATGAACAATAAATGGACTACTGATTGTGCTTTTTTTACTGAAGAAGTGCAACATTTTCTAAAGATAGTAGTCTATACATTTTTTTCCCTATAGTAACTGCTTAAACTGCTTAAAGGTGAATGAGTTCTGTTCAAGTTTAAGTGGGTTTTTATCATCTGGGTTTTAAAATTTTTAGGGAGATGCCTCTGTATTGAGGTGCAGACGAGACCATATGCCAAAGCCAATGGTCTGGATTTTATGGAACAGTAAATGTGAGGGAGAAAGAGAGAGAAAGAAAAGAAAAAGTGGGAGTGGGATGGAGGTTGGGAAGGGGGGGAGGAGAAAGAGAGTGACAGAGAGAGATTTAGTAGAAAATATCACCATTCCATGGATCCCATTGGCCTACCATTAAATCCTCTTCTGGTCCTCTCTGTGGTGAGGTCTGGCAAAATGTAAGACTCCAGTGGATTAATGCAGATTTGGGCAAGGTGATACCTTGCTTAGGTACCTCCCAGGGGTAGGGGAAGTTGGACTCTGTCTCTTGCTACTTTCAAATAATATAAAATCTTTGGCACCCATATATCCTTTGATTCTGCCATGAGTTGGGTTCTGGATTTTCAGATTTGTTGTGTTGCTTTGCATGCCCTGCAGTCGTCTGGTGCAAGGCCTCAGGAATGGGTCTGGAGGCACCGTGGAGGTCTTAGCTGGGAGGTTTGTGTGCAAACCTGGCCTCAGCAGAAGAGTCTGTGGCTATGACTTCCCCAGCCTGAACCCAGACAGAGCTGATTTTCAGGACAGCTGCTGGGTTTGGCTTTGTTGTGGATAGGTTTTTCTCCTCAGCCTTGTGTACTTCTCCCCAGACCTGAGCTAATGAGACAATAGTATCATCTTGATCTTGTCTCAAGTTCCCTTAGGCAGCTTAACTCACAGTGCCAAGTTCCAGTCAGGAGGGGTGGGCTTGGGTGGTCGCAGCTTCTTTATACAGTTTTGTCACAATGGGCAGAAAGTCCTTTATAATGATATTTAAGCCATTAGCCATAACATTCCAGTCTCTCATTAGTCTCTCAGCTGTGAGGAGCAGCTGATAGAGCACGGGTGCTTTAGCCTAAAGAAGAGGAGGCCCACTCTAGCTATTTTTGAGTAATATTTAGGCTACAGTTTTGTCTCTTCGAACTGTTATGAATGTTCAGATTTTTAGCTCCAGGTTTCAGTATGATCTAACTTTGAATTGCACAAGGTAGCCATATAGTTCAAATAAAGTCCAACTAGTGGCCTAACTATACTAGCTACTTGCACCAACCAAGCACTTAGCTACTTTCAAGTAATGTACCATTTTTAGCACCAGAATATGCCTTGAAGCTGCCATGAATTGGGTTGTGGATTTTCAGAGTTCCATTGTTGCTCCTTCCAGTTTTGTTGAGGCATTGTCGCCTGCGACATCGTCCCTTGGAAATGGCGTCTGGATTGCCAAAGAAGACACCAACAACACCTCGTCTTTTGTCCAGGGAAGGGCTGAAGCCTAATACTGTGAGTACCCACTGTGGCTGTGTTAAGGCTGGCACTGCCCTGGTGTCCCTGCTCTCCCTGCCCCTGTTGTCCAGCAGTGCTGTGAAGCTGCAGAGCCCCTGCCCAGCCCTTTGTGCTGTGCTGCTGTTGCTGGGGATGTCCTGGTGCAATAGGGAACACTGTGGGATGCTTCAGCTGTGTCTTGCCTGGCTGTGCCAGCAGAGCCAAGTGAAACCAATGCACAGCTGAAGGCCTGAGCATGTGTTCTGTCCCTTTCCCTTTGCCACAGGAATTCCTTCTGTCAGGCTGGGCACTCACCTGTGCTGCTCTGACCATCCTGCCCTTGGGCACCTGGGCATGTGGTGGGGGGAAGCTCAAACTCTGCCCAAAGCCTTGAGAGCCACGGCTGGTCCCAGCTGGAAGAGCTTCCAAAGCAGCTGTTCTCTCCCAGCCCCTGTGTGGGCACAGATGCAGCCCTGCAGGCAGCGCTGGAGCCAGGGCCACAAAGCTCACTTGGCTGAAGATGCCCCACTGCTGAGGCTCTGTCAAGGAGATGCCTCTGTTTTCTTCTGTGGAGGGCTCTGTCAGCCCAGAAAGAGAAAACAATCAACAGGGAGAACTAAAACCTAGACACATTCCTGTGCACCTCACTCTTGGTACAGTGTTCCCTTCTTGCATCTCTTGGACTCATCCAGCAGCGATATCTCCTTGCTGTGAGTTCTGAGCGTTGTGCAGGGATGGAGTTCAGGCAGTTCTGAGAGCTCCTCCCCATTCTCTGGAAAGGTCACTGCCTCAATCCAATGAAACGTTAGAGGAAACAAATGCCCAAAGAGCAGAAATCCCCAACCATGTCCCATCCAATCATGGAGAAGGCAATGGGACAGAGCCATATGGCTGGAGTATGTGTGTTCCACTCTGTATTATTAATTGTATTAATTCACTGATGCTAAGTATTTCAGCAGGAAACCCCCAGGGCTTCCAGGAATGTCCTAGTGGCTGTGATCACAAGTTATTCAGCAGTGCCACTTGTTCAAGAAAAGCCTTTCTGAACAAGCACAACTCTGAGGCTCTAGCTGGTTTACTTTTGCCTTTCAGCTGCTTCCCTCTAAGTTCCAGAGGGAGAAGTTTCTCAGCAGGAAGAAGGAGGCCAGCACTGGGGGGAGTATTCTGCCCAGAATTGGCCCATTTCTAGACAGGAGTGAGACTCGCCCAAAGGTAGCCTTTTCCTGCTCTTTTCCTTTCTGTTTCACATGAAGTTTGAAGAGGGTGTGTGTTTGTGACAGGCTTGCCTCCAGCAAAATACCTCAGTGTCCAGGTCCTGCTGTCATTGCAAAGTGCTGGGAGTGGTGGACTGGGAGTCCTGATCTGCACTAAGCCAACACAAATACCCTCTGCTGAAGCTGCTGGGGTGTGCTGGAGTGCAGCTGCCATTGCTAAAACAAGGGGAGGAAGGCTGGGGACACAGAGACCCAAAATTGCCCTTTGCCATTCTCCTGCTGAAGGAGCCACCTCTTGCTTTGGTGTGGTCACCATCAAATGCTCGGGGTCACAGGATTCGCTGCAGAGTGGCAGCGTTGGCCTTTGAAGGCCAAGGATCTGCAGGAATTACTTCAGATTGAACACAACAAATTGCATTACTGCTTTGGGCTGGAACAATGTGTTGGACCCTGACGGGGTGTTAGATTTTGCAGGCTGCCAGATGTACAGGGGACTGGCCCTGGGCAGAGGGGAATGGATGTGCTTTGTCTGGATCAGTGCCTACTCAGAGGTGTGTTTAAAGCTGCTTTTCTGGCAGGACTAGCTTGGTATAAAGCACAGTCCAAACGGGTAGGTGACTGAGGTGGGCTGTTGAGTAGGAAATGGGAAGCAAGAGACATGGAACACAATCCAGGTAAAGGATTGTCCTGGAGAGGAGCCTTGGGAACACCTCAGGGAAGGGCACAGCTAAGGGACAGTGTGCTGCAGCCACTCCCTTCAGCAGAATGTGTCTGCTGTGAAGTCACAGAGGAGACCTGCTTGTGTCTCTGCAGTGACAGCAGTGTGGCTGGAGAAGGCAGAGAAAGCAGGGCAGAGTTTTCTCCAAGCAATGTCTCTGCTCCAGAAGCATTTGCTGTTGTCGTGTCATTCCAGACGTGCCTCTAGAATGGCATGAAATAAGATCGCAGTAATGACAAGAAAGCACCCATTTAAAGGCCACTGAAAAAGGAGATACCAACTCTACTTTTACCCAAGTTGCTGAGAAAATAACTGAAACTTATCCTCATTCAGCATTCACCTCACTTGTCTTTTTATTTTCAGCTCATTTGTCTTTTTATTTTTGCCTTTTCCTCTCTTTGGAACACACTAACTTTTAAATACAATGAAAAGGAACAAAATCATCAAAGCAAAGGAAAAGTGTTTCTTAGTAAGGATTCAGCTGAGCTGGGGCTGTCTCCCTCCCTGAGAGCCAAGCGCACACACACACCCTCTGAGAAAATGGCAATCTTTGTATCCCCTTTGTACCCGGCTGGGGCGGTCCCTGTGCCCTTTGCCATTGGATGGGTACTCAGGATCTTCCATTCTCTACTGAGCACCAACTTTTCTGTGCCCTCCCTTCTCATCCTCCTTCCTTTTGGTCAGGTCTTCAACCCTGTCCCTCTCACTGTGACACTCAACAAACCAACCTGAACAAATGCAAACCAGAAATAACACACAGAACCAACAAATTCCATTCTTTTGCTTAATAACCTTTTGGCTTCAGCCAAGTGTCACCTCATCTCTCAAACCTCCTCTGGTCCTGTGCTCTTCTTACTGATGTCTAAGTTGTAGAGCAAAAAAGAGATTTGCAGTTGTGTGGGCCTTGGTTTCCCTGTCTCAGAGTAAAAGACATCCCAAATCCTTTCCCATGGAGTCTCCTGTAAATTCATGGGTTTTACTTACTCCATGAGTGCTCAGTCAGTGCCCCAGAGCTCTGTGACGACGTGGGCACAGGGCTGTATTTTAGGAAAGTGCTGCCTGGCATTCTGGAGAAAGAGACCTGGAGAAATCCATGCCAGAAAAGCAGCTTGGCTTGAGCCTGCTCTGTGTGGCCAAGCAGCTGTGGATCAGCTCAGAGCAGAGGTGGGTGAGCCCCTGTTTGCCCCCAGTGTGGGCTGGGCAGATGTGCTCCCCCAGAGTCTGTACTTCACTGGGGATCAGTGGAAGATTCTCCTGCATGAACCTTCCTCCCAGCAGCTGAAGCTCTCCCTGCTCTCTCTCCTCTCCAGCTGCCGTCAGCTGCCCCGAAACAGAGCTGGTTTGGGGTTTCCCCACCAGAGCTGGTATTTCAGAACTTCGTCGCTCGGGAGGTCTCTGAAATGGTGCTGTCTCTCATGAATAAGGACAAGGTAAGTGCTGGCACCCAGAGCTTTAACACTGTGCTGGAAGAGGAGAGTGCTGTCATTCCCTCAGTGTACAGCAAAGCAAGTTATCTGCTGCAGCACATGCAGAAGAAAATGTCTCAGCACCTTGTTCTGCAAGATGGTGGAAATCTTCCTGTGCTGGGAATTGTGCCCAGATTTTGGCCAGGCGTTGATGGTGTCTATCCCAAAGGAGTTTCCTTCTCTCGAAAGCTCTGGATTGACAGGAATGTTGAGGGCTGTACAGTTCTTACCTGCTCTCATGCTTTGCCTTGGGTCTATAGCACACCCTGTGTGTCCTTGGTTATTCTTGGCTCCTGGTAGGAATCTCTGCCTCTCTCAACCAGTTTGGCTCCCTTGATGCAGTTCACAGGCAAAGCTCAGGGGCTGAGCCTTCTGCACTTTATGCTGGAATCACTTCTCATTAATGGCATTGGCCCTGCAGGAACCGTGTTCTGCAAGAGCCCTGCAATCAGAGTGATGGAGCAGAAGCAGTGAGAGGCCTTTAGGTGCCACTTGAGGCTCCTGCTCAGCTTCATCCAGCTCTGCTCAGCTTTTCCAAAAGCAACACGGTGCTCTGCTTTCCCTTTGCAGAAGCACAGCACATCCAAAGCCATGTGCTCCTGGAGGTTTCCACCTTCACCTGAAGAAATTGGGATTGTTTTGCAGTTTCCCAAGAGAGCTGAGAGGGAAAAAGTTGAAAAATGTCAGTTGTGTTCCACTGTAAAGAGGAAAACTTGAGACCATTTGAATTTCAGTCAGGGAAACATTTTCTCAAGTGAGGCTTGTGCCAAGAGTGGGCTGGTGGGAGGAGACAGGAGGGAGTCCAAATCATCTGGTTTAGACTTTTGGAGAGCATTTTGGTGCTCAGGGGTTGATGATATCAGTGTGTTAGAAAATGCATGTGTGCTGTGCATGGGTACCCCAGAGGGCAGAACCTGGCCTCCTGGCTGCAGGCAGGAATGCCCAGCAGCCCAGCTTGCCTTCACAGGCAGCAGGAAGCCCTGGAGAGCCAAGATTGGCTTTTCATACTGGAACCACACTGTCAGTCAGTGCTGGTCCTGTTTCTCCAGGCAGAAAATGCCTCTGAAGCCCCATGGTCAATAGACACCGCCTGTCTCTGTTTCTGTCATTGTTGGCAAGCTGGTTGCTCTCATGGTTTTATGATTCTTCCTTGCTGCTTTACTGCCCATTTAAATTCTCTTTGCCATCTCCTTGTTTTAGGGATTGTCTTGCTGTGTTCATTCCTTCTTTTGCTTTTCAGGTTTGCTTTTATTCCCAGTAAGACCACAGTGTTTGGTCTCCTGTCTTGCTGCTCTGCCTGCCTGACTGTATCCCCAGAAGGTCCCTACCCAAACCTGATCTGCTGGAAGGGAATTTCTTCCTTGCCCCACAGTAATGTGCTGGTTTGCTTTTAGGTAGCACATTCCCCCTCTGGAACATGACAACTTCATGGCTGTGTGCAGGCAGAAGCCAGCAGGTTTTTTTGGCCTTGTTGAATACGCAGGTGACTTGGTTCAGATGCTGTGTCTCCATCCTGCTGGTGCTGACCTGCTCGGCCCTTCCTTCCCAGCAGGCACTGCCCTACTGCCCCTGGCCAAAACGCTGGAGCCAGAGAGAAGGGATTCAAGTTCAGCCTTGTGAATGATGTGCCTGTGCCTGCTCAGCTGAAAGTGCTTTGGAAAAGGGGCAAGGGAGGGATGGTAGCAGGGCATGGACAGGTCTCCTCTCGTCCTGTTTCCACAAGTGGCAAAATCAAATTTCATGTCTTTGCTGCAGTTTCTTCACGTGGTGAAGGTCTCCATGGAGAGCTCACCTTACTTCCAGCTGGTGAGCTCCAGCGATGCGTACCGTGCCGTGCCGCCGGGCGCCTCTGCCCCTGTGCGCATCCGCTTCACCCCCAGCAAGAACAAGGTGAGGCTGGAGGAGCCACAGCACACAATGATCTCCACAGCCATTGTTTTCCCTGCACTCTGGCTCCAGCCCATTGCATGCTGTGAGCTGGGCTCCAGGCGTGGGCAGGCAGCCTGCAGCCAGTCACACCTTGGCACTGCTGGCAGGCACTGCAGCCAGGCCTGAGAGGCTCTGCTTCCCCTCCCTGCACATTGCTGAGCATTGCCAAGGGAAGATGCACAGGAAACAGGATGAAAATGACAGAGGGCTGCTGATAGATGTTGGGCCATCTCTAGGTGCAGTGGAAGGGGTTTCATTCTGATGGAAAACACCAGAGGAACAAAGAGGTCAGAGAGCTTTCCTCCTTCCTGGACTGCCAACAGCTTCCCTGCCTGCCCCTGGGCTGGAGCAAAGCCGGTGCTTTTTCACTCCCTCTGTTGTGCAGCCTTGCAGCTGTGCTGTCCCAGAGCACAAGTGAGCATGGCACAGCTGCAGGGCCAGGGCAGAGGATGTGCTGTGCCTGTGAGCCCGGCCTGGCACAGGCACACTGGGCTCTGGGTGCCCTTGGTCAGCAGGAGATTGCTGAGCTGCAGGGGACTTGAACACCTGCCTGAAGGAGCTGGTGTAGGGCAGGTACAAGCTGCAGGCAGAGCTGTGAGCCCAGAGCCCGTGGCAGTGACACTGCTGGGGCTCTGTCTTCATGCCTGTCGCTGTGCTTGCTCTGTCAGCTGGCACCCATTCCGTGCCAAAAGTGCTTTTGTGGGGAGGTTTGAACGGCAGTACTGAGGCCCTGGCAAGTCTGATCTCAGTGCGGGGATCTGGAGGGTTCATGTTCTGATCTGGAGGCTTGTTCATACAGAAGGGTTGAGGGCATGCATGGAAGGGAGGAAGCCTTGCAGGGAAACAAAGAGAGGCCCTTTCCAACAGCATCCTGCTACCTCTTAGCACTGTTCTTCTCCTGACTTGGTTGGACAGGCAAAGTTAGAGGGGAGTTGTGAGCCAACTGATGTTTCTGCACCAGGCCAGAGGTGCAGGATGTCTTTGGGTGCAGCTGTTTTCTCCTCTTCCTTTTGCTGCTTAGAGTCAGTTGAACACTTTGTCCTATTCTCAGACAGTGGGAATATAGAAGCCTAAAGAGCAATGTCCTGTGTTCCCCAGCTCCATGCTGCTTAGAAGGGGCTTAGGAATTCTTTAACATCATTTAAGTTTAGAGTAGGAATGATGGTGGCCTAGGGCTGTTATCTGTATGACTCAAGTGACACAAGAGCTTAATGCCACTGAGACAGATTTTGCAAAGTGCACTGGTGCCTTTAAAATGTGACATAGTAGTAGAACTTAGTGTTCATTTGAGGGTGCAATAGGTAAATGGATGCTCTTGAAGGGGTATAGGAAATGGTTTTTCTTCTGCCATGGGGATGGCACTAAATGTCCTGTGCTGAGCCAGTTTCTTTTCCTGCAGGATTATTGCCACGAGCTGGTGTGCCTCACTGCAAGGGAAAGGATCGTTGTGCCAATTCGGGCCATTGGTGCCCGAGCTGTGCTGGACTTCCCTGCCCAGCTGGACTTTTCCAAGTGTCCCGTCAAGGTCAGCGCCCAGCAGACTCGGCTGGTGCGCAATGTTGGTGCCCGGGCAGCTCGGTACCAGCTGAGCACCCAGAGGTGAGGCAGCTCATCTGTCCCTGTGCAAACACCTTTGGGTGAGAGCGGAGTTGGGAAAGAGCTACAGACGGAACCAAGCATCGGATCTGCTGCCCTGCAGCCTGGCTGGAAGTGAGCAGGATGGAAGGCATCTGCTCTTGCTTTCAGTGGCCTTGGAGCTTTCTGTGTCCCAGATTCCCTGGAGGCTGCTGGAACATGTTGGGAGCTGGCTTGCACCCTGCTGAGCACAAGCAGCTTCTGAAATGCTTCCTCAGCACTGTCAGCCAAACAGAGCCATTCTCTGGGAGGCCACAGGCACGTGGCTTTGCAGTGGTCCTGGAGGGGGCCTCTGGAAGTCATCTGAGCAAACACACTGCTCAAAGCAAGAGCAGTGTCTGGGGGTTGCAAGGTGCCATTGGGAGACATGGACCTGTCTTTAGATGCCATACAAGAAAACAAACATGTCAATGGACCTAGTTATAAAAGCAGAAGAAAACAACCTTTTTAAAACCCCTCCATACCTTATCTTTTCTGCCTGTCAGGTGCAGCAGTGATTCATTGAGAGGATGGATCTAACAGGATGAGAAGTGTCTTAAGGAGCAGCTCACAATTAACAGAGAAAAGCCCAAAATTTAGCTTTCCAGGCCTATCTCTTGGCAGTGATTTTCCTTTGGTTCTTACAGTGTCAGGGATGTCTCCTTCACAGCTCTTCTAGCTGTGGGCTCAGGGAACAATTTAGTGGTGTTGGCTGAAATTCAGAGGAGTTACGTTTAGCTGTGGAGCTTGTGTCTTTGGGTCTTGGGGAGCCAGGTGTGTGTGAGAGATGAGTGCTACAGCAGGAACAGAGGAGTCTGGTGGGTACCGCCCAGGGATTGAAGAGATGCGGGGGCTGATTTGCACTCAGTTTTTCAGTGCTGACGGCTGAGTCCTGAACTTGGCTGGATCCTCTTC
The DNA here is from genome assembly GCF_028551555.1 of Melozone crissalis. Lineage (NCBI taxonomy): Eukaryota > Metazoa > Chordata > Aves > Passeriformes > Passerellidae > Melozone > Melozone crissalis. The sequence continues at coordinate 1,171,336 of NW_026535940.1, read as the reverse complement.
TCCTGATAATTTGAAAAGAAGAAGACACCTTCTTTCTCAGGCAAGCCCTGAAGTCATCCCTGGAATGTTATTCCCATCCTGCCACCTGAAGGCAGGAGCATGTAACATGGGGCAGGAGTGGGAAGGGAATGGAATGGAAGGTAGTGCTGAAGCGTGGCCAGGGATTCCCCTAACTGGCAGCTTCTCTATTGTGGTGAAATTTCTGGCCAAAGACTAAGAACAGAATGCTGTGCCTTGCCCCCAGCAGGCCCTGATCCCCCCAGCCCCAGCAGAGCTGCAGCCGTGCTGGCATCAGCCCCGGGGCAGATGCAGGAGCACGAGCACTGATCTGGCTGTGGGGCTGCTGGGGCCTTGTCTTTCCTCCCCTGCCTCCAAAGTCGCACGTCCAGCACATGAACATTGCTGGCCCAAGGCTTCTCCATCAGCCAGCAGTGATGTTCTCACCAGTGGCAATGGAAACAGGTCAGCCCATAATTACAGCAAGAGGTCCTTAATGAGCAGAACCTGAAGTGAGTTCATCAGCTGTTACTACTGACATGAACAAAGTTCAGCTTGGCAGATGTTCTCTTTGTTTCTGTGTGTGATGCATTCATCAGCAAAGTCCCCAGAACACATTTGAAGTGACAGATTGACCAGCAAGAAAGCACCAAGGCCAGGAACTTTTGTTTCCTCACTGGGGCTGTAGAAGGGCACAAAGCCCAGCAGCTGCTGGGCAGAAGCACATTTCCCATGAGCTGTCCCTGAGCATCAAAGCACAGAGTCTTGTGCCTTTAACCGAGCCATTGCCTGCTCTGTCCTCGGCCTCCAGGGGCAGCGTCACTGCACCGAGTTTACACTTCGACCTGGCTGAGCTCGACTTCGGGGACATCTCCTTTGGTGAGTGTTCCCTGGGCTGGGACACAGCCTCAGGGCTCTGTGCCTTCCAACAGAAAAGCATCCCTCACTCCTGCTCTTCCCCAGCAGCCTCTTCAGGCTGTGAACTGCAGGGCTGCTGCTGCTGCTGCTGCCTCAGGGGGCATTTTGCCATTGTGAGATCCAATGGAAGCAAGGAATAGAAAGGCAGTATTTTCTGGTGTCTCTGTGCTGCTTTAAAAGACAGATGTCTGCCAAGGAAGGTGGGAATCTTGCTGCAATGGAAAGATGAGCCCCTCCCTCCAAATGATTATCCCTTTGAAATGACAGGGCTCCCAGGCAAAACTGTGGGAAAAGGAATAACAGTTCTTTGCTAGACTATCTCAGGAGAGCACAGACAAGACAAGAACAGACATCTCCCAGATGCCAAGTCCTGTTTTTCCCCTTTGGTGGAGTTGTGGTCACAGCAGGAGGAGCTGTGGGCTCTGGCAGGGCAGTGATCCCCCCCGAGCCGGTGCGGGAAGAGAAGGGAAGGGAAGGAGGAAATGCTCCTTTTGCACAGCCCCAGAGGGCAGGGGGATGTGGGCAGTGCCCAGCAGCAGCAGCAGCAGCAGCAGCGGGGCAGGCAGGCAGGGTCGGTGCCAGCGCTGAGCTGCAGCCAGGGCAGCCCCGGGCCAAGCACAAACCTCCCGCAGCAGCAGCGGCCGAGCTGCGACCCCGGAGCGGGAGGAAGGGAAGCTCCGCTCCCTGCCCAGCCTCAGCTCCCACTGCACAGCCGCCCACGGCATCACGCCACAACTGCCAAAAAACCCCAAGGGAAAAGCCCAGCCCAGGGCCAAAACCCCCCAGAACCTCCCAGAACCGCTATCCCCCTTCCCAGACCAAGGGCAACATTCACTGCCAAGCCTAAACCCAGAACAATGAAGTTCATGAACTTCTGAAGGAAACTCATTGCCTTTTTTGAGCTGCTTCTTCCCCAGCCTGCATCACCACGGAGGCGCTTGTCAAGTTGCCTTTGGAAGGAATGAAACACGAAAGGCAAGAGATGGAAATATGGGTCTGAAGCAGGAGATTCAGATCCTGCTGAATCCAATTTCATTCCTAAGGGCTCTTGGGCTGAAGGCAGCTGTTGTATCTTTGCTTCTTTGTAACTGTTGACTGTTGTCTGCATGTGCTGGCCTCAGTCTCGTTGGAGGTTTTGACATCTGGGTTTGTCCTTTTTGTGCCTCTCTTGCCTCCCTGCTGGAGTCCCTGCTGGAGCTGGCAGTGGTCACTTGGATGGGCACAGAGAAGCTCTGGGCTGCAGCTGCAGTTGTTTTTTCTCCCCATCTGTGTCCCAGTGACTCTTGGTGAGCAGGCCTGGGGAGAAGTATCCCCCCCACAGAGCTGGCCAGCCCAGCCAGATGTGCAGTGCAGAGCAGGCTGTGGCTGCTCTGCGCGCTCTGCAGGACATCCCCACTATGAGTGGCTGTATCTCTGGCTTTGCAGGATGGAAAGCAAATCTCAGAGCCAAAGTGGGGTGAAGCCTTGCAGGCAGCACTCTCAGTGAGCAGCATGGCTGTGATGTCCCTGTTTGTGGGCTGAGGTGGGACCTGGTTCCTAATTGCTAATCTCAAAGCAAGGCTTGTCTGTGTCCCCAGTTGAGTGGGCTCTGAGCTGTCACGTGCTCAGTCTGTTTGGCCCAAAGCAAGAGATGCCTTAAGGGTCCTGCAGAGAGAAGCTGCATTAGGGTGCTTTGCATCACGTTCTAGTTCCTGATTCCATCCTCATTTTCTTTCGCTGTAGCTTCTTCTCACTGACAACTCACTCTTTATATGTCTTGAAAAAGGTGGGAGTGTTGGCAGGCTGAGCAGGGAATTGGACAGCTTGAATTCTCAGAGTAAATGCTGGGTCTGGGTGCACACTCATCACTGAGAGAGAACTGGTGCTGGTTTGGGGCAGGTGAGGGAGCTGGTTCCCATCCCAAAGAGAGAAGCTTGCAGTGTTCAGCAGGGCTAGGAGTGGGCATTTTCAAGGCTGCAGTCTGGAATCTGTGTCAAAGGGAACTAAGTGACGATTAATTCCTCATGCAGCTTCTAGGTGAGCTGTAGTATCTTGCCCCCAGGATCATGCCCTGCTGGGTGCCTGAATGGATATTTGTGTCCTTGCCCAGGCTTTCCCTACACGCAGCGCTGCCGCCTCACCAACAGCTCCGCGGTGCCCCTGGCGTTCCAGCTCCGCATGTCGGACGATGGCACGCAGCCGGCTGTGGACAGCGTGGATCAGATCCGCAGGGACACCGACCCGGCCTGGAGCAAGGGAATCCATTTCCATGTGGAGCCCAGGGAGTTCACCATGAATCCCAGCCAAGGCACCATCCTCCCCCAGGGACACCAGGACATCGAGGTACGGCAAGAGCCCAGCCACTGACACCGCAGCACCAGGGCTGGAGCTGCACTGCAGGGTGGGAGGGCTTTAGCTCTGGTGCCAGCTTGGAGCATCCTGGCACTGAGAGATCTGCACTGCTGGGAGGCCTCTGCTGGCTGGCTTACTCGGGATGTTCCTCAGGGAGCACTGTTTGCTTTCCAAAATCATATGCTGAGCTCACAGACCTTATGGCCAAGGCCTGAAGCCATTCTTGTGTTTTTGAGAGCGATTGATTTGATTGCAACGGGGCAGAGCAAGGATGAGGGCAGAAGGTGGCTGTTAGAGAGATGTCATTGTATAAAGCAGTTAGCTTTTCTTCTTGGTTTCTTTTCCCTCCTCCTGGGGAGCAGAATGATTTGTGTTCACTGCAGGAAGCTCCAGTGGAGACAAAAAATCTGCAGCCATGTGTAGCGGTTCAAATTTATTGTATTGATTCCTTGTTAAGTGGTTTGTTCTGTTGTACCCCGTGTTCTCCCTGAGTTGGTTTACCCCTGGGTTTTACCCTCCCACAAAGCTGTCCCTCATGCCATTCCCTGCCCCTTGTTCCAGCTCTTTCCCTGCCTGTCAAACCCAGCCCCTTTTGTTCCCCAACCTTCTTTGCCAATTTAACCTGGAGCCAATCCCTGTCTGCAACACCCCTTTGGAATTCCCCTATTCCTGGAGGCCCCATTGGCCCATGTGAGCCATCCTCCCCACCCTCCTACCCAAAGTGGCCCCAGACACTTGATGTAATCCCCTCAGTGCTCTGCTGAGGATTCTCTTTTGGTTTGCTGTTTGTATCCACCCCCTGCTTTGTGTCTGTACAAAATTCCTTGCACCGGAGTGTCCAGGGCTCTTTTGGCTCTGATCCTTTTGCTTGGAATAAACCCTTCCTTGTGGAACTTCAAGACAGAGATCCTTCTCCTTTCTTCTCTGCCTGGTCCCGTTGGTGGCTTGGCTCTTGCAGTGTTGAGCAAGAGGCTCTGAGGGTTCTGCCTGTGGTCAATGCCCAGCCTGGGGCAGTTCTGAGGATTCTGCCTGTGGTCAATGCCCAGCCTGGGGCAGTTCTGAGGATTCTGCCTCTGGTCAATGCCCACCCCAGCACAGTTCCCCACTCCTGGCTTGGGGCTGGAGTTCTCAGAGCCAGCCTGGGCTCGGGGTCCCAGGGCAGCCATGAACTGCCCAGCACCTGCTGGGCCACACTTTGCCCTCAGCCTCCTGCTGTAAAGCTGAACTCATTGTGGTCAAGTCAGATTTCCTCTGCATGGATGTCTTTGTAGTCAGATGAGCAATTGGCCCCTTAATTTGAATGCAGTGGTGCATGGAGCTGTAGTCTAATGTTTTAATGTAGCTGTTCTGTGCCCTGATAGCACGGTGTGTTTAACAAATCTGGTATTGCCAGAAGGCTTTTGTTACTCTGAGACTGTGCTCTACATATGGAGCAGCAGAAGAATGAAGGGCAAATCCTCCCTCAGGAACTGGAGGATATCACCCGTGGGTAATGAGCTTTTGGAAGGAAGAATTGACTGTTCTTCTCTTCCACCAGGTGACCCTGTGCTCCAACACAGTGATGGAGTTCTACCGGAGATTGCTGGTGGACCTGGAGGGTATTGGCAAGGGAGTGGCAGCCCTGATCATCACAGCCAGGTACCAGCCCTTGCCTGGCCTCCCGCAGGCACTGCCTTGCCCAGGCTGTGCTGGCTGCAGCTGCCAAGGAGAAGTGCTGCTGAATGCCCTCATGTTGTGCCAGCTGGACACGAGAACAGCAGTGCTTGGGCCGCAGCCCATGGTGAAAAGCACGTTTGCTCACAGCTCAGCATGGTCCTGGGCCCTCTTCTAAAGGCACCAGGAATGATATCATTGATTGGCCTTGTTTTTGGTGCTTGAGGTGGAACAAATTTCCCAAGGGCCTCCTCTCCTTCAGGCTGCAAGAGGTGGGGTTGTGCTGGTTGTGAGCACCGTGCACTGGTTTGGGCCACACCAAGCAGCTGCTGAGAGTCAGGCTCTGGCTCTGTCTGTGGGGGCACATGGCAGGGGGGAAGTGGCTCCCAGCAAGAGTGGGGAGGGCAAGGTCTGACAAGGGGAAAGCAGCCCTTGATGAGGCAGGTCAGCTCCAGTTTTTGTCCTTCCCTCTGCTTCCCATTTTGACCTTTAATGTTGTCAGAGTTGAGAGCAAAAGTCGTTGTTGCTGCAGCAGAATTCCATGCTGCTGTGCTGCTGTGGGTGTCAGTGTGATGCCCAGAGGGATGCAGCTCCCTGGTGCTGTTCGCTGTGCCAGGCAGAGCCATCCAGGCAGTGCCTGGGCTGCCATTGTGTACAGCAGGTGGAGCTGGGGCCAGGCAGTGCCTGGAGCTGTGCAGTGAAGGAGCCAGGGAGCTGCAGGGCCTGGCAGGGGCTGATCAGCCCCTCTGTGGGGCAGCTGCTGTCTCGTGCCCTCCAGGGCTGGGGCAAAGAGCTGAGTTCTCAGGCAGGGCAACAGCACCATGGCAGAGAAGGGAGTCATTTTTACTGAGACCCTGGAGCTGTGTGTTCCTTGAGCCTTAGGGAGCACTGATCCTTGTTGGGAAGGCTCCCCCAGAGCTCGTGGGTCACTGGGACTCTTCCAGGAGTCCTTGCAAGCCTTCTTGTGTAAAGGAGGGGCTGAGGCAGCTGTGGGGCAAAGTGCTCTGCCTGGGGCACTTGGCAGCCTCTGGGTGCTGCCTCGCAGGGTTTGCCCCTCCTTGACAAGACATGTTGGAGTGGGAAGAGGTAGAAGGCAATTTATCCCTGTAGGGCTCTTCAATGTGCATTTGACAGTGACCAATGTGTTCTGCTCCATTTCACAATCTTTGGGGGTAGGCATTCTCCATTCTCTCAGTATCTCTGATTGTCCTGGGGTCATCTCTTTGCCCAGATGTCTCGTTCCTGAGCTCCAAGTGTCCCCCCAAGTGCTGCTGTGTGATGAGTGCCACCTGAAGGTGCCCTATGAGAGGAAGATCCTCATTAGGAATCCCAGCCACCTTCCTGGCTGCTACGGGCTTATTCCCCAGGTTTGGCATCACATCCACCTCCTCCTATCAAATATTCCTGAGGAGATTATTAGGGGGAAAAAGGGTTTGGATAAGACCTTGCTGGTTTCTAATCAGTCCTAAAGATCTGCTGAGAACAGGATCCTACCCAACTGTAAACTTTAGGAGGCAGTTTAAGCTCCTGAGGAAACAGTTGATGTTCTAGTCCTCAGGGTGTTTTCCTGTGGGAGATCTTAGAGGGTTGTGAAAAGCTGCTGCACCCACAGACACCAGTGCCTGTGCTGGCAGCCTCCTTGCAGGATGCCCTGGGAGTGCTTACCCTACAATTCTTGCATCTTGTTTGTGCCTTTGACCTTTGTCCTGGGGAGTTTTAAAGGTGTGTGTAAGTTGCTGTTGTGGTGGATGTTAAGGAGCCTAAAGTTTCTTGAGAGGTCCCTCTGAATCTGCGTTTCATTGTGTCCCTTCCAGAAACGCAAGGAGGACTCTGCTGTGCTCTACTCCAGCCCCAGGCCCTGTGGGATTGTGCAGCCCCAGAGCACAGCAGAGATCCCAGTTGTGGTGGCAGTGCAGGCCCTGGGCACTCATCGCACCAACATTCTCATCGGCGTGTTCGGGGATGAGAGAAACCCCCTGGTGAGGGCAAGGGGAGATGTGAGCCTGTGTGCAGCTGCTCCTGGCAGGGTGCACAGGGACAGGGATTGTGCTGGGGAAAACAGGCACAGGCTGCTGGGGAGAAGGACAGGAGGGATGGGGGCACAAACAGCTCCTGCCTTAGAGGTGGGAATCTCAGTGTCTGACACAGAATGGAGTTGGGCGAAGCTGGAATCCAGGGGCATTTGAGTTCATTATTCTTTCAAATGCTGTTAACTTTGGAAACATCTGTTTGAAAATGTCATCTCTCTGAGCACAAAAGAGGATGTCAAAAGTCTTCTAGGAACCTTGAGCTTTCTGTAAAAGAAAGGAAAGCTGGCATTTGAAGACTGGTTGAAAGGATTGAAACTTCGATTAAAACATATGGAAATGGCAATGCCAAATTCCTTGGATGGCACCAAACATCTGAACCTGGGCCATTGTGGCACTGCCTGTAAATCAGTGAACAGGAAGGAAAGGCAATGCAGGCTGTGCCAGGGAGCCTGAAGTTTGACCAAACAGTTGCTTTTAACTATCAGGCTGCTTCTCTTAAAGAGGAGGGTTTCTCCCCACCAGAAGAACCAGTTGTTTAACTGTCAGGCTGGTCTTACCTAGAGATTTTTTGCAAAGATTAAAGCTTTGGGCCAATAATTTTTAGTTTGAAAGGTTCTCTTACCTTAATCCTTTTTGATTTGGAGGTGAACATGTAATTTTCTTTTTCCCCAAAAGCCCAGCATTTCAGCTGGAGAGTGGTAGCTGTCCCTAAAGAAATAACTTGAGCAGGGTTGAGCTGTTGAAGGTTTTTTAGGTTTCTCTGTTGTGGTTTGTTTTGGGTTTTTTAAAATCTTTCTTGCTTGCTTCCTGGAACAGAGGGCACAATTACGGAGCTCAGGACGGCTGGCAGAAATCTCCCCAAGCCCAAGGCTGGCAGAGCTTGGCAGGATCCCAGCACCACAGCCTGTGTATGTATGGATGGAAAGATGGATGGAGGGATGGATGGATGGATGGATGGATGGATGGATGGATGGATGGGGAATGCGACCTGAGTCACCTGGGAGTGTTGTAAAATGTCAACCAATCCCCCAGCGGTGTCAGGGGAACATTCCTGATAAATCCCAGGTGGAGCTGCAGAGTTTCTGGCCTTGGGCACTGGGGGGGCTGTGCTGGCTGGGCACTGGCTGGGTCTGCTCCTCGTGTCTCAAATCTCACCTTTTTGCTGCCTTCTCTGTCTTTTCCTCTCCCACTGTGCTTTTTGCATCCCCACCAGGTGTAAATGCCTGTCCTCTGTAGTTGCTCAATGCAAGCAGTTGCAGCTGCTGCAGCACCTCAGTGTCACCCCTGGGCTGCCTTTAGAACAGACCTGCCCCAGCCTGAATTGGGAAGGGCTGGATCAAACCATTTCTCAGTTCAACGTGCGAGCACTCAGCCAGGGGCTGCATCCTGGCCAGGAGCTGCTCGTGCAGGTGTCCCTCCCTCCGTCCCACTGCAGGTCCCTGTTCATAGTTATTTATTTTCCAGAGATGAGCTCCACCCACCTAAATTCAAACCCCAGCCACCGAAGGAGAGAAGAACCAGTCTGGATTGTACAGCAACTGGATGGAGGCACTTCAGGACTGGACAGGAGGAGGCAGCCAGAGCCCTGAAAGAAGTGCAGGATTTTACCCACTCTTCAGGAGCAGAGGTGGATTTTCTTGTGCACCTACTGCTTGCTTTGCCTCCCCAGCCTGCCAGCACCAAGTCCTGCTCATGCTGAGCTCCCTTTTTGCTGCCCTGCTGTGCTGTGCCCTGACAGTGGGCTGGGCAGCAGGGCCAGTGGCTGGACATGGGCTGAGGGGGAGGGAGAAATAGGAGAGTTTTCCTTGGAGAAGCTGACTCAGATCCTACAGGCCTGTGCTGAGTGTGGGATTTTTTGCCTTGTTTCCTTCCCAATGTAAGATGAGGCTTTTCTCTGCATTATAATGGTAACACCTCCAGCTTCCCTCCCAGAGCAAGCTGGGGTGATCCTGATCTCCATGGAGCCTCTTCCCAAGGCAGCCAGACTCCCTGTTTGCAGGGCTCTGCTTTCACCCAGAGCTGCTATTGCACTGCTGGCCCTGGAGCTGTCTGACAAAGGGAGACTTTGCAGAGGGGCTGTCTCTTCCTCCCAGCATAGAAAATGGCTTGTTTTTTGGGTGCCAGCACCAACTGCTGAGCACCCTCACCTCCCTCGAGGCTTGGAGGGATTCAGGTGCTCCCTGGACGTTGCGCACACTCCCCTGGGAGCGGAGAAGGCAAGAGGGAATCTGTCTCCCGTGCCCATTGTCAGTGTGGCAAGCAGGGCTGGAGCTGCCAGTGCCACTGGGGGCCCTCAGCATTGGCCACAGAGGGGCCTCCCATCCCTGCAGGCCCATCACAAAGTGCTGCCGGAGCAGCTGCTTGTTGGAGAGGCCGTGCAGGGCTGTCCAAGGACGCTGTGCGGCACCTGTGGAGGGCACTGCTCCCCCTGGAACTCCTCAGGTGCTCCATAGGAAATTTTTGCAGGAGCTTTTGCTGTAGCACCTTTAGAAAGAAGCATTTAAATCAGAGAGAGAGGGGAAGAGCCTCAGGAGTCAGATGAGCTGGGCTGGACTCCTTCCCTCAGCTCCAAGAGCTCTCACTCTTGAGTCTCCTCCTTTTCTGAAAGCAGGAAGTTTTGAAACTTTTTAAAGGCAAGTTGGGCATCAGAGAGAATTTCTACTGCCAGGAGCCATCCCAGTTCACTTTCATGTCATGTACTAATTAATGCATTGAGCTGTGAGTATGGGAGAAGATTTTCCCCATGGTCCCTGCACTGGTCAGTGGCATGGATGCAGGATGAGGTGAGGGTGATTCTGGCAGTGTTTGGGGAATAGGCCCCTCTGGCTACAGCAGCAGTTTGCTCCAAGATGCTCTTCTGCCTCCATTTCCATGCTCAACACCTCAATCTCTCCTGTCTTCCGTCCAGGCTTTCAGTATCCTGCCACTGCCAGGTGTGCTGCAGCCAGGAGAGAGCCAGCAGGTCTCCTCCACCTTCTCTGGCAACCTAAACACCACCTGCAATGTCCCGGAGCTGTGCCACATGGAGGGAGGCTCCACCTCCGAGGTGCTGGTGCCCAGGGCGGCCTCACGTGTCAGCTCCTCCCTGAGCCCCCAGGAGATCAACTGTGGCTCACAGGCCCCTCTCAGGGACAGGTGAGTCAGCCTTCCGTGGGTTCCTGCTCTGCCATGGGTTATTGTCCCTGCAGGGCTTCCCTGCTCCAAGGCCTCTGAGCTCAGAGGAGCTGCAGAGCAAAGGCCAGCAGCAACACAGGGATGGCTACTCTGAGCTCCCTGGCTGCCAAGAGAGGAAGGACCTTCTTCTGTTGAGACAGAACATCTTCTCTATTTGAGTTCTGAGCCCTGCTGGCTTAGCTGCTGTCTGCAGAGAGCTGGGCTCTGGGCTTGCCTTGGCACCACCTCTAGAGGTGTCTTGAAGTCCATGGTGTTGAGTGGCATCTTCTTCATCATCTGCCTTCTTCACCAGAACAGTGGGATTGTGGTATGGGCAGGCGTGGGGCACAGAGCAAACCTTGCTTTGGGTCCTGCTCCTGCCACAGATGAAGTCCTTGCACTGCTGATCTGCCAGGGTTCTCCTTATGGTGGCGCAGCAGCCAGAAAAGCTCCTGTCCTTTGGGCTCCCCTGCAGCTGCAGCCGTAGGCAAGCACAGGAGAAGCTCAGCTCCAGCAAGGCAGCCCAGCTCAGGACACACAGGCACAAGTGTGGAGCTGGGAGTGGAGGTGCTTAAAGCAAGCCTGTGCAGCAGGACTTCTTCAGGCCAGGCTGAAGTTGGTTTCATGGGGAGGAGATGGATGAGGCTGCTTCCAATGGTTTCCATGGCAGCCAGCACTGGTTTGCTTGGTCCCAGCTGGGTTCCAGCAGGAAATCTGCCTGACAAGAGCCTGTCTTGCAGGAGAGGGGTTCCTGCAGCCTTTGCTTTCTGACTGATAGGATTGTTCTCATGAAGGAGCAGGCTAGGAGTCATTAAAACCGAAGATCACGGACAGAGACTCTAACTAATTAAAGTTAGATTGTGGGATGTTTAATAACACCGGCGGGCGGCACCAGAGCCGTCCCTAAAAGGCATGACCACGCTGTCCAAGGTTCTTTGCCCTCTCCTTATTTCCCAAGATCTTACATACAATACATCTGCACAACCCCAGCACCTCCCATCCCTGCTCTGTATTCAAATGAGGTCATTGGTCCTTCACTCCTGTGCAATTCTTCCCTTGAATTGGGTCAATGGTCTCGAATTGGGTCAGTGGTCTTAAGGGATGAAGTCAGGAATATCTTCATCAGATCTCTGTGACCCTCTGGCACCATCCAAGGTCCCCAACTTAGTGATTGATTGACATCAAGCCCAGGTGCTAACTATTGTTCTCCTGGTTTCAAGATGTTCTTATAACAGTTCACTTCCTCCACTTCCTTCTAGAAAGAAGCTCCTAATGGTATACAATAGCACAATCAGCTCCAGCTTAAGCATCTCATAATCATTAACCTATGGTCTGCCTATCTAACCTACATCCTGATGAATGGGAATTGCTTCTAACCCTCAGCTGAAATCTGAACTCTTTAAAATCATGCTTCAGCTATGCCCAGGGAGAAGGGGGCTGAATGAGCTGAGTAAGAACTGTAGGAGAGCTAAGCAGATGTCAGCAATCTGTGCTCTGCTTTAAACTGGGAAGCCAAGAGACAAAGGGCATTTCCAGGCACCAGCGCAGAGAGCTGTTGGATCAGCCTTTGGCAGGGGCTGGAGGGGTCTGGCTGTGCCTTCAGAGGGAGCTGGCATAGTCAACACCTTATGATGGCAAATCTCAGGTTTGGCTGGTCCTGGAGGTCCCCTTCCACCCATGCCCTCACTTGGGATGTTCCCAACCTCTGTGGGTTGAGGAGAATTCACGGAAATGGCCTCAGGGTCAAGGAATGAAGTGCAGGGCCAGTCAGGACTAGGGAGCCCAAGGTTCTGGTGGGACTCTCAGCCATGTTTTCTGTTTTGTCTGCAGAAGGGAGCTGAAGCAGCCAGCTCAAAAGCTTGAGCAGGAGGAGGCAAAAGCCTTAGAGGAGGAAGAGAGGAGGAAGGAGGAAGAGAGGCAGAAGAAGGGAAAGAAGAGTATCTCTGTTGGCAAGCAACCTCCAATACCAGCAAAGGGGAAAACCAAGACCCGAGAGAATAAGGAAACCAAAATCCCAAAAATGGAAACCAATATCCCAGAGAGGAAGGAAATCAAAATCCCAGAGAAGAAGGAAAGCAAAGCATCAGAAGGGAAGAAAATCAAAGCATCAGAGAAGAAGGACACCAAAGTATCAGAGAGGAAGGAAACCAAAATCCCAGAGAAGAAGGAAGACAAAGACCCAAAGAAGGCGGAACCCAAAGCTCCAAAGAAGGGAGAACCCAAAGCTGTCAAGAAGGGGGGAACTGAAATCCCAAAGGACTAAGCTAAGATGGAGAAGAACTCTTTAGTCTTTATTCATACAACTCATTTTACACAGTTTAACAGACCTTGTGTGCACCTTTAGTTCATTCAAAGATTTCTTATCAGTTAGTTGATTATTGGTTAATAAAATAGATTTTACTTGTGCATCAAATCTCTCTATTGTATTGTTTACCTCTTCACTGATTCTCATGGGACAAATTACTTGTTATTGCAGGTGCATTTGTTTTTCACCCTCAGAATAGAATGGTCACAAAGTCTCATTCTCAAAATAGCTTCACATGGGAACTTGTAATTGCTTAGTTGCACACAGAAGAGATGATAGGCCAGCTATTGATATGGCTGAACAAGGCTTCATTTCAAAAGGCTTTTTTTTTATCATTATTCTACCTGTCTATGACATCTCCCGTGGTGTCCTTGGACCCACATTGTCACAACTGACCCACGGTTCCATGAGGTTCCCCTGTGTCACCATGGTCACTGTCAGAGGCTGGATGAGATCAATGTCCTGAGACACCCTGGGATGAGCTGTCAATCAGTCACACAGTGGGTACAGTGCTAACCCAGCCCTGATTGCCTGTGTGATCAGAAATCCCACCTGGGGGAGGCTCACAAGGGCCCGGGGGCTTAAAAACATAGAGCACAAGGTGAGCCCCTGGTATGGACTCTGCCTTCTCTTGGGGTTTGTGTCTCACCCACACTGGAACCCTAGGAGCTGTTAGTCATATGTGTGTCTTTCTATAGAGCTTCTGTCTTTCTGTCTCTCTCTCTTTCTTCTCCTTCTAATGCTCTTTCTATGGAACATTTTTGGATACCCTAACAGCTTGTGTGTTTTAATGTTTCCAGGATAAATGGGCTAAGTTAATGAAGTTACTGCTATGATAAGTGTTTTATGTGTAATTTGATGTTGCGTTAAATCCTCTTCCAAAGTTCTTGATTTTTTGCACTTTGCCAGTAGAATTTTGTGTCATTTTGACCTCTTACGAATATCTGCTTGGTGTTTTTCCTGTGCACCAAACTCGAGTAAAGATGGCAGATGAATTGGTGAGTTGGCACGCAAACCCCAAACGCAGCTCTGGGTGCGTGGAGGATCGGGGCAGTGTGAGTCGCACACAATCCCTGGAGTGCGGGGACACGGGTCCCTACCAGGGTTTGGGGTGCCCCGAGTACAGCAGCAGCACTGAGTAGAGCCAAGAGGGCCCCAGTGCCCAGAGTGGAACGGCGGTGCTGGGGGTTCAGTGTGCCGCGGTTCAGGTAGAAACCATAAACCCACTGGAGGCCCCTTGGGGTCACAGGGCAGGGAAGGGCTGTGCTTACAGGGCAGGGTAAGGCTGGACCTGCCCCTTCCTCCCCCCCCCACACACAAAATGTTTAGAGCAGACGATCTCCTCCAGTCTGTCACAAGAGGCAGTGTTGGAGGTGAAATCCCAATTGTGGCCATGGGCACCTAGCTGAGAAGGACAGTTCTTTTCCATGGGAAGGAAAGCACAGAGCCTCAAGGTTTGGAAGGCAAGTGAAAGCCTCAGCAGGCCAAGGCCAGCTAGACTTAGTAATTGCAGAGTTTGGATTTAGGGAATTTTGGAGGTGGAAACCCAATCTCAGCCATGGGCACCTGGAGAAGCAGGACAGTTCTTTCCTTAGGAAGGAGAGCATGGAGCCTTTCCCAATGTTTTGGGGACGGATGAGAGGTGACCCTTGTGAAACCACTGCCTGCCAGACTTGTCCTGGCAATATGCCTATTGGAAGAATCCCTGGATATAAGGACCTTTGGAGGTGAAATCCCAATTCTGGCCATGGGTGCCTGGAGCACAAGGACAGTTCTTTTCCATTGGGAAGGAAAACACAGAGCCTCAGTGTTTCAGCAGCAGATGAGAAGTGACCCTCAACATGCAAAGGTCACTTGGACCAGTCAGGCGGTCTATGGGAGGCCAAAGCAGCCAGATTTGTTCTGTGTTCCCTTGGTTTTGTGGGGCTCCATATTGTCACAATGGTTCCTTGGATCCATGGGGCCCCGCAGTGTCATAATGGTGACCTGATTCCATGGGTTCCAGCAGTGTCACAATGGCCCCTTGATTACAAGAAGACTTGCAGTGTCACACTGGCCCCTAGGTTCCATTGGGTCCCACAATGTCACAGTGGCCCCCAGGTGTCATAAGGCCCTGCAGTGTCACAATGGTCCCAAGGATTCCATGAGCCCTTGCAGTGTCACAATGGTCTCTGTGGCTCCCCAGGCCCCACAATGTCACAGGACTCCTCTGTTCCATGAGGTCTGGAATATCACAATGGACCTTTGGACCCTGGGGTTTTGCTGTGTCACAATGGTCTCCTTTGGATCCACAGTGTCACTATGGACCACTGATGACAGGAGGCCACTCTGTGTCACCCTGGAGCTTTGGTTCCATGCAGCCCTGCAGTGTCACAATGGTCTCCTTTGGTTGCCCAGTGTCACAATGGACCACTGATGACAGGAGGCCCTGCAGTGTCACAATGGACTTTTGGTTCCATGCAGCCCTGCAGTGTCACAAAGGCCTCTTGGTTTCATGAGGCTCCACAATATCACAATGGTCCTCCCAGGGTCACAATGGTCTCACTGATTCCATGAGGCCTCACAGCGTCACAATGGTCTCCATATTTCCATGAGTCCCCTGAGTGTCACAATGGTCTCTGTGTTTCCATGGTGCCCCTCAGTGTCACCATGGCCCCTTGGTTCCATAACACCCCGAAGTGTCCGAATGGTCTCCATGGTTCCATGCAGCCCCACGCTGTCAAAATGGCCCCTTGTTTTGATGAGGCCTCTCAGTGTGACAATGATCCCTACATTCCATGGAGCCACACAGCGTCCGTACAGTCCCCTTGGATCCATGAGGCCCAGCAATGTCACAGTGCTCTCCATGATTCCATGAGGCCCCACAGTGTCACAATGGTCCCTTGTTGTCACAGGGTCCCACAGTGTCACAATGGTCCCTTGGTCTCACAGGGCCCCACAGTGTCACAATGGTCCCTTGGTGTCACAGGGTCCCACAGTGTCACAATGGTCCCTTGGTCTCACAAGGCTCCACAGGGTCACAATGCTCCCTTGGTTCCATGGGCCCTGTGCTGCTGCATTCCCCCCTCCCCTTCTCAGGCCGCCCTGCCAGCTGAGAAATGCTCCTTGGGCCTGGGCCTTGGCCAACAGCCCCTGGGCTCAGCTCCTCTGCAGCTCATCACAAACACTGCTCCAGCCACTGCTGCTGCCCAACCAGCACCTGGTTCCTTTAGCAGCAGCCCTGGGAACTGTTTTTGTTCCCTCAGTGGCAAAACATCCCTGTTCTCACACTGCCAAAGAAAGCTGTTGATGCCAAGCGCGTCCAGGATGAACCATTGCTGGGAATGAAGCCCCTCTCTTGGGGCCCTGCAAACAGCGCTCCAAAAGGAGCCCTTGGAGCTCTCCTGGCCAGCGACTCCCTCTGGGTGGGGCCTCTCCCAGCCAGGAACTCTCCCGTTTGCTGCACTCGGGGATCCTGAACAATGACAGAGCCTGGGCCGATCCCCCCACTCCTCCAGGCTCAGCCCTCTGCCCACTGGGAAGATGCCAAAGCATCCTCAGTGAGCATTTCCTGCCCTCAGGGGAATTTCTCACAGGTGCCTTGCAGTGACTCTTTGTGTCAGTGTGCACACAGGAGTGCCTGTGCTGGGGAAATGTGGCAGAAATGCTGCTCTCTGAGGAGTTTGAGCGCCTTGGATAGTTGAGTCAGTCAGGCCTGTAGGAAAGGTAAATCACAAGGCCTAAGTGAAGTTAATTGCTGCTAAGAGTTGTTCTTTTGCTAAGGTGTTCTTTTGCTAAGGTGCTACCTTTAGTGTAAGTTATAAACTAAGCAAAATATTGTAAAGTTTTATTCCTTTGTAAAATTGCAAAGTCAAAAGGTTTTATTTAGGTTGAATGCTGTTACGCTCTGCTCTTTTGCTAAATTGTGAAGTTGAAAGTATCAGTTAAGGTTAAGATATAAGTTAAGTCCTGTTAAGTTTGAGCTCTGTTAAGCTTTTAGGCCATATTCCTTTGATCCTTGCCCTCACTGTCCTTGTGTCACACACACACAGAGGGACAGTTCTGGGTCAATTTCTGGTTTGATTGCCTGGGTTCTGTTTGGTTTTGTTGTTGCTTTGTTTCCCTGGTGTGCCTGAAGTGCCCAGTCAGGAGCAGAGGGACTGTTGCCAAGGAACTTTGTGCTGCTGTTGGTTAATATTAAATCTGGTTTTTGCTGCTCCCTTGCTGGGGATTTTTTCAGCACTCTCAAGCCCTCGTTCGTAACAGGGTGAAGGAGCCCTGCCCCAGGCTCTGGCCCTGGACGACACAGGGACACTGCCGGGAGGTCCCTGTCCCCCTGTGCCACCCCCAGGGCCCCGGCCCCCCGTCCCCGTGTCAGGCTCGGGGGTCGATCTCGTGGAACATCCTCTGGGGGAGGCTGCGGGGCCGGGGGCGGGGGGACCCGGGGGGACAGGGGACCCCGCTGTGCACGAGCAGGATTGGACTGCTCTGGGGGGAACTGTGAGGGGAGCCGGGGCAGAGTGACCTTCCCAGTGACCTCACACAGCCCCTGTGATGTCACACAGCCCCTGTGATGTCGCACTGACCCTGTGATGTCACACAGCCATCTGTGATGTCACACAGCCCTTGTGATGTCACATTGACACTGTGATGTCACACTGACCCTGTGATGTCACAGAACCAACTC
The DNA here is from genome assembly GCF_028551555.1 of Melozone crissalis. Lineage (NCBI taxonomy): Eukaryota > Metazoa > Chordata > Aves > Passeriformes > Passerellidae > Melozone > Melozone crissalis. The sequence goes on along the minus strand of NW_026535940.1, from coordinate 1,154,283 downwards.
TATGTCCCCTTGTGATGTCATACAGCAGTGCTGTGATGCCACAGAAGTCTGATGTCACAAAGTCACCCTGTGATGTCACAATCTGTTCTGTGATGTCACAGCCTTCTCTGTGATGTTACACAGCTACCCGGTGATGTCACAACCCACTCCCTGATGCCACAGGGCCACCCTCTCTCATGGCAGACTCTGCTCTATGGCTTCACATCCTACTCTGGGATGTCACAGCTAGCTCTGGGATGTTACAGCCAGCTCTGTGATGTCACCATCCCCTCAGTGATGTCACAGAACCCTCAAGAACTCAGTTCTGTTGAAACCCTGAAGTTTCTTGTACTTTGAAGAGATCCCTGTCAGGGACACAACTGAGAAAGTGTCCCCAGGTTCCAGCTAGAACAGAACCCTGCAGGCAGTGATGCCAGGTGGGGACAAGCAAGGGAACGCTGTCTCTGGTGTTCCCCACAAGCCCCACATTGGCTGGAGATTGTGCCTGTGAGACTGAGAGTGAGTGACTGAGTGGCAGTGAGCTCCCAGGGGTTTGGGCGTCTGATTTTCTGTTCCTGTGGGTGTGCATTCCCTCTTCCATTGGGGGCAGCTACGGGAAATACTCATTCCCAAGCTGAAAAGGATGTTTTTGTTAAGTTTTGGAGAGTTTTAAATTTAGAGGGGAGTTATATTTCTGAAGGGAGTTTAAAAGGGATTGTTCATGGTTATTTGAGGAGCTTCCTGATATCTCTGTTGATTCTGTCTATCACTTATCGTTTTGGGATGCTGTCGGGGAAAAGCTTTATATTTTACAAACACAAGGGGTTTTAAAAGTTGGGAAATTTTATCTGTTGTTTCATTCAATTTATAGGATCATTTAAGGAGTTCATGGTTCCAACCCTTTTCCCTGGTTTATTCAACCCGCCCTTCACGTTCCCGAACCCAGGTTCCCTGAGAACAGGATGGGAGATGGCACCCGCCCTTTGGCACAGACAAGCCATCTGCTGTCTGCCATCTCCCCTCCTTTTCTTTCCTCTCCTCAGGGTGGTAGTGGCCATACTGCCTTGAGATATTCCCTCACCCACATTCCTTCATTCCCTAGTTCTAATCCTCCTTCCTATAAATCACAAGACAGCAATACTCCTGTTAGAGAGACCACCATTTTAGATTCCCTCCCACCTTCATCCCCATTTCCCACCTTTGCTTCAGGTGCCTCCTCTGTGACGGGTCTCACCTTAATGTTGAATTCCACCACTGCATTGGGTCCCTCCCCTGTCATCAGAAAGCTCCTCCCCGGCGCAGGCTCCACCTCTCCACTTCCAGACCCCTTCTCCAGTCCAGCTTCTTCCAGTTCCCACATCACTGGAACCGGACATGGGGCCAACTGGAAGGAAGCCATTTGGGCTACCAAAGGCCTTCAATGCCAGGCATTGCCAGTCAGCAGAAAGGCCTGTGCCTCTGCCAGCAGACCTGCCTCCTCTACAGAGGAAAAGAGTGATAGCTTATCTGAGAGTGAGGATGAGCCCAAGGATTCTTGGCAGAGGATGCGGAGAAAAGCTGCAAAGGAGGGGGATTGGGAGGTGGTATCCAAGATTCAGGTGGTGTGCAGTATAAGCAGGGGCCAAAACCTAAATGGGAATCCATAGGGAATAGATTCCCATTTAGGCTTTGGCCCCTGGGAATCCATAGGGAATAGATTCCCATTTAGGTTTTGGCCCCTGCTTATACTGCACAGGTGCCACCTGAATCTTGGATTCCCTACCTCCATAGGGAAATGAATGACTTAGTAAAGGCTGCCAAGGATTATGGGAGGGGTTCTCCCTATTTTAACAATTTGCTGGACGTGCCATTTACTGCCCACACAATGGTATCACAAAATTTAAAACGGTGTATGAAAATTGTATTTTCACCTGATGAATTTATTTTCTGGAAAGGACTTTGGATAAATAAAGTTCATGAGTTACCAAAAGGTTATGTTGAGGAAGAAGGGCGACAACACCTCACAATGGACCGCATTACCAGGGAAGGAGACTATACTAGACTGCAGTATCAGGCTGAAGTCTTCCCCCAGTCAATACTGGAAGATCTCAAAGGTGCTGCATGGTCCACCCTCCTCCAAACACCTGATAATTCTACGCCCCACACTGACTTCACTGACATTCACCAGGGCCCGGATGAGAACTATATCAAGTTCATAAAGCACCTTATGAAAGCCCTGGAAAAACAGGTAGATGATCAAAAGGTCCAGGATGATCTTATTAGCAAATTAGCTTTCTATAATGCCAGTATTGACTGCAGAAAGGTTCTTCACAGCCTCCCCCTTGACCCTGAGCCTACCATTGCTCAGATGGTTGATGCTTGCATATTCCAAGCGGTCTCAGACCGTGACTCCAGCCTAGCCAAGGCCACCAGCCAGGGTGCAATTGAAATGCTGGTTGCAGCAAATGTGCTTCCCCACAATACAGAATGTAATAAAGGCAGTGGAAACTGTTATAACTGCAGGAAAACTGGACATGTAACAAAAGATTATAAATACAAGAATACTGTTCTGGTTTTTTACCCAACCCTCAGTCCTACAGCCATTACCCAAACTGTTCCTGAAGCCAACAGCACTACCAGCCCTCGGGAAACTCCCAGCAGAGCACGAAATGACACCAAATATGAAGTTATTCGGTCCTACCCTTCCATCGGTGAGAGATGACCTAGGTTACAATATAAAGCTGTACTCTATTCCCATCCTCAAGAGCTGTTGAAACAGGAGGGGTATTGTTTTATTCCTTATCTCCTGTTAATAGGCCTATCAATGCCTTTCTGCATGACTCAGAGATAATGCCCTCCAGGAGCCATTTCTGTTTAATGGACCCACCTCATGACTCATAGAATGATATCAGCCCATTGTGAGATGCTCCACCCAGGGGGGAAGAGCTAAGCATGCCCCCCTGGATATTATCTGGGCTTTGGGACAAAACAAGCTGCCTTTCCACTGGATTCCCCAGAGCAACAGCTGCCATTTCCACTGGAACTTCAGAGGTAGGCTACACCCTGCTACAGGATCACTGCTCCAACATAACCACATCTGCCACTCCAGGAGGACTGCAGCCACCATTCCAACTGGACTGCTATCAACACCCTGACCAAGAGAGTGACAGGTTATATTCTGACTTTATCAGTGTTTTTTCTTATGTATTATTGCATGATTTTTGATTTTTTTTTCGTAATAAATCGTATTTCTGACATTGAGTCTCTCTCTGGTTTTGCTTTAAAACCAGAACAAATGGAAAACCCTGAGTGGGTTTCCTGAAAAACAAACCCACCTCAGAAACAACCTGCTCAGTCCAGGCTGCCTGGAATGATGTCACCTTTCTAGGAGGGACAGTGTGAGCAGAAATGATCTCTGGGAGCAGAATTGTCTGAGTCTTGCACCTGAATTCTCTGTCCCTGTTGTTTCCCTGGATCTCTGTTGCAGATGAAGCTGCTCCTGCCATCCTCACCTTTTACCTCTCTCTTGAATGCAAACAGATGTTCCCAGGTGTATTGATTTTTCAAAGTTTCTACAAAACTTTTTTGTTCCTCATGGAGCGAAGGGACCATTTTGGCACTGAGGAGGTGACGTGGAAGCAAGGAGTCAATTATGACCCTGGGGTCCCATGGAACCAAGGGGCCATGGTGACACAGCAGGGCCACGTGGATCCAGTGGTCCATGGTGACACTGTGGATCCAAGGAGACAATGGAGACACCCCCAGAAGCTCATGGAACCACAGAGTCCATGGTGACCCAGCGGGGCTGCATAGAGCCAATGGTCCATGGTGACACTGCCCATCCAAGGAAGACATTGTAACACTGCGGAAGCTCATGGAGTGAGGGAGGCCATTGTGACACTGAAGAACTTCATGGCACCAAATATCCATGGTGACACAGCAGGGCATCATGGGAACCAAGGAACCGCTGTTGGCAGTAGGGAAACTCATGGAACCAGGAGCCCTTGTGGCACTGCAGAACCAACAGAGCTGCTGGACCTTGTCCGCTGGCCCTTGTGAAGGTCCGCCCGAAATGAACGGGTGACGAATGATTTTTGGGTGCAAAAATAACCAACAAAGGCACAGGGGTTTTGCAGTAACAAATCAACAAGATGCAATTTTATTGATGATAACCACAGCTAAATATGCATTTGGTTAGGGGATCTGGGGAAGAGAAGTGTAGGACAAGGGAAAAAGGGAGGAAAGAAGGTTAGGGAATGGGGTATAGCTACCAAAACGTGATGTCTTCGGGGTCCCGCCGCCGAAACTTGCTGGTACACGTCTTGGGGAGATCTCAGAGAGGCAGTCGAACCGAACCCCAAGAAAAACTGTTCTTGGTTGGGGGAAGGGTGGCCAAAATTAAGTTTCCATGGAGGGGAGAAGAATAGGACCAGGAGGAGGGGGTGAGACTGTTCCATTGTTTTCATGGCCGAATGCTCACAGGTATGTTTTACTCTGGGCAGGTTTTCCCCCCTCCCTGAGTTGGGAGGGGGTACAGTCCCAGTCTCTGGAAGGAGGTGTCCATGGGGGTGCCATGGGGGTGCCAGTAGGGCGCCAGAGGGGTTCTTGGTTCCTTGATGAGGGGATTAGCATCTCTGTTGGTCCGTCACGGTGGTTGAAGACAGGCAAGAGGGGTCTTCTCATGGAGGGGGGGGGGAGCCACCCCAGAGCTCAGTGCAACCAAGCCTGGAGTTTGGAAGTCCAGTCCAATTGTTCAGAAAAAGGGCAGCATGCCCCCTTCGAGTACAGCATGGCATGTTCTGCAAACACCACGTGTGAACACACGAAATAAGCATAAGACTTTCTTTCCCAACTGGCTCAACAGTTTTTAACCCTTCAGTGGTCTTTTTCTCATGACAATTGTGAGGCAAAAAATGAAGGATTTTCGGATGGACTTCCACACGACCCCGTGACTCACGATTGTCTTGAGGAATCTTCATCAGCAGTGCTCTAGAGTGTCTTTGAAACTCGTTGCACGTCGGTAGCATAACCCCGGAAAAGTAGCGGTGACAGGAGAGAGGGGATAAAAGGAGAAGAGAAGGAAAAGAAAGAAAGAGGGAAAGGGGGAACCAATAAACATAAACATAATTAATATTGATCATCATAACAATTTCACACGTGGTTATTTGTTATAACAATTTCAAAAAATTATTATTAATTTTACCAATTTCAAAAACATTAATCAATTAAAGCAATATCATTTGTTTAACAATTTCAAAAATGATTAAAACAAATCACAAATAATCAAAAAAATAAGCAAATCACAGTATAATCATTGTCTTTTAAAATTATTTTCTCAAAATTAAAGTAACTTTCTGTAAATCATACTTTATAATTAAGAAGTTTCTCTAAAGCACATATGCTTAATTCATAACTGTTTCGTATCAAGTGTTTTGGGGACATCTCTTGTATAGAGTACATCAGTTAAGCGGTGTGCATTGACTACAGTTGACAGTCTCTTAAGCTTTTTCATCATGTTCCAATTCAGAATGAATAGGGCTGCTGACAAGATAAAGCCAAGCGTAACTAGGATCAAAAGAACAACAATTGGATGGCACACACTGTTCAGAATACCTGTGGCAGTAGATGACCACCCAAAGAGAGTATCCCACCACCTATGCTCAGCATCTTGCTTTACCCTCTCCATAACCCGGTGTATTTGTCTCACGTTGTGATGAACAGTCACCAGAGTCTTCTGTCTGTTCTCCTTGATTTTCTCGAGGATGTCAACCAGGTCCCGATGGAGTAGCAGTTGTCTCACGAGGGTGAGGTTCATTCCGATAGGAGTGGGCATCAGCTTCTGGATCAGTGTGTAGTTGGATTGCAACAGGTGGTGAGAAGTAACTGGAGCTTCGTAAGAGAAATCACATCCTACTATCTTAGTAAAGTTACAAGCACAAAAGTTTGAATGATTCTTTGTATCTACCACAACATCTTCTACAAAAACAGAATCACATGTCGTTCTAAAGCATGCACAGCCATTGCCTATGTATATAAGAACTGTCTGGGTATCCTCATGTGGACGAATCTCAAAATGACAGATGTTTTGCTCTGTGTCCAAACAGATATCCTGAGCTACAATTGCACTGCTTTCACAGATAAACCCTTGCTGTTCTCGGACAATACAAGTTTCCAGATTAACAGTTTGCCATTTGTCATCGACCTGACGGGCCCATCCCCTATGTTCAGTAGGATAGAGAACAGCTCCGTCATGGTTTAATCCTAATGCAATAACAGGGAAGACCAAATGTACAGAGGCATTGCGTATGGTTAAGACAAAAGCAGTGGCTGTGTTTGAAATGGGGTTATAGGTAAAGTTCACCAGGTTCCACCAGGATTGGAATTCTCTTTCAAATTCAGTGGCACTGTCCCAGATTATCTTCCGAATTTCTGTGGGGAAGGTGCCTTCCTCACCCTCTCTTATAATTGCAGCAGAGACTGATTGCATCCACAATTGTGCCTGGATACAGCTGAGGGCTAAGGAAACATTGTTCTGTGTAGCACTAAGTGCATCAATTACCAATTTGTGATCATTCACATTCACTCTTTCCCAATTTGGCAAAATGTTTGACAGCAGCCACTGGTGCGTCCCTAAGGCTGACAGAGATGACCTCAGTGGTTGCTGCAATCTGGTCAGGTCTCTAGTTGTAGTAGCCAATTTGTTCATTAGTACTTCAGAATACATGCTATTCAGAATTCCCAATCCTGTACCCACAACACCGGTCACATCCCTTGGTGTTCTAGTTTTAAAGGAGCTTCATTTCCGAAGTCAAGTGGTCCAGCCTTCAAAAGAGGTTTGCAGGAACAGAGAACAGGCTGGCTGAATATCTGAAACATTGTTCTGCATTAGCAATTTTGCCTGTTTGAGAGACCATGCCGGATTGAACAATATTTGTTGTTGGCCAGTTTTCCTGATCACATAAGGCCCAATCTCGAAAATTATCGGGATGAGTATGACCGGTGGTATGGGTGAAGTGGTAACAGTGGTAACAGTGGTAACAGTGGTTTCAGCATTTATTACAAATTTAAAAGAAAGGCCTTGAGTATCCTTGGCCCAGAGACAAATTACCTCTGTAGTGTCGGTTAATGTGAAGCTGTGCCAGCAATCCTCTTACGCTTGGGTGCGTACAGATTTGCTTCTGTTCGTTTTCCGATCTGTGGAAGCACTGATTGACATTGCTTTGCTGTAATTAGACCCATTAACCATTCAACACCCAACACTAATTAGTTCACCTACTACTCCTTGAAGCTGCCAGGTTTTGTGTTTCTCCCATTCTTGTCTGGTGTACAACTTATCCTCATGTGTGACTACTGTTAGCAAGTTAGACCCGTGACATCTCCCATAGATCCGGTACATTGCAGGAAGGCTTAAGACCAGGGCCACTCGAAGGAGTTCCCTGCTGCCTCTGCCAATTGGGGTGTGACGTTAGAAAAAAGGTTCACACTTTGGGTCTGAGAGAGTGTAATTACAGCACTCGGTGTGGGTTTTGGTGCAGTGTTTATCTTGAATGTGTAAACCAAGCCTCTTAGTCCTAATGGACTAGCTGTGTCATTCTCCCAACGACATGTCACATAAGTGGGTTTGATCAAAGCAAAACTGTACCAGCAATCAAGTGATTCATCATTACAATCTTTTGTAATTGCAACATTGGTGGTTTTGGTACTAGAAACATAACTACCAACATGTTCCTGGTGGCAACACAAAGTAAGGGGACTTTCTTTTTTGGAACACCCCCATTTCTTTGTGGGACACAATTTTGCTGAGGGGATATCCAGATGATTCCTTCCACCTGCTTCCATAAAATTTCCAGCAACTATGATGGAGGTGGCCTTTTCATGGAGGGTTCCTTCCACCTTTCTGCATGTTACCGTAATTGACTCACCAACTGTTCCCGTCAGGGTTCTCATCAACTCATTCTGATCCCACCTCCACTCATTCGGGTGGTACACCTTGGAGTCATGCTGCACTAGGGTTGCCAGGCTCGGGTAACAGCCCTTGGGATAGGTTCCAAGGACACTGGTGTGCTGAACGATGGCTTCAGGCCACAGCTGCTCACCAGGGGGTTGTCCATGAAATTGCGGTAAAATGCAGAAAAGTATTAGCAAGGTTATCATGTTTTCAGACGATTCTCATGTCCCTCGGGGTTCACCTGTAAAAGCAAGAACAACAAAAAATCCGGCCACTGACAGGCAGAAAGGAGTTTAAAATGAGGGGATTATCCAGCGTGTGTGTATGCGGTGCTCTTTTCCAAGAGCGTCAGAAGCTACCCATGCATATTTATTCAGAGGGGTTTTCAGCACAAGTGGTACCTCGCCCACCGTGGGCAGGTCCACTAAGACAGGTTGTCCAGGGTAATGCGATGGATTGTTTGCATCGTCGGGACCTTCCAGTGAAGGGATGATGCTTGGAGGTGTGGGGTAAAAAGCAGTGACTTTGGGGCAGCCGTTCACTCCCCACCTGCTATTTACCCCTTTAACAGCCTCCCACAGCCAACAGTCCCAGCTTGCTTTCTGGGGCTTAAGGAACCACTTTAAAAGGCCATTTGTCCTTTCCACGATTCCGTTAGCCTGAGGGTAGTAAGGAGTATGAAAGGTCCACTTTATGCCTTCGGCTCTGGCCCAATCCTGAACCACCTTGGCAGTAAAGTGAGACCCGTTGTCAGACTGAATTTCTTGTGGCTTTGGAAAAGTTCCAAACCATCCCTGCAAAGCTTTAACTGTATTTTCACCTGTGGCCCTTTTAAAAGCATCAGCTCGTACCAACCCAGATACAATTTCCACTCCTACTAACACAAAATGTTTACCTCCTGATTTCTTAAAAGGACCAATATAATCTACCTGCCATGCATCCCACAAGCCTTTACCTTTCCTCAAATGCAGAGGATCATCCTCTAAAGGATGCCTTTCCAGTCGCTTGCAGCACTGTTCACAGGCCGATATGCATGTTTTACACATTTCCCTGGTGACTGGCCAGCCGTGGGCGTGTGCTTCCTGATACAGATCTTTGGCACCTGTGTGCTGCCTTTTTACATGTAACCATTCTAACAGTTGATTCCAATCCTCTGAAATAGTTTCTTTTTTCAGGGGGCTAAGCCTTGCTAGTTCATCAACTCTGTTGTTCCATTCACCTGCTTGATTCCCATCAGTTTGGTGAGAAGCTACCCAACCAACTAGAAAGTTTCCTTTACTGGTGATTTCTAGGATTTCTTTCCACTTATCTTTCTGCCACACTGGGATTCTGTTAACTTCCCAGCCATTCTGTTGCCAGAAAGGGAGCCACTCAGTTCAGCCTTTGTATACTACATATGAATCAGCATAGATGTAAACAGGAGAAGTGTTTTGTGCCTCACGCTGGAAAACACTCCAGAGGGCTATGAGTTCTCCTACCTGAGTGCTGCCGTCCCCTTCTGTGATAATCTTTTCACCAGATGAAATATGTAAGGCAGCCACCTTTTATTTCCAAATTTTTCCTTCCTGCTTTGAGGAAGCATCTGTAAACCAACAGTTTGCTGCTATTTCAGGTGAGAATGGTGGTGCTATTTTTATTACAGAAGCAGGTTTGTCTTGGCTACTATCCAGGCTCTCAGTGTCTTGTATTGCCAAGAATTTTGCAGCACCTTCTGTGACAGAAAAGCTATTGCAGTAATACTCTATTTGAGCATCCCATTTCCTGACTGACGACTTTTGGGCTATGCCGTCAGGTGGAGGGGTCCCATTTGTACCAGCTTTAATTACCTTGAAGGGACCTCTCAAGATGATAGCTTGCTGCCTTGTGATTTTCTCTACTTCAATGAGAGCTGAGCTAACAACAAACAATCCCTTTTCCCAGGTAGTGTATCTCTTCTCAGCATCTTTAAAACCACGGGAAAAGAAGCTGACAGGCCTTGTTGGACCCTCAGGACCTCGCTGCCAGATGTGTATTGATAGCCCTGAGGAGGCAAATCCCCATTCCACTTGGAAAGGGTCTTTAGGGTGAATGGGCCCCAATGCCTGATGTGCAGTGGCTTCAAAAATCAGTAATTGCAGTGCTTCCTGCTGAGAAGGAGTCCAATCCCATTTGACTCCTTTTCTCAGTAAATTGTAAAGGGGCCTAGCAATGATTGAGAAATCTGGGATGTGTTTCCTCCAGAATACTAACAGTCCTAAGGCTTGCTGGAGGTCTTTTTTGTTTTCAGGCATTTTCATCTGCTCTAGAGAAGTTAAAGTGTCAGGTGGGATGCATGTGCTGCCAGATTGCCACCAAATTCCCAGGAATTTTACTTCCTGAGAAGGCTTTTGAATTTTCTCTGAGGGAATCTTTAAATCAAGGCTCTCCAGATGAGAGATTATATTCTGCTGGAGATCCTCCACCTCTTTAATTTCCTCTCCTCCCACCAAAATGTCATCAATGTATTGGTACACAGCTACAGTGTCAGGTTTAGGTATTTTTTCTAATCCTTAGCTAAAGCATGGTGTGCTAGTGTTGGAGTTTGTATCCCTGAGGGAGTCTAGTGAATGTGTACTGCTGTCCCTCCCATGTGAATGCAAAGCGATCCATGTCCTCTGGCTGTATAGGTATCATGAAGAACATGTCTTTGACATCTATGGTTGCCATGATTGTGTGAGCCTTTTCTTGTATTGATGTTATCAGTTCAGCTAAATTTGGCACTGCTGCAGTCAGAGGGTCAGTGTTGGCATTCAGCCTACAGTAGTCGACCGTAAGCCTCCACTTCCCGTTAGGCTTTTGGACTGGCCACACGGGTGAATTGTATGGGGAGCGTGTGTTAATAATTATTCCTTGATCACGCAATTCCTGAATAACTGGTTTGATGCCTTCTCTAGCTCCAGAAGGCAAGAGATACTGTTTCACATTGATTGTTTTACTGTAAGGCAGTGCGGGTGCGGTCTGAAGCAGTTTAATGTTAAGTGGCGGAGTGCCAAAAGACCACAGGAAACCCTCGGTGTCTTCCCACTGCCTTCCTGAGAGGACATCCATCTCTAGCAGATTATTTGGTATGTCCCCAATTATCATTTTGACAACCAATTGATTTTCTTCTCCAGGGAGTGTTACTTTGACTAAAGCAACATTCATGGGTTCTATGGTTCCTAAAGCATTAAGAATGCAGCATTGCCTTTTTGTTGGAACAACTCCACACTTCTGGGCATCTCTATGTCTTAGTGCAGAAATCTGGGCTCCCGTATCAACAATGTAGGCTACCAGAACTTTTTTAGGGCCCGTGATTGCTGTAATTAACATGTCTCCTGATTTATTTTTTGTGAGCATTCGTAAGTAAACCCAACTTCCACCCCTTCGCTCACCTGTAAGCGGTGGAGATACTAGTTTCTCGAAAGCTCTGTTGGTGAAGATTCACTGTTTGTGTTTTGGGGCACGGGCGGGTGGGCAGTTATGTTGCTTAGATTCTGTGAAAGAAGTTGCGAAAGAGTTACTTCCGGCTCACTGCTGGTGCTTTTCAGGAGACACGCAGCCAGGGTTTCACTGTCCAAGTTCTGTGAAAGAAGCTGAGAAAGAGTTAATCTTGGCTCACTGGCTGTGTTCTGAGGGAGAGGCTGAGACGCAGCCTCACTGCCCAGGTTCCGAGGGAGAAACTGGGGAAGGGTTAACTTTGGCTCATTGCCTGTGTTCTGTGTGAAAGACTGTGATGTACTGTGTGTACTGAACTGTGTATTGGTAGGAGTATTTGTTAGTTTCTGGTGAGGGAGGGGGATCGGGGCACTTGGCTGGGTATTTGTTCTTCTGAAATTCCAGTTAGTTATGATTTTCTGCAATTTTTCAAGTGGTAAACCATCCATTATGTCCCGGGGAACCCCTTTCTTTATTCCCAGCATCCACCAGTGTTGTCTGTTGGAAATCTGTTTTCCTGGTTCTGTGTTTTCAGTGTTAGGGGTTCCCATAAACCGGACACCTTTTGTTTTTTCTGATTTTTCTTCCAGGGTTTTTACAGGCCCATACTGTCTACAATAGTTTATTAAATCAACTGCTACCTCACCCCATGTCCAAGTCTTGCGGCTGCTGCTAGATGTGTCAGATGGTGTTGTGGGGGTCTGTGTTGGTGTATAGGGCGAAGGTGCAGTGTCAGTGGACTCAGACTGATGAGTGGAGTTGTTAGGAAGTCTTTCTAATCTATCTATTGGGCTTAGAGCCATAACTGTTTTTTGAATAGTGAATGCTGTTGATTTCAATGTTTCTGGAAGCCCACAAATTAAAGGGGTCAGAATTTCAGGCTTCACAGACAATTGCATTGGGGATTCAAAACCAGGAATTAATTTTTTCTCATGAATCATTTGCAAACATGCAGTCTTTTGTACACTTTCTAGGATTTGGTCAGGGGCAGTGGCAATTGCTAAGGGATCACCCCTTTCCAGGGGATTTATTCCCCCAAAATGAATGGGTGACGAATGATTTTTGGGTGCAAAAATAACCAACAAAGGCACAGGGGTTTTGCAGTAACAAATCAACAAGATGCAATTTTATTGACAATAACCACAGCTAAATATGCATTTGGTTAGGGGATCCGGGGAAGAGAAGGGTAGGACAAGGGAAAAAGGGAGGAAAGAAGGTTAGGGAATGGGGTATAGCTACCAAAACGTGATGTCTTCGGGGTCCCGCCGCCAAAACTTGCTGGTACACGTCTTGGGGAGATCTCAGAGAGGCAGTCGAACTGAACCCCAAGATATACTGTTCTTGGTTGGGGGAAGGTGTCGGATTTTGGTGCTGTCTGGATGGTCTGGGAAAAGCCCAAAGATGGCCTTGGGCCCCTGGGGTTCGAAAGGACGAGAGGAAGCTTCAGAATTGTTCTCGGTCTCGGTGTTTATTAATTGCTTATCTAAAAGATTTTCTCTTGGCCTGACAGAGTTCTGCTCAGCAGTCAGCCATGGGCACACACTGAGAGCCCCTGGGGCGGTCACCTATCTTTATACCCGGAGTTACGTATACAATATTTATCATTTTTCTCCAATACCCTCTACCCTTATTAACCAGTGTTCCCCTAGTAAGGTCCAATCCCGGAGTGCCAACTCCACCACAGAAGATGGAGGCCTAGAGGAAGAAGAAGAAGGAGAAGGGCACGCCCCAATTCCTCCATCTTACCTCTCTAGACCCCCCTGTACAGGGATCTTAAACCCTGTATCTCACACTCCAATTAACTTGTCCCTTCACCATTCACCCCAGTGAAATCCTCCCGTCCTCATACTGATGTCATCTCCCATGTGGGATCAAAGTCCAGCCACCAGACATTTCTGGCAACATTCCAGGACTCCCGAGCCCCCAGGGGCAGTCTTGTTCACCCTGCACCCCAGTTCTGAGAGACTGAGATCCCACATCTCCCCCTTCTGTTTGCACCAAAAAGATCTTTTTCGCCATCCGATTCATTGCATGTTTTAAACATGCAAATATGCATGGGACAACAAGTATGAGGACTAGGAGAACTATTAAAACATAAAGCCCTATCTTTAAGATTCCTCTCCAAATGGGAGAGATGTCAAAGAATTCTGCCAGTTGATCGATCCATGATCCTGTGATCTCGCCAAGCTTATTTATGCTGTCCTTTATATTTTTGATATTTTCATGAATTGACTTTGAATGATCTGAGAGATTCATGCAGCACATCCCCTCGAACTCTTCACACCCATGTCCATGAGCGAGCAATAGATAATCGATTGCTGCTCTATTTTGAAGAGTCGCCTGTCTCACACTACTGACGTCTTTTAACATGTCATCCAATGTGACAGACACAGACCGCGCATGTTTGCTCAACCAACAACCCATGCGGTCGATCTGAGTCAAGGCCACCCCCGATGCTGTCTGGACCTCCCGTGGCATTAGCAGGAATGCCGTGCCAAATTCTGTCCCCGCAAATTAAGAACAGACCCCGCGGCAATTGCACCGGAACATGGATCGATCCTTTGGTAGTTCTCTTTGTATATTTACACCAAGCTGAGGCATTCTTATAAAATTCATGAGTGGGAGTTAAATCAATAGTTTTCACCTTTGTGACTTTCGGAGCTTCAAACTGCATGCAGAGTCTCATTGTCATGGACCCAAAAATCTCCAATTCCTGAGGTTCTGTAGAAGCCACAGGAAGCAGGTGTGTCCAAGCACACCACTCTTTTATAGGATTTTTAATGACCTGCGAAATGTTATTTGCAGAGTGCCCTGGAACTGGCCATTCGTCCACTGGCAATCCAACCATGCATGCTGAAAATGGTTTACCTGGTCTTGAATGTGTCAGGCAGATACTATCTAAATTCGCTGCCCGAGCTAAAGCCTCCCATACATTTTGCCTTGGTTGACTAACAGGTAAATCTCCCCCACTGCTTACTGCAATGAATGAAAGAACGATGCACATAAGCATCGTGAAACCCATTACTTCGCTTCTGTGTGAAAAACCCCCCAAGGTCCTTAGTTTCTTTTTTATTTCTCTTCTGGGTCGTTTTTCGCAGTCTGAGTCTCGACTTCTGTCTGAGTACTCGTCTCTTTGTTTCTTGGATCAGCGTTCTCGTGCTCTCGTGTTCGGAATGGCTTCACGTGCCGTGCCGACACCCACTTCAGACCTCGATCTGTGGAGATACAAGCGAAACCCTTTCCCCAAGAGATTAGTTTGAAAGGACCCTCTATTTGACCTGTTTCTGGGTTTCTGACCAAAACCAAAGGATCTCCCTTTAGCTTTGCCTGTGTGTTGTTTAGAAAATGTCTCACGATCGGTGGATCAGATTCCGAGGATGGATAATCCCTTTGTTGTGTTAACATTGTCTTCTTCGAGGTGCTTTTCTTTTTATATATTGTTGGAAAAAATTGCTGCATTGTTGCAGTCACGCCACGAGATGGCGCTGTGGCTCCGCCGAGCCGACCCGGCATGTCGTGTACTTCCGCCCTCCTGCCACTAGGTGGCGCTGTCACCGGCCTCCCTGGCTCGGATGACGGAGCAAGCTCGACTGCCCCACTTCCTCTTCCTGCTCGGCGTCCCCTGTGAGGGGAAGGGACTGGGACTCCGAGGCTCTGAACCAAAGGCACCAGATCTGGAGACGGTGTGGAGCCCCGGGACGTAGAATCCCTAACACGGCCCCTCCTCACCCGCGACGTCACAGGGGACCGGGCTCGGGTCCGCCCGCGTCTTACTTTCTGCGCATGCGTACTCTCCGAGCTGCTTCCTGTGTCCCCCAAGCTGACGTCATCGTCTCCCCCCTGTACCACCTCCGAGGTCCCCGCCCCTCGGTCTGTCCCTGAGTCCAACCCCTCCTCCTCTGACGTTGTGTTCGCCTCTCCCGCCGGTACTCCGGCTCTCCCCGCGATTCGAGCTGACCGTCGCACCGGGTCTGACGTCACAACCGCGCGCCTCCTGCATCTCACCGCGGCGGCCCTTTGAGCCTGCACATTTTCCCTCAGCCCGCCTTCCGCGCTCGCCGCCCCCGCGCCCGCGTGTGAGTCTATACCCCAGTTTTTGCGAGTTTCGCCCTCCGCGCGCGTCTCCTAATCTTCACCCGCGCTGCCCGCGCCCGCCGCCGCCGCGTCGCCGCCTTCGCCGCGAACAGGCCCCCCCCCCCATTCCCTTATCTTCCTGCTCCCCCCCTTCTGCTCCTGACTCCTCCACACTCTCTGGAGTTTCAGGACGCCCTTGGAGTTTGTTGCATTTTTTGATCGGGGGTTTTAATATTTTTTCCCGCTCTCTTTTTTCGAGAGCCCTTTCCCCCTGGCTTTTTAAAGCCAGAGCAATTTTTTTCCCGGAGCTTTGCCACTCCGCCCCCTTCTCTGAGGGTACCGCAGCTTCTCGCTGCTTTTCCAGTCTTTTAGACTGCACTGAAATACCTTGTAACATGATTCTTGCCGGCGAGAGTAGCTTTAACGCTGTCTCATCTTTTTTTGTTGCTAAAATATATAAATGCCTATTAATTTCTTGCCAAAACCCCACTTCGAACAGCAAACATGTCTCTGCAAGTGGATAATTAAGCCTTGCCCATAATAACAGCTGTTTTAATTCTTTCTTTGGGATCCCTTCTGTATATAATTCTGCTACACTTTGTAAGGTGGATAAGATTTCCCGTTGTTCCTGGGAGAGTGAGGCCCCCATGATTTTATTTTGGCCTTCTTACCGAATCTGTCGTCAGAGTGGTCTGGAGGCTCCTGTTCTCCGTCCAGCAGATTACAAGAGATGGATCAGAGGCGCCTTTCTGGTCCCAGTCCAGGCCGCTCTGCTACGAACTGTCTTCAGCAGAAGCTGAGAGATGGGATTTCTCAGTGACTGCTGATTTTTGCAGCTTCTCCCGGCCGGTTTTTTCTTTTTCTTCTTTCTTTCTTCAGGCTTCTCTCCTCTGGAGTTATCAGTGCTGTTCTCTTGGCTCTTCAGCTCTTCAGGGCTTTTCCCCCCCCCCGAAAGGTTTGGTGGGAGATAGCCCGCACAGCGGACGCCAGTTGTCGGATTTTGGTGCTGTCTGGATGGTCTGGGAAAAGCCCAAAGATGGCCTTGGGCCCCCGGGGTTCAAAAGGACGAGAGGAAGCTTCAGAATTGTTCTCGGTCTTGGTGTTTATTAATTGCTTATCTAAAAGATTTTCTCTTGGCCTGACAGAGTTCTGCTCAGCAGTCAGCCATGGGCACACACTGAGAGCCCCTGGGGCGGTCACCTATCTTTATACCCGGAGTTACGTATACAATATTTATCATTTTTCTCCAATACCCTCTACCCTTATTAACCAGTGTTCCCCTAGTAAGGTCCAATCCCGGAGTGCCAACTCCACCACAGAAGATGGAGGCCTAGAGGAAGAAGAAGAAGGAGAAGGGCACGCCCCAATTCCTCCATCTTACCTCTCTAGACCCCCCTGTACAGGGATCTTAAACCCTGTATCTCACACTCCAATTAACTTGTCCCTTCACCATTCACCCCAGTGAAATCCTCCCGTCCTCATACTGATGTCATCTCCCATGTGGGATCAAAGTCCAGCCACCAGACATTTCTGGCAACATTCCAGGACTCCCGAGCCCCCCAGGGGCAGTCTTGTTCACCCTGCACCCCAGTTCTGAGAGACTGAGATCCCACAGGAAGGGTGGCCAAAATTAGGTTTCCATGGAGGGGAGAAGAATAGGACCAGGAGGAGGGGGTGAGACTGTTCCATTGTTTTCATGGCCGAATGCTCACAGGTATGTTTTACTCTGGGCAGGTTTTCCCCCCTCCCTGAGTTGGGAGGGGGTATAGTCCCAGTCTCTGGAAGGAGGTTGCCGGGGGCGGGGCCATGGGGGTGCCAGTAGGGCGCCAGAGGGGTTCTTGGTTCCTTGATGAGGGGATTAGCATCTCTGTTGGTCCGTCACGGTGGTTGAAGACAGGCAAGAGGGGTCTTCTCATGGAGGGGGGGGGAGCCACCCCAGAGCTCAGTGCAACCAGGCCTGGAGTTTGGAAGTCCAGTCCAATTGTTCAGAAAAAGGGCAGCATGCCCCCTTCAAGTACAGCATGGCATGTTCTGCAAACACCACGTGTGAACACACGAAATAAGCATAAGACTTTCTTTCCCAACTGGCTCAACAGTTTTTAATGCTTCAGTGGTCTTTTTCTCATGACAATTGTGAGGCAAAAAATGAAGGATTTTCGGATGGACTTCTACGGTCCTGCAGAGCTCCTTGGGAGGCACAGCAGGAGCAGCACCCTGGGAGCCTCGGGAATGCCCCTCTGGGATCCATGGCACACACTGCCAGGGGCTGGAATTCCAGTTCCCAGGCAGGAAAAGATGTTCCTGCCCTGGAAGGCAAAGTTCTTAAGAAAGAGCCAAAGGCCAAGTGGAGCACGATCTTACAGTGACATTTCACTGCCAGCCTTCATAGCTTCACCTCTGGTTGTTGTAGCTCCTGGAGTGGGAAATAAATCAGGGCAGGGTCTTTGGTGGGAGCTGCCCTGGGTCAAGAGAGACACTGAGAGAGAAACAGAGCAGGCAAAGAAAGGCAGGAGAGAAAGGAGGGCACAAACACAATCAGCTGCGAAGGTGGCACTCTGAAAAACAAACTGGAACTGACAAAAAATGAATGGGACAGAAATCAGTCATTCTGGAAGTTTTATTTACTATCAAAATACAGGCCACACACCCAGCCCCACACAATCCCAATCCCACACCCTCAAATTTGGATGCCACTTCTCCCAATCTCCTTCCAACCCCCTCTCACCCTGGACACTGTGGAATCCAGTAGATTTGTCATGGGACTGAATTTTTCCTAGATGGGAATAAGGCATTTTGACATGGATTGGTCAATTTTGGGGTAAAATTGAGGTGTTTTCAATGGGGTTGAATCATTTTGAGGTGACAGACCAATCTATCTGGAATTCTGGAGTGCAAAGATATAGAGAACTGTTTTGTGGAGAAAAGAAGAAACCTCACAACTTTGTAAAAGTTGTAAAGCCCGGTATGCTTTTATTACGACGTGCGCCGGACACAAGTCCCCCAAAAAGGCATGCGTACCTCTGAAGACCTCGGGTCTTCTTTTATCCCCCTTCCAAATGCATATGCATACAGTTTCACAATAAGTTCATACATATTCATTCTGCGTGACATTTAGCACCAGTTCTTCTTTATCAAAGGAATTTCTAAGTCGGGGGCAAATCGACCTTGTGGTCTTTCTGTTTTTCTTTCTCTGTCTCCTTGCTGTCTCCTTGCTGTCTCGGCATGCGAGCTTTTCCTTCAGCTTTGGCCTCACAGACTTTTCACCTTTCTTAGACACTTCACCTAATTCAGAATGGATCTTTACTCTGTCTCAGAACACTTGCTGAAATCCCCCAAGAACCCACAAATCCTACAGAACAAATGTTCTCAAACCATAAATTCCACCTCAAATACCTGTTAAATGGTGGGACTTCAGACATCCTTGATCAATTACTTTCATTTTAGTCCTATTTCAGGTGTTTTTAGGTGATAAAGACAAATCAGAAGAAAATTAGGGCCAAAAGGATAACCAGTCAGGTGTTGTCCCAACATGGATCACTGGGAATGTGGGTCACCAGTGTTCTGACCAATGTGGGTCCTCCCATGGGGGATGAAGCTGCACCAGTGCACAAAGCTCCTCCTGCAGTTGGAGCACGCACAGGGCTTCCCTTACCGGTGCCTCCGTTGGTGTCAGGACAAGGTAGAGCTGTTTGAGGAGCTCTTCCCACATTGGGGACACTTGTAGGGCCTCTCCCCGGTGTGGGTGCGCTGGTGGACGCTGAGGTGGGAGTTGCGTTGGAATCCGTCCCCGCACTCAGGGAAGTGGAAGGGCCTCTCCTCAGTGTGAATCCGCTCATGCAGGAGGAGATGAGAGCTGATCTGAAACCTCTTCCCACAATGGGAACACTCGTAGGGCCTCTCCCCAGTGTGGATGCGTTGGTTCCTGATGAGTTCTGAGCTGCAGCTGAAGCCCTTCCCACATTCCTCACACTTGTAGGGCCATTGCCCGGTGTGGATCACCTGATGGCGGATCAGGGTGCTGCTCTGCCTGAAGCTCTTCCCACACTCCAAGCACTTGTAGGGATTCTCCCCATTGTGAAGCTGCTCATGCACCACCAGCTCCGAGCTCTGGCTGAAGTTCCGTCCACCTTCCTGGCCCAGGGTGGGTCTTTCCTCCTCAGAGCACACTGGGCTGGGTTTGCAGCCCCTCTTCCTGTGGGATCTCCAGGGCTTTTCCTCTCCATTGGATTCTTGCGCCATGGAGCTGAGCAAAACAGCCTCTTCCACGAGGTTCTGCTGTGGGGATTTGTCCACCCTGGTTTCCATCCTCAGCTCCTTGTCTGGGGCAGGAAGGACAAAGAGAGGATGAGATTTGCCTCTGTGACAGAGGGAAGGGGAAGGAGGTCTCCCCAGTGCTTCCCCGGCAGGACGGCATCGGCAGTGAGGTTGTCCTGCAGCCGGGGGCTGTGCTGGGCTGGGAGATGGAGCAGAAGAAAGGGGAAAAGGGGCACTGACTTCCTCCTCACTCGCCTGGGTGTCCTGGGGCATTGTCTCAGTTTGAATAGACAGGTGTCTGCTAAGGAAGGCAAGAGCCTCCCTTCAAATGGAAAATGTAAACAACCTCCTTCCGAACTGTTATAATTTTGAAATTATGGGGCTCTAAGGAAACAGATATGGGAATAGGCATAACAGCTATTTAGCAGGAAAATTAAAATATAAACACAATAGTACAAAGAAAAAACACTGACAGATTCAGAATACGACCTGACACCCTGTGGGTCACAGTGGCGGTGGCAGGGATCCTGTAGAACAGTGGGGTTTTCCTCTGAAGATCCAGTGGTGGTGGTGTTGGGCCTGGTCTTCCTCTGGCAATCCAGTGGAAAAGACTGACTCTGGTCTTCCAGCCCTCTGATTATATCCAGGTAGGAATGCTTGGCTCCTCCCTCTGGGCAGAGCTTCTTACAATGGGATGATGGAATTTTATCAGTCATGCAGTGGCACTCAATGGCCCATTAACAAAAGATATCTCCTGGGAGGGAGGATGGGTTGTGAAAGAGATAAAGAAAACTGCCCAATTAACATAAGATAACTGCCCCATCAGATAGGAATAGAATACACCCCCACTGTCCAACCTAAGACAGCTGGGAAATGCGTTGCAGTATTCTGTGTCTATGTGTCTGTGTTCATGTGTATTTTACACTCAAAGTCCCCCAAGTTTCCAAGAGGTTTTCTTTGGGGTGTTGTCTTGTCCCTGTGTCCATCTGTACCTCCCGTCACTCTGTCACTGTCACCTCCAGCCATCTCTGAGCCCACTGGCGCCTCCAAGGTTTGCACTGAATCCCTCCCTCCTGCCCTCCAGCACCAGCAATGACCATGGCAGGGAGCTCAGAGCAGGAGCAGCCAGGCCAGGGCTAACGCCAGAATCAGGAGCACCTGGCAGAGGCAGGAGGAATTCCCCATTCCAGGGGCTGCAAGGGCTGCAAGGGGAGCACCCGTGTCCCCTCTCAGCCCTAGGGCTACAGACCAGGGAGGAGATGCCTCAACTGCCTCAGCTTAATTGCTTCCCTCAGCCCTTGGCCCGGGAAGTCTGTGGCTGGAGCACAACCTCTAGAGGAGAGTTTCCACAAGGAAGAGAAAAGAAAGGAACTGTTTCTTCCCTTTCTCTCATCCGTGCCCTGTGTGCTCATTTTCTTGTCATCTCTTAGCAAAACCAGCAAAAAAGCATCTGCACTGAGGTGTTTCCCAGGGTCGGTTGCTAAATAAGGCCAAAGGAAGGTTTTCTGCCATGGAAAAAGTGACAAATGTGGGATTTGTTCAGACAGTTGAAAACATGACAGTTTCTAAGCACTAGAAATCCAAAGACTACAAAAACCAGTTTGCAGTTGTAATGGTCCATTGTCCTCCCTCTTCCCACTGCTGATTTGTCACATCCCAACTCCGGAGGAGCAGATTATGGAAAGAAGACCCGCAGGGAGTGTTGGAGGCCTAATCCCAGAGACTGGAAGAAAGAGTGAAATCAAGAAAAGATTTACAGTTGTTTTCTTATCATATTGACCACAAATAGCTCTATAGTCCATATGCAATATCCAGATGAAGAAGCACGTTCCTGGTTTTATTTCCAAATTGCAGTACTTTGGAACATCTTTCTGGATGAGAACAAACCACAGGCCAATAATTGACCCACTTTGGTTCCCAAATCAGAAATCATTCAACTTCTACCAAGATGTCTTCCTCTGCAGGTGTCCCAGATTGCAATGCAAAATGGATTTTATTTGCCATCTGTATGGCAGTTTTCCTTATCTCTTTCACAACCACTCCTCCCTCCAGGGGTGAAGGCATCTGCTGATAACAGCCTATTGGATGTCACTGCATGGCTGATAAGAATTACAGCATCCCATTGGGAGATTCTCCGCCCAGAGGGAAGAGCCAAGCATTCCTAACTGGATAGAATCTGGAGATTCTGGAATAGCAGCACAACTTCTCCACTGGATTTCCCAGTGGAATAGCAGCTGCCTGTTCCTCCACTGGATCCTCAGAGAAAGACTACACCCTTTTCTACAGGAGCCCCTGCACCAACAGAACCACACCTGCCACTCCAGGAGGACTGCAGCCACATTTCCAATTGGATTGCTACCAACAGCCTGACCAACTGGGTGTCAGGTTGTGTTCTGACTCTGTCAGTGTTGTTTGATTGTACTGCATTGTTGATTTTATCCTTTTATTTTCTTCCCTATTAAATAACTGTTATTTCTGGCTCCTATACTTTTTATTTTTTGCCTGAGAGCCCCTTAATTTAAAATTATAGCAATTCAGAGGGGGAGGGTTCACATTCTCCATTTCATGGGAGGCTCCTGCCTTCCTTAGCAGGCACCTGTCTTTCAAACCAAGACAGCAGGACAGAAGGCACTTTGATTCCTTATGTCCCAAGTTTCTCCTGAGTTCATGACTCATGACTTCAGATGAACTGGAAAGGCCCCGACTGCACAAAAGCAGCCACAATGAGCAGGATCAAATGCCCAGGTCACCATTAATTGCACTCAATCCACGCCTTGCACAGCCCAGCAGCAATTCCTGCCTGTGTCCCCAGCTCTGGCTCAGCCAGAGGGGCATCGCTCTGGTGTGTGCGGGACCGGCTCCTGCAGGACACAGCGCTGGGAGCCGCTCTGTGTCCCACAGCTTCAGCATCTCAGGCACCGCTCCACAGCTGTGGGGCTGTGTCACCACTGTTCCATGGCTGTAGCTCCTGTGCCATCACTGTTCCATGGCTGCAGTTCCTATGCCACCACTGTTCAATGGCTGCAGTTCCTGTGCCACCACTGTTCCATGGCTGTAGCTCCTGTGCCACCACAGTTTCATGGCTGTAGTTCCTGTGCCACCACAATTTCATGGCTGTAGCTCCTGTGCCACCACTGTTCCGCCTTTTTCATGCTCACTCCACTGCTGTTCAAAAGCTGTGTGGTGCAGTTTCAGCACGGTTCCTCAGCTCCTCCACCACTGCTCCACTGCTGCTCCAACACTGCTCATCTACCACTGTTCCACTGCTCCTTCTCTGCTCCTCCCCTGCTCCCCTGTTCTTCCACGGCTGCTGCTTCTGTTTTAGTTCTGCTGCCACAGCTGCAGTGTCACAGAGAGGGGAACGTTCGGGCAGCAACCGCTGTAGTGTCATAGAAGGGACAACTGAGGCTGCCACAACTGAGGCGTCACAGAGAGAGGAACGTTGTGGCTGCCACCACAATGGTGTCATACACATGAGAATGCTGGGGGCTGGGGGCTGCCTCTGCTGTGGAGTCATAGAGAGGAGAATGTTGGGGCTGCCAAAGCTGACTCTGGGCCTTCCACTGCTCTGGTGTCACAGAGAGGGGGACTTGGGGCTGCCACAACTATGATGTCACAGAGAGGGAAATGTTGGGGCTTACACTGCTAGGGTTCCACAAACAGGGGAATTCTGGGGCTCCCACTGCTGTGGTATCATAGAGAGAGGAATGTTGGGGCTGCCATCCTTGTGGGCTCAAAGACAGGGTAATCTTGGGGCTGCTGCCCCTGTGGTGTCCTACAGAAGTCAATGCTGGAACTGCCAACTCAGTGGTATCACAGAGAGGGGAATGTTGGGGGAGTCACTGCTGTGGTGTCACAGGGGAGCATTTGGGGCTGCCACCCCTGCAGTGTCACTGAGAGGGCAATGTTGGGCTTGCCACTGTGGTGCTGTCATAAAGAGGAGAATGCTGTGGGTGCCACCTCTGTGGTGTCACAGAGAGGGGAACACTGGGCTTGCAATTGCTTTGGTGTCATAGACAGGGGCACATTGGTATTGCCACTGCTGTCATGTCATAGACAGGGGAACTTTGAGGTTGCCACCACTGGGGTGTCACTGACAGGGGAATGCTCGGTCTTGAACATCTGTGTTATTTTAGAGATGGGAACGTTGGTGTTGCCACCACTGTGGTGTCACAGACATGGAAACACTGCCAAACCTCCCCTGGTGCTGTGCCCACTCCAGTGCTGCTCCTCTGTGACACTGCACTGCCTCCTGGGGACATTGTCACACTGCAGTGTCTCCTGGGGACATTGTCACACTGTGAAGACTCATAGGACTGTTGGGGCCCTGTGACACTCCAGGGTCTTGTAGAATCCATGGAAGCAAGAGGAGACTGTAAAACTCTGGGACTTCATGGAACCATCCATTGTGATACCTCAGGGCCTCATTCTTTCCAGGAATCCTTGTGACACTGCAGAACTAAATGGAACAAAGGGGACATTGTGGCACTGTGGAGTTCATGGAACTGAGGGGATGCTCTGAGACACTGGTGCCTAAAGATGCTCAGGAACCATTGTGAAGCTGTCGCTTGTGGAACCAAAGGGACACTGTAGCACTGTGGAGTCTCAAGGAGTCCAGAGGCCCTTGTGACTCAGTGAGGCCAGTTGGAACCAACAATCCATTGGGATCCCCCAGAACCTTGTTGTGTCCCGGGATTCTTGTGACATTGTGGGGCCTCATGGAACCAAAGGGACACTGGGACACTGTGTGATCTCAGGGAACCAAGGGGACTCAGAGACACTGTGGGGCCTCCTGGCTCTCAGTAACTTCAGACACTTGTGTCCATCTACAAGGGGGCAAAAGTCAGCAGCCTGAGCCTGTTGATCCAGAATATTCCTATCTCCATGGAGGGTGTTCCTGCCAGCTGTGGTGTTTGTGTTCTCTCTGCTCTCTGGGGGAATTGCATCCTACAAGAGACACTGACCACTCCAGTAGCTGACACCACAGGGCCTCCTGTGTGGTGGGGGCAGAGGCATCTTTCACTCCATTATGTTGCTCAGAGCCCATCCGAGCTGGAATATTTCCAAGGATGGGGCATTCACTGGCTCTCCACCAAGGCTAACGGAGAAAGCAGGGCACTGGGGAAGGCAGCAGGGAGAGCAGACGCTGTGCTGGATGAGCAAGGGAAGAGGATGAGTGCAGAAGGCACAGCCCACCAGGAGGCCACCAGGCAGAGCCGTGGAGCCTCCCCAGGTGAGAGTGACCTGCCCAGGGAGTGCCCTGCTGCCCTCAGGACTGTGCTGCCACCCTTGGCAGAGGTGTTTTCCCAGCAGAATGTCCCCTGGTCACCTGGGGCCGTGCCGCTGCCCCCGGCGGGAGGGCGCCGTCAGCTGAGTGTGCCGTCCCTGGAGTCAGTGGTGGAGGTGCCCGGAGCAGCCTGGCTGTGTTAAATGAGCACCCTGCAGCCCCTCCGTGCCCTGCCGTGGCTGCCAAGACTCCTGAAAGGACTGGCTGCTGTGCGGCTGTGCCCTCTGCTGCCCACTAAGAGATGTCTGAGTGCTCAGCCTCATTCCTGTGCCTGCAGGCAGATCAGTCGATAGAGCGACTGGGAGATGGGGGTTCACTATCCAATAGAGTGGCCGTTAGCCACCCTGGGGGTGGGCGCCAGAAGCGAGAGCCCCCCTCAGGGTTTGCCCCCCCCGCCTCACCGGGTAAGTGAAAAAACAATCAGAGTAGTGGTATTTCACCAACGGCCGGGACGCCAGCGGGCGGGTCACCCCGCACTGCTGAGCGCATGCCCGGCCTCCCACTTATTCTACACCTCTCATGTCTCTTCACAGTGCCAGACTAGAGTCAAGCTCAACAGGGTCTTCTTTCCCCGCTGATCCTGCCAAGCCCGTTCCCTTTGCTGTGGTTTTGCTGGATAGTACGTAGGGACAGTGGGAATCCGTGCATCCATTCATGCACGTCACTAATTAGATGACGAGGCATTTGGCTATTTTTCAAACACATATAAATAATATATGTTCCTTTTCCGGGTTAAATAAAGGTGGCCCGTCCACCTTGAACAAATCCGGTAAATTGTTTCAAATACAGTAAATTGGTCTGAATCGGGTGGTAATTGATGCGTTATGAATTAAAGTCTTTGTCCCTACTCACTATGAGCTACCTAACTGGCTTGTGGCTTCCTTACGAACCTAGCTACTCTCTAGTTTATTAAAATGTAAAAGTGATGCAAAAAAAAAAAAAAATTGCATACAAAAATCAACATATTAAAACAGCAATAAAAATCTACAAAACATTACAAAGTACAAAAAATGCAAAAATTCACTACCCTGAATCATGTAATCTTCTGGCCCTACTGGTGAACATATGTACAATTTCCACAGACGATAGGAGTGCTTCTGTGGATAAAGTCTTTGCAACCATCGTTTGCCTCGATTTGGAGAGGCCAAGTGTACTCAAAAGTTCAAAGTTCCCCTTGTACCATTTCCCCCGCGCTCCAAGGGGAAAGCCCATAGAAACAACGTCCTTTGCGTTGGTGAGGCTTTGCACCTTGGTTTCCAAATGTTTGCACTTGTTTACTTTCTCTGCAGCCACTTCTTCCAGAGATGTTTTGGAGGCTTCGTATCGTACTGTCACTTTCACGATGAATGCACGTCCGTCCTTAACAGATATCAGATCTGGTTTGTACAGCTTCTTGATGGTTTCCCTTATGGGTGGTTCTTTGAACACTACCCAGTCCCTCTTCTTCGCCTCCTCAATAAGCCTTTCACAGATATGATTGTGCCTCTTGATTTGAGCGTCCTGAATCACTGGGCAGTAGCCGAGGATGAGGGCGCAGGTTTCGTTGTCCGCATCACAGTGCCTACAGGCCTTGATGTAATTTTCCTCTCTACCCCAGGAGAGAAATTCTCTTGTGGGGTAGAAGTTGGCCCTAAGTTGTAGTGTGTGGAAGGGTCTAGCAGTGGGCCTGTTAGCTAAAGGAGCGAGAAGTAAGAAGAAGAAGAAGCTGATAAGGAGCTTTCTCCAAGGCCGTAACCAAGGAGATCGAGAGAAGGAAGATAAGAGCATTCTGCAGCTGGATGAAGCATTTTTAGAAAGTTAGGTGGAGTCAGAGTAACTTTTCACCAATGGCATGGTATTGAAATCTTGTGGCCAATAGCTAAGGTAGAGGAAGGGTAAACAACTGGAAAGTGTATAAAAGATCAGCCATTTTCATTAATAAACTGTTGCCAAGTGTTACCAACTGAGACTGCTTGTGGTCTCTGCTGTGTCATGACCGCCTCAACTGCGACAGTAGTGTAGTGAGGAGTTTCCTGTGAGGAATGCATCTATAGTATTGGAGCCAATCACTACTAATTTTATCACCTTCAAAGCTTTTAATTCCACGGCCTTGGGATACTAATTTGGTCCATTTCTTGAATTCTTTTCTCCGCCAATCGCAAGGTTTAGGAAATTTAGTTTTAAGGGTCGGTGCTTCCCACTCCGAGGTTGTGTCTGCACTGTTGGATGGTTCATTCGCCGGTAGTGCTTCCCAAATTGAGGGTATCTTCTCGCTTTCCCCTCCAGCTTGAATCCACAATTTCTTATACAGTTGTTCCATTTGATCTTTCTCTAGGAACTCCTTCATTGTTTCATCCGAGGACTGTGCAATCCAGTGCAGTCTCCGGGCCTGTACACTGGGGATCAGTCCCGCCAACTTGGTGACGCCCAAACCGCCGTCCTTCGTGCTCGAGTACAAGATGGCACTGCAGGTGCACGGAGGTAGTTGCAGCCAGTCCTTGACCGCTGTTCGGATCTTCTGGTCAAGGGCTTCAAGGGCCCCTGTTTCATTTGTGAATGGTCAGCCAGGTAGGTCAGTCGAGGGATGGTGTATGTTTTGAGGATATCAAGTATTTGCAGAGGTTTAAGTGGAGCTTGATCAATTCATTCAAGCCAGAATTCTAGTTTTGTGGGGAGGTTGGCTTTTGCTATCCCAGTCCAGGGGTCAAAGTGTAGGCCAAGGTATTTCTCATATTCCCTGGGGTTGATCATGTTCAGGGGTGCGCTGTTGATGGTCCATGCAGCGCAGTTATTGAAGGTGTAAGAGTCTTTTGTGGGCTTGATGTAGAAGCCGTGGCACTTTTTCCCTTGTGTTTTGAGACCGGTGAAATCGCAGAAGGTCTCTAATATCTTGATATTTGTTTTCATGTTTTCCCAGGAGTCGCTCAACAAGACCAGATCGTCGGCGAATGCCACTGCTGTTATACTACTCTGTCCTCGGTGGAATCCTTTACCACTCTCTTCCAGCTTGCACAACAGGGGGTCCATTGCCAGGTTAAATAAAAGGGGTGACAGCGGGTCACCCTGCTTTACTCCAACCCGGATCTGGATTTTGTCTGTGTGTGTGTTCATTTTTGTGGTGACATACATACTGATGTCTTTGTACATACTGTTCATCAGGCCAATGATGTGGGGATCCACTCCCCTCAGCTGCAAAGCATGTATGATGTGATGGTGGCTTATGGTGTCAAAAGCCTTGGCGATGTCCACAAATACAGCACCCAGTGGTCTGTGTTCACTTTAGGCAGTCTGAAGTATAGTTTGCAGGAGTTTCAGGTTTTCAGAGCATCCTGCTGCTCTAATAAAGCCTCTTTGCCTTGGGTTGAGGGGGCACGCTTTGCTCAGCCTTGCTTTTACAATCCTGGAGAACAGTCTCAACAAGATGGAATTGATTGTGATAGGCCTCCAGTTATTAATGTCCTTTAAATGTTCCGGTTTTGTAGATTTGGGAATCAAAACAATTCTGCACCCCCTCACCATGTCTAGGATCTCCCCAGATGTTAACCAGAAGTTGACGAGCTCAGCCGTCCGGGAATACCTGGGATCCATCTTTTTGATGTCCCCAAGAGTAACCCTATCTGGACCTGGAGTCGAGCCCTTGCTCATTTCCTGCACATTTCTTTCAATTTCTTTGGCCGTGATTAAGCCTCTGAAGGTGCCGTTGTCTGCCTTCCCATTAATTTCAAAGTCCCTGATGCCAGCAAAAGTACCAGGTGTTTCCCATCTGGCTTTAAATACTGAGTAAATTTCACTGGATGATATATCCCAGGACAAACACTCTACCTCATCCAAAATAATTTTTGCTAGTTTCCCCCTGTCAAGATGGAATAAATGCTGAAAGCAAAGGTAATTACCTTTTTTGATCACTCTGTCCTTCATCCACCTCTGAAATGGCTTTCTTGGTTGCTTCTCCCGGGTATCCTTCCCATTTTACCACGTGTAGCAGTTCTTATCAGATCCATCTTTTTGATGTCCCCAAGAGTAACCCTATCTGGACCTGGAGTCGAGCCCTTGCTCATTTCCTGCACATTTCTTTCAATTTCTTTGGCCGTGATTAAGCCTCTGAAGGTGCCGTTGTCTGCCTTCCCATTAATTTCAAAGTCCCTGATGCCAGCAAAAGTACCAGGTGTTTCCCATCTGGCTTTAAATACTGAGTAAATTTCACTGGATGATATATCCCAGGACAAACACTCTACCTCATCCAAAATAATTTTTGCTAGTTTCCCCCTGTCAAGATGGAATAAATGCTGAAAGCAAAGGTAATTACCTTTTTTGATCGCTCTGTCCTTCATCCACCTCTGAAATGGCTTTCTTGGTTGCTTCTCCCGGGTATCCTTCCCATTTTACCACGTGTAGCAGTTCTTATCTGGCTTATTGATTCTAGGCATCCAAAGCAGTCCTGCACTGCCTGATTAATCATTGTCAGCATCTCCTGCCCGTCCATCAATTGCTTGAAGGCTCTGGGGAAGTGGTTAATTGATCCAGCTGATAAGCGTTCCTTGACTGTCTTTTGGTAATGAGCCTGCAGCTGCCCCGCCCTCTGCTGGTTTCTGGCGGCGGTTGTCCTTATCAGGGTGTCATCTTAATTTATCCATTGTTTTCTCTCTGGCAGCTGGCCTCCCTGGTGGATGGTTCTCCCCAGGTCCATTGTCCACGGTTCTTGCCTGGGATTGCTGACTCAACCCAGGTTCAATTCCCATGCCCTCAGCTGCTCTCCTGGTGTGATGACTCACCTCAGGTCCTCTGTCAGCTCCATCTGTTGGTTTCCTAGGCAGTAATCTTCTTTTGTAACTAATTTGCTTAGCTGTTTTTGTTGTTATGTGTTCGGCGATAGGTTTATTAATGTTTGTGTTTCCCTTGAACTGTGCCTCCAGTCTTATCAGCAGTTCTTCCTCCTCTTTTGTCCAGCATCTTTTGTGGGCTCCTGGATTTGATGTTTCTTTCAGTTGGGAAGCAATGATCCTTTCTTGGTTTCTTATCAAAGGATGTGCCAATCTTTTGTGTTGTCCCAGGCCAATTTTGGTTCTGAAGTCTCTGACGCATACTTCACAGATCCACTCTCCAGCTGGAACCCTTTCAGTTTCTGGACCTCTGCATTTTGCAAAATGACAAATAACACTATGATAGTTAATATTTTCCTTTACACACTTGGCACACCGAAAGCAAACCCTCCTTTTCCAGTGTGACTCTTTTAGATGTTCAATCAGGCTTAACACAGAGTTTACCCGGGTACCACACAACAGGGACAAGGTGGATTTTTGTCAGGAACAGTCACCTTCACCATGTTATCTGGTGACTGCCCTCCATGTTCCCCAGGCACTGGAGGCAATGCCTCTGGTGTGCCTTCACTCACCCTTTTGCTGCTTCCCTCACCAAGCACAAATGGTTCAGTGTCTCGTGGGAGGCTAGGATCTAAGTCTGAGTGCCCACCGATACCCTGGACAGGCGTACTGGCAGCCCCCAGACCACCCACCCCCACCCCCCTAAGGACAAAATCCGGATTTTGAGCCATTGAATTGGGGCCACATTTACGGCGAGAACGGAGTGGGTGGTCACTCCACTCCGGAGCTCTTTGCCCCGTCTGCAACCGGGGAGCCAGGTTTCAAGCAATAAGCCAGGCGGCCTTTACCAAGGAATTTGTTTCACCGAATTTGGTAGGAGTTCATTGGTGACTTGGTTTGGAAAGACAGGAGTCTGCTAAGGAAGGCAGGAGCCTCCCCTGAAATGGAGAATGTAAACCCTCCCCACCCCTCCGAATTGCTATCAATTTTAAATTAAGGGGCTCTCAGGCAAAAATATGGGAGCAGGAAATAACAGTTCTTTAAGGGGGAAAAGAAAAAAATTAAAGGATGAAATAAAACAATGCAGTACACCAGGACAACACTGACAGAGTCAGAACCCAACCTGACGCCCTGTGGGTCAGGGTGTTGGTGACAGTCCAATTGAAAATGTGGCTGCAGACTTCCTGAAGTATCATTTGTGGTTCTGTTGGAGAAAGGGGGATCTGTAGAAAAGGATGTATTCTTCTTGTGAAGATCCAGTAGGAGAAGAGACAGCTGCTGTTCCTCTGGGGAATCCCGTGGAGAAAGCCGTGCTGGTGTCTCAAAAACCTCTGGATTATATCTGGGTAGCAATGCTTGGCTCCTCCCTCTGGGCGGAACATCTCACAATGGGATGTTATAGTTCTTATTAGTCATGCAGTGACATTCAATAGTCTGTTATCAGCAGATGTCCCCTCCCGAGGGAGGTGTGAATGTGGTCACTCAAAGAGAGAGATAAAGCAAACTGCCTACTTGACAAAGGTAATCTGCCATACAGATGGTAATGGAAAACATCTTGCATGCAATCTTCAACATTATCCACCCCTTTTTCTATTTCCATCTGCACCACAAAAACAAAAACAAAAACAACAACAACAAAAAAATTTCACACAGTTCTCACTTAAGACTAGGTCTCCCTGTTGTACACAATGGCTTTCTCCATCTTTCTGCATTACCCACCAAGTGTAAACAGGTCATTGAGCAAAAACAATTCCATGGATGGTTTTGTCTTTGCCTGTGATGGGATCAATCCAAACAGTCCTTCCTAAAATACCTTTCATGTGTACAACAGGGACTTTATTTCCATCCACTGTGTGCAGGGGTTCAGACTGGGCAGGACCAGCTTAATTTATGGAGCCTCTGGTGTTGACCGTCCAGCTGGCTTTTGCTGAGTTCATTTCCCAATTTCTAAAAGTCCCCCCCCGAGTGCCTTCAGGGTTGTTTTAAGTAGTCTGTTACACTGTTCAACTTTCCCGGCAGCTGGTGCATGATAAGGAATATGATATATTCAATACCATGTACCCTGGCCCAAGCATTGATAAGGCCATTCTTGAAATGGGTCTCATTTTCTGACTCAATTCACTCAGGGGTGACATGTCTCCACAGGATTTGCTTTTCAAGGCGCAGGATGGTGTTCCAGGCAGTGACGTGAAGCACAGGGTAGGTTTCCAACCATCCAGTGGTGGCTTGCACCATGGTCAGCACGTAGCGCTTGCCCTAGCGTGTCTGGGGCAGTGTGATGGAGTCAATCTGCCAGGCCTCCCCATACTTGTACTTGGACCACCGCCCACCTTACCAGAGCAGCTTCACTCGCTTGGCCTGCTTGATGGCAGCACACATCTCAGTCATGGATAACCTCTGAAATACTGTCCACGGTTAGATCCACCCCTTGGTCTTGTGCCCACTTATAGGTGGCATCTCTACCCTGATGACCTGAGGCATCATGGGCCCATTGAGCTAAGAACAACTCCCCCTTATGTTGCCAATCTAAGTCTATCTTTGACACCTCTATCTTTGCTGCCTGATCTACCTGCTCGTTGTTTCGGTGTTCCTCATTAGCCCGACTCTTGGGAACCTGAGCATCCACATGGTGGACTTTCACAGGTAGCTTCTCTAACCGAGCGGCAACGTCTCTCCACTCATCAGCAGCTCAGATGGGTTTTCCCCTAGGCTGCCAGTTGGCTTTTTTTCACCTTTCCAGCCAGCCCCAAAGAGCATTGGCTACCATCCATGGATCAGTATAAAGGTAGAGCTTTGGCCATTTCTCTCTCTCAGCAATGTCCAGGGCCAGCTGAACAGCTTTGAGTTCTGCAAGTTGACTTGATCCACCCTCTCCTTTGGTAGCTTGTGCAACCTGTCGGGTGGGGCTCCATACGGCTGCTTTCCACTTCTGGTTCATGCCTGTGATGAGACAGGAACCATCAGTGAAAAGAGCGTAGCGTGTTTCCTCTTGTGGCAGTTGGTTTTAGGGAGGAGCTTCTTCAGCACGTGTCACTGGTCCTTGTTCCTCTTCATCAGTCAGACAAAAGTTCTCACCTTTGGGCCAGTTTGTAATTATTTCCAGAATCCCAGGGCGATTCAGGTTTCCAACACAGGAGCACTGTGTGATAACAGCAATTCATTTACTCCATGTCGTGTCAGTGGCGTGGTGGGTGGAAGGAACCTCGCCTTTGAACATCCACCCCAGCCCCGGTAGTCAGGGTGCCAGGAGAAATTGTGCTTCTGTATCAGTCACCTCTGAGGCAGCCTGGACTCCTTCATAGGCAGCCAAGACTTCCTTCTCTGTGGGAGTGGAGTTGGCTTCAGACCCTCTGTATCTTTGACTCCAAAATCCCAGTGGTTGGCCTCGAGTCTCCCCAGGCACCTTCTGCCAAAGGCACCAGGACAAGCCATGGTTCCCGGCTGCAGAGTAGAGCACGTTCTTCACCTCTGCTCCTGTCCTGACTGGGCCAAGGGCAATCACATGAGCGATCTCCTGCTTGATCTGGGCAAAGGCTTGTTGCTGTTCAGGACCCCAGTGGAACTCGTTCCTCTTGCAGGTAAAGAGGGCTCACAATCTGACTGTATTCAGGAATGTGCATTCTCCAAAACCTATGGCACCCAGGAAAGCTTGTGTTTCCATCTTGCTAGTTGGTGGAGACATCGCAGTGATTTTGTTGATGACCTCAGTGGGAATCTGATGCAGTCCGTCTTGGCACTTTACTCCCAGGAACTGGGTCTCTCAGGCCCGTCCCTTGACTTTGTTCTTCTTGATAGCAAAGCTGGCTTCTAGCAGAATCCTGATGATCCTCTCTCCTTTCTCAAATACTTCCACTGCCGTGTTCCCCCACACAATGATGTCATCGATGTACTGCAGGTGCTCTGGAGCCTCACCCTTTTCCAGTGCAGCCTGGATCAGTCCATGGCAGATGGTGGGGCTGTGCTTCCACCCCTGGGGCAGTCGGTTCCAGGTATACTGCACTCCCCTCATGGTGAAAGCAAACTGAGGCCTGCATTCTGCTGCCAAAGGAATGGAGAAAAATGTGTTAGCAATGTCAATGGTGGCAAAGCACTTTGCTGCCTTGGACTCCAGCTCGTACTGGAGTTCCAGCATGTCTGGCACAGCAGCGCTCAGGGGTGGAGTCACTTCATTCAAGCCACGATAGTCCACTGTCAATCTCCATTCTTTGTCAGACTTGTGCACAGGCCAAGTGGGGCTGTTGAAGGGTGAGTGGGTCTTGCTGACCACCCCTTGGCTCTCCAGCTCACGGATCATTTTGTGGATGGGGATCATGGCATCTTGATTCATCTGATACTGCCGGCGATGCACTGTCTAGGTGGCAATTGGTGGTCTTTGCTCTTCCACCTTCAGGAGTCCTACTGCAGATGGGTTTTCTGATAGCCTAGGCAAAGTGTTCAACTGCTTGGTGTTTTCTGCCTCCACAGCAGCTATGCCAAAAGCCCATCTGAGTCCCTTTGGTCTTTGTAATAGCCGTTCAGGAGGAAACCTATGCCCAGAATACACGGGGCCTCTGGGCCAGTCACAATAGGATGTTTTATCCACTCTTTCCCAGTCAGGCTCACCTCAGCTTCTAACAGGGTCAATTGCTGTGATCCCCCCATCACCCTGGCAATGGAAATAGGTTCTGCCCCCACATGTCCCAATGGTATTAGGGTACACTGTGCACCATTATCAACTAAAGCATTGTACTTTTGTGGTTCTGATGTGCCCGGCCATCGGATCCACACCATCCAGAAAATCCAGTTTTCCCGTGCCTCTCACTGGCTGGAGGCAGGACCCCTCTAACCCTGGGTATTCATGGTAGAGGTACCTTCCAGGGGATCTGACAGATCATACTCAGCAGCTCGGTCATGGGAGGTTGAGGCTACCTTCACTTTACTGGAGTTCCCTTGATTTGTGTTTCCCTCCTTGAGCTGACGCACCCGTGCTGCCAGGACAGAAGTGCGTTTTCCATCCCACCTTCCCATGTCTTCCCCTAGGTCACGCAGAAAAAACCACAGGTCAGCCCGTGGGGTGTACCCCCCGTCTCTCTAGCTGGGGAACGTTGGGCTCTGACTCTGGGGCCTGTGACTCACAGCGGTGCAATGTGGGAATTGCTCCTCCTCACCTCTTCCCTCACCACCTCCCTCATCTCCTCTTTGAGGTCCTTAATCACAGCAGAGACATGAGCCTGCATCAGTCCATTGATCATACTTTCATAATTCTTAAGCTTGTTAGCTACAGAACCCACTGTCTCTTGGTTGTTATCAGCATTAATTGTTGCAATAAAGGTGGTGTATTGGGATGGTCCCAGGTTTGCCAGTCTCCACAACATTTGCCCTGTGCACCTGACTTTGTCGGGGTCATTATCATGCTGTCCATCCCTCCCAAAGAGTCCCTCCAATACTGCCACTTCTCTCAGCTGTTGGATCCCTTCCTCAAGGGTCTT
Organism: Melozone crissalis; assembly: GCF_028551555.1. Classification (NCBI taxonomy): domain Eukaryota; kingdom Metazoa; phylum Chordata; class Aves; order Passeriformes; family Passerellidae; genus Melozone; species Melozone crissalis. The sequence continues at coordinate 1,119,063 of NW_026535940.1, read as the reverse complement.
CCAGCACATTCTATGGTGCTGGTCCTGCATTCTTTCTCTGTGTACAAATCTCTCTCTGACACTTATTAAAAGCCGCTCCCAGAGGGAAAGAGACCCTGGCTGCTTTACAACAATCTGATTGATACCTGAGTCGTGGGTCAAGGGTCCCAAATTCCTTGCCTCACCATCATCCAGCTGGACGCTTGTACTCATAAGATCTCAGATGCGAAGTAGCCAGGTTGGATAAGTCTCACGTCCCTGTCATACAATGTCTTTGTGAAGATTACAGAGACTTTTGTACGTCAGGGACTCGGTGATGATCGCAACCTCTGGCTCCCCTGTGGGTTGTGAGGGCCTTCTTTTATCTGGGTGCTCTGCTTTTGTCTTAGATCTCTTTGTTTCTAGAGGGGCAACTGCTGCTGGCTGTGTCTGCCTTTGCAATTCAGCCGGAACCTGGACAGTTGCAACATCTGTGGGTTCTGCTGCCGCACTATTAGACTTTCCCTCTTCAAGGCAGAGGAAGGGCTTCTCACCAGCTGGGGAAGTGTATTCCTTCAGCATCCGGCCCATCTCACGTATCTCCTTCACCAGACCCCCCAGCCAATCTGGGTAGTTCACATCTGGGGTGGGATGTGGGGCAGGGTCAGGCTCTGGGGCAGCAGCATCCCTAGACTCTGATGGCGTATTAGATTCTGGGGTTGGTGTCAGTGTGGTTATCCAGGTTAGTCACCCCTTCTCTCTAAATGCTAAATAGAGCAGGCCTATCAGCAACACCAGCCACTGTATGATATCATTAATATTTAGAGTGGATCTGAACCCTTCAAAAACTGGTGGGGCGGACCCAAAGAGATGGCTAAAGGGTTTGGAGAAGATTTCACCTGGTGTCATTTCCTTATAGCAGGTGCCATTATTAAAGTAACCTCAAAAACATACTGTTAGTGTGTGATAGCTGTGAATCTGTGTGCCTGCTTTCCAGAGGAAGTTAAAAATCCATTAATTCCTCACCTTTTTCACCCATAAAACAAACCGGATAACAGACACAGTAGCCTTGGTTATAGGACCAATGTTTAGATAAGGGCCTATAAATGGGAGAAATACAGCCATGATCACATGCCACCCAAACCAGGGCCAGCTGGACCACATGGCGTCGCATAATGAGGTTTCTATAGCTACACACAAAAATTAGATTACTCAAGAACTGTTATTCCTTTTTTGTTTCTGTGCCCTCCAGCCGCACGTTAGGCGCCAAAATTTGTCTTGGTTTGGAAAGACAGGAGTCTGCTAAGGAAGGCAAGAGCTTCCCCTGAAATGGAGAATGTAAACCCTCCCCACTCCTCCGAATTGCTATCAATTTTAAATTAAGGGGCTCTCAGGCAAAAATATGGGAGCAGGAAATAACAGTTCTTTAATAGGAAAAAAAAAAATAAAATAAACAATGCAGTACACTAGAACAACACTGACAGAGTCAGAACCCAACCTGACACCCTGTGGGTCAGGGTGTTGGTGGCAGTCCAATTGGAAATGTGGCTGATGCCCTCCTGAAGCGTCAGATGTGGTTCTGCTGGAGCGGGGGGGATCTGTAGAAAAGGATGTATTCTTCCTCTGAAGACCCAGTGGGAGAAGAGACAGCTGCTGTTCCTCTGGGGAATCCCGTGGAGAAAGCCGTGCTGGTGTCTCAAAAACCTCTGGATTATATCTGGGTAGCAATGCTTGGCTCCTCCCTCTGGGCGGAACATCTCACAATGGGATGTTATAGTTCTTATTAGTCATGCAGTGACATTCAATAGTCTGTTATCAGCAGATGTCCCCTCCCGAGGGAGGTGTGAATGTGGTCACTCAAAGAGAGAGATAAAGCAAACTGCCTACTTGACAAAGGTAATCTGCCATACAGATGGTAATGGAAAACATCTTGCATGGCAATCTTCAACACCAACGCACACCAGATCTTGGAAGGGAATGTGCTGACACTGAGAAATTGTCAAATGTTAACTTTCTGTGCCAGCAAACTGCTGGAATTAAGCTGTGCAAGCATCTGAAAAATTCCAGATCTGGGCACTGGTGGTGTCAGCAAACACAAGATTGGGCTGGTGTAGGCACCAGGTATTTGCCTGGTTTGGCTTTCTTTGCCAGCAAATTGCTGCACTTGGGCTGTGGTGGCACAGGGAAATGTCCAGATCTGGGCATGGGCGGTGCCATCAAATACCAGGTCTGGGTGGTGACAGACTTGGCACCAGGAAATTGCTGTGTTTTTTCTTCTTTTTCCAAAAAATTGCTGCTCCCCTATTGGTGCATCCTGTGTCACCCCACCTTATCTCCAGCCCCGGCTCCCTTCTCCATTGCATCATTTGTGCCCTGACCCCTCCTGCCTTCCTCCAGTTATATACCCTGGCCCCAGTCCTGCTCCTGGCTCTTTGCCTCTGGTTCCCTTCAGCAGATGTTGTGTTCCTGCTTGCTCCTGTTTCCCTCTGCACCCTCACTTCCCCTGGACCCTTGGATTTTCCCTTAGTAAACCCAGTTGGATCTGCTCTGCGAGGAGTCCTCTCGTCCCTCTGCTGAGGCTTTGATTGCACCATCCGGGCTTAGGCGTCTGCTGGGCTGGGGGAGTTGTCAAGGCAGCCCCAAGTGGAGACGCTTTCGGTGCTGCAGGCACCTGACAGCACCTGCCTGGGGAAGCTGCTCTGGCCACCCGCAGCAACCAATTCCTTTTTCCAAGCAGCAGCTCCCAGCGTCCTCCTCCGAAGCCCAGAGAGAGAGGGAGCAGCTGCCCTCAGCCCTGTCCTTTACCGCATCCCAATTCTCATGGAATGTCCCCCCTCGCAGAGAAACTCCCAGACAAGAGAAGTGCGACCAGATCCCCTCCTCCCCTGAGCTTGATCACTTCTTTTGTTTCTTAAGGATCCAGTCCATCAGAGCGGTGGTATTGCACTGAGAGCTGGGACACCAGCAGGGGATCACCCCACACTGCCCAGTGTGCACCAGGCTCAACAAGGTCTGCTTCCCCCCTGATTCCACCAGGCCTCTTCCCTTGGATGTGGTTTTGCTGGATAGTGGGTCAGGACAGTGAGAATCTCCTTCATCCATTCATTCACCATTTAGGACCCTGCAGACACTTCCTCAATTTCTCTCCAAGATGACCCCACCCACCAATGATGTCACAGCTCTTGTCCATCTGGTCAAGAATCCCCCATGAGGACACTATGGTGTCTTCTCCAAGGGCACAAAGCAGCAAAACCCCCATGGAAAATCTTCCCCCTTGGGCCCTGCGCCTCCTTGGGTGAGTTCCAGAGCAAACAGTCAGGGCAGTGGCCTGAAATGTTTTCCCAGCTGAGTCATAAGACTTCTCTGATGGATCCACATTGTCCCTGGGGAAAGAGATGTGCAGAACTCTTCACTAATGCCCTGGAATGTCAAACAGGAATCACAGCCATAGACAGCTCTTCAGAACCACTTCACCCTGGATTTTCCTTCCTGGAAGCCCAAGATGTCTGAATGTCCTCCTGGTGCCTCAGGCCCTGGGTAAACAGGGCTTGTCAGAGATGCTGGCAGGGCACCAACACCCCTCCTCCTCACAGGGCACCTCTGTTACCCCAATTAGCTCCGAGTGGCTGCCTGGGGACAGGCGCCCACTTCCCCATGTGCCTGGGATGGGCACATCCTGCTCGGGGCCAGTGCTGGCCTGGGCCCAGAGCCAGGGCCATGACCCAGGTGCTCTGGGAGGGCTCCGTGGCTGCGGGTGTGACAGGATGAGGGGCAGGGCAGGGCATATTCCCCTCTGGACAGTGCTCCGGGCATGGAACTTGGTCGGGTTTGGCATCTGCGGGGAAAGGGATATCGGGTTGTGTGGATGTGGGAATTGTCACTGCTGAGCCATTCCCCAGCCCTCAGCCTTGTCTGCAGGTGATCAGCATTGCCCAGTGCTCCCCAGTGTCTGCAGTGCCTGAGATGCCAATCAGCCATCTGATCACATGTCCCTTGTTCCCCTTGTTCTCCCACGTGTTGGGTTTGCGGCCGGGCTCAGCTCTGGGGTGTCCCCCAGGGAAAGCTCTGGGAGGGGAGGGGCAGCAGGAGATGGAGGATCTGGCCCTGGGGGCTGTTGGAGGATGGATTGTGTTGGACTGGGGGTTGTCCCCACAGGGTCCCCAGGTGCCTTTGGCTCCCTGCCTGCCCCCCTTGGCCCCCCAGGTGCCTGGGCCCTTCCAGGGGCAGCTGCCCCGTGCAGGAAGCTGGAGGCATGCCGGGCAAGGGGGCTGGATCCGTGCCACGGGTGGGGTGGGATGGACTCTGTGCCAGGGCTGGGCTTGTGGCCAGGGCTGGGGGCTGTGCCAAGCTGGGCTTTGGCCTGGGGGCTGGCAGGGAGGGTGCGGGGAGGAGTCCCGGCAGGGATAAAGGTGCTCCTCACCTGCTGCAGCCTCAGGCAGCGCTGCCCAGAGCGAGAGGAAGATGAAGGTGGCTGTGCTCAGTGTGGCCCTGCTCTTCTCCATCCTCCTTCATCCACAGGCCAAGGTAAGGCACCAGCCAAACGCTGTCCCCACATCCTGCCCTTTCTGGCCTCCCATCCCACCCTTTTGGTCCCTCCTCTATGTCCCATTCAGGGTCCCCAGCTGCCCTCCCACTGACCATTCCTGAGGCCTTTCCTTTCATGTCCCCCCTCAATCGTTTGCCTTTCTTTCTGGCCACTGCAGAGGGGTCCCCCTGTACAATTCCCTGACTCACCCCCCAGTCCCACACCATCTCCCAGTCCTGTTGGTTTTGTCCCCACCTGTCCTCATTCTCCTGTCCCCACCAAGCCCCTCCCTTGCACTCCCATGTCCCTACACGTCAATTCCTTTCTCCTCCCCTGTACCTCACACGCTGCTCCTTCCACACCCCTAGCCCTGTCCCCTGGACTCTCAATGTTTTTGGGTCTCCCCCCACCTCAAACAGATCTTTTTGGAGGCCCTGAATTCCCATCCCTCTGCCTGCACCCTGCTCCCTGCACCTGTGTGTCACCCCAGCCCCACAAGGTCCAGTCCGGACCCAGCCTTTGTTCTCCTTTCCAGGCACTCCTGTAAGGAACCCAAGATGATCTGCGGGAGGTGAGTGGGCTGCTGGCATTGGAGGGCATCCCCTAAGGGAATTGGGGGGCAGTGCTGTCCCCCCATCCCTTGCTGGCACCGGGGACATCCCAGTGACCAGCGAGGTCTCCTGGTCTCTCTGCAGTTGGATTTAGACAATGTCGCGGTCCTGGAGACACCTCTGGTGGGTACCACGAGTTCTGCCGGTGCCAGACCCTCCCATTGCATGGCCACCACAGCCCAGGCCATCCCAGTGTGACCCAGCACAGCCCAGTGCATCCCTCCTGACAGCCCAGACAATGCCCTGCCCCAGGGCTCCTCCCCAGTGAAGCCTTTGCCCAGGGCCCTGCTGCATTCCACCCCTGTCACCCCAGGACCCCCTGGATGAGCCAGGACGCAGCCCCTGCCCCAACTGTGCCTCTTGGCCAGGAGCCCAGTGCTTCTGGGCAGCAGCACAGCAGCTCCTGCACCCCATTGCTGCCACAGCCCCTTCCCCAAGGCCCCCCTGCTCTCCCCTGCCTCCCAGTGCAGCCCGCTGCCCCCATTGTGTCTCTAATGCTGCCTTTTCCCCAGCCCCCTGTGGCTGAAGAGCTGCGGGCTCTCCTGCAACAGAAGCGCCTGGCTGCCTCTCTTGATGCCTAGGTGAGCCGTGCCTGCAGGGACAGGGCTGGAGACAAAGCCCATCCATGTCCCAGTGGGCTCCAGAGGTCACGTTCTGGGGTTTGTCTTTTAGCGTGTGAAGGACCAGTGTACTTTTTCCTCTCCAGTGGCATGAGGAGATGATCATCACTGGACAAAACCCCTGAACTCTTTGAGCCCTGGGCCATTTCCCCTGAAGAATCAATCATCAAGAATCAATAAATCCTTTGAGCAAAGCTTTGCTCTGTGTCCATGTGTGTCCATGGAACTGGATTTCCTCCTTTCCAGTGGTCCAGGGAAGTCAGGCCAGGTCTGGGCTTTGCTACCTTTACACAGTCTGTGCCTTCCCCCAGACAAATGGTGTGTTGGGAGTTGTGCAGAGCCCAGGGGGAGTGGGTTGATGGGGGGGGTGGATGTCCAAGTGGTTAGAAAGGCAGTGGTTCACTGTCAGCATGGTAGGAATGACCTGGGTTTAAAAGAAAAAGAAGTAATTTCAAAGAAACTTTCTTTTACAACTTTTTCTCCCCGTGAGAAATCACCATTTACTTCTCAATATTTTGAAAGGTCTATTAAAAACTTAATAAAACTTACAACAAAAGGACTAAATAAGGAAAAAGTTACAGCGCTGGGAGCCTCCCCCACTTGGTGGCTGGTAACCACGTGGCTGGCTCATCCACACAATGGCTGCTCTCCCTTTTATATCCTTGCTGTTGCAACAGGCAGCCCTAGTTCCTTCCAAAGGCTGTCTGTTGACTCTTGGTCACTGTCCATTGGTGTAGACTGCTTTCGTGGAACTGCATTGGAGGGCAGGTGTTGCTAAGCCGTGCCTCTTAGGAACAATCTGCCCCTCCCCAAATGCCCAGACTACCAATATCAGCCCGGGATAACAATGCTGGGTGGGAGGGACACATTGCAGTAACATAACTATACATCTGTACAACTTCTCTTAACATACTTATCATGTTCACCCTTTAATTGGGAGAGCCAACCATCTCATTACTCATCTCAAACATTGTGGCATTCACATTCTCTGAAAAAATCCCTTTGCCCAGGATTTTTCTCCTGGGAAGCTGAGAAGCCTCAGAGAAAAAGGAAAACAATTCTTATCTCATTTGCTTTTCCTGTGTTGTGCTCATGTGCAGAATGTGTTTGGAGATTGTTTACCCACAGGTGATTGTTTGATTGGATTCTGGTGTGAGTTATTTTGACTCATTGGCCAATTATGGCCAAGCTGTGTCGAGACTCTGGAAAGAGTCACGAGTTTTCATTATTATCTTTTGAACATTCACTAAGAATCCTTTCTCTGTTCTTCAGTATAGTATAGTATAGTATAGTATAGTAGAGTATAGTATACTTTATTATAAGATAGTATTATAAAGTAATAAATTAGCCTTCTGAGAACATGGAGTTAAATGCATCATTCCTGCCTTCATTGGGCAACCCTGCAAATAGAATATTACATCCCCAAAATTCTCGATTTACTCAAAAGAATTTAAATGCCAAAAAAATTCTTCCTATGTCAAAAGTATGTTGAAATTATTTATTGGTCTTGAAATTTGGTTTCCTGGCGGGATGGGGCTGCTGGGTCTACCTGTCTACGGGGCACTGTGGGGCTCTGGGGTTTCCTGGGTGAGGGGCCCTACATGGTCACCTGTAATGCCTAGCCACGGTGGGGTAGAGCCACCGCAGTGTCCTGGAAAAGGGTGAGTGGTTCTACCTGGATCTTGGGTCGTTCTTGGCCACTGGGTCCATCGGCTCCAGCAGGACTTGGGTGAATTTTGGGGTGGGCCAGGTGGATCAGTTGTCCCCGGCCATCCTGAGAGCTCACCAGTCATGTTCGCTGACTCCAGTTCCAATACTGAAGGAACCACTGGTGCCAGCATTGCCCCAAGGAAGCCTCACAGCAGAACTGGCACAGGGCATTCCCCTGGCAGAAGGGCAGGGAAAATGTCTTGGCCATGAGCACCAGAATGGCCAGAAAGCTGCTGGTGCAGGAGTTGCCCACCCCAGCAGATTGAAGGCAGGTTTGGGTTGCATTCCTGCTGTCCTGGCAGTGAAATTCTGAGCAGAGGGCACAGAGGTGTCTTCTCCTCAGGGCTCACAGGTGACACCGAGATGCTGTGGGGGAGCTGAGCCCTGCCTGAGGGCAGACTCAGCCCAGCAGGAGCCCCGGACTGACACCGCGCTGGAGTACACAGCTGGCTCAGGGGCGCCGCATGCCATGAGTGGGGAACAGCTTCCCCTGAAAAAGGGAGAGCTGAACCTTGGAGCCACCTGGTCCACAGCTGGAATGGTGTCAGTGTCAGAGAGCAGACTAAAGAGGAGAGGGAGGCCTTTGGTGTGAGATTCTGAGGAAACTTTACTCATCAGAGGGAACAGGCACCAAAGAGCCTCAAGCACCAGTGTGCTCAGGATTTTATAGAGCACTAGAACTGTGGGTGGGCATGATCGCTGAGCCAATAGGGAATCAGGGAGGGAGGAGCAAAAGGAGGGGAATACATCTCAGGGACCAATGGGATAAGGGGGTGGAGAGGGCAGGTCACATGGGCCAATGGGGCATCATCCATGAGGGGAATTCCCGAGGGGCGGAACCTGAAGGGGAGGGGTTTACAGGAGACTGACAGGGAAGGGTCCAGAACAGGGGCAGAGTTTACAGGGATGGATAGGGAAGGCACTGGAATACAAGGTGGGGATTATAATGATTGAAGGGTAAAAGGGGAGGGATATAACCTGGGAATAATCCAGCTTGGGGAAAGACAATATACAGGGGGTGAACTGGAACAGACCATCCAAAAAGCTATGAAATAAAAGGGCACTGCAACAGCGCCCGATATAGAGGGATGCAGGACACGTTTTATGGTGCAAAAAGAAAGGAGCGATCCTGTGCTAGTTTTATACGGTCTTTTTATAGGCCTTTTTGTAGGGTTTTTTAATAACATCTTCTGTCTATCCCCAGTTGGTCAGCAACAAGTTGTTACCCAGTATTGACTGGTCACTCAAACCCCTGGTGTGTATGTGCAGGAAAAGTTGTTTGTGAGAGATAGTTTTCATTTTTCTGTCTAAGAGGGAAAATACAGTTTATATTTATACAGGTGGCTGGTGTTAATCACAGTCTTACAACTCTTTTTCAGGGAGAGTAGGTTGTTTTCCACAGTCCTAGAGCTCTTTCTCAGGAAAAACAAGTTGTTTTTCACTGCTCCACATCTCGGTTCTCACAAAGAGTTGTCAGCTTTCTCATGGCTTCTTCCTCTTGCTGGGATTTATTAAAAGGCCTTCAAAGGAATCACCTTGAGCAGGACAAGAGCCCAGTTGAGGCTACACTCAAAATAGATGACTGGTCAGGAGTTTTCACACTTTTATAAGGTTTGGTCCATTTAAATATTGGGGTTAGTTGTCCAGTTACAGCCTCAGATTATGCAGTCCCATCCTCCCATTTTGCTTTCCTCAATTTGCTGTTATTTGCACTTTTTGTGCCTGAAACTGCAACAGTGTCCGGTTCTGGGGCTGGAAAAGGATTGTTTTGTCTGACTACACTGTGAAGAGAACTTGCTAACCCTGTGTATGAAGTCCAGAGTTACAGACTAATGCAGTAGAGAATCTGGAAATATGACAGCTAAAACTGAAGGCATCAGCCTGTTCTATGTTCCCTTGGTTCCATGGGGATCCACAGCATCACAATGGCCACTTGTTCCCACGAGATTCCCTGATGTCACCATGGTGTCCTTGGACACACCTGGTCACAACTGACCCATGGTTCCGTGAGGTTCCCCAGTGTCACCATAGTCACTATCAGAGGATGGATGAGATCAATATCCTGAGACACTGTGGGATGAGCTGTCAATCAGTCACACAGTGGGTACAGTGCTAACCCAGCCCTGATTGCCTGTGTGATCAGAAATCCCACCTGGGGGGAGGCCCACAAAGGCCTGGAGGCTTAAAAACATGGAGTGCAAGGTCAGCCCCTGGTATGGACTCTGCCTTCTCCTGGGGTTTGTGTCTCACACACGTTGGAACCCTAGGAGCTGTTAGTCATATGTGTGTCTTTCTATAGAGCTTCTGTCTGTCTCTCTCTCTTTCTTCTCCTTCTAATGCTCTTTATATGGAACATTTTTGGGTATCTCAACAGCTTATGTGTTCATTGATTTCTATGTCAAATGAACTAAGTTAATGAAGTTATTGCTATGATAAGTGTTTTCTTTGTAATTGGATGTTGCATGAAATCCTCTTCCAAACTTTCTTGGTTTTTTGTACTTTGCCTGTAAAAATTTGTGTAATTCCTGACCTCTTGCAGATATCTGGCTGGTGTTTTCCCTGTGCACCAAACTCGAGTAAAGGTGGCAGGTGAATTTGTGAGTTAGCACGCAAACCCCAAACGGAGCTCCGGGTGCGTGGAGGATCGGGGCAGTGTGAGTCGCACACAATCCCTGGAGTGCGGGGACACGGGTCCCTACCAGGGTTTGGGGTGCCCCGAGTACAGCAGCAGCACTGAGTAGAGCCAAGAGGGCCCCAGTGCCCAGGGTGGAACGGCGGTGCTGGGGGTTCAGTGTGCCGCAGGTCAGGTAGAAACCGTAAACCCACTGGAGGCCCCTTGGGGTCACAGGGCAGGGCAGGGCTGTGCTTACAGGGCAGGGCAAGGCTGGACCTGCCCCTTCCTCCCCCACATACAAAATGTTTAGAGCCAACAATCTCCTCCAGTCTATCACAACAGGCAATGCTGGAGGTGAAATCCCAATTGTGGCCATGGGCACCTGGCTAAGAAGGACAGTTCTTTCCATAGGAAGGAAAGCACAGAGCCCCAAGATTTGGAAGGCAGGTGAGAGCCGCAGTAGGCCAAGGCCAGCTAGACTTGTCAGTAATTGCAGATTTTGGATTTAGGGAATTTGCAGGTGGAAACCCAATCTCAGCCATGGGCACCTGGAGAAGCAGGACAGTTCTTTCCCATGGGAAGGAGAGCATGGAGCCTCCCCCAGTGTTTTGGGGACAGATGAGAGGTGACCCTTGTGAAACTACTGCCAGCCAGACTTATCCTGGCAATATGCCTATGGGAACAATCTCTGGATATAAGGAACTTTGGAGGTGAAATCCCAATTCTGGCCATGGGTGCCTGGAGCAGAAGGACAGTTCTTTTCCATTGGGAAGGAAAGCACAGAGCCCTAGTGTTTCAGCAGCAGATGAGAAGTGACCCTCAACATGCAAAGGTCACTTGGACCAGTCAGGCAGTCCATGGGAAGCCAAAGCAGCCAGACCTGTTCTGTTTTCCCTTGGTTTTGTGGGGCTCCATATTGTCACAATGGTGCCTTGGATCCATGGGGCCCCGCAGTGTCATAATGGTGACTTGATTCCATGGGTTCCAGCAGTGTCACAATGGCCCCTTGATTGCAAGAAGACCTGCAGTATCACTGGCCCCCAGGTTCAATGGGGTCCCAAAATGTCACAGTGGCCCCCAGGTGTCATAAGGCCCCGCAGTGTCACAATGGTCCCAAGGATTCTATGAGCCCTTGCAGTGTCACAATGGTCCCAAGGATTCCATGAGCCCTTGCAGTGTCACAATGGTCTCCGTGGTTCCCCAGGCCCCACAATGTCATGTGACTCCTCTGTTCCATGAAGTCTGCAATGTCTCAATGGACCTTTGGACCCTGGGGCTTTGCTGTGTCACAATGGTCTCCTCTGGCTCCACAGTGTCACAATGGACCATTGATGACAGGAGGCCACTCTGTGTCGCCCTGGAGCTTTGGTTCCATGCAGCCCTGCAGTGTCACAATGGTCTCCTTTGGTTGCCCAGTGTCACAATGGACCACTGATGACATGAGACCATGCAGTGTCACAATGGATCTTTGGTTCCATGCAGCCCTGCAGTGTCACAAAGGGGTCTTGGTTTCACGCGGCCCCACAATATCACAATGCTCCTCCCAGGGTCACAATGGTCTCACTGGTTCCATGAGGCTTCACAGTCTCACAATGCTTTGCTTATTCCATGGGGCCTCATAGTGTCACAATGGTCTCCATGAGTCCCCTGAGTGTCACAATGGTCTCTGTGATTCCATGGGCCCCTCAGTGTCACAATAGCCCTTTGGTTCCATGAGGCTGTAAAGTGTCTTAATTTTGTTTTCATGGTTCCACGAGGCCTTGCAATGTCACAGTGAACCTTTGGTTCCATGGAGTCCCACAGTGTCACAATGGCTGCCTGGTTCCATGACACCAAAAAGTGTCATTATGGTCTCCATGGTTCCATGAGGCCCGGTGGTGTCACAATGGACCCTTGGTCCTATGCGGCCGCTCAATGTCACGATGATCCCTACATTCCATGGAGTCACACAGCGTCAGTACAGTCCCCTAAGTTCCATGAGGCCCAGCAATGTCAAAGTGGTCTCCATGACACCATGAGGCCTCACATTGCCAAAATGGTCCCTTGGTCTCACAGGGCCCCACAGTGTCACAATGGTCCCTTGGTCTCACAGGGCCCCACAGTGTCACAACGGTCCCTTGGTGTCACAAGGCTCCACAGTGTCACAATGGTCCCTTGGTCTCACAGGGCCCCACAGTGTCACAATGGTCCCTTGGTGTCACAAGGCTCCACAGTGTCACAATGCTCCCTTGGTTCCATGGCCCTGTGCTGCTGCATTCCCCCCTCCCCTTCTCAGGCCACCCTGCCAGCTGAGAAATGCTCCTTGGGCCTCGGCCTTGGCCAACAGCCCCTGGGCTCAGCTCCTCTGCAGCTCATCACAAACACTGTCTGCTCCAGGCACTGCTGCTGCCCAACCAGCTCCTGGTTCCTTTAGGACCAGCCCTGGGAACTGTTTTTGTTCCCTCAGTGGCAAAACATCCCTGTTCTCACACTGCCAAAGAAAGCTGTTGATGCCAAGTGCGGCCAGGATGAACCATTGCTGGGACTGAAGCCCCTCTCTTGGGGCCCTGCACACAGTGCTCCAAAAGGAGCCCTTGGAGCTCTCCTGGGCCAGCGACTCCCTCTGAGTGGGGCCTCTCCCAGCCGGGAACTCTCCCGTTTGCTGCACTTGGGGATCCTGAACAACGACAGAGCCTGGGCCGATCCCCCCACTCCTCCAGGCTCAACCCTTTGCCCACTGGGGAGATGCCAAAGGATCCACAGTGAGCATTTCCTGCCCTCAGGGGAATTTCTCACAGGTGCCTTGCACTGACTCTTTGTGTCTGTGTGCACACGCGAGTGCCTGTCCTGGGGAAATGTGGCAGAAATGCTGCTCTCTGAGGGGTTGTTGTGCCTTGGATAGCTGAGTCAGTCAGGCCTGTGGGGAAGGTTAAATCACAAGGCCTAAGTTAAATTAAATGCTGCTGAGAGTTTTTCTTTTGCTAAGTGGTTACCTTTAATATAAGTTTTATGTTAAGTTCAATATTGTTAAATGTTATTCCTCTGTTAAATTGGGAAGTCATAGGTTTAAGTTAGGTTACATGCTGTTACGCTCTGCTCTTTTGCTAAATTGTGAGGTTGAAACTATCAGTTAAGGCTAATGTATAAGTAATGTCCGGTTAAGTTTGAGCTCTGTTAAGCTTTCAGGCCGTGTTCCTTTTATCCTTGCCCTTGCTGTCCTTGTGTCACACACACACACACAGAGGGACAGTTCTCAGTTCTCAGTTCTCTAATTTTTGGTTTGATTGCCTGGGTTCTGTTTGGTTTTGTTGTTGCTTTGTTTCCCTGGTGTGCCTGAAGAGTCCAGTCAGGAGCAGAGCGACTCTTGCCAAGGAACTTTGTGCTGCTGTTGGTTAATATAAAATCTGGTTTTTGCTGATCCCTTGCCAGGGATTTTTCAGCGCTCTCAAGCCTTCGTTCGTAACAGGGTGAAGGAGCCCTGGCCCAGGCTCTGGCTCTGGGGGACACAGGGACCCTGCCGGGAGGTCCCTGTCCCCCTGTGCCACCCCCAGGGCCCCGGCCCCCCGTCCCCGTGTCAGGCTCTGGGGTCGATCCCTTGGAACATCCTCTGGGGAGGCTGCGGGGCCAGGGGCAGGGGGACCCGGGGGGACAGGGGACCCCGCTGTGCACAAGCAGGGTTGGACTGCTCTGGGGGGAACTGTGAGGGGGGCCGGGGCAGAGTGACCTTCCCAGTGACCTCACACAGCCCCTGTGATGTCACACAGCCCCCGTGATGTCACACTGCCCCTGTGATGTCACAGAGCCCCTGTTATGTCACACAGCCTTCTCTGTGATGTGACACTGCCCCTTTGATGTCACAGAGCCAACTCGATGTCACCTTGCGATGTCATACAGCAGTGCTGTGACATCACAGAAGACTGATGTCACAAAGTCACCCTGTGATGTCACAATCTGTTCTGTGATGTCACAGCCTGCTCTATGATGTTCCACAGCCACCAGGTGATGTCACAACCAACTCTCTGATGCCACAGAGCCACCCTCTATGATGGCAGACTGTGTTCTATGACCTCAGACCCTACTCTGTGATGTCACAGCCAGCTCTGGGATGTCACAGAACCTTCAAGAACCCTCAAGAACTCAGTTCTATTGAAACACTGAAGTTTCTTGTACTTTGAAGAGATCCCTGTAAGGGACACGACAGGGAAAGTGTCCCCAGGCCCCAGGCAGAGCAGAGAACTGCAGGCACTGATGGCAGCTGCGGACAAAGAGAAGCCAAGTCTTGGTGCCCTGGGGCACAGCAGCAGGGTCTATGTCACCAAGGGCTGGGAGGAGACACCTTGTCCTGAGGCACTGGGGCCTCCTGGCACAGCCCCAGGCAGGCTGGGCACTGTCACCCCCTTGTCCTGCCCTCAGCATCCCCCCCTAGCCCACATCCCAGGGGCCTCAAGGATCTGCTGGAAGGAGTCCCTGGGGAGCCTTGCTCAGCAATGGCCCTGGGGGCTCCTGAATGCTCCCTGCAGGGACTGCAGGTTTTTCAAAGGACTTGGAGTTTTGCTTTTGCTTTGGAGTCTCTGAGAGCTTTGTGCAGTCATGGCCTCCAATTATGTGTTGTAGTTAGTTCTTAGAGAGGCTTTGTCAGTGACACCACTCAGTGGGGCTCATTAATGCTTCAAGGTACTTCAGTTCTTTTAAGGTACTTAGTGTTTCCCTTGGGATAGACTCTGGGAGATATTTGTCCAATCATGGCCCCAATTATCTGCGTTAATTAGTCCCTGGAGAGCTTTGTACTGACACTCCGTGGGGCTCATTAATGCTTTGAGACACTCAAGGTGCTGAAGGTGCTTTGGATTTTCCTTTCCACACTGAGTGTCTGAGAGGTTTTTGTGCCATCCTGGCCACCAATTCTCTCCTGCAAGGAGTCCATGAGGAGCCTGTGTTGGAGAGGGACCTCAGTGGGAGCCATGAATGCCTGGAGAAACTTGGGGTGTTTCCTCTGCCTTTGACTCCTGGCAAGGTTTGTGCAATCTCCTCCCAGGCCCTGATGTTCAAGGGCACAGCTCCAAATGCACAGTGAGGCTCATGAGGATCAAGCAAGTCCTGACAAACCCTGGCTCTGCCTTGATTTCCCTCTGCTCCAGTGCAGTTCATTAGGACGGTTTCCTTTGACAGTTATGGAGAAATAGTTCAAAGAGCTTCCAGGAAATATGTAGTCCTATTTTAAAGGGTGTCTTTTATTGCTGTTCCTATTACACAAGAGGTGATTGCAGCATTCAGTGACTGATATTGATCCAAGGGCTCTCCTAAGGAGCCCTGGCCTGCTCAGAGAAGCTGTGCCTTGAGCTCTGAGCCAGTGTAGACAACCTTGCTCCACATTCCCCAAGCCCATCGTGTCTCTCCTCACTCACCTGGAACCTGCTTTGCTTGAAGAGCTGGCTGCACACAGCCAAAGAGGGATTTTCCTTCTTTGATTTTGAAGCAATTTAAAACTCCTGAGTTTCCCCATTGCAAACAGACATCCTCCTCAAGTGTGTGCCAAGCCCAAGCTGCCACCAGGAGCACTCCAGACCTGCCCTGGGCCAGCTGTGAGGGTGGATCATCATCCCAACATGCAGTGGTGCCATTGCAAGGGACTGTTGCCATGGACACTGCAATGACCCCACTGCTGGGTTTGGGTGCCATGGCAACCCCCATCAGTTCAGGTTTCCTTGGAAACCAGCCCAAGGAGCCATTTCTGCAGCCAGGTTCCATGGCCACTTGCCTGCAGAGCTGTTGCTGTCCTCAGCAGCCATGGCAACCCTGGGACAAAGCGGTGCCAGGGCTGTTCCAGGTACAATTGCAGTGACACTCGTTGGTGCCACCAGGTGCCATGGCAATGGCCACAGGGACCCGTTCCTCGGTTTGGTGCCATGGCAACCAATGCCCGGAGCTGTTGTGATGGTTGGTGGCCATGGAAAGCTGCCCTGGCCCTTGTTCAGGGCTGGTGTCAGTGCCCAGAGCCAGAGGGGATCCCTTGCTGGGGGCTGTGCCATGGCCACCTGCCCTGTGCCGCGCTGGCCGCTCAGGCACCAGGAACCAGCAGCCAACGGCACTGCCAGGGCCAAAGGCCAGCTCAGCCAGACAGAAAGGGGTAGGGCTGGGCACTGTTTCCATGGCAATGGGAACTGGGGGGACACCTGGGTCACCTGGCCTGGCAGTTGCCATGGAAACCCCTGGCAGGCACTGAGGGCACAGCCCCTGGCACTGAGACACTGCTGGGCCGGGTGCTGAGCACAGGGCTGAGCACGCAGAGATGGTTTTGTTCTTGCTGAGCTGCAGCACAGCCAAGGCCTGTCCTGCCCCTCGTCCAGCCACGCTGGGGAGGGGCTGGGGCTGTGGGGGAGCTGGGCAGGGACACAGCCAGGACAGGGGACCCCAACTGACCCGGGCATAGCCCAGACCAGAGCACATCATGCTCAGGGTATGAAGGGGGGGACAGGGAGGAAGGGGGGAATTTTGGAGGGAGGGCTTTTGCCTTCCCAGGGAACACTTAGGCAAGAGGGGACCCTGTTTCTCCAGTGGGCAGGGTCACTACCAAAGACACAGACACCAACTGAAGGAATTGTGTCATTTATATCATGCACAGCTGCAAAGATTTACAAAAGGATAAGCTCAGCAAAGCACATCATCATTAGCAATGAATTACAAAAGAAGCTCAGCAATCCATCATAACCCATCATTACATTTTGATGACCAATCCCTTGGTGAAACACCAGAGGTGTTTGTGGCAGACAAAGATTCTGGCTGACTATCAAGGTACACCTTACAGACATCAGCAGTACTTTAGTGACACCGTTCTTCATTCTTTTTTCCCAATCTCATTCCAATTAGGAACAAGAATTCTGTTTTGCATGGAGCTGGCACCTTTTTAATTCCAGAATAATGCCCCCAGGCCCTTTGCTATTCAGCTTTACCATGCTGTCTGCGGCTAACAAGGCTTGGGGGGAGCCCTTTCCCCTCTGGCTGGAAGGGGCCGGGTCCCAGTCCCTGAGGGGCACCCAGGCTCCTGGATGGAATTCCTGTGCAAGTCCCTCAGTGTCACAGCAGCCTTCACATGGAGCCCCGTGGATCAGAGCATTTTCCAAAGGGGTCCTTGGGGCATACGGGGAGATCTGGTCTGGCAGGATGTGTAAAACCATATGCTGTCAGATCTCCTTGTTCTCAGACAGAATCCTTGGATGCAGGGACACATTCCCATTGTTCCTGCCCAGGTTTCAGGACTCAGAGTTGTCTTTCCCAGGAGTTGCTCCTTCAGCTGCCTTGGGAGGGCCTTTTGGCCTCGGGACCCACACTCTGGCTCCATTATTAGGACTGCTGCACCCAAACCCTTTATTTGCACAAACAGTGGTTATTGGAGGTGGATCTCCTTTTTTCACAATCATTCCTAAAAATGCAGTATCAATAATTGTACTACCCTGTCACAGGGTTGACTAATCCAATCCTGGTCACTATTGTTTACAGAATTACTGTAATTTCTCCTTGATATTCTGCATCATTTCCTCCTGCCATGACAGGAACACTTTGCAAGGCCAAGCTCCAAGGGAGCAGTTACCAAAGCAAAGTGTCCTGGAGGAATCTGAATTCCTGTTTCAGAAATGACAGCTCTCATTAGCTTTGAATTTCTCCTAATTAATTCCAGTGCATGAAGGCCCAGCCCTGCAGCCTCTGGGCTGGCCCTGCCAGGGGCCATCACAGCCAGAACAATTTCCCAGGCAGCCCAAGTCTCACTGCCCATGGTTGGATTTGCAAATTGGGGGCAGCCGTGCACAGCCTGGGGGTTTCCATTTCCCCAGTGGGCCATTGTGAAGGGCATGGAGCACATCTGGGAGATGGGTTCTCCATGGACAAAGGTTCCCATCTCCTCATTTTTCCAACTGCTCTTTTAACAACCCCTTCACCCATGCACCCAATCCTGCAGCTTGTGCATAATCTGGTACATGAAAAACCCTGCAGGCAAAATCACTGTATTTTTCACAGGAACAGAAAAAGCACCCTGCACCACAGTATCAGCAACCCGTCAAAAATAGCCAATTTTCTCCCTTTCTCGCTTTTTCATTGTATACAATCTCAAAAAGTTGACCACTGACATGAGGGTCCTGGCCAGTCCTGTTCTGTAGGGTATTTAGTGTTACATCCCTGAGCAGCCAAAGCTACCAAATTAGTATTGTCAGCACTATTTCACGTTATTATATAATTTCATAGATAGATAGTGATATAGAAATATAGATAGATACAGACATAAATAAATTTGTATAAATAGATATATTGAGGTCTTATTATACTATAAATACATATATAATTATTATGTATATAGATATTTCACTTGCACAAATGCATATCAGTTCAAGATTAAAACCTTCTTCTCTTGCTCCATGTGGGAGCATTCCAAAAATCATTGTTCCTTCTGAAGGTGCTGTTTCCTATGTACTCTCAACAAATTCATCTTTGTCTGCCCAAACCCACAAGGTCTTTTCCTTTTCCATGTGCAATTTTTGGATGCATTTGAAGACATCCAGGGGTGCAGCCTCTTTTACCCAACTGCCCCACTGCTCCCACGGGGCTCCAACCTCAGCCCACTCCAGAGCCAGGGAACTCCAGGGAAGGGCTTCCCAGCTGGGAATTTCTGATGGCACTGATTCCTCACATTTACACTGAACAAGTGACATTTTGCTGGCATCTGGCCAGACTGTGCCAGTTTTGTTTTACCAGTGGGCAGGGTCAGCACCAAAGCCACAGACTCCAACTGAAGGAATCAGTGTCATTTCCTGCAGTTCAGAGCAGCAAAGAATCACAACAGGAGCAGCTCAGCAATGCACCCAACCATCCCCACCAAAGATTGCAGCAGTGATTAAGAAAGATCCAGCAGCATTTACCCTCAGCCTTTACCATCCCCTAGACCCACACAGCAGCTGGGGAAGCTGTCACAGCCAAGGGCTGCAGAGCCACTCCGGGGCACTGGGAATTCCTGCAGGTGCCTCCAGCCCCAGGTGAGGCTCCAACCCCGCTGGGAGAGGGCCCAGCTCTGACAGTGCTGAATGAACAAACTGACAGCACTGCTAGTGTGGCAACATCTGCTTTCATCCTCCTCTTGGGTTCCTCCCAAAGCCTGGCCAGGGCTCAAGGAGGAACCAAGGGAGCTGACTTTGACCATACAGCCCCAAACAAGGCCAGATGTCAGATTTCATGGCCTTGTCTGGCTTCTAAATACACAAAGGTCAATACATGTTTCACTAATGAGTGGCTACATCTATCTCAGTGCTAATGACCATGCATATTTCATCAGGGAGCAGATACAAAGATAACCTTTGCTTGGAAGGTTCATCCAGAGGCCATCTTTGGCTCAGGGCCTGCTGTCCAGGCCTCACTCAGGGCTGGTGTCCAGGCCTTGGCACTGCAGGGACGTGGTTTAGTGCTGGGCTTGGCACTGCTGGCTTACTGGCTGCACTGGGTGAGCTCAGAGGGCTTTTCCAACAGAAAGGATTCTGTGGCTCCATGCTAATATCCACTGCATCCAGCTGGGGCTATTTTAGCAGCATTACTTTGCTCAGAAAGTCTCCTCTTGCCCAGCTCCTGTGGCCTGAGGCTTCAGCTCCTTCAGCTCCTGGTGCTGAGGTGCTCATGCTGAACGAGACGAATCGGAGAGAAGAGCACAGTCCATGCAATTCCTTCTGGGACACGGAGAGGGGAGGCTGTGCAAACAGGAGCATTGTTTGCTGTGGCCTCCTCTCTGCCCTTCACGTCTTTCAGCGCTTTGAACCAGCCAAGAGCTTTCTCCAAGAGTGCAATGGAGCAGCTGTTCCTGCTCCCAGGCCTGGCTCTCTCCAGTCTCAGCCCTTGCCTGGTTCTGTCCCTCTTGCTGTGCCCTCTGTTTCCCCAGGGCTCGCTGGCTGCTGCCCAGGACTGTGGCACTGGCACAGATCCAGTGCTCCAGAGCCTCCTTTCTGTGCCCTTGGAGCTGCCTGGGCACAGCCGCCTTTTCCATCTGGAAGCTCCCCATGGACAGGGAGTGCCCAGCTCCGTTCCCTGCACAGCCTCCAGGAGCCCAGGGCTGCCATCTCCAGTCCCTGCTGGCACTGGGGGCTCCCAGGTGCCTCAGGCTGCTGTGACACTGCTGCACATGGGAGGGAAGAGGGGCAGGGGCTGTGCTCAAAGTCAGCTCCATGTGCTGCTGCTGCTGCTGCTGCTGCTGTGGGGTCTTTTGTGCAGCCCTGGCCCAGAGTCAGGGATCAGATCGTGCCAGTCTCTTCCAGCCCTGGCTGCTCAGAGTTTGGGCCTTGGAGCCTCAGGTGGCCAAAGGCAGCTGCTGCTGGTCCCTCTGTGTGCCCATGTTCAGCAGTGCTGCTCCATCAGTCTGTGCCCAGCAACGGGGAAAAGCCTCAGCCCTGCAGGGCCAGGAGCTGCCGGGCTCTGCCTGAGCAGCTCAGCCAGCAGGAAGGGAGCTGCTCCACACAGGAACCAGGAGCAAAGGACATTCCTTTTGTAGGACATGTTTTCTATTGAAAGGAAAAAAAAGGAAAAAGGGAAAAATAGGTAAATGGTAAAAGATAAGAGTAAAATCCAAGTGTTAGTGAAAAAAACATAATGTTAGTGAAAAAAAACAAAATATAAAGGCAAAGTTAAATTCTTTGCATTAAGAGGTAAATGATCTTTTGAAAAAGATAACTCAGTTATTTACATTGTAAATGTGCTGATGGCATGCATCCATCTTACTGACCTCAGCAGCCTTTTAAAAGATTTTGGGCTTTGTTTCCAACACTGGTATTTGAAATTGTGGTTGAAGCAAGAGGAAATTGCTTTGTGCCCTTCCAGCTCCAAGCAGGACTGGGAATGGAAACTCTGTCAAACCCCAAATCCTTCAGAAGATGACCTTCCTTCTCAGCCTGGGAATGAGCTGCACATTCCCTTTGAAACTGTGTCTCTAAGAAATCCCTGACAAAGTCCCACTTACAGCTTTTTGCTCTGGTTTGGCAGTGCAGAAGGGCAATTCTCCATCCACCAGCTCCAGACTGCACTGCCTCAGGAGCACGGCCCACTCGCCAGCTTTGGCCCACTCGTGGCACTTCTAGAGGAGGAAGAACGTGCAATTGCACAATTCCAGCCAATAAAGAAGGAAGAATGGGACAGACAAAAGAGATCCCGGCGTTCAGCTGGGACTGTGGAGAGTTTGGGTCCTTGCCAATTGGATGTGTGTCCCCAGCTGCAATCTCTGGGCCTGCAGCAGAGTCTCACTCACCTGCCAAAGCAGAAAGCTCAGGCGCTGTGCTCGCAACGGGCTCGTCTGATGCAGAGCTGTCAGAGCAATGTGAGGGCAGAACCAGCCCAGCTGGGCCCAGGGCTGAGCCCAGCAGAGCCCTGGCAGAGCCCAGAGCAGCCTCAGCACCTGCAGAGCCTGGCTGCAAGGAGAGAAAGCAGAAACCGGCCGTCAGCTGAGGGCTCCTGTGCCCTTGTGCCAAGGCCTGCGGTGCCCAGGCCATGCTGGCTGTGCCCAGAGCTGTGCCCAGAGCTGCCCATCCCTGCTGCCTTTGGCAGCAGAGCAGGAGGGCAGCACATGTGCCCAGCCTGCAGCCAGCCATGGCACATGCAGCCCTCAGTAGCTTCCTAGAGTCAAAAAGCAGCTGGGCAGCCGACTGAAGAATTCATTACATCTGCCCCAGCAAAGGGGGAACCTTTGGTGCCCGGCCAGGCCATGCCATGCCCAGATCAGGGAGCATCCCCCTGCCTGTGGACTCACCTGCAAATTGGGCCTGGAGCCTGGCTTTGAAGAAGGTGCCAGAATCCAAGTCCATCATCTTCAGCTGGCCAGGCTGGGAAGAGATTGTCATCCTTGAGGTTGTCCTTGGTGTCTCCAGCAGCAGCCCCACCTGGAACAGCTTCTCCAGGGGCTCCTTCTCCTTCCCTGAGGCCAGACCAGGCTGTCAGGGCTCTGCCCAGGGCCCCAGCCATCCATGAACAGGACAAACAAAACCAGGGGGGATGGTGGCCACCAGTGCTTGCCACACCAGGTCTGCAGCTCAGCTCCAGCCCAAGAGCTGCGTGTTCCCTTCTGCTGACCCCTGCTCAAAGCTACAGGCAGGACAAAACCAGCCTGGTTTGCTTTGCCACTGATTGCCAAGAGATGTGTGGAGCTGGTACCTGCCAGGCCCCTGGATCCAACTGTGCACATGGATCTCTCCCATCTTCTAGGGCAGAGGAACACCCTGCACCCAAGGATGACAGAAAAGCTCTTCTAAGGATGGCCTCTCCGAGGGCTGCATGGACAAACACCTCTTAATGACATCTTGACACTCTGGGGAGAGAAACCAGAAATCACCAGTCAGTTGGAGAAGTTGCCCCCCTGTTCCCATGCCCAGGCCATGCTGGGTGTGCCCAGAGCTGGGCCTAAACTTCCCCATGGATGCTCTGTTTGGAGGACAGCAGGAGAGCAGGACATGTGCCACCTCCTCAGCAGCTGCCAGAGCGGGATGCCCATGAGCCTGCTGCTGTCTCCCAGCAATGGTACTGCCCCTGTGCCCAGAGATGAGGATCCACCTTGAGAGAGCCATCGTGGGAACAAGATCCGCCCCCGGATGATCTCCTGGCCCCTCCTGAACGGGTGCTTCCCCATGACCAGGTGGCACAGCAGGAGGCGCAGGGACCAGATCGTGGCTGCCTCGCCGTGGTAGCGTTGGTGCTGGATCCACTCTGGTGGGCTGTAGGACAGGGTTCCTATGGAACACAGACAGAGATCAGCAGGGGGATGCTGCTGCTCCCAGAGCCTGGCCCCAGCATCCCTGGGCATGTGGGGGTTGCCCCAGAGGCACATGGAGTGAGAGCTGCCCTCTCACCAGCACCTGGGACTTGTGCACAAACTCGGGGCTGGAAAAGAAGCCACTGTTGCTGGAAGAGGGCAGCACAATCCCTGGGAAGGCCCAACCATGACACACAAAGAAGAAACCCACCCAGTAGTGGAGAAAACTCACTCTCCTCCCCACCTCCATGGCCCCCAAAAATGTTAATAAGCCAAGGCAAACAAGGAGAGCAGAGCAGTCCAGCCCTTCCTCGCCTGCACACCAAACCATCCGGGGCACGCGGTCAGGCCTCCCTCTCTGCTACCCCCATGGGGGTTTGTGTTGGGCTGGCTGCCCCAGCTCCAGCCCCAGCCCAGGCCACAGTGGCTGCTGAAGGCTGTCAGCAGGGCTGGGAGCTGGCCGCCCTCACACCCCACCCAGAACAACTCGGCTCCAGCATCAATCCTATCTCGGCTGCAATAGGGGGAAGCCCCAGTGCTGCACCCAGGCTGGGCCACGAGATGCCCAGGAACACCCCCTGCGAGGGCTCACCTGCAAACTGGGTGTAGGCTGTGTCTTGGAGGAAGGCGCCACAGCCAAAGTCGATCAGTTTCAGCTGCCCGCTGGCCAGGTCGAGCAGAATGTTCTCGGGCTTGATGTCCCGGTGCAGGACCCCGCAGCTGGTGCAGTGCCGCACGGCCTCCAGCACCTGGCGGAACAGCCCCCGCGCCTCCTCCTCTGGCAGGAACCCCCGCTCTGCCAGGAAACCCG
Source organism: Melozone crissalis (assembly GCF_028551555.1). Taxonomy (NCBI): domain Eukaryota; kingdom Metazoa; phylum Chordata; class Aves; order Passeriformes; family Passerellidae; genus Melozone; species Melozone crissalis. The sequence continues at coordinate 1,095,472 of NW_026535940.1, read as the reverse complement.
AGAGTTCCTGGCACCGCTCCGGACGCTCCAGCACCAGCAGGAAGCTGTCGGGGAGCTCAAGCCACTCCAGGAGCTGAATGACACCGCCACAGCCACGGGACACCTTGGCCAGCAGCACGATCTCCAGCGGGGCGCTGGTGCCGTCGGGCTGCGGGAGGAGCGCGGTGCCGTCAGTGGGGCCGAGGCCGTGCCGGGGCTCTGGGAGCCCTCAGCCAGCCCGGGATGCTCTGCACGCCCCGCTCAGCCCACGCCCGCTCTCCCCGCAGGGCTCCCGGCGGCTCCCACCCTGCCGGGCCCCGGCTCCTCGCCGCCTGGCACGGCCCGGCTGCTGCCGCTGGCCCTGCTCACTCACCAGCTCGCCCCAGTGCCGGATGCGATCCCGCGGCACGCGTTTGATGGCCACCTGCGAGCGAGGGAGAGCAGCGGGCTGAGCTGGCCACCCGTCCCGCCGCGCCCCGACCTTCTCCTCCTCCTCCCTCCTCCTCCGCCCCCTCCTCCCGCGCCCGCCGCCGGCCCCGCCGCTCACCGGGGCGCCGTCCGAGAGCCGCGTGGCCGCGAAGACGCTGCCGAAGCCGCCGCGCCCCAGCAGCGATCCCAGCCGGTACCGCTCCTGCAGGGCCTCCTGCGCCTCACCTGCGGGCGAGACGCGGCTGTCAGCGCTTGGCCCGGGGCCAGCAACGACCCCCGAGCGCCCCTCACCCGCCCCGGGCCCGGCATCCCCACCCGCCCCGGGCCGCGGCGGCTTGGGGCTGGAGGCCGCGCTGCCGAGCGGCAGAGCTCGGGCCGGGGAAGCCGCAGCGGAGGCGGCGGGAGCGGCCGCGCCGCCTGTGTCCTCCGCGGGCCCCGGGAGGAGCCGGGGCCGGGGCCGGGACTGGACCCTGCGTCGGGGCCGGGGCCGGGCTCGGGCCAGGCGGAGCCGAAGGGCGGCGATGCCGCCCCCGCACCAGGCACTGATGCCCGCCCAGCAGCGCCACCGCCAGCACGGCCAGAGCCAGGCGGAGGCGAGACCGCGGCGGGACGGCCGGGGCCGGGCACGGGGCAGCCCCGCCCGGGGCCGGGGGCGGGCCGGGGGCATGGCCCGGCCCGGCAGGAGAGAGGGAGGCGGGGAGAGGAGAGGGACGTCGGGCAAGGGACCCCGAGAGAAGGGTGCCCGACAGCGGGAAAGGGAGAGAAAGAGAAATAAAGGGACAAAGAGAAAGAGGAAGAAAAATAGGAGAAAGCGAGTTTTAAACTATCTGTTTTGCTGCTCTCGCCGCTGCTACTGCCGCTGCCGCTGCCGCTGCTGCTGCTGCTGCCGCTGCTGCAACTGAGGCACCGGGGCCGTTCGTCCCCGTGTCCGTTCCCCGCTCGCCCCACGAGCCCCACGTTCGAGCCCCGCGCGCCCCGGGGACAGCCCCTCCGTCTGCCCAAACACGGGAACTTTGCAGCCTTGAGCCCGGATGCAGAGCCCTGACTCCTGCACACTGGCACAGCGATCCCCTTGCCTGCTGCTGTGCATTGTCCTTGCTGAGGGTCAAACACTGTCGGGCCACCTTCCCTTGGGGTAGTATTCCTACCTGACCCAAGCACTGCACTTACATCTCCAGTGTTGCTTTCCAGTAAAAACAGGGGAAGGAAAACTGTGTGTGGCTCATGGGATTTTAGAGTGTCTAAAAATCACCAAGTCACCAATTTTAGAGGTGCAGTGCATCTGGAATTACTGGGATGGAGAAGTAGTGTAACATGGAAAAGGGGAGCATAGAAATAAATAGAGGAAAACATCTTGGATTGTTTCTTTCATTTTCATTTCACTTCTGGAAAGCTGTTTCAGTTTTCCAGGAATCTTCTCTTGTCTGCTCTTCCCAAAAATCTCTCATGGAGAACAAGGTCAAGCTTCTGTCACAACATTTGCCACCAGGAAATTACGCTGCTGGTGAAATTTTCATTGTGACTGTTTGTGCTGGCTTAGGGCAAATTTGGGGAGGAAACCTCCTAAAGGGGTCTGTCTAGAAAGCAAGTTCAAGTGGCCCCTCCCCCTACTAGTTCAGGGAAAGACTTCCCTCGAGAAAAGTGAAAAAAACCCCAGTTTATTTAACAAGTAAAGTATTCACAAGCATGAAAAATGAATAATATTAAATAAAACCTTGGACAGTGCTGAAGAGTTGGCAAATTCAGAAAGTCCTTTTTGTGGGTTGTAGTTGGCTCCCTCGGTCTCTTCTAAGTCCCTCTGGTTCTGGAATGCAGCGTCCCAGAGCTCGGGGGGGCCACAGGTGTGAGCTGCCGGTGTTTGTCTGGGTTTTGAGTCCAGAGCAGGTTTAAACAGTTCCAAGAAAAAGGAAAGTCACAGTCCGAGGAACTTCTCTTCCTAAGGTGGCTAAAATCAAATTGCTGGACCCGGGCTGTGAAGGCATCGGGAAATTTCCAAATCTGGGCACTGGCAGTCCCAGCAAACACCAGATCATGGTGGCGCTGGAGCCAGAACCTGCAGATTTCCAAACTTTGATTTCTGTGCCAGCAAATCACTGGACTTGGGCTGTGCCAGGACCAGGAAGTTTTCAGATCTGGGCACTGGCACTGCCAGCAAACACCAGATCTGGGTGGTGTCATTGCCAGCGACAGAAATCTGCCGGATTTGGGCTCCGGTGGCATCGGGAAATTTCCAAATCTGGGTTCCTGTGCAGGAAACACAAGATGTGGGTGGTGCCAGACCCAGTAGCAGGAAGCTGCCACGGGTTTTGGATTTCTGTGCCAGCAAATTGCTGCACTTGGGCTGTGCCAGAACAGGGAAATTTCCAGATCTGGGCACTGGCAGTGCCAGCAAACAGCCCATTTCAGGCTCCAGGCTCCAGGAAGGACCGGATCTGGATGCCTTCCTCTTTTCTTTTCTTTTCTTTTCTTCTTTCCTTCCTTCTTCCTTGGGATCCTGCTGCCAGAAAACTCCAGATTGGGCAGTGCTGGCAAGGGGAAATTGCCAGATTTTAGCTTTCTTTTCCAGTAAATTGCTGGACATGGGTGGTGCCAGAAGAGGGAAATTGCCAGATGTGGGCACTGGCAGTGCCAGTGCACACCAGATCTGGGTGGGGAATGTGCCAGCACCAGGAAATTACCAAATGTTAACTTTCAGTGCCAGCATATTGCTGGATTTATGCTGTGCACGAACCTGAACAATTCTGGATCTGGGCACTTGTGGTGCCAGCAAACACAAGATTGGGTTGCTGTAGGTACCAGGTATTTGCAAGGTTTTGGCTTTCTTTGCCAGAAAATTACTAGACTTGGGCTGTGCTGGCACTGGGAAATTCCCGCATCTGGGCACTGGTGGTGCCAGCAAACACCGGATCTTGGCATTGCCAATGACGGTAGCAGGGAATTGCCAGATTGTGGCTTTCTTTACCAGAATATTGCTGGACTTGGCTCTGCCAGAACAGGGAAATATCCAGATGTGAGCACTGTCAGTGGCAGCAAACACCAGGTCTGGGCACCTGTATTGGCATCAGGAAATTGCCGGATTTTGGCTTTCTGTGCCAGCAAATTGCTGGACTTGGCTGTGCCAGCGCTGGGAAATTTCCAGATCTGGGCACTTGCGCAGCAAACACCAGACATGGGTGGTGCTGGTGGCAGCACCGGGAAGCTGCTGGGTTCTGGCTTTCTTTGCCCGAAAATTGCTGCATTTAGGTTTTGCTGGCAGTGAGAAATTTCCAGATGCTAATTTTCCAGTGCCAGCAAACTGCTGGAATTAGGCTGTGCAGGCATCTGAAACATTCCCAATCTGGGTACTGGCGGTGTCAGCAAACATGAGATCGGGTTGCTGTAGGTACCAGGTCTTTGCTTGGTTTTGGCTTTCTTTGCCAGCAAATTGCTGCACTTGGGCTGTGCCAGAATAGGGAAATACCAAGATCTGGGAACTGGCAGTGCCAGCAAACACCACATTTCAGGAAGGATTGGATCTGGACCCGTTCCCTCCCTGCCTCCCTCCCTAAGCAAGGTGCCAGAGGGGCTGGACAGCAGCCAGGCAGAAAGGGACCTGCAGAGACTGATGGACAGCAGGCTGGACATGAGCCAGCAGTGTGCCCAGGTGGCCAAGAAGGCCAATGGCTCCTGGCCTGGATCAGGAATGGTGTGGCCAGCAGGAGCAGGGCAAGGATTCTTCCCCTGTTCTCAGCACTGCTTGGGCAGCACCTCGAGTGCTGTGTCCAGTTCTGGAGCCCCCAATTTAGGAAGGACATGGAGGGGCTGGAGCGTGTCCAGAGAAGGGCAACAAGGCTGGGGAGGGGTCTGGAGCACAAGTCCTGTGAGGAGCGGCTGAGGGAGCTGGGGTTGTTTTTCCTGGAGGAGAGGAGGCTCAGGGGAGACAAGGCGGTGTCAGGGCACAGGTTGGACTTGATGATCTCCATGGCCTGTTCCACCCTTGCTGATTCTGGGATTCTCTGGAACCACCCTTGAAGCAGTCACAGGATGAGCCCTGGGCCTCCTCTTCAGAAGCTTCAGCAGCCCAGGTCCCTCAGCTTCTCCTGCCAGCCCCAAAGCCCATCCTGTCAGTCCTGCAGAGCCTCTGCAGCTCCTCCTCGCTGCCCAGAACAGGGAGCCCCAGAGGCAGACACAGCAGCCCAGATGTGCCCCCCTGGCCTGGGGTGCCTCTGGCAAGGGAGCAGCAGGAGGCACTGCAGGAGCCTGCAGACAATTGATCTGAAGGCCAAAGCTCCTTAGCTCCTTCTGAAAGAGCAGGAACAGTTCCTCATTCCAATGTGGTGGAATGCTGGGCACCACAGCTCCAGGTGAGGACTGGACACAAGTTTGCTCCCACTGTGTGCTGGGATGGGTTCTGCAGGAGCTCTGGGCTCCTGTGCTTGCCAGGCACAATGAGGAGAGAAGGAGCCAAGTGCACTGATGTGGGAAATGCATATCTAGAAAGCTTTTAGGGCCTAATAGAAGGCCCACAAAGTATGCATCAGTATATAAACCTTGAGACAGGAAACGCTAACTTAAAAATGCCATGGAATAGGACAGATATTGTTGAGAGAGAAATGGAGCTGGAAAAAAGTTTTAAAACATGACCTTGCAAATAAGACTTTGGAAAAACAGAGCTATGAAAGATGCATTGTAGTGGGACACACAAGGGGTAGTTTTAAATAATTGGCTTTAAGGCATCTACAACATGGCATGGCAAAAAGCTGATAGACCAAGAAATACTGTAATTAGGAAATAGTTGGCTTCTTAATTGTGATAGTGTGAATTATAACATCTGTATTGCCTCACCCTTCTCATGAGACTGAAAATGGAAGAAAAGTTATTAAAACACCTCTCAGTTGCCCCATCTCTAGGTCAAGAAAAGAGGATTATCCAACACACTGACACACCTTTGCCTCGAGCATAACCCAGCCTGGACCAAGCACACTGAAAGGTTTCCCCTTTGGCCCATGTCTCAAAACATCAGGTCTGCTGTTTGACAACTCAGGTTGGTTTGGTGTCAAGGAGTTCTCTCAGAAATACTGGGTTTGTCTTTCTCTGTGCCTTCCCCTCAGCAGCCTTGGGGATGCTCCTGTGTGAAGCCATCTGTCTCACACAGTTTGAGACAACTTCAAACAGGATATTGTGCAATAAATTGTTTCCTCTAAAGTGTTCCAACAATCCCTTTCCAGCAATAGGAAATTATTACTAATAGATGAAAGTGGAAAACCCTTAACAGTTTATTAACAAACAGAATCCCCCCATGATACGCGTTACAAGAAGGCGCCAGGGTCTCTCTCGGAAGAACAGGAGCTGTCACGGAGCAGTTCCAGCAGCTGATGGAAGCTCGGGGGCTCGTCCGGCGTTGGCTTTCTCCCATGGCAGAGCTCCATGGGGCGGGCAGGGCAGTGAAGCAGCTGGGCTGGAGCCCCTCGCTGCCTTTTCTCCCCGGCGTGGCTCAGCTCACAGACTCTCGGGCTGGGAGCGGGGCCGCTCCGCTCCTGCCGGCACCGTGTCCCTGGGCTTGGACAAACAGTTTCCTGCCTGGAGAGCCCTGCACACTGCTCCACAGATCTTTCATAAAGGCCCAAACCAACTCCAAACACTCTGTCTGCAGCAGCTTTTCACAAAGGGCTGCAGCAATCCAGGACAGCTGCAAGTGAGTGTTGGAAGGCTCTTGTCTTGTTCCTGACAGCAAAATTCTTGATGATTTGATGCAGTTTTATTCATGTATAACATGAGAGCTGAGGTTTTTTGTTAAAATGCTTTATGATGAGTAACAAGCCTTGGGAGCATGAGGTGCAGGACTGACATCCAAAAGCATGAGCATATCCTCCAAAGTGGCCAGTTTAATTGTCCATTTTATTACTCTTGTATTTACTCCACACTAATAAGGAAAACCAAGCTTTGCTTGGAGGCAAAACAGGCATGGGATACACTACAGTCCCTCGCAGGCTCAGCAGGGCTGGCAGTGACCAAGCAGGCAGCCTGCTTCATTGTGAATCACTGCAGAGCTACATCCCAATCTGGTTTAAGTAGCGTGGTATTATTAAGAGCTCCTTTTCTGCATGAGACACAAAAAGGAGATCCCAAATGATCTCAATGCAAGCATGCAGTAAAGAACTGCTCCTGCTGTTCTAATGAAGCGTTTGCTTTGGTAATTACACTCTTCCCATTCATCTTTTGATGCAGGCACTTCAGGTTTTCCCCCACACCCCTGCAAGGCTGGCAGTCGCTGTTTCCCATTTCCTGTTCTTCCCTAGAGATGGTGCAGTGGCTGCTTTGAAACAAAAAGCCCTGGGATCTGGACAGCTTGAAGGAGCATGAAATGCTAATTAAGTGCTCATATTGGTAACACCCAGGTCTGCACTGCCCAGTGCTCTGCAGCAGCAGCAGCAGGACCATGCATTATTCCTGTTGGTGGATGTTCATGCTTCTGGTGTGCAAGAGCAATGACTTTGAGGCGGGACAAAAATGCCCCTCTTCAAACAGTGGCTACGCAAGGAGATGTGAAGTTTCACAGCCTTTTGTAGGATATTTCAGAAAGATCTAAGAGAATACTGTGGCATGGAGTAGGTCCCTAATTTTGTTTCCAGAGAAATGCCCAAAGGGCACATTCACTCTGCTGCTGATGGCAACCCCATAAGCTCATGGACCAGTTTTCCCTGCAACGTGCCACCCTGCCTGGGCTTTACTAGGCTGGGACTAGACCCAGAGCTAAGCAAACACATGCAGCCAGGTGACATTGTGTGACAACAGAAGCTGGCAACCATGAGGACTTTGCTGTCAAAAGGTTACAGCTTGCACTGGGCCCAGAAGTGTTTTTCCCTAAGGCAAAGTAAATTGAAATGTGAAGATTCAAAGCTTCAAATGACTATGAAAGGAAACTGCAGAATAATTTCTGGATGGGCAGCATTGTCAATGATCATGCAGCCCACCATGAACTGGAGCTGAATCCAGAATTGCTTCTTTCAGCTGTGCAGGAATTCATTCCACTGGCAAGCACTGGTCAATGGGACTAAATGATCCCCTAGCTCTGGGCTGAATGGCGCCCAGGCTGCAGTACAGATTGGAGGAACCCTTGTCACTTGTTATTGGCCTCTCAGTGCACTCATCCTTCTGCAAACAAGGTGCAAACAACACAGCTGCACTGCTGTCCCCAGTAAATATACATACAGGTGGCTTTTCCAAAGCGGTGCATCTTTTCCCAGTGAAATACATTACCTCTTCTTACCTGTGGAATTGTGATTGAAGACACCTGTGAGCCAGATCTGTGGGGATTGCAAAGGAGCAAAGCTTTGGGATTTGGGCACACTTCTCTTGGTTTCTTTGCTCAGGCCTTTAGTGAGCACACAAACACACCTAGGTAGAAAACCTTTGACTAGACAGGATCTTTTGGATCCATTGTCCCTCAAACAGGTCAATGTGTGGCCCTGTTGTAATGCCAAGTAACAAAGAGCAGCACAAATGACACAAAGGAAACATGGCCAAAGAGGAAGAGGAGAGGCCCAATGAGGAAAGGATGTGGTGACACACTGGCACATTGAGTGAGCTGCACTCCCATAATCTCTAGGCTAGCAGGTCCTGGTCTCACATTCTCCTTTTGGTTTTTTCAATTTTGTTTATTTATTTACTTTTTTTCATCATCAAAATAAAAAATATAGAATTAAAAATACGTCATCAAAACTTAAAGACAGAATCAAATCACATTAATTCAAAACTACATCTAAAGATCTGAATCTATGTACAGCTGTAACTATGAAGCCTAATGCATCAATCCTATTCTTCAAACACTCTCCATACAGGCAGCAGCTTCTTCCTGAGCTTGGAGGAAAGAGAGCTTTTCTGGACGGGAGGCGAGGACTTTGTGGGTGAGGGAACATTGGAAGTGCCCCAAGAAAACTCCTCGATAAGATTGTAACCAGTCAGCTCTGCAAAATGGAGACACAAAGTTTAACAGAGCCCACAATGCAAACCTAAAGCATCTGAAGCTCCATATTTCCTGGGACACATTTCCTGGAAATGTCTATACAGCTGCACAGGGAAACATGCTCCTGCTGGCAGACACTGAGGCAGGCCAGGGCAAACCCTGAGCCACGTGCCCAGAGCTGGCACAGGCACAGCCTGGCCCCTGGGCTGCCCTGGGACAGCAGGGAGCCCAGAGCCCTGTGCTCTCCAGGAGCGGCTCAGCTGCACATGCACCCTCCTGCTCCTCTGCCTGCCCCACAGCTCAGCAGCCCTGCAGCTCCAGGGGCACTGGCAGCAGCACAGCTCATTGCAGGGGCACATGCAGGGCACAGCTGTTCCCTGGCAATGTGCACAGCCTCTCTGGGCTGCCACAAGACCCTTCCTCCCAGCAGGGATTGGCCCAGCTCCCCCCTCACCTCTGTGTGAGGCTGAGCCATGATTGCCTTCACCTTGTCCTCCATCTGGAGCTGCTTCAGGCCCCCCATGCCATGACTAGGAAGGGCAATGGAGAGAGCAGGGGCAGATGCACACCCTTCCTTAGGATTTTGTCATTTTTGGCACAGCTCAAAAGGCAAATCCAGAGGTTTCCAACTCAGCACTTCCTCAGCTTTCTGGAGAACATCTCGCCTTCACCAGCCCAACATTTTGGAGAGGTTTTCCCGCACATGTGGAGGCTTGCTGGCAGCACATTTCTTCAGCTGGGTGCCCATCACCTTGCAGAGGGCAGAGGCGAGCTTGGTGGCCACGGTGCGGACATTGGCGCTCCGCACAGGCAGCGCCTTGTTCTCCAGGCAGGACCAGAGCACGGGCAGGGCGTCGCGCTGGACAACTTCAGGGCTCCTGGCACGAACCCCCTGCACAAGCACTGCCGGGACAGAGACACAGCTCCTTACCCACCAGCCTCACTGCAAACAAGGATCCACCTCTGCTTCTGCTTCTTGCCAGCCTCTCTGGCCAAGAGCAGCAAAATAGCACCCAGAGCCCCTTGGTCCAGAAACAGGCAAAGCAGCTGAGCATCCTGGAAACAGAACCACCAACCCCTCAGCACTAATTGCTCCAACCAGAGCCTTGGCCCCGTGGCAGACTTCCTACCTTTACTAAATTATTTCACAATCTCTTTTTGCATGAACAATGAATGAAATGTCCAATTGTCTTTGATTTCCATTAAGAAGTTGTCTAAACCCACACTGAAGATTTGGAAATGCACCATAGAGAGGAAATGGAGAGATTTCTAATAAAAGGAATTATTCCATTTTTGTAACTTTGATATCAAGTGCCAAATGTCTAATCTGGCTCTTCCCTGTGCTCAGTGGCACACAGCAAGGGGCAGGATTAGAACACACCTCAAAACTCCAGCCCACCAGAGATGGCTGCTGCCTGACAGCTGGATGAGAAACATCAGTGACCAGCTGGTGTCTTTGGCAGAATGCTTTTGGGGCTTCCAACAAAGAGCTGTTTCAAACCTCAGGGTGTCTTAGATAATTACCCAGACCCCATTGCCCTGGCATTTGGGCATCTTCACATTTTAATGCCATTTCCCCTCCCAATGTTAATGGCATTTTTTCTTATAATGTACACTGAAATAGAGGCATAGAGAAAGAAAAATGCTACACAGGGGACTGAAATGTAACCAAAACACGAGTGTTTTCTCATATTGTCTCTGAAATCTCTCTGTCCATTTTCTGAACTGAACTATATCAAACACAGACAAATATTTACTACCAACAGGCTTCTTGCTTGGCAGATTTGGCTGAGAGAAAAAAACCTGAAATGCTCTGGAGACCATTCTTATTTTCTGATCAGACAAAATGTTATCTTTCAGCCATTTAATATTCTGTGGTGGAAGAGACTTCATTTTCTCTATTCTGTTAATCCATCAGCAGTCATCAACATTGAAACAGCTCCTGCAAGTACCCAAAAACCAATTCTGCTAAGCAGGAAGGGGTTATGGTACCCATTTTAAAATGGGAATTAATTTGAGTTTAAATGTAATTAAAGACATCAGTGACTACTGAATGTGAGGAACAGCTGTCTGTTCCTGCTAAATCTCAGAGAGAACATCTGCTTTTTCTAAAGTAGTCCTAATTTATGGTTAATTCCTTTTTTTGAAAAAGAGATCAAAAGAACTGCTAAACTAAACTCTCTATTGCTGGAGATGTACTTTATTCAAATGCTTTTTAAAGGGCCTTTGACATTCCCAATTGCTGAACATGCCCTTTTGAGATTCCTAATGAAGACACAAAGTGTATTAAACCTTGCATTCAAAGATGTTGGCATAATTAGCAGTGGATTTAGCCCCAGTTAAAGCAAGGCTATCAATCATCTTCTCTGCTATATATTGAGATTATCCTTTTTCCATTCCTTGGCTATTGCTGACACAGCAAGCTCCTCTGAGGAATCAATTATCAGCTGCATTTGTAGCATTTTGGGCAGCGCTGACACAGGCAGACACTGTTTGCACACCCTGAAAGGCTCAGTCCAAGGCCACTCTGACAGCACAGGCAGGGAGCCTCAGCACTCTGCTTCTGTCCCTGTGCCCCAGAGGTGCCTTGCACTAAACCCGTGCCTCTGATACCTCTGTTGAGTTCTGGCCTAAGCTGTGACCCCCAGGCCCTGCACAGTTCAGCCTCAAAACTTTCCAAGAGAAAAACAAGAGTTCTGTGAGGACAAAACAAACTGATACCCTGAAACAGCATTGGCCACCATTTCCCCTCAAAGATCACAGATGTCCCTGAGCTTCCCAGAGAGGAGCCAGCTGGGGCATTTTTAGCCTTCCCTTTGCTGGAGGTGGTTCTGAGATGCCCCAGTGAGAGCTCAGCCCCAGGCCGAGCGCTGCCCCCATCTCAGATGCTGCTGCAGCAGCCAGGGAAAACCTGCCAAACCCACCTGCCTTGGCTATGGGGCAGCAGGGACACGCTCAGCAGCTCCTGGTTTGGAGGAGCTGCTCTGCTGTCTGTTCACGGGCATTCCCTGTAAATGCTCCCTGGGAAGAGCTCTTGGCTCAGAAGGGGAGGCCATACCTATGATACGCTCGGTGACATCCAGCAGGGCTTGGGCACTCAAGTGATTCCATTGGTAGCTGAACTCTTTCAGCAGTGACACTTTATCTACAAGGGAAACACACGTTTCTGCTCACTTTTCTCAGGTCATAGGAGAAAGGACAGTAGGAAGGGAAAGGGCAGTGCCAAACCCATTTTATAAAATAAAGTACATTTCTGTGGATTTTTGAATCCTATTCTTCTTTCCTTCCAGCCTGCTTGGCAGGGTTTTAAATTCCAGAAGAAAAGCTCTCCCTTCACATTTGTAAACCCAAACTTGTCTGCTGTAGCAGGAGCTGTGTTAAAACATTTCACATCAGGGACCTCGAGAGTTCAGTCACATGGAAGCAGTGAAAAGGTTTTGCACCCCAGAGAAAAAAGAAAGAGCCCCATACTTGGGTCACAGAAAGGCACTGAGTCAGGCAGTTCCTGAGTTCACAGAGCAGCTTGGGAGGAGAAAGTGGAAACTCCCCTTGAAGACCTGCCTCTTCAACACTCCTTTTTTCAGGCATATTCCCCCAGTGCAGCATTCTCAGAGCTGACATAAATTTGTGTGGCAAAGGAATTTAGAGCAGGCCTTGCCTATGTAGTTAATTGCTGCGGCCATTTTGCCCCATCCAAAATAACATGTGGAACAAGGCATCATTGACAGCTGGGTTTATACCTGTTTGTTCTAAAGAAATGAACTTGGTGAATCACAAGTTCCCCCTTGAAAACAGAAGACAAAGAAGAAAAGTGGAAAATAGGCAGCTAATGCCTCTAATGTAAAGCCTTGCATTTAGGAAAATTTGTTTTCCACATAAATGTGCAGTACTGTCATGTCTGGCTTATTCTTAAAATGGCTCCATCTCGTTGACTGAGCCTACAAGAAACTTAGTTTTTCTTGAAAAGAAAGTAATCTGATCCATTAAATTACAAAGTGGCATCTGAAACACCACTCCAAGGTACTATGTACTTCTAGGACCAACAACTCCACGGTAGATCCCAGCTGTGGATGCATCCTTCAGAATTAAAATCAAGCATCCTTGGGAATCTCGAGTTTGATTCAGAGATATCATAGTCAAAAGTCACACCTTGAAACACAGCTCCCATCAGTTTCAAAATAAAGTAAAATTCTTCCGTATATGTGCAATTTAGAGATGAGGAGGAAGGGAGGGAATGTACTGGAAGATTTTGAGAGGAGGAAAAAAATACTATAAAACTACTCATCCTTGTTCATTATTCCACCTGAGTGAACTCCTTGCTGTTCAATTATTAGAGTAAAATTACAAAATGATCAGCCACTGTATTAAAGTTTAAAGGGTTAACTTAAGAGTTATGTTCCCTCCTTCCCATACCACTGGTCTGGGGATGGGGCACATTGTCACTCATTTCTAATGGAGTAGAGGAATATATTTCTTCAAGTGGATCCTGTCCAAGAACACAATGTGAGCTATTCTAAGTAGTAATTAAAGTTGCAAGAACTGAAAAATTTGTCAGAAACCTATTTTTCCATTGCTTTTTGATTCTTGGTCCATAAATTCCTTTGACAAGCCAGACTGTACCTGGGACTAAATTTTCAAATACACTCATGTTTCAGTATGTCCAACTCTCTCAGTTGCTGAGGGTTGGACGTTTATACATTTACTCAGACCCCTGGTGCTGAAACCAGCCTCATTTCATCTCCTCATGCCCTGGCTGATCACCCCTCTTTCCTCTTCCACCCATTGGCTTTTGTCTCCCACCAGCCCCCTGTGAAGAGCCTGGCTCTGTGTTCTCCATCCCCTCCTGGCTGGCACTGCCAGGCTGGGATGAGGAGCCCCTCAGCCTTCCCTGCTCCAGGCTGGACAAGCCCAGCTCACTCAGCCTCTGCTCACAGCCCAAGGGCTCCAGCCTCACCCTGGAGGCCCTTCCCAGACCCTGCTCCAGCTGCCAGACATCTTTCCTGCCCTGGGCAACCCAACCCAGGCCACAGTGACCTGGATAATCCCTGTACTTGATGTCCTGGTCACACAGCCCTGGCCCCTTGTCCCCATGTCAGGCTCTGGGGTGGATCCTGTGGAACATCCTTTGGTGGAGGCTGTGGCTCCAGGTGGGCCGGGGGGATCCCGGGGAACAGGGACCCTGCTGGGCATGAACAGCATTGGACTTGTTGGGAGAAACTGTGAGGGGGAGCTGGGGCAGAGTGACCAACCCAGTGACCTGACACAGCCTGCTGGGATGTCACACAGCCCCTCTGGGATGTCACAGCCTGCTCTGTGATGTCACAGCCCAGTCTCTAATGTCACTCAGCTGGTCTCTGATGTCACACCAGAGTCTGTGATGTCAAAGTCTGCCCTGTGATGTCACAGCTGGATCTCAGATGTCATAGATATGGCCTATGATGTCATACTGCTCAATGACCTCATGTAATGCACTCTATGATGTCATAGCCTACTCTGTGACCTCATGTTACCAGATGATCAATTGTCCCCACCAGCTGAGCTCACACCTGGAGCTTGTTCTCCACAACCCCAGGCCTGTGGAAACCACACAGTGCCCATTGTGTGAGAAGGGTTACTGGAAGTTCAGCAGCCTCAGTGTCCTGCCAGCTCAGCCAGGCCCACGGGAACATTGGGATCCACGACCACCAGGGACCAGCAGAGAGACCCCCAGGACAGAAGAACACATGGGTTAAGGGGAGGGGAAATATGTTAATGATTTTGGAGAAATGATTATCACATGTGTGAAAAAGAATAGAAAATCACCAAATTTGCAGATGACACCAAACTGGGTGTGAGTGTTGATCTGCTGCAGGGTAGGAGGGCTCTACACAGGGCCCTGGACAGGCTGGATCCAGGGCCCAAATCTAACAAGGTGAGGTTTAATAAGTCCACGTGCCGGGTCCTGCACTCTGGCCACAACAACCCCTGCAGCTCTATAGGCTGGGGACAGAGTGGCTGGACAGCAGCCAGGCAGAAAGGGACCTGCAGGGACTGATGGACATCAGGCTGGACATGAGCCAGCAGTGGTGCCCAGGTGGCCAAGAAGGCCAATGGCTCCTGGCCTGGATCAGGAATGGTGTGGCCAGCAGGAGCAGGGCAGGGATTCTTCCCCTGTGCTCAGCACTGCTTGGGAGGCACCTCGAGTGCTGTTTGCAGTTCTGGGGCCCCAATTTAGGAAGGACGTGGAGGGGCTGGAGCGTGTCCAGAGAAGGACAACAAGGCTAGGGAGGGAGCACAAGAGCTTTGAGGAGCAGCTGAGGGAGCTGGGGTTGCTTATCCTGGAGGAGGCTCAGAGGAGATAAGGCGGTGTCAGGGCACAGACTGGACTTGATGATCTCCAAGGTCTTTTCCAACCTTCCTGCTTCTGGGATTCTCTGAAGCCACCCTTGGAGCAGTTGCAGGATGAGCCCTGGGCCTCCTCTTCAGGAGCTCCAGCAGCCCAGGTCCCTCAGCTTCTCCTGCCAGCCCCAAAGCCCATCCTGTCAGTCCTGCAGAGCCTCTGCAGCTCCTCCTCACTGCCCAGAACAGGGAGCCCCAGAGCCAGACACAGCAGCCCAGATGTGCCCCCCTGGCCTGGGGTGCCTCTGGCAAGGGAGCAGCACCAGGCACTGCAGGAGCCTGCAGACAATTCCTGCAGCACTTGTGGGATGATCCTGCTGCCCAAGGGACGTTCCCATGGGGCCAAGTCAGGAACTGCAATGGGGAGTGGGGCCAGAGAGGAAAGGGCAAAAAGGGATGGGCTGTTTGCAGGGGAGGGAAGAGGGGTGGGCAATAGGAAGAAATTTGCAGCAGGAAGAGGAAAGAAAGCAAAGGTGAAACCAAGGAAATGCTCATGGCAGTTTGGGGGTGGCTGCCAGGCAGCCCTGGCTCTGAGCAACAGCATCTGCAGTGGGACAGGAAACTCCCAGGTGATGGGAACAAACTTTCTGGCTGACTGCAGAGGCCATGACAAACCTGAGTGGTTTCCCTGGTGTCCCCCAGCCCTTGCTGGCCCCAGGGGCTGATGGCATTTGTGCTCCCTCAGGTTCATGTCCCCACACCAACAGCATGGGGGTGCTCCCGCCTGCTGTGTGCAATGCAAACAGGGGCTGCTGAGCCAGTGCTGCCGTGTCTGTGCCTGCAAGGATGGGGCACCTGTGTGAGCTGGGGGAGAGGCCAGGGCTGCAGAGGGGGGATGTTGTTGGCAGCTCCATCAGGACACTCTGGAACACTGTCCTGGGCTGTCCAGCCCACTGGGGATGGATCAGCCCCTGCTCTGCTGCTGTTTCCCATCTCCCCCAGGGCCCTTGCAGAGCCCCAGCCATGCTGTTTGCCCCCAGCCTGCCCACGGCCAGCCTGGGGCTGCTCAAGGGGCTTTTCTGTGCTGAGCATTGGCCTGGCCATGTTCTTGAGAGAGCCTGGGCAAGGAGCCTGGAGCCCCCAGGCCCTGGCCTGAGGCGTCAGTGCTGCCGCAGCCGTGCCCATGGCCTGTCCCTGCTGCAGCCCCGTCACTGCCACACCCAGGACTGTGTCCGGCCCTGGGAGCACTCAGGCCCTACAGCAACACCAGGGCCACCAGGGCAGCCAAGACAATCTAGACAGCCCTGGCAGCTTTTGTCTGGGAGCCACCTTTGGATATAAGGAATTTTGGAGGCGGATTCTCAGTTTTGGCCATGGATGTCTGGACTTGAAACTGTTTTTTTCAATGGGAAGAAAAGAACGGGCCCCCAGTGTTTTGAAGGCAGATGAGGAGTGGCCCCCAAGAGGCCAAGGCCAGCCAGAGCTGTCTGTTCTGGCAGGTTTCATATGGGAATAATCCTTGGATATAATCAAATTTGGAGGTGGAATCCCAATTTCAGCGTTGAACCCCTGGAGAAGGACAGTTCTTTCCCACAGGAAGGAATACACAGAATTCCAGGGTTTCAGGGGTTGATAAGAAGCAACTCTCAACATGCCAAGGCCAGCTGGACCAGTCAAGCAGCCCCCAGGAGGCCCAGCCACCCAGACCTGTTCCATGATCTTTGATCCTTGGGGCCCTGCAGCATCAAAATTGCCCCTTGGTTCCATGAGGCCCTGTAGGATCACCATAAATCTTGCTTTCCATGAGGCCCAGTGATATCACAATGGTCTCCTTGGCTCTGCAGAGGCACAATGGCCCCTTGCTTTCCAAGTGGCCTTGCAGTGTCCAAATGGTTTCCTTCTTGCCATGGGACTGCACAATGCCACAATGGCCCCTTGCTTCCATGAGGTCACAGAGTCTCCAAATGGCCCCTTGGTTCTATTTGGTTCCCCAGGATCACAGTGGCCCCTTGGTTCCAGCAGGCCTGGATGTGTTACACTGGCCCCTTGCTTCCATGGGGACCCACAGTGTCCCAATGGCCCCCTGCTCCCATGAGGCCCTGGGATGTCACAATGGTCTCATCACTTCCACAAGGCCCTGCTGTTCCACAATGCCCTTGAAGTGTCACAATAGTCCCAGTGGGTTCCCCTGCTGGTTCACACTGGCCTCCTTTGTTCTGTAGTGTAACAATGGTATCCTTGGTTCCATGGTCAGAATGGCCCCGTGGTCTCATGGAACCCCACAGCCCCTTATGGAGCTCCACAGCCCCTTATGGAGCCCCACAGTGTCACTTTGATCCCCTTGAGTCCATAAGGCCCTGCCATGCTACAAGGACCCCTTGGTTATACAAGCCCTGCAGTGTCACAATGGCCCCTTGGTACCAGTGGTCCTGAAGTGTCCTAATGGTCTCCATGGTTCCATGACACCCCACAATGTCACAATGGACTTTTGGTTCCATGAGCTTTCCTACTGCCAACAACAGTCTCCTTGGTTCCACAGTGTCACAATGGACCCTTTGCTCCCTGAGGTTCAGTAGTGTAACATGGACGCCTTGATTCCATGAGGTTGTGCAGTGTCACAATGATCTCCTTGGTTCTGGGGCCCTGCTGTGGCTGCTGTGTAACAATGGATCTGTGGTACCATGAGGTTCCATAGTGTCACCATGGTGCCTTTGGTTCCACAAGGTCTTGCTGGGCCACAATGGCCCCTTGGTTCCATGAGGTTCTGTACTGTCAACAATGATTTCCTTGGTACTGCAGTCACAAGGGATTCTTGGTTCCATGAGGGGCCTGGCCTCCCACAGCCCCTCACAGACCCTTATGGCCCCTCATGCCCCCTCACAGCCCCTCATGGCTCCCTCACAGTTCCCCATGGCCCCTCACAGCTCCCCATGGCCCCTCATGGCCCTTCACAGCCTCCCACAGCTCATGGCCCCTCACAGTTCCCCAAGATCCCTCACAGCCTCTCACTGTGGATGCCCTGGAAGAGAGAGAGAGAAACAGCAAGTGTTTCTCACAGCAGCATGTGAGAATTTTTAGGGTATAGTAGGGATGTGAAAACTTGTTAAGTATAAACAATCTGCAGGTGGTGTTGTTCTACTTCGTCTTTCTGTTTCTCTATAAAAACTGCATGGTTCTCTTGAATAAAACCTTCTTTCACTCTCTCTACACAACTGCCTCCTGCCTAGTTCTGTGACATTCTCGACTCATGACTGACACCTCACAGCCCCTCATGGCCCCTCAAAACCCCTTCCCAGTTCCCCATGGCCCCTCACAGCCCCTCACAGCCCTTCACGGCCCCTCATGGCCCCTCAGAGCCTCTCATGGCCCCTCACAGCCCCTCACTGTTCCCCATGGCCCCTCACGGCCTCTCACGGCCCCTCACAGCCCCTCACAGTCCCTCATGGCCCCTCACAGCCCCAGATGCGGGGCTCCTCCCAAAGGAGAGGGTGTCGGGCCCTGATTGCTCTCCTTTCATTTCAGTCCTTTCACAGCCACGAGTGCAGAAAGGCTGAAATGGAGCCTTTGCCCATTTCAGCCTTTCTGCAGCGTTTCCCTCAGGGTTAATTGCGGGCTGAAGCTCTGGGCTGGCGCTGGCCTGAGCGCCACCATCCCTGCAGCCGCCAGGCCTTTGCTGTCCCCCCGTGTCCGTTCCCTGTCCCCAAGTCCTGCCCGGCTCTGGCAGCAGCAGCAGCCGCAGCGCAGGGGGCGCCGGTCCAGCCCAGCCGGGCTCCCGGCCAGGAGCAGCAGCAGCGCCGGCCCCTTCCTGCCTGCTCCTGCCTCGGCTCCCGCCTCGGCTCCCGCGGGCTTTTTCCAGCTCAGTTCTGGAGCAGAGTAACCAGCACCCACACACAGCCCTGACTGCTCAGGGCTCGCCTGTGCTGCCCTGAGCCAGACCTCAGAGCAAGAAAGGATTGGGTTCCAGCACTGGTTCCAGCTCTGTTTGACTCACCCTGAGGTGACAGGAGGAGGCTGCTGGTGCCTCTGCCTTGGGAATTGCAGATCATGGCTGCTCTTGGCCCTCTTCTTCTTGCAACCTGAATTTTATCCATAAAAATGCAAGTGCCTCTTTCAGTTGGTGCTACCCACGGTGCTTTCATGACAGTGAAGTCAGTATTTTTGTCACAGGCATAAAGATCAGCAGATACTGGAATGCTCAACAGCTCCTGAACACTAAGATGAGGGGAATGAAAGCTTCACAGGCCACATTTGCAGGGCTCAAACAGAGCCCTGTTGCTGGCACTGTTGAAATAGAATAAGCTGACAGAGGCTGTCACAGAATTCGCCTCCGCAGTTTGGAGTCAAATGAAAAAATCAACCAGGAGAAGCAGAAACCAGAACTTCTCAACTCGCTTAATTACTCCTTCCCAGCAGCAGGAAACACAGATGCCCAGAGGTGTTTTGCACTGCTGCTGCCCCCAGTTTGAGCCCAGGCTCTGCCCAGGCCCAGCAGGAACCTGAGCCCAGCCCAGGCAGCTCAGCGCACGTGGGGCCAGGCCCAGAGCCCAGGCACGGCCGCCCATTGCGGGGCAGCAGCGCAGACGGAATGTCCTGTGGCCCAAACCTCCTGCTCCGGCCACACTTCTCCCCCTCCTCCTCCTCTCCCAGCACGGCACATATTCCAGCTCCGAGAAGGCTTCCCCAGACAGCGCTCCGGCTCCTGTTCCAGTTGAATGTCCCTGCAGAGAAACAGGGCATCTTTCAGCCACTTCCACAAGCTCAGGCTTCGCACTTCATGGGGAATCTGGAATGCAAATGGCCTTGTTAAGAAAGCCAAAGGCCAAGGGAATGGATTATAGATTACTGAAAAAAAGTCATCCATCTTCCAGGCAAGGTTTACCAAGGCATTTCCTGCATTTCTTCTTTTCAGATTCTTTCAGTTGGCTGCTCTGGGAATTCCAGCTTGTACTGGTGCTTATCATGAACTGATTGTGCTCTTGATTTATGCACCAAGACACCAAATGTGGAATCATTTATATGGAACTGTTATGAATGATCAATCGAAAGCCAAATTATAAAAAATCTGAAAAGATTTCTTTATCTTTTTCCACTACTAAAATATGGTCTTCAAAACCACCACAGCCAAAGAGACAGTGTCGAGCCCGGGGTTGGTGCTGGGTGAACCTGGATCCCACCTCTATTGCATCGGACCCTCCACCATTCACGAGAGCTGCTTCTTGCAGGGATGCTTTATACAGTTTAATATGCCTGAGCGAAGAAATCCCAGTTTCTTTTGTAACTGCATATTCATAGTTGGTTCTTTCACTGTGCAGAGCTGGACAATCGCCATTTCCTTGTTGATAGCCAGCACTGATCAGATTCAGGGAAGTCACGTATTCACACGTATCTTTCTGGCGACTTTGTCTATCTTAATCGATGTTATCAACAGGGCAATGATCACTCTTGGGTGTCATCCAATGACATGACCACGATGTCTCGGGATAATGGTGATCATCGCACTGGGTGTGTCTATTCTTGGGCTAAAGTGCCGATCGTTATCTGGCCACCTTCAGGAATTTTGGAATTTGAATAGACGCCTGCCTCTCAGGCTGCTTGTGGTCAGAGACTTGTTTGGATTTTGCAATCTTTATGAAATACACGCTTTTATAGCATGAATTATTTCCCAACATATATTACAACATCACTACAATCTCACAGAAGAAGGCAATCATACCAGTCAGTGTATACTCAAATTGCCCCCTAATTCTCATAAAGTCCATCTACTCTGCACACCCTTACTTTGTATTTTTGTTTCTCAGTCTTCACAGAACTGAGAGCTGCAAGAAAAAGAGAAAGAAATATGAACAGGTATCCCTTAGGTAAGGGAAATACTGGACTGTCAGGAACTAAAAATAGTTGATAGCATCTGTATCAGGCAATTTTTTTTACCCTCTACCAGTGTCCATTTCAGGCATCCTGTTAACATGACCTAGGATTTTGCAGCTAAATGCAATGGGCTGCAATTTGAGAGGCCTACAAGAAAAAAAACTTATCAGACTTTTTTCCCCCCCGACTGACAGGTGCAAATTACAAAATGAAAGGGCCTACAGAAATTTAAAATTTTCTAATTTTAGAAAAATACAGTATTAGCATCAGATTCCAAGGGCATAGAGATATAGGAGCAGCAAGGAAATGCTCCCAGAAATGTTTTCTAGCCTGAAGAGACAAGCTAGCCACAGGAACAAGAGACAGCCACTTCTTTTAAAATGTGTGAATTACTGAATGCAAGAGCCATTGGCCCTTTCAGCTTCTGTTTTTAACAAAAAGTAAGCTATTAACTTGTGTTTATGAAGACTTTAGTTGGACTTCAATGTTTTTGAGACAGCTTCTGAGCAAAATACAAAGAAACTACATTACATATTAGTAAATGCAGCATCTAGAATAACAACTACATAGTCCTATCTCATAGTTAAATGTTCAGTTTTTCATAAATTGTGATTAAGACCATGAAATGCAGCACCTAATCCAGTTAAATCCCACCTACACCTCAGATTTGCTTGTGTAACTAATATTTTCCATTCCACTCCCTATCCCTTCTCTCACCTCAGTCCTCAAGCTCTCAGCCAGGCACAAGCCAACTTCTCACCTCAACTGCTGTTAGCAATTACCAAGCACCTGTTGGTAATTACCTGAGCACCTGCCCCACCCACAGCAGCTGTAGGTCCCTGGCTGCTGGGAGAACGGGTCTGAAATGCGGACCCGAACACCACCACCCCCCACAAAAAAAAAAAAAAATTAAAACTTTTCTAAATAATTTGAGACTAGTAAAAGATCAGGACATGCAGGGACTTGTTTATCCCCTTTAGGCCAATCAAGAAAAGGTTTATAGCCTTCTCTGGAAAGGGAAGACTGGGGGGTTTTTGTTGAAGCAGAAGCATGTTTTATCAGCCCAGTTTCGTTCCTCATTTGTTCCTGCTGCCCAGGAGGCCATTCACTAGGCATAGATATAAATATCTCTGTCTGAAAACACATCTACAGGAGTGCATGACTTACACTGGTGTGATTTAAAACATAGTTTTTATTGTACAAAAATGCAAAAATCTGTTCTAGGAGAGGCACATCTTGTGGAGCTGTAAGGACCCTGACAGCACATCTGCTACCAAAGCAACAACTCCTGCTCTGCAGTGGCTTAAGCGGGCTGAGATGGAAGTGTTTCTTCATAAATGCATAAACCACAACAAAGTAGTGGTGACAAGCCTTTTTTCCAAGTCTGACTGAAGGTTTGGGAAGCAGGTCTGCCTGCAGAGGGCACACAGAAGCATGACACGTTTGCCTACTGTGCGCCTACAATTTCTACACCATCATATGACTACTCGGTCACTGAGCAAGCTGACAGTGTATGACACGTTATCCATCCTGCATAGAAAGTCACAGAGAGAAGAAGAGAGGAAGAAAACACGGAAGATGACAATGCAAAAGAAGTTGAAGAAATGTGGCAAGGATTGAGCATTAAGGGACAGAAATAAGAAGAGACCATACCCTTGAACTGTAAAGTCCTGTCAGGAAACTGCAAGTACTTGCATATTTGAGTTCACCACCTGGACTTGCATGCTTCTCCACATTACCATTATTTCAAAAATTTTGCTTCCTGGACAAGCTGCCAGGTCTCCAGTACCAGTCCTAGCTCCCTTCCAGCAGTCTGCATCTGAGCAGGGAGTTGAAAATAGATCAGGGATTACCTTTTACACTGTAAGCATTCAAGACAGCCAAAGAACTTTGAGGAAAAAGGCCATACTGAGTGCCCAGGACAAAGAGATCTTTAGAAATTGGAAGAAGGAAGTATTGATTGAGGGTCACAGTTATGTTGAGGTTTAGCCTTTCAAAGGTTTGTTGCTTTTCTACTGAAAACTGCAGGTGAGAAAGCCTAGGCAGAAAAGGGAAGGAGAAGCTGTGTGAACAAACCCATAGCTGTACACAAGGACAGAAGCAGATTTCTTCTTCACCAGGCTGAAGAGAGTGGTTTTATTATTCGAAAAACAAAAGCCAAACTACCCCAAGTCAAATATATATTCTCCCACTACATTTAGATATTACAACAATAAAAATGCACTATAAAACTACTGCAGTAAATTAGTCAGTTAGGAACAATAAACAGGGCACATGTTAATAGTATCCATACCTATCTTTGGAAAGATGAGCAATTACAATCTCATCCCAGCTCATGCTCAGTATTTACTACAATCTCAAGTAACAATAAAGTCAAACACAACAGATGACTGATGTTCCTACCTTCTTCTTTCCAAACAGAGTTTTAAAAGATAGTTTATTGCAAAATCAGTCTCAAGTATGTTCAGGGCCTTGGGAGCTCTCTAAGTTTAATTAACATCACACATATAGAATCCATTTTAATATTTGTGTAAAGTCAATATTATAATATTATAATTTGTATATAACCATCTATTTGTAATATTGCTGAAAGAAGGCACATTTTTCTAAATATCTACTGGCTTTGGTAACTGCTAAAGGTAATGTAGATTGGGCTGTACTACTGTTTACTCATCTTTCTGTTGCACAGAAATCTTGGATACTTCGGTGCGTACATCTGTAATTCTGACATTTTCTGAAATTAAAGCAAGAGGAGAAATGGGCTAAATTCAGGTACCTAAAGTTACATATCAACATTTGCAGACGTAAATCAAATACACAAGGAAAGCTTTTCTATGGGAAGAATGCCAGAGCAAATTAAAATATGTATTGATAAGAATAATCAACACAGTAGAAATGAAAAGCATCTGCAACATAGGAGAGGGTGTATAAAATCACACTCTGCATCAAGAGAACATAATTGGTATTTCTTCACAGCCTTCTCCCTTTGCATGCCCCTCTGCAAAGTGCAAGGGGCCTCAAGGACTGAAGGAAACAAAGGGAGTCAAATGGAGACACTTGCACCTGTCTCACTGGGGGCTCCTGGGGAAGCAGTTTCCTTGGGAATCAAGCCCCTCTCTTCCAAGGGCACTTCCCCAGATGTGTACATTTCATGGGGAAAACCCATACACCCTTAAGTGCATGGTGCAGAGGTTCAGGGACATCACAACATAACCAGTATGATCCAGTGAAGCTAAATTTATTATTCCTAAAAAGACTCTATTTATAATAAATCTTTACTGCCCACGTGTCTCTAGCTAATACATGATTGGTTAATCCTAGCTGTTCACGCATCTAAAATAGAATGCTGATTGGATCATCTAATTTTTCACGCATCTTGTTGGGGTTGTCTGGCCCACCCACGGCTCACTTTCCCAAGCCTGCTGACAAACTTGCTGAGTCCTGATGACTCTTCTTCTTGTATCTTTTTCAAGGATACACCAAGCTCATTTCTGAATATGTCCATAAATAATTCTTTGTGAAGGTGTTCATTGTCCATTATTACAAGCAGGCTGGATTGTGCATTGGCTGAATATGGCCATTGTCTAGCAAAAACTCCTCCATTCTGTCTCTGAGCCAGCATTTGAGCCAGTTAAACAAAATCCTCCCTCTCACGCTGTAAAGAATGTGGAATTAGAGTTGGAATGTGACCCTGAAATAGAAGCAGCTCAAAAACTACAGTAGAAAAAAGTTATTCCAGAAGCTATTGTAGAAGGGACTTTTCTCTCCAATGATGTAGAAGCTTTTCCTGTAGTAACTAATGCTGCAAGTAGAGTTTGAGAACCTTTCAATTGGAAGATTTTAGAAAAATTGAGAGCTGCAATTTCACAATTTAGTTGAAAATCCCAACTTGTACAGTCACTTCTGCAGTATATTTTTCCATCTAACACATTAATTCCAGCTGATATGCGTACCCTAAAAAGACTCATAAGACCACCCTATCAGCAGGAGATGTTTCATAAAAGCTGGGAGGAAAAGTGTGCTCAAGAAGCAGCAAGACCTAGAGTGCAAGGTGATCCTCTGTATGGTTTAACAGCACAACAGTTACTTGGCAAGGGGCCCTGGGCTACTGTCACTGCCCAGGCTAAGAGCATTGATCAAGTCTTACAGATGAGCCAACAACTAGCATACAATGCTATTCCTTGCACTTCCAGATAAGTTACACACCATGTCTTTTACACAGATTTGTCAAAGAAGAATGAAGACTTTGATAAATTTGTAGACAAATTGCATGAAGCTATCTATAATCATTCTGATTTAAATTCAGACACAAAGATACAATTAGACTTTGGGACCAATTTGGGACAATATGGACTTTGGGATCATTACTCCATTCCAAATGGCTTTCCCTTCAGTCACAAGAGGCTTCCATCTCTTCCAAAAATTGCCTGCTGAAACTCTTCTGCTCCCTTCCAAATCAGTTCACTACTCCAGCATAACCCTTGAAGCACAGACAGACGACTCTTCAGCTAATTATAGTAGAAAAGAGGGTATTTATTGCAGCCCTGGTCACATGTGAACTAGTTTCCAAAGACATGTGCAAGGAGTTGTAGACTCCTGCTCTCTCTTTCTACAGAAAAGGTTTTACAATAGGTTTCTAAGGACCCATAATACATAATTATTACCTGCTTGTTTTGCATTTTTATCAGCTGAATATCTACTACAGCTGTGCAATTGTACTCCCTTAACTGGGTCGGTGGGATTTTGAAATGAGGGAGTGGTTTTATGGGAGGAAGAAAGCCGTCTTCCTCATGGTGAGCTCTTCTCCCATGGCCAGCTGGCAAGACCTTTGGACCTGCTGCTCACGGTCCAAGCCTCTCCTGACTGTTCAATTATTCTTAAGGCAAGTTATTTCTATGGTTTCTGCTTCTTCACAATTGCTTCCTCTATCCCTGTCACTCCTAGCTTTATGTTCCTAATATATTTGGTACTCTTTACCTAAGGTACGTGATTTCTGCTAGCTGTATTACTAACTTAGCTTCTTACCTCATTTGAAGATCTTAACTAAAATATGCAATCTTCTACTATCCCAATTCTATTCCCAGCTGCCCCCTCAACTCATCTGCACTTTTCAATTATCCTCATTACATTTTCAGCTAACCCCTTGACTCACCTCAGGCACATCCCCGACTGCCTCTCTCCCAGCAGCTCAGAGCTGCATTGCACAGCGCTTGCTGTGCGCCACAGAGCACCAAGCAGGCTGGCCTGGTGGGCCTAAATATTTCTGCCAAACACTCTGCATCTCACACCTTTGCTCAGGCTCAGTGCAGAACTGCAGGATTGCAGGCGCTTCCTCCCAGAGCTGCGTGAGGCGCTGGCTGCTGCAGATGTGCCCTGCCAAGCTGTCCCTGCCTCACGCTGGCCTCGCTTCCCCTGGCACAAGTGCCGGGCCTGAAGGTGGCTGCCCTGTGCTCCAGCCTGCCGAGCAGCCCGGCTCCCTGCCCCGGTGCCCAGAGTGCTGCACACACTGCTGGCCTTTGCCAGGGGTTGCAGGGCAGCTGGCAGAAGAGGAGGAATCCTCAGCCAGCCCAGCGGCCCGCGGCTGCCCTTGGCCTTTCTCTGCTCCTGGGCACACTCCAGACGGCCAATGCCTCCAGGCTGGGCTGTGCCCAGTACAGGTGCACTTCCCCTCAGCAGCAGCCAGCTGCCACCTGGGCTCTGAGAGCGGAGGATTCGCCCGCTCCCAGCAAGAGGCACCCAGGGCCCGGCTGCTGCCTCTTGCAGCTCCAAGGGCCTCCTTCCAGCCTGCCTCTGCCGGGGCTCAGGCTGCTCCGGCCTCTGCCGGGGCTCTGCTGGGGCTCCAGCCCGGGCAAGGCCGGGCCCGCTCTCACCTCACAGGCGCTGACAGCTCTGCACCACAGGAGACCTTCCCGAGCACCCTCTCTGATCTTTCTGCTTTCTCACTTGAGCAAGGCTTTCCTCCAGCCAAAGAGATTATTGCATTTAGGGATCCAAATCCAAGTGGCAGGAACCCCAATGCTCTCCAGTCACAGCTGAAGGCCTGCATCTGCACAGGGTGTTTGGGCTGCCTCATTATTCCTTTGGTTTTTCCTTCAAATGCCATTGCCCTTTCTGCCTCAACTAAAAATACCACAGCTGTGCCATAACCAGCCAGTGGCTCATATTCCAAAGGCAGTGTGGTCTGGAGAGGATGAATGAAGAAGAGCCCTCCTTGCTTATGAAACCATACAAAAGAAGCCATATGTGTGACTTAGCACCAATAAAAAAAAATTGTAATTCAGAAGGAAATGTTGAATTTTCTGAAGGGGTCAGAAGGAGGAGAATCATCCAAATGAGTTGATGTTTCAGAAACTTTATTAATTACAACTCTAATCTATAATTCTATGCTACAAATCTCTTTAGCAAGCCTACTCTACAATCCTACTCTAAATTGGTAACAGAGATAACATCTTGACATGATTGCTCTGTTCTAGTCTCCCAGGGTTAGTGTTAGAGTTAGGCTTAGCCTTAGGCTTGGGCTTAGGCTTAGGCTTAGGCTTAGGTTTAGGCTTAGGCTTAGGTTTGAGTTTAGGTTTAGGCTTAGGTTTAGGCTTAGGTTTAGGCTTAGGCTTAGGCTGAGGGTTGAGGTTAGGGTAAGGGTTAGAGATACGGATAGGGTTAGGGTTTGGGTTTGGGTTAGCATTTAAGGTTAGGGTTAGGGGTTAGGGTTAGGGTTTAGGGTTAGGGTTATTCGTCTTCTTCACTGAGTTGATGAGTTGTGCCAGGATGAATGGTGGCTTGGCTGAAGTTACAAATGGATGCTGTCCACCGGAAAAAAAAATACAACAAAGAACAGTGAACCATTACTTTCCAAGCTCATTGCTTCAGGGACTCAATCAGGATACATCAAGTTCCTGGAAAGACCCAGAAAGAGGAGCAATGGGACCATCTGCTCCCCAGTCATCCCCAATGTGCAAGACCTTGCCATCACAGGAAAACCTGGCCCAGAATCCCACTCCTCTGTTTATTGTGATGTCTTCATCATGCTGGGATTTTTGCCCTGCCAGTGCTCTAGAAATGGCGCTTTCTGTCCCTGGGTTTTCTTCTTTCAGGAAACTCCAGTGACTCACATAGGCCCCTGCCTTTGAAAGACAGGCACTGTGCTGATTCCCACAGGGACAGAAAGCAGTGTCTACCTTTCCATGCCCTGGCCCTCGTGTGCTGGATGGCACCTTCCTTCCCAGCAGGGCCAGCCCAGTGGCACTGGGCCCTGCAGTTCCCTCTCTGCCACACAACCTGGCAGTAACCCTGGCGCAGTTCCCGTCTGCTTGAGCGTGCCAGGCAGCAGATGGGGCTGGGACAAGTCCCTCCCAGCTGTCCCTGTTTGCGTGGCAGAAACCTCTGAGGGTGGGCTGGGGGGCACAAGCCAGGGCCCCTCAGAGGCTCACAGTGAGCCCCCCACGGCCCCTCCTGCCCACAGCCAAATCTCTGACCCCTAGGCTGGGACTGGCTTCCTTGGGCTCCTCCACCACCATTTCATGTCTCTGTACCCCGCATTGCTCTACTTCAATTCTTTTGCCTTTAGATAAAACTGAACACCCCACCAAATCACAAAAGAGGGCAACAGAAACAGTCAGAGGACAGAGCACCTCTCCTCACAGGAAATGCAGAGGGAGCTGGAGTTATTCTGTTTTGTGAAGAACAGGCCCCGGGGACACTTTATTTCCACTTTCCAAGACTTCAGAGTGGCTTTGAAGAAAGTGGGGGACATCTTTTTTAACAGGGCCAGTTACAATAGGATGTGGACAAATATTTTTAAACACAAAGGGCATCTAATCAGAGTAGGTCTAAGGAAGAACTTGTTTACTCGGAGCATGGTGCCACCCTGGCACAGCTTGCCCCAAGAGCTTGTAGGAGCTCCATCCCTGCAACCATTCCGGCTCCGGTGGCAAAGGGCTCTGAGCAACCCGATCTCTTTAAAGATGTCCCTGCTCATTGCAGGACACTTGCACCACAGGACCTTTACAGGGCCCTACCAGCCCAGCCCAGTCTAGGATTCCTCACCATTTTCATTTGAAGAGCAGCAAGAGTGGAGGTGAGGAGGAAGGGGGCTCATCTGCTGCCTTGGAACTGAGTGGAAGAGGAGCCCATCGCTCAGAGCCTGTTTCACCTGCAGCCCCTTCACATTTTACCTGCAGGAGCTCCTTGGCAGACCAGCGCTGCTCCTCGTCTGTCTGCAGGCAGCAGCTCAGGAAGTCACACAGCAAAGCCGAGAGGAGCTTGGGCTCCCGCAGCTGTGGAGTCCCTACTGTGGCTATCAGGTGTGTAGCCTGGAGAAAAAGGAGACACCAGGCTCCACCTCCTGCTTTCACATCTCTAAGGCTCTCCCAGATCCCTTTGTTTAACCTCTGTTCTGCAGTGGCAGTTTCTGCCCTGGCACAGACCCAGAAATGACTTTCCTTTACGAACCAAAAAACCCAAACCCCGATGCAGCCACAGCTTTTCCACTATCCCTCAGATCTTGCCTTGGCAGCTGATTTCATTGCCTGACCTAGTTAGTGGGAACTACATCAGCAAAAGGACATTTGCTTCTCTGAGGATTCATGCCAGCTTGAGAGGCTTTTTGGAAGAGGGACTTTGCTATACTAACTAATTTCAAGGGTTAGTACATGAAAGGCATCTCTGCAGTGCTTTTTGGTCCTTTAAGCGCACATACCCTAGAACAAAACTCATCAGGCTTTTTGTGCTGTTCTTGAAAACAATGGTAATTGGAAGAAAAGAAAGGAAATCCATCAGTTAATACCCAGGTAGGGAAACAAACATTTACAATCTCCTCTTCAACACAGACACATTAAGATGCCTGCACAAATGTATTGGGATGAAAATGCCTGCTTGGGCACACAGGAGCCACCTGCAGCTCTGTCTCTCAGCAGTCTGAAAATTTCAGCTTCCCATTTTTGCAGCAAAAGAAAAATTGTCTAGGTCAGAAGAAGGAGAGGCTCCATCCCTATGGCCACCCTCTAGTCATTTGGCTACTCAAGTCAATGCATTAATGGTTGGCCCATCCCAGAAAGTGCCAGGAATCACTGAGAGGTTTTGGCAGGCTCTCCGCATCACCAGGCTCTGGCTTGGTGACGTGCAGAATGTTGCTTGGGCTGGGAGAGAAACATGGTCACTGAGTGTTTCAGCAGCACTGCACAAGAAGCAGAAGAGACTCTGTGGCCTTTACACCCGCATGCCCATGTTTCCCAATAAGAAGAAACTGCACACATGGTTAGGTTCCTCTCTAAAGACCACAGTTTTAGAAACTTTGTTGGGTTTGGGTTTGGGTTTCCTTCCTTCATTTCTGGAAAGATAACAACACTCTTAAGATGCTCTTTTCCTGTTATTAAGGCCATCTACACAGACAAAAGAACTGGAACCACTAACCCAAATGAAAGTGTTGCCTGAGAACACTTTGTTTGTTTGGAGTTTGTTTGCATGTGGTAAGGCTTGAATTCCCCCATTGATGCAACCAAAAGTCCAGCAGATGCTGATGTGTTGCAGGGACATTTGTAGGAGGGGACCTTGGTGGAAGTAGTTCCAGCAGATGGCAATGGGATTTTGTCCAGTGGCACACAAGACATGGGACAGGTGAGAAAGACAGTGGGATCAGTGAGTATTTGCTCCTTACCGTGCCAGAACTTTCACTCAAGTAAGGAGGTTCTTGTTCTATCATTTCAATTCCCACAATTCCAAAAGACCATATGTCCACTTTGGGGCCATATGGTTGACCTGTCACCACTTCAGGCGCCATCCACCAAGGAGTCCCGGTTACCGAGCACCGTCTGCTCTGCTCAGGGGTGAGCTGAGTAGCGAGGCCAAAATCAGCTGAGGAGAAAACAAAATACTGGTTTTATCTGAATTCTGTGCAATTAGGAAAGCAAGCAAAAGAATTCCCCAGTGGAAGTTTGAAAATGTGCTGTTGAATCTCCTGGCATTGGTGAATTTAAAAATCCCCCCATTTTTTACACTGCCTCTAGCAGTGGCTTTTGTTCTTTGGAAACTTTGGACTTGTAACTCCCTCCCTCTGGAAGGGACACACACAGAGCAAGGCCACTCTTGACTGCTTGTGGCTCCTTATACCTCTGTGCATGTTGCAACTGTGCCCTCAGCTCGCAGCAGGGGTCCCTGCACTGCCACCAGCACCATTTTTGGGGAGCTGGCAGTCACTCCAAGCAGCCCCACACCCACATCCCTGGAACGCTGCACCTGACCAAGAATATACTGACCCAGTTTGACAGAACCGTTGGTTTTGAGAAGGATGTTGTCACTCTTCACGTCTCGATGGATCACATTGTTTGAATGAAGAAAATCCAGTCCTTGCAGGCACTGAGCGAGAAAACAGAAACAGAAGGGCAAAAATGAGTGATGTGATTTCATCACACAAGAAAGGAAACAAAGAATCGAAAAGATTCCCTCTCCAGGGGAATGGGGAGTAATGGCAGAAGAGTAATGGCCACTGAGAGGAAGAGCTTGCTGCTCCAAAACTTGCAGAGCAGGACCTTTCTGAGGAAAGGCACGTCAGCTTTTGAAAGGGCAACAGCACCTGCTGTTGTAGGCTGTCCCCTGCCAACCAGCCAGGATGACTCCTGCTGCAGTGCATGTGCTCAGAAGCAAAGAGCATTCTGGCTGCACTCCTATCCTTTTTAGCTGAGGACTGAGAGAAACGAGTCTCTCTCTTTTTTCTTTGCTGTTTGTTTCAAATCCTGCCACCAGCACCTTTGCTTTTACAGGCAAGGAATGCAGTGAAGACAGACTCCAGGCAAACATTTAGAGAGGCAAAGTGGAGAACAGCAAATACAAATACAAGACACAGAGCGAGAATACAACAGCAGGAGCTAAGAGTACTGGCACTGAGTACAGGGAGTGCAGGGGCACTGGCAGGCCTTTCACTTGAGATGCTTTTACTTGCCCATAGCATACCAGCAACACAGAAACAAAGCTTGGCACAGGAAACCTCTCCTGTTCTGAGCCCCTGTTTCCCAGACAATCCTGCCCAAGCCCTTGGAAACACAGATGGGATTGCTAACCTCCCGACTGATGGCTGCTGTCTCATCTTCAGACAGGCAGGTCTGGCTGACGATATCGCTCAGGACACCTCCATCCATGTACTCTATAACCAGCAAGAGTTCCTCGCCCAGAAGGTAGCTGAAAGAAGGAAACAAGGGCATGGAGATGAACATGCATGGCTACATTGATTTTTTGCTTCCAGGTTTCTTATTTCCAGATGCCTTTGTGACAAGGACAGAATCAAAGGAATAGATATTCCCTCTTGGCTGTGCATTGTTTGCAATCTGTGCAGTCTCAAAGAGAAAGACCCATCTGTGGAAAAGGAGATGTCTTAGATGGGCAGCAAATGAAAAGTGCAGTTTAGAAACAGCCCAGATAAAAAAAAAAACCTGTCAGGCATGGTGTTTCTGGAAATAAGCACCTAGTCTTCCTGGCATGCATAGCAATGGCAGGGAGGGGCAACAATCCAAGCGAAATCAACTTTAGGATGGTTAATCTGCACTTAAAAAACTTTAAAAAATCAATCCCAAATAAATGTGGAGGCAGTGAACTTTGAGGCTATTGAGTTAGGAAGATACAGCTGATCCAGGTATTGAATATTTTGGAGTAATTATCAAACTAGGTGTGCCAGGGAAGACTGATGCAGACAAGATGCACTCTCTTCTCATCCATTGGAGATGAGTAGAGAAATATGAATAAATAAAAATTAACAGCTTTACGTGCTGCCACTGACCAAAGTGGGTTTTTAACCTCTCATGTTTGCTTTATGTAAACACACATCCATGGGATAAGACCATGACCTCTCACCTGTCTAAATAATTCACAACATTGGGACTCCTATACCTCTTCATGATCAATATTTCATTAAAGGTTAGCTCCTTCCTCCTAACTCCTTGAAGATTTATTTTTTTTATTGCCACCTAAAATGACATTGAAAATCAGTAACTTGGGAGGTTGGTGGCACGAGACCACAAGGCACGTGGAGGGAGTGATTTTGCAATGACACGGCTGAGCTGTGCCAAACTGCCTTGTGATTAGGCACTGCAGTAATTAGGAACTGACATTCCAACAGCCCATTTCTCTGCTCCCTTGGGAGCCAGTTACAGGACACGTGGGGCCACTGACATTTTGCCTTGACCACTTGGTAACAGCAGTGTCTCAGTTATCACCCACATACCTCTGACCACACTCTCTGCTGCTTTGTTTGGCACTCAGAAGAAGTAATCCATGCCTTAATACTCTGTGGATACATCTTGGGATATGGGCAGGGCTTAGGGCTTTCAGGGACGCCTTGCAGATCTCTCCCTACGTGCAGTTTCCAAGTGCAGCACTGCAGGTGGCCAAGGAACTACCAGTAACTTTCAGATGGATTTGCCAGCAGCCAGAAATGAGAATTCAGGACTCTGAAGCTGTAGCCCCAAAGAGCAGTGAGGTGCTTGAAGGCACCGCCTTTGTTTTAGCAATGGAGAGCGAGTGAGCGCGTCCTTCTCTGAAAGGAATCGCTGCCCTCCGTGCCTTCCTTCCGGCAGCTGAGGAGGACAAAGTCCCAGATGTGTTCTGTGGGCTGGCACCAGTCTGTGCTTCTTGTGCCTTTTCAGCACAGCTCTGCCCAAAGCTCCAGCCACAGCTCACACTAGAGGGGAAAGCCCTCGAGTGCAGCAGAGCCTGCAGGGGCCGATGACATTTACCTCTCCTCCTGTGGAAGTGTCAAGTGCTCTGTAAACATCTCCATACCCCCTAGAAACAAAACAGAAGCAGAGAAAGGAGAAGCTGTTTAGACCTTGCAGTGAAAGCCAGCCCACACAGGAAATCTCTGCTGGAAGTGTCAAAACCTGCAGGATGCAGGAGGGCTCTGCCAGAAGGCAGATGATGCATTTTCCTCTCAAGTGCATGGGCACTGGGCCTGTTCCTGAAGCACTGGGGTTCAATTTCTAAAGGGAGGTTAGTATTTCCTCTTGGGTTTCACTGTCTAAATGGTGTGGTCCTATCCTGACCACAGAGTGTTTCCTTCCTCAAACCAGGGGAAAGAATTGCTCCTGGGAACTGTTATCTCTCAGCTTTGATAGGGCGTAGGTTGCTCTTTCAGGCAAGCAAGTTTCTTCTCTTTTCATTAGTGTGCCAGTATGATTTTGAGACATACAAAAAATGCTAAAGAAATTGACACAGAGCTGTCCCACACTTGAGAGACAAGGAGACCTTCCAGGTCCTGTTCCTTGATGCAGGCAAGACCTCGGTAGCAAGGCATCTCTGACAATGCCTTCTGAGCCCACTCACAAATTCTGAGCAGCATTGAGAGATGGGACAATCTATCCCCAGTGTGTGAACATCTTTGCAGCTGTCCTGACTTCACGCTGGATAGACATTCCACCAGAAAAACACCTGGCCCATGGTTGTACAGGAGTAACTGCTGTTGGACTCACCCGCTGCCAATATAATTCAGATGTGTGTATTTCATATGGGGATTTTCAGTGGGGTTCACCATTCTCCCTGAGGGAAACAAAAGGCAAGATGCTGACTTTAAAGCAGAGATCCCAGCTTCCAGGAGATACAAAAGGTAGCTCCAGCGCCTGGAGCTCTGAGCCCTTTGTGGTCGGCGGGGTAACAACGACCACAACCAGGCAGACAGCTCTGCAGCACAAGTGGCCAGCACAGAGACTGATTTGTACAGTCTTTTGAAGAGTTCTCTTGACAGGAAACAAAGCACAGGGACCTGCAATCCTAGGAGAGGAGGACATCTTCCCCACCTCTCAGCAATTTGCAAAAGGAATGCCTTCCCATTTGTAAACCAGAGCACCTCAAGCTGTAACTGATTCTGACGGGGCTTTCAGCATCAGGACCCTGACCTGTTTATGAGCAGGCTGAGCTCCAAGATGCCCCTCTCCCAGCTAAGGAAGGCTCCAGCCTCTGCAGTCCCTCCAGCCCTCAGGGACAGGGCAGTTAGCACAACAAGGCTGGCAAAGCCCAAGCATGAGCACTGACAGGCACTGATGGGAAGAAGCCAGAGTGAGCCTGGGCCCCGGACAAGCTGTTGCCCCCATTCAGGACACACCAGGATGGGCTTTGAGATCAGCCACACCGAGGTGCAGATCAGTGCCCTTTTTGTCCCAGCAGGTGATGGCAGACACAGAATTCACTGGGCTCTGGTCTCAGCCCCACCAGGTCTTATCTGAGAGCACAGCACTGGCAGCTGTTACGGGCAAGAAGCAGATTCATTGGGTTGTGCTGCAGAATCACAAAGGGCTTGATATGTTTTCCTAGAGCAGGGCCTGGGCCAATGGGTAGGATTCTAACAGTCATGGGAAAGAGTGGGAATCAGGTATGGAAAAGTGCCATGGATCTGAGGAATATACCATGGCTGAGCTGGAGGCTCTGTCCTGAGAAAGGCCTGCAGTAGAGTTTTGTCTGATCACGCCACTTGGATGTGTCTCCTGGACACATCTTGATAAGCATAAAACTAGAAGATTAAATAAACGTTGTTATCAAAGTCTCTGTTTTTTCTTTGGGGGCACATAGAAAATACCTTGTGCTCTCTATTTGTCCTGTAACCTGATGTTCTTTCAAAGTAGTTCTTATTGACAAAAAGATAGCATTCTCTTATTGACAAAAATATAGCATTCTCATGAAAATAAACTGCAGATGTAGTAGTGGTAACAGTAACAGTCATAAAAATGACATCAGTAAGACATGGGGTAGAAGGGCTCCTTCAGGATAGAGAAAAACACAACAAAGAACCCCCACCAAAAATGAACAACACAAAAGCAATCCCACCCCCCCTCCCCCGAAAAAAGATTTCCCAACCAAAAAGACAAAACTCCAAAGCCAGTCCATTTCTCTGAAGTTTTTTTGCTCTGATGACTGGTTGGAAGTCAGGAGTCTAAGGAGAATTTAGGAAGCTAAAAATTCTATTCAGTTTGGCCACTAGCACATAGGACTTGCCTAGATCATTTGCTAGGTCACAGCCTTCTGCTGATCCAAGAACAATCCCTGCTTCAGCCTTTAGCAGAGAGGGAAGCTCAGGCAAACCCAAGCCAGTCCCAGGTGCCCTCAGAGGCAGCAGGAACACCCAGAGCTCTCTCGCTGCCTCGGAGCACAGCACTTCCCTGGGGAATCCTAAATGGCCCTGTGACACCAAACTCAGGAGGAGCATTTGGTACAGCTCTGCTGACACCCGCACACAATTCACTGTCCCTCAGATAAGAAACACCCCAGACGTACGTACCCAGCAGCTCCAGGTACTCCTCCTCAATCTCCTGTTCCCAGGATCTGCCTGAGCTTGAGTTCCCAGGTTTCACAGAAGGGTTTCCTCGAGGTGATGCTGCTGCGGCAGCAGGTTCAGAGCCCAGGATGTGCTGGACCTGGAGCATTTCTGGTGGGCACTGTTCCTGTGCCTCACTCCTAACTTGGGGTCCTTCATTGCCACACATTCCCTGCAAGTCTTCGCAGGCTGCCCGGTGAGATGTCAACACTTGCACCTCAAGTCAAACAGAACAAAGCAGTCAGACACTACAGCTTGTCCCTGTCAGCCAGGAGTCATCGACTGTGAGGAAAGGCAAAGAACAGATTGACAGGGGATACAATAGCTTGTTTCAATCCTCCATCTGGGTCACCAAGTTCCACTGTAAAAACACCTCAAGAAAAAAGGAGAGCAGGAACAGGCCAGCAGGAATCAATTTGGATGACTGCTGGCCAAAAGGCCAAAGGACAAGTTTCGCTGTCCAGGGCAGCAGCTGAGATTCAGCACACCAGGAAATGTCCTTCAGAGTGACCTGTGATACACACACTACAGCAGCATGCACTCAGAGGCATGGCCCCACTCCCTGCTGCTCTGCACTGGAAAGGCAAGAAGGGCAGAAACCACCAGATTGGTGACTGCAGTGGCTGCATCCCTCTTTCACTCACTAGGTTTTGCAGAGACTGATGGAAGCGATTAAGTTTCTCTCTGATGATTTTCATTTCTTCCTCCAGCTGCTTGTGCCTTGCCTTGGTCATACTGTGAGCTATCTGAAGCTCTGCATCCAGCTGTTCCTTCATGTTCTCTAACAAACAAAAGAGAGGACATTTCATGAGTGGAGTGGCTGCCACTCTTTCATTCACCTGGTTTTGTTGATCGCCCCTCTGCTGATGGAGATTCTCCTCTTGAATTCTTCCCATGTCTTCCTTGTTCTTTCTCTTCACTGCCATGATGTCACTCTGAGCTTCGGGCAGCTCTGCTTGTGGCTCTGCATTGATGTTCTGTACACACAAAAGCAGAGCAAGTGACTGGGAGCTGCCGTAAGGCTCAGCTTTTTTCCTCTTTTAGCCTCAAAATCACATTTATTCAGCCATTTCTTTCTGCTTCCCTCCCCACATCAGCCTCCATGGCTAACCTCCTGTCCCAGGGCTGATCTCTGCAGGTTGCAAGGCTCTGTCCTTCCAGTGCCTGTGGGACTCCTGGCCTCCTCAGTCCCAAGAGCTCTGGTTTATGCCCCTCTTCCTGCCCTTCCCTCTGTCCCCTGGCCAGTCAGGCTCACCTGGCCATTCTCCTGTGGCTCTTCCACCTGCTGCCTGAGCTGCTCTTCCTGCCCTCGGGCAGGGAACAGCTCTCCCTGAGTCTGGCATGGCATCTCAGATAAGGCAGTGTGCTCCTGCTCTTTCTCTAGAAGCACCTGCACAGAAAGCAAGACAAGATGGGTTTCAACTTCCCATACCCCCTTTGTGGGCCAAGACTCAAAGGCTGCTGGGCTCACACGTTCCCAAAGCACTGTGCTGCTGCTCTGCTGGGTCGTTCTCTGCCCGAGGGGAGGCACAGATTCCAAAGTGACCCTGGCCCTACAGTCAGGGGCCATCTGGGACTGAAGCTCCAACAACCTCTCAGCCAGCTGACAGGGAAGGGGTGGCATTTCTCAAGGGTCTGGTGAGAGCCTCCCTCTGCTTCTGCCATGTCCTGTTTGTCTTTCAGTAGCGACTGACACCCCGCCCTGTCCCACAGCCTCCATCCTGGCTCTGCAGGGGCTTCCTGGGTGAGCTCCCTCCTTGTGAGAGACACTTCTGGAGTTCACCTTCTCTTCAGGCCTGCACCAGCTTTGTGACTTCCTGACATCCACATTCTTGTTAGAAAACTGGGTCATTCAGGAGATGAGGATGCGTGCAAAGATCCCTGATGGAAGTCAGAGAACCTCTATGGCCACCTCAGTATATGGAGGAGGACCAAGGTGTTTCTTCTCCCTCTTTTGTCAACTGAGAGTTCTGACCAGCAGCAACAGAGTTTCTCATAAGGCCCCATTAACGAATGCACTTACACAGCCCTGGGGATGCCAGTGAAGGAAACCATGTGTCATGTATGGCATGTATGAGCAAAGTCACCAGACCCCAGCTACAGCATGGGATAGTTCCACTCCCTTAGGACATGCAAAAATTTAAAGGATAAAAAGAAGGCTTCAGGGCACAAGAGGCTGGAGTAGAAAAACAGGAGAGGAAAAAACAACCATCTCTGGAGGGGGAAACATCTCTGCCTGCTCACGATCAGTCAATGGAACTTGTCTCTACCCCTCTCCTGAAGGGATGCCTTTAGGTGAGCTTTGCATCTTCCACTGCTTTGGAGCAGAACCAGGAAGATTCAAATAGATAGATAGATAGATAGATATCACTTTTATAATCTTTCTTTACTGTGCTGTGGTATTTACATTCTTTGAACACAGAGAGATATAATTCCCTCTCCTAGGTTTTTTTTAAGGGAAGGTAGTGACAAACTTAGAGAAGAAGAGAAAACAATTATTATCTCTACTGGCTGTTCTTATTGTTTAGTACATGTAGAATGTGTTATAGTGATTGTTTAATGAAAGTGATTTGTTAATTGGATTTTAGCGATAGTTGTTTAGCTTGACTAGCTAATTAGATAAAAGCTGTGTCATGACTTTCTGGAGACAGTCACGAGTTTTTCTTTAGTAGCTTTATAGTATAATATCTCTTTAGTATAGTTTTAATACAGTACTAGTGTAATATAACATAGCTTAAAAAAGCATTTGTTTAACATTTTAAATCATAGAGTCAAAGCACATTATTCACCACATGGGGGTCACCCTGAATCAACACTGTCCTTTCTGTCACTACACACATCAACACTCGGTAGCAGTGCCCTGATCAGCAGCCATCCTGAACTTGCTCTCCTGTTGCTTCAGTAACCCACACACTTGGGGAATCTGGAGCATATGGGTCCTTATGAAATGCAACCAGACCCAGAGCACTGCACTGGGAACTGCACTCTTCATGCATCTGTGCTCGGGCAAGTTCTTCTCTTGCCCTTGGCCACACTGATGGTGCTGAAGTGGCTGGAATCAGAAATACAGCCCAGCCCATCCCAGCTCCTCTAATCTCTGAGCACCAGCTGGAATGCAAGGGCATTGATTTCCTGCTCAATTCCCAAACACAACACACACTGATGCCCTGGGCTGCCAAAAGACACGGGAGCTGTTACCCTGAAAGTGATGTGTTTCTGCCAGTGCTGGAAAAGGGCAGGAAAGATGGAGAAAAAGCTCCCTGGAGAAGGAGAAATTACAGGCTAGAAGGCTTCTCCTTCTAGCAAACAAACAAACAAATAAACAAACAAAATATGAAAGTGTTACCTACTCCAGTGTCTAAAGCACTTGGATGCAGTGAAGAGATGTTTGGCAGGGAAGCAGCCCTTGTGCTGAGCATTGGCTCTATGGATCTAAGGCAGGGATCTATGGAAGTCTGCCTGAAGGTCCCTCATGAGCCCCCATTGTCCAGGCTAAAGCTCCCTCAGCACCTCCTCCCTGGCCTTGTGCTGCCCCCCCTTGCCCAGCTCCCCTGTCCTTCTGTGCACACGCTGCAGCCCCTCCATGACTTTCTGCTTCCCAGGGCCCACAGCTGCACACAGCACTCCAGCTGTGGCCGCAGCGCTGCCCAGCACAGGCCACGCTCACTGCCCTGCTCCTGCTGCCCCACTGCTGCTGGCACAGCCACCGTGCCCTTGGCCTTCTTGGCCCCCTGGCCACACGCTGCCTCAACTTCAGCTGCTCACGGCCGCCAGCCCTGCGTCCTTTTGGCCCACGCAGCTCCCCAGCCACAAAGGTGCCCATTTCACTTCAGATAATGCAGGCACCATTGCAAGATGGCCTTCCTTTTCTACCACCTCATGTTCCAAGTAGATATCATAAAATTTGATAGGAATAGGATTCTAAGTCACTCTGTTTAAATTAAAATTATCTAATTCAACTGTACAGCAAAACGGTCTTAATCAAATTTTTCCTATCTGCTGGCTGCAAGCATTGTTCTCTTTTCAAAACTAGGTTTTAGTTCTTCAAACTCTGAGAAGGAAATTTAAAAATATCTATAGCTGCCTTTGTTACTTTTGTTTCAGGCATGGAAATGGATTTCTTTCAGCCTTCCTAGCATGCTCTCTACACTCTACTGCTACTGGCCAAGCTCCCAGCTTGCTCTACAATTCCTAAACACCAGGAACATGAAATGTTCCTTTCTCACTCACCTCAGGATCTTTAGCACTGCTGAATACACGCTTCAGGTGACCTGTAGTGGGAAGGGAAAATGAACCAGTTGCTGTCAGAAAACTGCCTGGCCCTCTGAATCCAACAGAACAAGTCAACCCAAACGGGTACGATTTCCCGTTTCACAACATCCCTCCAGGAGACACATTCCATTCACACAGCCAGCAAGGGATCAGGACAATATTCTTGGCTGTTCCTACACTTCAGCCTGTTTAGCCAGTAAATGAATACAAAGATGATCAAGAAAATGCAAATTGTCCTTTAACACTCAATCCTCCTGTTCTACCAAACACATAAAACAGCTTCTGAAATCCTCTCCTTCAGGTACTCTTTTTTTTTTTTCCAATCAGATACATGCACTAATTCTCAATAACTTGCAGGAAACAGTTGCCCAGAAAAGCTTCCCAAAATTCCCCTGAGCTGTGGCAGTTCTGTTGTGGAAGAGCACAGCAGCACCTCTAGGGTTCAGGAGCAGACACTCCCTGCTTTAGAGTTTGCACTTCCTTTCAAAGGAAATAACTATTTTTGCACTCAGTAAAAGGTTATTAAGTTAGACAGTCAAATCCTTTCATGACAGAATTTAAAAAGAAATAAGCTTTCTCCGAATTCTGGGAACAACTGCAGAGTTTTTAGAAGGCCTTCCCTGAAGCTCTGCCAGTCTGCATTTTCAAAGGTGTCTTGCTTGTCCCAGCAACCTGAGTAAATGACAGACTCTGCTGCCACAGACTCCCCTGCGGAGGGAACGGAAGCCCTGCAGGTTCCCCTGTAAATGCTGCTCCTGTGGCTACAGACACCCCCTTTTTAGCTGAACCTCTTGACAGGAGCTTTACCAAACCACTGGCACTCTAATGCTCTTTTTGTTTCAAAATCAGAAACTCAGCCACCAAGAAAGAGCAGGAAGACATCCAAAAGCCAGGTTAGGATACATCCTTACCGAAGTAGAATGGAAAACTCTACTTACGTGCAAAGTGTGCAACGTAATATGCGGAAAAACAAACACCATAGGCAGCAAAAGCTGCTGTGGCCAGATGGTGGATCATTGTCCCAGTGCTGCGCAACTTTTCTCCAACACTAGAAAAACAAGTGCCCTGTCAGAGTGCAGCTGCCCACTGACCAATGCTCAAACCAG
Source organism: Melozone crissalis (assembly GCF_028551555.1). Taxonomy (NCBI): domain Eukaryota; kingdom Metazoa; phylum Chordata; class Aves; order Passeriformes; family Passerellidae; genus Melozone; species Melozone crissalis. The sequence goes on along the minus strand of NW_026535940.1, from coordinate 1,054,272 downwards.
GAGGGTTCTCCTGATGCGAGCAAGGCCTTGGGCTGCTCTGACACTCAGGCCTTCCATGCACCAAGACAACCTTCGGATGCCACTATGACGATGTGGCAACCATGCCCTGACATCACAAAGCAAACGCTCCATGTTGGTCTGTGAATTTATGCAAAGCAATAACCAACCTTCCCTACAGCAAACACAAAAGAGCCTGGGAAGTTCTCATCTGTCACCAAGCAGCACAAAATCCCCTCATGGGCCAAACCCTGTTGTTCAGGGGATCCAAGAGGAACTCCAGGAGTGCCCCAAGCACCTACAGCCTGTACCCCAGCTGAGCACTCAGATGGGACACAAGCAAAGGAAACCAGACTAAGAAAATGGCCCACAGCATTGCACATGTGAGAAATGACTCTCACTTTTAACATTTTAAAGGTTTAGTAAACCTTAACAAATGACTGAATAAGGAAAAATTGCAGCATTGGGAGTCTCTGTGACTAGCAGCCATGTGGTTATCTACAAAAAGGACGCTCTGCCTTTTATACCCTTAGCCCCTCTAAAAATTTTGTCAGTCAACTCTTTCTCTGCTGCCCATTGGTGGAGATTACTTTCTTGCATCCTGACTGGAGGTCAGGTGTTGTTACACCCTGCCTGCTGGTCACAAGCCAGCCCTCCCCAAATGCCCTGACTACCAAGGCAATTACAAGGGGGACGGGAAAGAGGACTATGGGAGGATATATTACAATACCATCACTACACATTTGAACATCCACATAACATCTACTTCTTAATTGTCAGAGCCAACCATTGCATTACTCGTCCAGAACACACAGAACCAGGAGAGAAGCCACTGTTGGCATCACAGCTGAAATCCTTCCTAACAAATCTCCCCACAAATTTACACCTTTATTGGACATGCCCAGGGCTCCGGTGCGGGTACATCTCTGCCTTTCTTCCCCTGTGGCAGCAGTCGAACTGGCAGCATCTGCCCGCCAGCAGCAGCTGCTCCAAGCTGGGAACGCCACTGGCGGTGCTGATTTCCAGAGGCTTCTGTGTGCCAGGGGAAGCCAAGGCAGGAGCGGGATGAACGGTGCTGGCGCTGCTGCTGCTCTGTGCCAGAGAGCCCCGGCTGGGCAGGGCACGGTGCCCACTGCGCTGCGGGCTCCTTCTCCTGCCACAGCTGGGCACACCTGGCAACAAGGCATGACAACTTGTGGGCAAGCCAAGGGGTTTCTGGGGCTGCACTGCTCTGCACACACCCAGCACACCTGCAGCACAGAATTTTAACCCTCAAACAGGTAAACCAGAGGGAAACCGGTGGAAAAGATTTCATTTCAAACATTCTTTATGCTTGAATAGGAATGACCAAAATGAAAGTTACCAAGCAGGGCCGATCCACACTGCCAGCTCAGTGTGAGAAAAGAGGCATTACTTTATTTCAGTGCTGGGTGCATGGGAATCACTTTCCTGAAACATGCACACCCATGTGTTAGTATCCATGGAATTAAGACATTACTTTCATTACTTTTATTCATTACTTTGCTCAAACTCACAGGCTAAACATTCTCAGAAAGTATTTGACATGTTTAAATCCCTTCCCCAAAATTACTTACATTTAGAGTCGGGGTCTCTTGAGGGTCTCTGGGGGTCATATGGTGAATATCCCATTCCTCAAATTCTACTTCCATGGTTAAGAGCCTTCTTCTCCTTGAATGCATTGCAGCTACTTCCTCAGTAGGCCCACTGTCTTTATTCTCAAGGCTAAGACATCCACTTGCACACATTAACCATTGGTGTGAGGGAAGGTACGACTAAGCACTGCCTGGTAAAGCTTAACAAATTCACAATTTGTTGCACGTCAACACTTCCCCAACATCTCTCGTTCCTTCTCTGGGAATCAAACACAAGCATTTTGTGGTCACTGAGCCCAAGGCCGCCTCCAACCCTCCTGTCACCCAGCAGCCCTTCTCTCCTCACAAACAGCAGGCCCAGCAGTTCCTTCCCTCACTGCCTCAGTCACCAGCTGTGTCAGGAGTTCTCTGTCACACACTCCAGGACCATCCTGGACTGTTTGCTCTCCGCTGCACTCTGTTGCCAGCAGACATCCCCACCCTGTTCCATGCCCCTTGCAGAACCCTGCACCTGCTGTCCATGGGCACCTGGCAAGGGGAGGCACTCACGGCAGAGATGCACCAGCTGCCCTGGGCAGGAACCAAAACCCTCTGGCGGCACAGCTGCTGGCCTGTGTCTGGCACAGCTCTGCACGCCCCACTCCTCACGGGCTCTGGGCTGGAAATGCAATTGCACTTTCTGCCTCATGGAGAAACACCGGGGCTGCACAAACAACGGCCAGCAGGCCACATCCCAAAGGCACTGCAGCATGGAGCTGAGAAGGAAGAAGACCCTTCCCCAATTCCTAACCATACCAAAACCACCATCATTGGGACTTTTAATCTTCTGAATGTAGAGTTGATTCACTGGGTGACAAGGGAATCTTCCAATGGAGTTGAAGTTTGGTAGAGTATTTTTTCTGAGTCCTACTCAGACTGTTGATTTGAAAATTTATTTTAAAATATTTTTTAAAAGGCTGTCCAGTCATATGGTTTTGTTCTAATACCAAAATGGCTAGATGAAATGTACTGGCATTTTAATTACATCCAAACTGATTAGTCTGTAAAAGCTTTCCTGCAGAATAGCCACTGAACAAGAAATGAAAATCTGTGGACTGTTGACTTTGCAAATTTCTGCTAAACTTATCCGACAATGAGGCATTTTTAGTTAGACCATAGAGCAAATAAATTCCTATGGATTACTTGATTTGGATAAACCTGTTAATTTCAAATTAAAACTGCCAGCACATACTAAGTGGAAATCTGAATACTCACTTCTATGAGCTCTGAATTATTAGATAGTCGTTATTTGCCATGTTAACAAAAATTATCATTCTGGCTATTTTTTTTACTTACAGCCAGCTCTTCAACACTCTTTGTAAACCCCAGAAAGAGTGTTTGTAGCAATGTGAACCATGGGTTGGTGGAGCATTGCAGAAGGCTCCTATGCCAGCACTAAATGTTCACATTTACCATGGCATCACTTCTTGCCTTTAATTCCAAGCTACAGCTCAGTTCCTGCAGTATAGATTCACACTTGTAGTCTGTATTTGCAGCTGGTTCTTACTTTCCTGTCCAGAAAAAAATCATGCTTGGATCTCAAATCAAAATAAAACAAGGAGACAGTCAGGTTCTGGATAGGTATAGCAAGAACTAAGACATTTTTTCGCAAATATGTTGAAAAGTTGTTTGTACATGCTGCAAAAATGGCAGATTAAAGACTTGCACTCTAACTTGCAAGCTGAGGTTTTCCTTTTCTTTCTGGAATGATTTCTTGAGGCCAGACACTGAACCCAATGAGTAAGAGAATCAAAATCACCGGAGTAGTTTGGAGAATATTGTAAATCATTCTGTCATGATGCTTTTTGCCTACAAGTTCTGGCCATCATCCGATTGGAGTAATTAGAGGAGATGGAAGCCATCACACTGTGCCTGTGCACACAATTCCTTCCCAGGAGTAATCCATGAAGCAACGCTGACACATCCACACCAGCAGCTGTTTCCACACAGTCATGAAGCAGAGAATATGTATTTCTGCTACACCTGGACAGCTGAAGATGCCTCTGCTGAGCTAATTTTAGTGACTGCTCACCACAGATGAGACCTTGTGGTCAGTCTCCAACAAGTCAGGGCAGTTAATATTCTGCCTAAATGAACTAAGTCTAGCAATACATAGGCCATGGGGCCTGAGGAAAGCCAGCAGCTGTGGGAGATTTAATTTGTTTCTGTATCTTTCTTTTTACTAATTTATTGCAGTCAATTAGTTAAAGAATGGAAACTTTTGGCATACCATTGGCTGAAAGGTTGGTCAATCTTCCATTCGTGACTCCTCTGAAAGCATCACCCCAGTGTTTTTATCAGTAGCTCTTCCATCATCATGGCTCACACAGCATTTCCTGCAGCTCTTGCTGGAGTCAGGGAAAGGCACCAGGAGAAGGGGGAGAAAGCTGTGTGCAGAGACTGTGTCAGCTGAAGAGACATTTGTTGCTTCTGATTTGAATGAATGGCTGCAGGAACCTTGCTGGTACTGCTGGCGGGGTGGCCTTTTGCAGGGCTGGGCAGAGTTTGGGGCCCAGGATCCCTCCTCTTGGTGGGACACCAGGGTGAGCAGCCCCTGTCCCAGGCAGGAGCAGAGGTTCTGTGGCTCTGCCCTGGGCACAGGGACCTGCCACTGCCATGAGCTCCTGCCGCGGCTCCTCTGGGGCAGCTCCTGCTCTGCAGTGATGATGGGCGCAGCTGGGCATGGCTGCAATGGAGGGTGGCTTCCAGTGGGCTCTGCTGGTCTGCCACACTGGAGCCAGCAGAGCTTCTGGAAGGAGTCTCCTCTTGTGAGCTGCTGGAGCTGGAGCTGGCACTGGCCACAGCGCCGCTGTGTTCATCCCTGACAGGAGCAGAGCACAGCAGCCTCTGGGCCTCCTTGCTGCACGAGGGCAGTGAGGAGGCCATGGACCACAGGTTCAGAATGTGTGACTCAGTTTCCTGATAAACTGTGCTAAGAAAACCCTGCATCCCTCCTGCCAGATCTAAGACACTCCAAGAAATCTGTTGGCACATTGGGAACTCAGAATTGTTTCCATTTTGAACAATTGTCTTATGAGTGCTTTTGATTGTTTTTGTCATTTTGTGTTGATTCAGTTGATCCTTCAGAGAAGCTTTCCTAATAATATAAAACACAGGGAAGACCCTGGGGGGGCATTGCCTGGTCCATGGAGACACAAGAAACTTCCCTCAAAAAGCTGTTAGACCCCATTGGCTACTTCCCCTGTTCCTGTGTCTGTTCCTGTGTTCCTGAGCCACACCTTCCCTATTCCCTGGTTGGCCCCCTTATCTTTGTACTGCCCCGAGATCAGGGTCAGCCCCCAGGCCCCTGTGGAGACAAAGTGAGACCCTCTGTGTGTGGGTGCTGGGACCTGAACATCTCCCTGCACGGCTGAATAAAACATCTGTGGAGATTAAGCAAAGGTCCTTTTTGCTTCTTTACCCTGGGCTATGCTAGCAGCAATTCAGACTGCTCCAGAGGAGAAGCTGCAGTACTGGCACCAAGATTTTGGCAACTTGACCATAGGCACAGAGGGCGTGCAGGATGCTGCTCTATGAATTCCTTAACCAGCCATCTCTGGTGCTGGCATATTCCCTCCAGCTTCTGGTGCAGCCAGGGCCACCTTTGGTCCAGCAGATGACATTGTTATTTGAAAAATTCGGCCCACACCTTGGGCAGGAGGCCATCCACAGGCTCTGGTCCTGCAGCCCCCTGCTCAGCTGGGGACAGTGTTTCCTCTGGGGAAGATGGAACAGCCATCACAGGGTCTTGGGGGCTGTTTTCAGCAAGGCTCTGTCCCTGCTGGACTCTAGCAATTGTTTGGGGGAGCTGATGGCACATTGTGTGTAGTCCTGTTCATCCTACTCAGAAAACATGACAGCTTCTATCATTCTTCTGCAGAGTGGGCACGATGGATTTCTCTTTGCCCACTGCAGGATGCAGCCCAGGCAGAACTGGTGGTGACAGGGCAGAGAAAAACTCACATCCTTCTTAGTGCCCTGGCAGATGGGGCAGCTCCATTCTGTCCCTATGGCCATGTCTGTCTGTCGCAGCAGCAGGGAAGAGCTGAGGACCATGAGCTGCTCTCATTTGCAATCTTGCTTGGCCAGAGCCCAAGCTCGAGCCAGAGTGCTCCAGGCTCTGTCAGTGCCCAAACAGAAGCAGAAAGGGATGTGGTGTCACAACCCATTCCTTGGTGAAGGAGGTCCATAGCAGCCTCAAGAGACACCTCAGACACTCAACAGTCAAGGCAGTAACATATGGACAGGACACAGATGGCAGTTCATGGCTGGGAGAGCATTCGTAGACATATCCAAGGACAAATTTCCCAGGAACTCTCCACAGCTCTGGGATCTGCCCATCAGCTCTGTCAGAAGCTGCAGCAGAACAACCGAAGTCCTAAAAAGCAGCTTCCAGACACTTTCCCTACCATCCTGCCTGAGTAGCCGGGTTGCTTGCTGCAAAACACTCCTTTTCTCCTCTTCCCCAATGCCCTGTGGACACTTGCAGCCAAAATAAAAAGCTCCTGGCCCTCTGTGTGATGTGATAGTACAGTTTTTATATTTCCATGCTGGGATGAAAGAAAGCTGTGCTGTGAGTCAGGAGAGGCCAGGACCCACTTGGCCTTCCTGCAGGCTGAGAGGGTCCCAGCAGACATCCTGCTGCTTTTTTGGGGAATGTGTGAGGGGGAGTGGAGGAGGTGACAGAGAGGCCGAGATCATAGAGTGGAAACTCAGCTCCAGAGTGGCAGTGCAGACTCTCCCTGCTGAATGCCTGCTGGGGCTGGCAAAGAAGGAAAAGGCCCCAATAACAGCCTGGTGGCACTGTGTCTCAGGGACAGGTAGAGGGAGGTGACAACAAACAGCAGCATGGCCCGGTCTCACAGCTCCTAGGAAGCAGTGACAGAGGGGCCTCATGTGCCAGAGATTTCAGAAAGGCTGTCTTCTCAAAAGGCCACTCTGAAACCCCTCTCTTTGCCTCTTGGGTTTGTGAATGCTTTTGGCAGCCAGAGCATCCTGGGGCAACGTGTTCCACGATTTCATTAAGCACTCCTTGAAAAGCACCTCCCATTGTTCACTGAGCTGCCAGCCTGGTCATTTCAGAGGGTGCTGCCTTGGTGGAGAGAAAAATCAATCGTCTGCCTTCCAGGGAGCTGAAGGAGAAGGGACTCTTCACCATCCAACACCTGGCTGGGTCCCATTCAGAGCTCCTGCTTTGTAGACTTGGTGAGGTTTGCTTGGCAGTTACCAGCGAGGTGAGAACATTGTTTGGAATTGTCCCCCATACTTCATACATAGTGTGTACAGTAGGTATGTGCTTGTTCATCTCCATGTGTGCTCAGGGTCAGCCTTCATTTCTGGTTTTAGACCTGAGATTTCTAATGTCTGTCAGCTATCTGTAGGATCTGTGGGTACATGCAGCTGTAACTACTGGCAGGTTGGGTATCTGACACTCATCTTTGAGTGTGGTGCCTTTATAATGCAATGTGCAAATGCAGAAACTGAGACACTAATGACGTTATTTGCCAGAGTCCCAATCTCTGCCCAAGCTGTAATTAAACACTGTAAATTATTCTGTAGACCAGAGCCTGTGTTTTCTGTTTCCTGGCTGACTGCTTCAACTGCTGGTGTTGGTTTTTTGAACAGGAGCACCTGACTCTTTTATCTTTATCAGTTGTGCCTTTATGATTTGAAAGCAGCTTTTGCTTTAATTTTTTTAAAGGGCCTAAAATCAAAGCTGTGGACATTTTAGAAGGGTTAAGTAGAACACTTAATGAAATTTTTATTTTAGGCCTGCAGTGAGCAGGTCTGAGGCCAGAAATTGGTGCCAGAGTAAGTGCCTTTCTGTGCTTGTGCTCTCCTGCTCTTCCTGTACTTGTATGTTCCTCTGGACCCAGTGGGATGTGTTGTCATTTCCTGGGACTTCTGTTGAAGGCAACTGGTTTTCTTTCCAAGGTGATTCTTATGTTTCCCCTCATGGCTTCCCCAGGTGACCAACCTCCGTTCCAAGGTGTCCTGCTCTGCCATTGTCACTCTGGGAGAGCTCTCTGTGACCTTGAAGAAGGACATGGACTCTGAGGTGGATGAGGTTGCTCTGGTCCTTCTCCAGATGGTGTCCAGCTCCCCAGAATTTGTTCAGAAAGCAGCCAGTCAGAGCCTGGGGATCATGGTGGAGAATGTGACTCCTGCACGAGCAATGACTGCTCTCATGGACATGGGAGTCAAGCAGGTTCTTCTTCTTTTAGTGATATTCTTCACCTTTGTGTGTGTGGGAGGGAGAAGGGATGAGACAGAGAATGGGAATGGTGGGAGGGAAGGGTCCTGTATCCTGTATCTTCTGTGGACTCAGTGACTTGATTCTCCAACCAACCTCACTTCTCTCCTCTTGTCACCTACTTCTGCCCTCCTGCAGCCTATTGGTTCTCAGAATCACAGAAGTGTAGAATATGGGGAGTTGGATGGGCCCATCAGGACCATCGAGTCCAGCTCCTGGCCTTGCCCAGAGCAGCCCAAGGGTCACACCAAGTGCCTGAGATTGTTTTCCAAATGCTCCTTCAACCCTGTCAGGCTTGGTGCTGTGACCACTGCCCTGGGGAGCCTGTTCCAGTGCCCAGCCACCCTCTGGGTGAAAAACCTTTTTTCCTGATGTCCAAACTAAAGCTCCTCTGACTCAGCTTCCTGCTGCTTCCTGGAGTTCTCCCAGTCTGTCAGATTTTCCTAGATGTGGTGATCAGTGGGGAAGGGAAAGTGCCTGCAAAGGCCAAGGATAGAGCCTTGTGCTTTTGTGGGCAGAGGGACAATTGCAATTGCAGCTGTGAGCAGTGTTTGGTATTTCACAGCTCTAACCAGAGAGGCCCTGGGAAAACCATGTCTCCTCATGATGCCATTAACTTGAGAAATTAGGAGGATCCTTGCTGGGGCATGGAGCACATGGGGGACAATCTGCTGGGTGTGGCACAGCCTGCACAGCAGGTGCAGCTCCTGCCAAAGGAGTCTTGCATGACTGTGCTGGCCTTAGAGCTCTGCTTTCTATTCAAACTGATGTTTCATGTTAGCCTTGAGATGATGAATCACTTTACAGGCACCTCCACAGGCTGACTGCCATGGGACAGTTGGAGCAAATGCTGCTTTAAATGTTGGTGCTGGGCCTGATAGTTCCCAAGAGACACTCTCTAGAACAGGACAGCCTGGCTAAACTGCCTGCCACCCTTTCCTCAGCTTTGCAATAGGGTAAAAGATTCAGATGGATCCATTGCCAAGCCCCACAGAAGAAACAGGCTGCATTGCTGGATATCCTGCAACTTCACAGCCCACAATGTGTTTTCCCTGCATTTGTTGTTTTCCAGAGTTCAGCAGATTTGGGGATAAATGGCTGGAAAGAGCCTCAATCCTGCTGCAGCTCTGTGTACTGGGTGCCCTCTGATGGGTCAGCATGAATTGTCCTTTATTTCTAAATTATTCATATGTCATCTATTTCTTTAATCTTTCTCAGAGTAAATACTGTGAAAGAAACTGAATATCAGACAGAGCAGGGAGACTGAATTCCCCCCTCTTCCGTGCAGGCAGGCCTTGTGTGCAATGCTACCTTTGTGTTTAGCTGAGGACAGAACCTTCTGCAGGTGTCTGAGGGTGCAGGAAGAGCCCAGGCTCCTTCACCCAGCAAGGGCAGGGAGCAGCTCTGGCCAAGGCCGGCGCTGCTGCTGCTCCTTGTCCCTGTGCCCAGGGTTTGCTCTCTCCTCCCCAGCAGCCGCCCCGCCCCGGTGCGCGAGTGTGCGGCCCAGCTCCTCCTGTCCCTGATGGAGAGAATTGGAGTCACCCAGCTCGCAGGCACAGCCAGGGCTGAGAGGCTGCCACACGTGGCAGGGAAGCTTGCTCAGGACTGCCACAAGGACACAAGGTAATGATCTTCATTTCACCTCCCAAATCAGGAAAACCGTTTTGTGTCTGGCTGTAAAGATGAAACCACACAAGAGTGGAAACCAAAGGGAATATGAAATTACCTCACGGTGTGAATAAGGGTCATAGAATCATGGAATATGCTGAGTTGGAAGGGACCCATCAGGGTCATTGAGTCCAGCTCCTGGCCATGTGCAGGAAACCCTTAGAGTCACCCCATGTGCTTGAGATCATTGTCCAAACTCTTCTTGAGCTCTGTCAGCCTTGGCGCTGTGACCACTGCTCTGGGCTGCCTGGGCAAATGGCTGTGCTGGTGTCCTGGTTTAGGGCAAATTTGTTAAAGAATCTGCAAAGGAGGGCCCCTCCAGGAAGCAAACCCACACGGGCCCTCCTCCCCAACTGGTTCGGGAAGAATTCCTCGGAGAGAGGTGGAAAGAACCTGTTTATTTGACAGACACAGCACCCCCCAGCACACAAAATGAACAATACCAGATGACACCGCTCTGAGAAAGATGACAAAATCAGAAAGTCTCTTTCGGGGGGGGTTGCTCTGTTCTCAGTCCCTCCGGCACTGGGCAGCTGCTGCAGGCCAAACGGTGCAAACCCTCAGTGTTCCCAGGTCCCAGTCTGGAGCAGGTTTGAGATGGTCACAGAAACAGGAGAGGAGAAACAGTCCAGGAAGGAATTTGGACTCTTTAGCTAGAACTAGCTTATAAGCAGAGGCCAAAGCAGAGCAGAAGCGAGAGCAGAAAAGAGAGCAAGCAAAGCAGCAAGCTGAAAGCAAGAAGCTAAAACAGCCCTATGTACTGTCCGTCTCTGTGTCCCTGATAAGAGAAACCCAAAGAAAACTTCCACTCTTCAAAGCCGGTCTTAAAGGCACAGAACAGATGAATGGGGATACAAGCATCATAACGTCACCCCAGGACATTCCACCCCTTATCCCCATATCATCAACATACTACCACACATCATGCATTATTCATACAAAATTTCCATCTGTTCCCCCAAAATTTACAAACAATACCCATCATGACTTCATCACATCCCCACACTGGACCACTGAATCCAGGCCCTATACTACAGAGCTGCAGGATTCCCCCTTTTCACTTTAGTCACTTAAAGCTCCATCTTTCACTTGCTCAGACCTTCGACACTTACGCATTTCCTTCTCCATCTTCCACTTGCCCAGACCTTCAACACTTACACATTTCCTTCAATCTCATGTCTGTATGGTTTAATGTACAGACAATGGCAGTAACATCCAATGAACAGTGATACTGCACATCATTCTTACCCCACGATCAGATCTCCCTGAGGTGCACATCGTGTTGTTCCATCTCTTTGCATTATACACCACGTGCAACCTGGTCCCTGAGCAAAGACAACCCCACAAATGGGTTTGTCTGTACTCGAGGCAGAATTGATCCACACAGTCTTCCCTAACAAACCTCTGATATGTACCACTGGGACTTTGTCTCCTTCTATTACATTCAGGGACTCAGACTGGGCAGGACCTGCTTGGTTGGTGGAACCTCGGGTGTTAACTAACCAGGTGGCCTTTGCTAAATGCTGCTCCCAATTTTTGAAAGATCCCCCACCCAAAGCTTTCAACTGGGTTTTTAGTAGTCCATTGTACCTCTCCACTTTTCCTGCAGCTGGTGCATGGTAGGGGATATGGTACACCCACTCAATGCCATGTTCCCTGGCCCAGGTGTTGATAAGGCTGTTCTTGAAATGAGTCCCGTTGTCTGACTCGATCCTCTCAGAGGTGCCATGTCTCCACAGAACTTGCTTTTCAAGGCCCAGGATGGTGTTCCGGGCTGTAGCATGAGACACAGGGTGGGTTTCCAACCATCCAGTGGTGGCTTCCACCATGGTCAGCACATAGCGCTTGCCCTGGCATGTCTGGGGCAGTGTGATGGAGTCAATCTGCCAGGCCTCCCCATACTTGTACTTAGACCACCGCCCACCGTACCACAGGGGCTTCACTCGCTTGGCCTGCTTGATGGCAGCACACGTCTCACAGTCATGGATAACCTGAGAAATACTGTCCATGGTTAGATCCACCCCTTGGTCTCATGCGCACTTATAGGTGGCATCTCTGCCCTGGTGGCCTGAGGCATCATGGGCCCATTGAGCTGGGAATAACTCTCCCTTATGTTCCCAGTCTAGGTCTATTTTGGACACCCCTATCTTTGCAGCTTGGTCTACCTGCTCATTGTTTTGGTGCTCCTCATTGGCCCTACTCTTGGGTGCATGGGCATCTACATGGCGGACTTTCACAGGTAGCCTCCCTACCCTGGTAGCAATGTCTTTCCACTCATCAGCAGCCCAAATTGGTTTCCCTCTACGTTGCCAGTTAGCCTTTTTCCACCTCTCCAGCCATCCCCACAGAGCATTGGCTACCATCCATGAATCAGTGTAGAGGTAGAGCTTTGGCCACTTCTCTCTCTCAGCAATGTCTAGGGCCAGTTGAACAGCTTTGAGTTCTGCAAGTTGGCTTGATCCACCTTCTCCTTTGGTAGCTTGTGCAACCCATCGTGTGGGGCTCCATAAGGCTGCTCTCCACTTCCGGTTCATCCCTACGATGCGACAGGAACCGTCAGTGAAAAGAGCGTAGCGTGTTTCCTCTGGGGGCAGTTGGTTATAGGGAGGAGCCTCTTCAGCCCGTGTCACTGGTTCTTGTTCCTCTCCATGTGTGACACCAAAATTCTCACCTTTGGGCCAATTTGTAATTATCTCCAAAATCCCAGGGCGATTCAGTTTACCTATACAGGCGCGTTGAGTGATAACAGCAATCCACTTGCTATATGTAGCACTGGTGGCATGGTGAGTGGAAGGAACCTTGCCTTTGAACATCCACCCCAGCACTGGTAGTCGGGGTGCCAGGAGGAGTTGTGCTTCAGTGCCTATTACCTCCGAGGCAGCCTGGACTCCTTCATAGGCAGCCAAGATTTCCTTCTCTGTTGGAGTGTAGTTGGCTTCAGACCCTCTGTAGCTTCGACTCCAAAATCCCAGTGGTCGACCCTGAGTCTCCTCAGGCACCTTCTGCCAAAGACTCCAGGACAAGCCATGGTTCCCGGCTGCAGAGTAGAGCATGTTCTTTGCCTCTGGTCCTGTCCTGACTGGGCCAAGGGCTACTGCATGAGCCATCTCCTGTTTGATCTGGACAAAGGCTTGTTGCTGCTCAGGGCCCCACTGGAAATTGTTCTTCTTGCGGGTGACCAGGTAAAGAGGGCTCATGATCTGACTGTACTCAGGAATATGCATCCTCCAAAAACCTATTGCATCCAAGAAAACTTGTGTCTCTTTCTTATTGGTGGGTGGAGACATTGTTGTGATCTTGTTGATGACATCTGTGGGAATCTGATGCCGTCCATCTTGCCACTTCACTCCCAGGAACTGAATCTCACGAGCTGGTCCCTTTACTTTGCTCTTTTTAACGGCGAAACCAGCTCCCAGGAGGATCTGGATGATTTCCTTCCCTTTCTCGAACACTTCCGCAACTGTGTTCCCCCACACAATGATGTCATCAAGATACTGCAGATGTTCTGGCTCCTCTCCCCTTTCTAGTGCAGTCTGGATCAGTCCATCGCAGATGGTGGGGCTGTGCTTCCACCCCTGGGGCAGTCGGTTCCAGGTGTACTGCACGCCCCTCCATGTGAAAGCAAACTGAGGCCTGCATTCTGCTGCCAGAGGAATGGAGAAAAATGCATTGGCAATGTCTATAGTGGCATACCACCTTGCTGCCTTGGACTCAAGCTCGTACTGGAGCTCTAATATGTCTGGCACGGCAGCACGCAGTGGTGGAGTCACTTCATTCAAGGCACGGTAGTCTACAGTCAATCTCCATTCCCCGTCAGATTTTCGCACAGGCCAAATGCGGCTGTTGAAGGGTGAGTGGGTCTTGCTGACCACCCCTTGGCTCTCCAGCTCTCGGATCATCTTATGGAGGGGGATCACAGATCTCGAGTGGTTCTATACTGTCGTTGATGAACTGTTGAGGTGGCAATTGGTACTCGTCGCTCTTCTCCTGTCAGGCATCCTACTGCAGATGGATTCTCAGACAACCCAGGCAAGGTGTTCAATTGCTGAATGCCCTCTGTCTCTACAGCAGCTATTCCAATTGCCCATCGGAGTCCTTTTGGGTCTTTGAAGTACCCACTTGGAAGGTAGTCTATGCCCAGAATACATGGGCCTCTGGGCCAGTCACAATAGGATGCTTCTGCCACTCATTTCCCGTTAGGCTCACATCAGCTTCCACCAAAGTGAAATCCTGGGATCCCCCTGTCACACCAGCAATAGAAACAGACTCTGTCCCCACATGTCTTGATGGGATTAATGTGCATTGCACACCAGTATCGACCAAAGCTTTGTACTCTTGTGGTTCCGATGTGCCAGGCCAACAAATCCACACAGGCCAGAAAACACGATTTTCCCGGGCCTCTACCTGGCTAGAGGCAGGGCCCCTCTAAGCCTGGTTATCCTTCTTTCCCTGGGCGTATGTTTTGGATGTTCCTTCGAGGGGATCAGACATGTCATCATCATCATACCTGGCCAGTCGGCTACAGGCAACTGGAGCTGCTTTCCTCCTGGTGGCTTCCTTCAGTTCACGCACCCGTCATGCCAGAACAGCAGTAGGTTTCCTATCCCACCTTCTCATGTTTTCCCCACAATCACGCAGGTAAAACCACAGCTCAGCTCGTGGGGTGTACCTTCTCTCACCATCTGGGAAACGTCTGCCTTGGAGACCAGAACCTCGAATCTGTACTGCTGAAATTTGGAGAAGGTCTTCTTTAATCTTCTCTCTAAGCTTCTTATGGTTCTCCTCTATCTTATCCTCTAAATTCTGCAGATGTGTTTCTACCGCTGCGATTCTGGCATGTGGGGCCATGTACAGCATCTGCATATGCTCAGAGCTTCCTTGCCATGTCAAGCACCGTCTCACCCCTCTCATCCCTCTTCATGATGGCTAAGGCAGAAGCATATTCATGTGGCCCAAGTCGTACAAGTTTCTGCCACATCACAGACGTGCATGGTACTAAGTCTGGGTTCCTAGTTGTTACATCATCTGAGAAGATAATCTCTGCCACTGCCATTTCTCTCAGGTGTAGGATCCCTTGCTCTATTGTCTTCCACTGAGTTTGCTGCATATAGAGATCGTCTGCACACAGGTATCTTTCTGCTACACTTCTTAGGACCTGTTCCCAGAGGTTGTGAGGGTTAGCCCCCCTCATCATTCCTTGGTCTATGACAGGATCCTGTGACAGGGATCCCAAATGCCTGGCTTCAGTGCCATCCAGAATTGTAGCCTCGCCTGAAGCATCCCAGAGACGGACAAGCCAACTAATTATGGATTCATCAGACCTTCGAGTGTAGTCCTTCCATAGGCCACGAAGGTCCTTCAGGGAAAAGGACTCAATATTTGCATCTGATCTTGCACCTGCTGCTTTGACTCCTGATTTTATGTCAGAAGGCATTGAGGTTACTTCTCCTTCATCATCATCATCATCATCATCATCCACTGGTTGATTGGTCTTGTCCGTGCATTTCCCACTTCTAGTGCTGGTAGCAACAGCCATGGGTTTAGCTGCTGGCTTCGAGCCTGGAGTGTTAGCTGCAGCCTGAGCCACTGGGACAGTTGCTGATTGATCTCCCTGCCCCCCTGCCTCTGTCTGCTGCCCGACAGTATCTAGCAGTGTGCGATAAGCATATGCCAGGGCCCAGCTCACTGCAATGACCTTCCTCTCCTTAGGCTCATCCTGGTACTTCTCTTTCAGATATTTCTCCACCTCATCTGGGTTCTGAATTTGTTCATGGGGAAAATCCCAGACTATAGGGTCAGAGAATTCCTTCAGGATTTGGCCCATATCCTCCCATTTCGCACACCACTTAGGGTTTTCCACACTGGGGTTTACTCCTGAGTCAGGGGTCTCATCAGCCCGTCTAGAAATCTCAGCCCTCATTCTAGAGAAGCAGCAGGTTGTATAGAGGTAGGTTACCAGATTGAATACCAGGAAGATGGTTTCTGTAACATTGAGGGGAAACTGAACATCCTTCACTAGCGATGCAACTGATTCATAGGAGAAGAAGGAAAGCAGAGGCTGAAAAACCACATTCCCTCCTGCTCCTCCTGCAACAAACTGGATGCATAACCATATCCATGAACCATTCATACCTGGAGCAGACCCTGGCATGTTTATAAACTTCTTGCACATCATTGCCACCAAGCCCAGCAGGATAGCTACTCTGGTCACTGCCCCTCTGATGTAAAAACTACGTATTAGGGGCAATATAAAAGCTATTTCTGGATAAGAAAATAAACCTAGGGACCAGAGGGGTATTAAAATCTCAGAAAGCCCTAGGGACCAGAAATGCATGCAAACCTTCACCCCAATAAACATTATGAATTCAAAAAGCATGGCTATTAGCTGATTTAAACGAACGCAGAGTAATAGCAACCAAAATGCAGTCAAAACAGGGTTTTTCCACTCTCTCTCAAGCCCCACGTTTGGGCACCAATATTTTATCCTGGTTTAGGGCAAATTTGTTAAAGAATCTGCAAAGGAGGGCCCCTCCAGGAAGCAAACCCACACGGCCCCTCCCCCAAACCGGTTCGGGAAAAAATTCCCTGGAGAGAGGTGGAAAGAACCTGTTTATTTCAGGCACAACACCCCCCAGCACACAAAATGAACAATACCCAATGACACTACTCTGAGAAAGATGACAAAATCAGAAAGTCTCTTTCGGGGGGGGTTGCTCTGTTCTCAGTCCCTCCGGCGCTGGGGCAGCTGCTGCAGCCAAACCTTCGGTGTTCCCGGGTCCCAGTCCGGAGCAGGTTCAAGATGGTCACAGAAACAGGAGAGGGGAAACAGTCCAGGAAGGAATGTGGACTGTTTAGCTAGAACTAGCTTATAAGCAGAGGCCAAAGCAGAGCAGAAGCGAGAGCAGAAAAGAGAGCAAGCAAAGCAGCAAGCTGAAAGTAAGAAGCTAAAACAGCCCTATGTACTGCCCGTCTCTGTGTCCCTGATAAGAGAAACCCAAACAAAACTTCCACTCTTCAGAGCAAGTCTTAAAGGCACAGAACAGATGAATGGGGATACAAGCATCATAACGTCACCCCAGGACATTGAGGAAACAAATGTGTCTTCAGCTGACACAGTCTCTGCACACAGCTTTCTCCCCCTTCTCCTGGTGCCTTTCCCTGACTCCAGCAAGAGCTGCAGGAAATGCTGTGTGAGCCATGATGATGGAAGAGCTACTGATAAAAACACTGGGGTGATGCTTTCAGAGGAGTCATGAATGGAAGACTGACCAACCTTTCAGCCAATGGTATGCCAAAAGTTTCCATTCTTTAAATAATTGACTGCAATAAATTAGTAAAAAGAAAGATACAGAAACAAATTAAATCTCCCACAGCTGCTGGCTTTCCTCAGGCCCCATGGCCTATGTATTGCTAGACTTAGTTCATTTAGGCAGAATATTAACTGCCCTGACTTGTTGGAGACTGACCACAAGGTCTCATCTGTGGTGGGCAGTCACTAAAATTAGCTCAGCAGAGGCATCTTCAGCTGTCCAGGTGTAGCAGAAATACATATTCTCTGCTTCATGACTGTGTGGAAACAGCTGCTGGTGTGGATGTGTCAGCGTTGCTTCATGGATTACTCCTGGGAAGGAATTGTGTGCACAGGCACAGTGTGATGGCTTCCATCTCCTCTAATTACTCCAATCGGATGATGGCCAGAACTTGTAGGCAAAAAGCATCATGACAGAATGATTTACAATATTCTCCAAACTACTCCGGGGATTTTGATTCTCTTACTCATTGGGTTCAGTGTCTGGCCTCAAGAAATCATTCCAGAAAGAAAAGGAAAACCTCAGCTTGCAAGTTAGAGTGCAAGTCTTTAATCTGCCATTTTTGCAGCATGTACAAACAACTTTTCAACATATTTGCAAAAAACTCTCTTAGTTCTTGCTATACCTATCCAGAACCTGACTGTCTCCTTGTTTTATTTTGATTTGAGATCCAAGCATGATTTTTTTCTGGACAGGAAAGTAAGAACCAGCTGCAAATACAGACTACAAATGTGAATCTATACTGCAGGAACTAAGCTGTAGCTTGGAATTAAAGGCAAGAAGTGATGCTATGGTAAATGTGAACATTTAGTGCTGGCATAGGAGCCTTCTGCAATGCCCCACCAACCCATGGTTCACATTGCTACAAACTCTCTTTCTAGTGTTACAAAGAATGTTGAAGAGCTGGCTGTAAGTAAAAAAAATAGCCAGAATGATAATTTTTGTTAATATAGCAAACAATGACTATCTAATAATTCAGAGTTCATAGAAGGGAGTATTCAGATTTCCACTTAGTATGTGCTGGCAGTTTTAATTTGAAATCAACGGGTTTATCCAAATCAAGTAATTCATAGGAATTTATTTACTCTATGATCTAACTAAAAACTCCTCATTGTCGGATAAGTTTAGCAGAAATTTGCAAAGTCAACAGTCCACAGATTTTCATTTCTTGTTCAGTGGCTATTCTGCAGGAAAGCTTTTACAGACTAATCAGTTTGGATGTAATTAAAATGCCAGTACATTTCATCTAGCCATTTTGGTATTAGAACAAAACCATATGACTGGACAGCCTTTTAAAAAATATTTTAAAATAAATTTTCAAATCAACAGTCTGAGTAGGACTCAGAATAAAAACTCTACCAAACTTCAACTCCATTGGAAGATTCCCTTGTCACCCAGTGAATCAACTCTACATTCAGAAGATTAAAAGTCCCAATGATGGTGGTTTTGGTATGGTTAGGAATTTGGGAAGGGTGTTCTCCCTTCTCAGCTCCATGCTGCAGTGCCTTTGGGATGTGGCCTGCTGGCCGTGGTTTGTGCAGCCCTGGTATTTCTCCATGAGGCAGAAAGTGCAATTGCATTTCCAGCCCAGAGCCCGTGAGGAGTGGGGCGTGCAGAGCTGTGCCAGACACAGGCCAGCAGCTGTGCCACCAGAGGGTTTTGGTTCCTGCCCAGGGCAGCTGGTGCATCTCTGCCGTGAGTGCCTCCCCTTGCCAGGTGCCCATGGACAGCAGGTGCAGGGTTCTGCAAGGGGCATGGAACAGGGTGGGGATGTCTGCTGGCAACAGAGTGCAGCGGAGAGCAAACAGTCCAGGATGGTCCTGGAGTGTGTGACAGAGAACTCCTGACACAGCTGGTGACTGAGGCAGTGAGGGAAGGCACTGCTGGGCCTGCTGTTTGTGAGGAGAGAATGGCTGCTGGGTGACAGGAGGGCTGGAGGTGGCCTTGGGCTCAGGGATCACAAAATGCTTGTGTTTGGTTCCCAGAGAAGGAACGAGAGATATTGGGGAAGTGTTGATGTGCAACAAATTGTGAATTTTTTAAGCTTTACCAGGCAGTGCTTAGTGGTACCTTCCCTCACACCAATGGTTAATGTGTGCAAGTGGATGTCTTAGCCTTGAGAATAAAGACAGTGGGCCTACTGAGGAGGTAGCTGCAATGCATTCAAGGAGAAGAAGGCTCTTAACCATGGGAGGAGAATTTGAGGAATGGGTTGTTCACCACATGACCACCAGAGACCCTCAAGAGACCCCTACTCTAGATGTCAGTAATTTTGGTGAAGTGATTTAAACATGTCAAATACTTTGGGAGAATGTTTAGCATGTGAGTTTGAGCAAAGTAATGAATAAAAGTAATGAAAGTAATGTCTTAATTCCATGGATACTAACACATGGGTGTGCATGTTTCAGGGAAGTGATTCCTCACACAACCAGCACTGAAATAAAGTAATGCCTCTTTTCTCATACTGAGCTGGCATTGTGGATCGGGCCCTGCTTGGTAACTTTCATTTTGGTCATTTATATTGAAGCATAAAGAAAGGTTGAAATGAAATCTTTTCCAGCTGTTTCCCTTTGGTTTACCTGTTTGAGGGTTAAAATTCTGTGCTGCAGGTGTGCTGGGTGTGTGCAGAGTAGTGCAGCCCCAGAAACACCTTGGCTTGCCCACAAGTTGTCATGCCTTGTTGCCGGGTGTGCCCAGCTGTGGCAGGAGAAGGAGCCCGCAGCGCAGTGGGCACCATGCCCTGCCCAGCCAGGGCTCTCTGGCACAGAGCAGCAGCAGCGCCAGCACCGTTCATCCCGCTCCTGCCTTGGCTTCCCCTGGCACACAGAAGCCTCTGGAAATCAGCACCGCCAGTGGCGTTCCCAGCTTGGAGCAGCTGCTGCTGGCGGGCAGATGCTGCCAGTTCGACTGCTGCCACAGGGGAAGAAAGGCAGAGATGTACCCGCACCGGAGCCCTGGGCATGTCCAATAAAGGTGCAAATATGTGGGGAGATTTGTTAGGAAGCATTTCAGCTGTGATGCCAACAGTGGCTTCTCTCCTGGTTCTGTGTGTTCTGGGGGAGTAATGCAATGGTTGGCTCTGACAATTAAGAAGCAGATGTTATGTGGATGTTCAAATGTGTAATGATGGTATTGTGATATATCCTCCCATAGTCCTCTTTCCCGTCCCCCTTGTAATAGCCTTGGTAGTCAGGGCATTTGAGGAGGGCTGGCTTGTGACCAGCAGGCAGGGTGTAACAACACCTGACCTCCAGTCAGGATGCAAGAAAGTAATCTCCACCAATGGGCAGCAGAGAAAGAGTTGACTGACAAAACTTTTGGAGGGGCTAAGGGTATAAAAGGCAGAGCATCCTTTTTGTAGATGAGCACATGGCTGCTAGTCACAGAGACTCCCAATGCTGCAAGTTTTCCTTAGTCAGTCCTTTGTTAAGGTTTACTAAACCTTTAAAAGTGAGAGTCATTTCTCACATGTGCAATGCTGTGGACCATTTTCTTGGCCTGTTTTCCTTTGCTTGAGGCCCATCTGAGTGCTCAGCTGGGGTACAGGCTGTAGGTCCTTGGGGCACTCCTGGAGTTCCTCTTGGATCCCTGAACAACAGGGTTTGGCCCATGAGGGGATTTTTTGCTGCTTTGTGACAGATGAGAATTTCCCAGGCTCTTTTGTGTTTGCTGTAGGGAAGGTTGGTTATTGCTTTTCATAAATTCACAGACCAACATGGAGCGTTTGCTTTGTGATGTCAGGGCATGGTTGCCACATCGTCATAGTGGCATCAGAAGGTTGCCTTGGTGCACGGAAGGCCTGAGTGTCAGAGCAGCCCTAGGCCTTGCTCGCATCAGGAGAACCCTCCTGGTTTGAGCATTGGTCAGTGGGCAGCTGCACTCTGACAGGACACTTGTTTTTCTAGTGTTGGAGAAAACTTGCACAGCACTGGGACAGTGATCCACCATCTGGCCACAGCAGCTTTTGCTGCCTATGGTGTTTGTTTTTCCTCATATTACGTTGCACACTTTGTTCGTAAGTAGAGTTTTCCATTCTACTTCGGTAAGGATGTATCCTAACCTGGCTTTTGTATGTCTTCCTGCTCTTTCTTGGTGGCTGAGTTTCTGATTTTGAAACAGAAAGAGCATTAGAGTGCCAGTGGTTTGGTAAAGCTCCTGTCAAGAGGTTCAGCTAAAAAGGGGGTGTCTGTAGCCACAGGAGCAGCATTTGCAGGGGAACCTGCAGTGCTACCGTTCCCTCCACGGGAGAGTCTGTGGCAGCAGAGTCTGTCATTTCCTCAGTTTGCTGGGACAAGCAAGACACCTTTGAAAATGTAGACTGGCAGACCTTCTTTAAAGCCTTCCAAAAACTCTGCAGTTGTTCCCAGAATTCAGAGAAAGCGTATTTCTTTTTAAATTTTGTCATGAAAGGATTTTACTAACTTGACCTTTTACTGAGTGCTAAAATAGTTGTTCCCTTTGAATGGAAGTGCTGCTGTGCTCTTCGGCAATAGAACTGCACCACCTGCAGGGGGACTGTGGGGAAGCTTTTCTGGGCAACGGTTTCCTGCAAGTTAATCAGAACAAGTGCATGACACTGAGTGATAAAAAAAAAGAGTACCTGAAGGAGAAAATTTCAGAAGCTGTCTTATGTGTTTGGTAGAACAGGAGCATTGAGTGTTAAAGAAAAACACTTTGCATTTGCTTGATCATATTTGAATTCATTTACTGGCTAAACTGGCTGCAGTGTGGGCACAGCCAAGAATATTGTCCTGATCTCTTGCTGGCTGTGTGAATGAAATGTGTCTCCTGGAGGGATGTTGTGAAACAGGAAATCATCTCTGTTTGGGTTGACTTGTTCTGTGGGATTCAGCAGCCCAGGCAGTTTTCTGACAGCGTCTGGTTAATTTTCCCTTCCCACTACAGGACAACTGAAGCATGTATTTAGCAGTGCTAAAGATCCTGAGGTGAGTGAGAAAGGAACATTTCATGTTCCTGGTGTTTAAGAATTGTAGAGGAAGATGTGAGCTTGGCCAGTAGCAGTAGACTGTACAGGGCCAGCTAGGAAGGCCGAAAGAAAATCCATATTCCTGCCTGTAACAAAAATAATAAGGGCAGAGATAGATATTTTTAAATTTCCTTCTCAGAGTTTAAAGAACTAAAAACCTAGTTTTGAAAAGAGAACGATGCTTGCAGACAGCAGATAGGGAAAATTTAATTAAGAGCAATTTCCTGTACAGTTGAATTAGATCATTTCAATTTAAACAGAGTGACTTAGACTCCTATTCTTACCAAACTTTATGATATCTGCTTGGAACATGAGGTGGTAGAACAGGAAGGCCATCTTGCAATGGTGCCTGCAGTATCTGAAGTGCAATGGGCACCTTTGTGGCTGGGGAGCTGCGTGGGCCAAAAGGACGCAGGGCTGGCGGCCTTGAGCAGCTGAAGATGAGGCAGCGTGTGGCCAGGGGGCCAAGAAGGCCAAGGGCACGGTGGCTGTGCCAGCAGCAGTGGGGCAGCAGGAGCAGGGCAGTGAGCGTGGCCTGTGCTGGGCAGCGCTGCGGCCACAGCTGGAGTGCTGTGTGCAGCTGTGGGCCCTGGGAAGCAGAAAGTCATGGAGGGGCTGCAGCGTGTGCACAGAAGGACATGGGAGCTGGGCAAGGGGGGGCAGCACAAGGCCAGTGAGGAGGTGCTGAGGGAGCTTTAGCCTGGACAATGGGGGCTCATGAGGGACCTTCAGGCAGACTTCCATAGATCCCTGCCTTAGATCCATAGAGCCAATGCTCAGCACAAGGGCTGTTTCCCTGCCAAACATCCCTTCACTGCATCCAAGTGCTTTAGACACTGGAGTGGGTAACACTTTAATATTTTGTTTATTTGTTTGTTTGTTTGTTTGCTAGAAGAAGCCTTGTGTAGTTTCTCCTTCTCCAGGGAGCTTTTTCTCAATCTTTCCTGCCCTTTTTCAGCACTGGCAGAAACACATCGCTTTCAAGTTAACGGCTCCTGTGTCTTTTGGCAGCCCAGGGCATCAGTGTGTGTTGTGTTTGGGAATTGAGCAGGAAATCAATTGCATTCCAGCTGGTGCTCAGAGATTAGAGGAGCTGGGAGGGGCTGGGCTGCATTTCTGATTCCAGCCACTTCAGCACCATCAGTGTGGTCGAGTCCAAGAGAAAAACTTGCCTGAGCACACATGCACAAAGAGTGCAGTTCCCAGAAATGCTCTGGGTCTGATTGCATTCCATAATGACCCACACGCTCCAGATTCCCAAAGACTGAGGGTTACTGAAGGAACCGGAGAGCAATCTCGGGATTGTAGTTGAGCGGGGCACTGGCTACCAAGTTCTGATGTGTGTAGCAACAGAGAGGACAATAAAGAGGGATTTCAGTAATGAGATCTGTCTCTCTATCTATCTATCTATCTATCTATCTATCTATCTATTTAACATTTACATAATTGAATCTTCCTGGCTCTGGTCCAAGGCAGTCAGAGGTGCAGAGCTCACCTAAAGCATCCCTTTCTGGAAAGAATTAGAGACATGTTCCCTCGACCAATTCTGAGCAGGCAGAGATGTTTTCCCCTCCAGATATGCTGGTTTGTTTCCCCTCAGAGTTGTTTTCCTCCTCTGGCCTCTTCTGCCCTCAAGTCCCCAGTTAATTCTTTCAATTTCTGCCTGTCCTAGAGACCTGCAACAATTCCATGTTTAGGTGGTGTTTGGTGACTCTGGTCACACATGCTTTATGTGACACCTGGTTTCCTTCACTGGCATCCCCAGGGCTGCGTAAGTGCATTCATTCATGGGGCCTTAGGAGAGTCTTCTCTTTCCCTCAGCAGCAGCAGCAGCAGGGAGCGGTGGCAGGGTCAGGACGAGGAGGAGGTGGCTGTCCTGGCCCTTTGCTCCCGGGCCCCAGGCCAGGAGGGCTCTGCCTTTGCATTGTAGTTCAGGACATGTATTTTTTGGTCTATACTTTCATGATTTTTATGAAAACATGCATTCATATCTTCATATTTTTGTGGTTTTAATTATTCATATACCTAAACACTCCATTTTAAACTCTTGATTTATTGCAGTTGGTAATTTTGAGGTAGTATATTTTAAAATGCCACAAAACAACACCTTTTGGGTAGTTTTCCTCACTCTTAAAAAAAACCCCCATAAGCCATTTTAGTCTCTGTCTCTCCAAATTGGTTCATATCGGCCTATTTTAAATCAGGGCTACAATACTTTTATAGGATTGAGAGAGCTCCAATTAAATGCACACCAGTGATTCCTCTTGTGGAATATCATGGCCCCACCGTAAAGCTTCTATTTACTTTTTTTTCTTCATTAGCTCAACTGCAAACACACATTCAGTTGCAAACTTACACAAGATGAGCAAAATCAAAATGATGTGAGGGGCCTTTGAGAGCTCCTTGCTGATCTTTCTGCTTCTTCGGCTGAGCAAGGCTCTGATCTAGGCAAAGAGATTGCACTTAGTGCTACACAACCATTTGGCTGGAACTTGCTGATTTCTAGGAACAGCTGGAGGCCTCTCTCTCCCCAGGATGTTTTGGCTGAGCCAAGCTTTGCTGGGTTTTGGCTGCAAATACCATTGCCCTTGCTTTCTTCTATCCACAAGTAAGTGGATGACCATTGCCCTTGCTTTCTTCTATCCACAAGTAAGTTTTGACCATGGCTGGGCAAAAACTGCCACGTGGGCCATCTTCCAAAGGCACTTTGGTCTGGAGTTTGTGAATGAACGAGAGCCTCATCCACTTCCAAACCACATGAAAAAAATCAGGAAAGAAAACTTCCCATCCTTAACAAACAACTGACAATTCACAAGTGGATCTAGAGCTTCTTTACGCAATGAAAAGGAAGGCAATCTTCCAATGCAGTTGTGCTTTCGGGAGTTTTTCTTCTGATTCCAACTCCCAGCTGGCACTGGAAAAAGTCACGTCTCTGCAAGTGTCAGTGTCTTCTGTCTGCCATCAGTTGTTTTGCTGCAACAATCAGAACAGGCATCAGGCTGAAGAGAGGCTCAGCTGACGCTAGGAACAGGAGCTGCCCCAAGGAGAAAAAAGACATGAACTTTTACCTCCCAAACCCATCTCCCCAGAGGCTCAAGTAGGATTCCTCTGGTTCCCAGAAATACAAAGAAATAGGGCTGAGAAGACCCTTTGCAGCTATGTGTTCATGCCCAAGACTTTGCTGATGCCATTTGGGTTTTGCCTTTTTTCTTTTCTGTCTTTTCTGTATACCTTGCACATCAATTTAGAGCTCTGTAGGCTACTCGATTTGTGACTACTTTTCCCAGTCCTTTTCCATGGCCTTTGCCTAAGCAGAAAGACAAACTTCCAGAGCTCCAAGCGCCAGGGGGTAGAAGGCCCCAGTGTTATCTTGGTTCTTCCTTGGACAGACCCCTGCAGGGAGCTGGTGGACTCACCATCCCTGCAAGCCTTTGAAAGAAGACTGGATGTGGCACTCGGTGCAGTGCTTTAGTTGAGGTATTAGGCCACAGATTGAATTCGATCATCTTGAAAGTGTCTGTCTTCCAAGCCAGGGATTCTGTGATTCTGTGACTGAGGCAGCTTTTCCTGCAGCCCTGGAAAGGGCTGCGGGGGCCCTTGGCCAAGGACGGGGATCAAGACTCATGGAAAAGAAGCAAAGGGCTCAAGGCGAAGGCTGACAGGGCACTGCTGCCACAGCCCGACCCAGAGCGAGCCTCATGTCCTCCTCCTCAACCTGCGCCCTCTGCGCTGCCCTTTGCGGCGCCGGCGGCTCCTCTCGCTGCGGGGCTCCAGGGCGTGCTGGGGGCCGGGCCCTTCGTCTTTGGGAAGCGCCGGAGCCTCGGAGGCGAGCGGCTGCTGCTGTGGCCGGCAGGGGAGAGCTGCGGCTGCGGCCCCGGGCACGGCGAGCTGCCGCTATGGCCGGCTCCTGCCGCGGCTCCTGCCTCTGCTCCAGCCTCTGCCCCTGCCCTGTGCGCACAGACACGGCCGAGGGCTGCCCGGCAGCTCCGTGCCGCTCCGCAGCGGGCCCGGCCGGGCTGCTGCTCTCTGCGCCCTCTGCCCGCCGCTGCCGGCCCCGCTGCGCTCCCGCCTGCCTCTGCCGCAGCCGGGCCCGCACGGGAGGCAGCACATTGCGGCCGGCTCGGAAAAGCCCTGCCCGCAAACCGCCCGCCACGGCCTCGGCCTCAGGGCACAGGCTGCCGGCGTCCTCGCAGCTGCGAGCCGGCCCGGGCCGCCTGCCGGCCTTGGCCGCAGCTCCCGCCTGTGTCTCCATGGCCGTGGCTGCTCCGCACAGCGGGCTGAGCACAGCCAGCGCCAGCAACAGCTCCTCACGGGCCCAGGCCCTGGGCGCTCCGAGCCCGCCCTCCCCCGAATCCCAGCCCTGAGGGGCTTGGCGTCCCAATGCATCCCCTGGGGACAGCAGAGTCGGCCGCTGAGCTCAGCCCATGGTGACACCACCAAGTGACCAATGGAAAATCCACCAAATCCTCATCAGAGACAAGAGAAAACTCCCATGGTGCCTGACAGCCTGAAGCAACTGCCAATTCCAGATCATTCCATCCATGTAGGAAAAGAGGCTTTTGCATTAAAGCAGAAAAGAGTTATCAAAAAGGAGGGCAGGAACAAACAACAAAGTTTTTTGGACTCATGCTTCTTGTGTCTGTTAGAAAGGCCAAGAAAATGCACTCCTTGCTCTTCTGACACAGCCCTCTCTGTTCATGATGTGGGACAGCGAGTGCTGATCATGTGCAGGAGCTGATGCAAGGGACAGGGACGAGGATGCAGCAGGCACAGTGCCAAGCTGACAGAGGGATGATCTCTGCCAGTGGCACTGAAGAAGAAGAGTTTGCATACAGCACAGAAAATGGCTCTTTGTTTCACCTCTTCTTTCAGTGCTGCTAAGAATATAGCCTGGAGCAAGCTGGGAACACCAGAGCATGGAGCCCTTTCCAGGCAGGGCTGCATCAGACACAAACCAGCAGGGGACTGAGGAGCCCCTGGGGTGGCAGTGAGCAACCTCGGGCTCTGCTCACTGCTGCTGGCATTTTCTATTGAACCATCTCCAAGGACTTCTGTTGTGCTCTGTATTTTTAAGGGTTTTCCCCCTTGGTTTGTTTTTTGTTGTCTCCTGCACCTTTTTTTCTCCATATTTTCCTATCCTGTTAGCAGCAGCCCTTGTCCAGAACTGGCTCTAAAATATCAGCAAAGTAGCTAGGAACAACAATGGGTGGAATCCTGCGGCTCAGGAATTCATATGCCAGAGCCCTGCCTGTGCCTCATGCTTTGTCAGGACCTCCTTCTCTGTGCAAAACTAGGGATTAGTGGAGTTTTTTTGCTGAAGACCTCCTGAGAAGCAAATGTTGTGCTAAGTGTCAGAGGAAGGAGACCCAGACACCAGTTGGTTCATCCAAGTCCAATTTATTGATCGAATACGGCGGGTTAAATATAGTTCTTAATAAGCTTCATACATATTGCAAAAGTTGAGCTCCGGATTGGTTAGTTACATATCAACAACTACACCTACTTCTACATTCTTGTGCTTATTCTTCTGTTACATTCTGCAGATATTCAGGACTAATCTCACCTCCCTTTCCTCATGTTGCAGCAAGGTCATCCGGCATTCTTGCCTGTCAGCAGTCACTGAATCAGAGACTGCTGACCTCCCTCTTTCAGCTTAACCAGTGACATTATGTCAGTATGGCCTTTCTCAGCTAACCAACTCTTAATAAAATCCTCCACATTTCCCCCGTTTTCTTCTTGAGCAAGAAGACTAGTCTGCATTTTTGCTATCATACAACTGACCATGTTTTGAATACAATTAAAGACACAAGGCAAAATAAGCAAAAACAGTAAAACTACACCCAGTAGTCCTATAGCATAGATCACAAGGTTCCTCAGCCATGGCCCAAGTCCTAAGTTTTTAAGCCGCTCATCAATTCCTAAACCTTCTTCTTCCTTGAGATTGTGAAGTTCTTGTTGCAGTTCTTTTATCTTAGTGTGAATGGACACCGAATGATCAGACAGATTCATGCAACACATTCCCTCAAACTCTTCACATCCATGCCCTTGTGCTAAGAGCAAAAAATCTACAGCAGCTCTATTTTGCAAAACAGCATGGTTAACACTCTGCACATCTGCAGTTAACATGTCTAGAATTTGGGATGTCTTGTTCAGCTCATTTTTTGCCCAGCACCCTAATTGCTTTGCTAAATTTATAGCCTTATTGGCAGATCCTCCTGGTAAAATAGTTGAAACTACTACTTGCCTGAATGTACCCTAAAACTTTGGGTCTCCTATCTGGCTGCAGTCCAAGTCATGTATACTACGCTTTTTCCTGTTTGATGTTCGACTGAGCTGCATTAGCAAGGACACATTAGGATGAAACAAGGACAATTTTCCCAAATAACAGGGTCCACCCTGTGGCTTAGCTGGTACACCATTCCACGCCCTGTCTCCACAAATTAAAAATATCCCTGTAGGTAATTTCATTGGTGCCGTGATTTTTGTACTGTTACATTGACTGTAATACTGTGGAGAGAATTCACTCAAATTCAGGGATGAATCTAAGGTGGCCCATGTTTCTTTAGGTTGATTTAAATTTTGAACATACTGGCATTTGCACTTCCAAAAAGATCCAATTCCTCAGGAGGAGAATGCAAAGAGGTGTTAAGTGATTGGATTAGTAAGCATTGGCGATAGCCATCACTCTGACCTGCAGTATACCCTTGCTGCACTGGCAATGTGATGTTTGACATGTTAGACATACATAAAGTTCGATTATTTATCAAACCGCAAAATTCTCCTGGAGACCACACCGGAAGTCCTACCAGGCATGTTCGAAATGGGTTAGTAATTCCTCCATGACTAAGACAAAGCGATGATTGATTAATTTGATTAGCAAGTGTTACCCATAAATTCTCTCTTGGCTGACTAAAATGCGTTATTCCTACTGCTTCACTTGCTACAGCATTGAGCAATATAATAAAAACAAACCTCATTTTTCTTTCTGCTTTCTCTCTTTTTCCTTTCTTCGTTGTCTTTTCCCTGGTTTGTTAGAATGTCTATTGTAAGGCTGAGTCAATTTCCGAATACACTGGTCTAATTCCAAATCAGCATCCTTGCTTACAGGTATAGCGTGAGGTAAGTTTAAAGGCAAATCAGCTTTACAGCGAGCTGCTATGATGCGTGAGGATGTAGTAATTTCAAGCTCCCTAAGTACTTGCTGTAATTTTCACCTTATATATGCTATGGCCACTTGTTCTGTACTCTCACAAAGTTGGAATCCTGACCTTCCTGGTAGACCAGTACTTTGCTTAAGAGCTCTATACCAGGAAGAATATCGAATCCACTTCCCAAAACAAGAGTGACACCATAAAATTCCTACTGTCCTCTGTGAATACCAATAAACCTTATTGCAATCAGCACAATGCAAAGCTACCCAAGCATAACACTTATCATTATCCTTTTTGCAAACATAACAAGGAAGTGTATATAGGAAAGGATCAGTATTAAAATTTGTCTGTGTGATCCAATCCAACCAGTTCAATGGTGGTGATTGCAAAGCCTCTTCAGCTTTCTTACTATATACGGCTACCAATTCAAGCTCCTTCTTTAATGCAAAATGTATCTTATCTCGTAATCGCTGTTCTTGTTCTTCAACACCTATAGCATGCCACGAAGCAGGGTCCCATGGAGCTACATCATCCCACAAGGCAGGGTCCCATAGATGTGAAATTGCCCTAATCATAAAAAACTAATTAGCAATCACTAATAGCCTTATTTAGATGAGGTCGTTCCCTATCTTACCTTCTTTTTCTTATCTGTTTTCAGTTTTGCTGCTCCTAACTTTACTGGTCCTGTTACTTGCAAACTTAATTTTTTCAACTTTTCAATGCAGCAGTCTAGTGCTCTTTCAGGATTCCTTCTGAAGTGTCCTACAATAGAACGTTGCGTTAAAGGTACTAATTTTCTACACCTTACAGAGACTATACGTGATTTACTTTGAACCTTAATTCTATTTGCAACACATTGTACTTCCCATCGATAATAAGCAAGAATTTTCTGTTCAGGAGACTCATAAAGATTTAAAGCTATATATGCATTTTGCCCTGTTTGTCTCCTTAATTCATCTTGCCAGCTTTTACCCCACGTGACACCATAAATCCCATAATAATGATTGTTCTAACCAAAAAGTTCTATCACAACCCCCACAACGTAGGGCTATCCAGGCAGCACAATGTGGATCGTGACAGTCAAGGCAATGTTCCTTTGCTGGATTTGTTAAACGAAAAGTTGATAATGAGTCAATAAAACCAATCAGCTCCTGGGCCGTCCGATAGTGACGTGTCAGTGCTCTGTCCACCGCTTTCAAGTGTCCCTTCAACTGTAACAGTAGTGGTCGTAGGACTAGAAGCAGTTTCTTCCTCAATCACTCCTTGTCCTCCTCCGTGAGGTGGTCCACCAGAGGCTGTATCAAAAACAGGTTTAGTCCACTTAGCAGGCACCCACAAAGGTCCTGTAGGTGAGGAAACACAAAGATATCCCCGACCCCAGTATAATACTTTTGCAGGTTTTTCCCATAATCCTGTAGTCGGGTTTTAATTTCCTGACCTGACCTCGGATGATGTTTAATTGCAGGAGGGATATCGTCTTCCCCAAAAATACATAAATGATTGATCACATACAGAACCTTAGCTAAGCATGATTGTGGGTCTGTTAAATCTTGATGCTTCTCAATATACTGCTTAAGGGTACCATTTGCTCTTTCCACTATTGCCTATCCAGTAGGAGAGTGTGGAATACCTGTCACATGCTTAACAGACCACTGATTCAAGAATTTCTGGACCCTAGCACTCACATAAACTCGACCATTATCCGTTTTGATACTCTTTGGGACTCCCATAACAGCAAAACAACTTAACAGGTGCCTGATAACATGTATAGCTTTTTCTCCTGCCTGAGCCGTAGCCCATATGTAATGACTATATGTATCTATAGTGACATGCACACACTTAACTTTACCAAATCTAGCTATATGTGTAACATCCATTTGCCATTTCTCATTTATTTCTAAACCTCGAGGATTAACTCCCATGCCTAAACCTATTCCACCATTATGATAACTACATGTTGGACATGCTCTAACAATAGCCTTAGCTTCTGACAAACTCAGCTCAAAGTGCTTTGCTAATCCCTTTGCATTTTGATGATATTTACTATGTGCTTCTCTGGCCAATGTATGCTTATCAATAGGACAAGAGTTATCAATGGGTAGGGTAACCAATTTATCTGCACCTTCATTCCCTTCTCCTAAACCTTCCGACCATTTATGACTCCCAATATGAATCACAGAATACACTGCATTTCTCTCTCGTAAAGCTTTCCTTAATTGTATCAATAACTCATACAATCGTTTATTATTCACTTCCTTAATTGCTGCTTCCTCTATTCGTCTGACTACTCCTGCGACATACATAGAGTCTGTGACCACATTTAAAGGCTCCTGTAAGTTGGACACTGCCCATACTACTGCTAACAATTCCAAAGTTTGTAAGCTATCTGCAGGGTCTGCTGTGAGAAGTTGATGCTTCCATTGTCCTTTTTCTTGCCAGGTGACAGCAGCACACCTTGATTTCTTTCCTGCATCTGTAAAAGCTGTAATAGCTCCTGTATCCAATAATCCATAAAGGGTTATGCTTTGATGCCCATGGGTAATTTCCACTTTTTGTTTTGGTCTATTTTGTAAATCCACAGTTAAAAGTGTAACACCAGTAGAGCCAAAACCCTTTTCATCCCACGTTGTCCAGTAAATGATGGTATACCAGATGTCATTTGTGATAGTGGTATTAATTGTGCAATGCGTTGTCCTTTTGTTATTTTAATAGAAGGATAAAGGGTGTAAACCATGATTTGTATTTCCCCTGTATAATCCGCATCAATAACACCAGGTAATACAAATAATCCCAGCATAGTTATTGAAGAACGTCCTAATAACAATGCTCCACATCTTTATCCATTTAATATAAGAGGACCCTTTACTCCAGTTTGTATCCTCTCAGGCCGGTTCGTCATTAGTGTGACGTCTACTGCTGCTGATAAATCCAAATCGAGGCTCTCTGCTGTTGCTGGTTGCAGACAGGAGGTGACAGCGATGTTGCGTTGGCAGCTGGTGTCTCCGATGTCACGGCGGCTACTTGTGTCTGGGCACGTATGTCCCTCATTGCCGCATCAGTAACACTTGATGAATGGTCTCGAACCTCCTTGCATGAATGCCAGTGACCCACTTCGGAGAGGAGCAAGAGCAGCTAACACCTGATTTTGAGCAGCTAACACCTGATTTTGAGTAGACTCTGCTTGCTTTTGTAACCCTAATCCTAATTCCTTTAAAGCTTCTGCTATAAATGCCTGTGAAGCTGTTGGCATTAATGCCATTCGCTCTAATGCCTCCTCAATGGTCCAATTTGCCCTTAAAGTAGCTAACACTCTTGCATTTGCCTAACAGGTTCACTTTTTACTCCAAACTGACTAACCGTAGAACGTAACTGGGCTAACAACTTCCAATCTAAGGGAGTATATTGTGCTATACTATGTGTAAGGTTCCCCTGTGCATCATACTGTGGTGTGTATGTGACCGGACATGCAAGATTAGAAGCTACTTCCACCGCCTCGCCATCCCCCATTTGCATTACTTCTTTTGCCAAAGCAGCCCAAGCTTCCCTCCTCTGTTTAGCCATCTCCCCCCATAGATCACGGTGTGCCCCTGGGATGGGATCTGACTCTTTAAGGGTGCTATGCTGCTGGCACTTCGGTACAGACACCGAGTTCTCGCATGGGGAAGACGGTGGAGCAGGAGCTGACTCGCGCGGGGGAAGCGGCCCCCCCGCTGCTGGAGCTGACAGTGAAACCGGAGTCGACTCCCGCGGGGGAAGCGGCGGAGGCAAAGGTGGCGGCGGAGGCGAAGCTGGCTTGCTCCCACCCCCACCATCCGACCCACCTGAAGCTGGCGGCGGAGGCAAAGCTGGCTTGCTCTTACCTCCACCATCCAACTCGCCCTCCCCCTCTGACAGGAAGGGTGCAGATGGTTCCACTGTATCTAAGGGAAAATTCTCCACATCATTTTGCTGGGGACCCTTAGGCATAAGTATCTGAGTTACAGAAGGTGCTAAGGGATCATCCTCACGACCATACCCTATATTCTTCTTATAAGCTTCTGTTGCCCTTTCTGCTGCCTTTCTCTCAGAGACCTGCTGAAGTAACGTATTATACACCACCCGCCATAACTTGCCAAATTTCTTTGCTGACTTATCATCATCTAACACTGTATCCCACAGGATATCCCCAAACTTTTTCCACTCTGCTATGTCATGAACTGTATGTGGGTTAGCAAAAATCCCTTTAGAATAACCATAAGCTAATAACCCTGGTAATTCCTATTTTAAATCTATCCCTTTTACTCCTCGTCTTTCTAAATATGAGGAGAAGGGATCGTATGTCGCTTGCCTATCCATACCTATATATCAGCACGCACTGTTGCAGCTCTCCAGGCTCCTGCGACACATAGAGACTTGAGTCACCGTTGTGATCCTCAAGGGTGCTTTTAAAATCCGGCACCGTCCCGGCTGCAAGGACTCTCACCCAACTTCCTCGACCGTGGTGAATTTATAATCCAAGAGAGCGAACGTTCAGAGTGCTTGCCCGCATTCTCCACCATTTGTCGGAGGAAGGAGACCCAGACACCAGTTGGTTCATCCAAGTCCAATTTATTGATTGAATACGGCGGGTTAAATATAGTTCTTAATAAGCTTCATACATATTGCAAAAGTTGAGCTCCGGATTGGTTAGTTACATATCAACAACTACACCTACTTCTACATTCTTGTGCTTATTCTTCTGTTACATTCTGCAGATATTCAGGACTAATCTCACCTCCCTTTCCTCATGTTGCAGCAAGGTCATCCGGCATTCTTGCCTGTCAGCAGTCACTGAATCAGAGACTGCTGACCTCCCTCTTTCAGCTTAACCAGTGACATTATGTCAGTATGGCCTTTCTCAGCTAACCAACTCTTAATAAAATCCTCCACAGCTAGGTTTCTCAGGAGTGTATCTGTTAAGTTCATTGCTGGCAAACAGAAAGTAAGGCCAGGGTAGCAGAGCAGCTGGGAGCTGGTCACTCCCTGCAAAGGGCTGGTGTAGGATGTGGGAACACCACGTTCCAGGACGGGCAAGCAGGGTCAATGTGCTCAAGGTGCTGCAAATGAGGTTTGGGTTCACTTAGAGAGTAGTCAGGGCTGGTGAGCACTGCAAGATCCAGCTGCAGTCCCCATCCATGTCCCTTTCAGTGCTGGCTTTAGGGTGTCTGCAGCCTGGATCTAGAGCGCCCTGGGGGGCTCCTGAGGCTGCCTTTGCACTCAGGGTGAGGGTTCACAGGAGCCCCTGAGGCCGGCACTGCGGACCAGGGCTGGGGCTTGTGGCCTGGCAGATGTGGCTCTGGGGGCTGTGACATGCCAGGGCATGGGTCACTGTCACTGCCCTCCGCAGCCCTGGCTAGCTCTGTGATGCTCCAGGGACAATGGCAAGAGTGGGGAACTGGCTAGGTTAGGGTTTTGCCTGAGCCAGAACCTCGAGGCCAAATGCCGAGCAGTAGAGACCCCTGGAGGACCGAGTGGAGGAAGCAGAGGAGGCTCTTCTGCGGCGTAAAGTGCAGCAAATTCGTCACGAGAGGCGGGGGGGAAGGTCCTGCAGGCGAGAATTCCCAAAGGGAACAGATGTTGAAAAAAACCCCAGCATCCCTGTGACCGGATTTTTAAAATCTTTCAAAACAGGGAGTGCACACCATACAGTAACTAATAAGTGACTCTTGGGGTGTGGTTTGAGGGCTACAACAAATCAGAACAAGGGGAGGAGAGAGCGTTGGGACAGGGATTGGATCTTAGGGTGAGAGACAGGGAACTTTCTGGAACAAATGGTAGGGTTTGGGCTGATGGGTGGGGCAAAGGGGCCGGGTTGTCTTGACAGACAGGGAAAAATCTGGTGAGGAGGGAGGGAATTCCTTGAGAGACACTTGGGTAGGAGGACATAACAGAGGGGAGAGACTAACTCTAATAACTCGGGGAACACTTGAACATACCACTATATGACAGAACATTTGACTCAATAAACTACCACACCGCAACACAGAAATCCAGGGTTTCGGCAGCTGAGAGGTGGCACTATTAGAATCCGCAGCAGCTAGTGAAAGCCATCTCTCTCCTTCAGGTTCTTGCTGTGTGGGAAGGTGCTGCAAGTTGTGGTGGCTGCACTCCCCCTTTGCTGGGAGGATGATCTGTACCAGGGCAGAGCAGAAAGCTGCCAAGCAGAACATGCTCAGAGCATTACAGTTCAAAGAATGGCACTGGCCCTGAAGGGCAAAAAGCTTGAAAGCATATAATTATGTGCAGAACCATTGCACAAATTTTCTCTTCTAGAACATGCCCATTTTTGTATACTGTAGATGAATACTCTGGGTTTTATAGAATACATGGGTTTTTTTCTTAAGAGTTTTTGGTAGAACTCTCAAGTTTATTTCTGTTTGTATTTTACATCCAGCATGCATACAGTTTTTTAAATTATTATTATTTTTCTTTAGTAAATAATTAGGGAAAAATACCTAAGCATTTTATAATCTTTTGGGATATGGTGATTAATATTCTTAGAAAGAAAACCTTGTTGAACCCATGTGAAAACATAGAGAGAGGGAAAACAGTATAAAAGTCTTTTAGAAAAGGGCGTGTAATAAGGACTGCAGAACTGAGTAATTCCTCCAAGGGCAGAATTAGCAAGATATAATACCAAGAATACCTACCAAGATATGTGGGATCTCAGCACATCAGTCCTGATGTGCAGAGTCACTGAGATAACCCTTGGGGGGCTCAGAGGTCCTGGAATGTTGCCAGAAGTGTCTGGTGGCTGGACTTTGATCCTGCACAGGAGACGACACCTGTATGAGGATGGGAGGATCTCACGGGGATAAATGGTGAAGGGATAGGTTAATTATAGTGTGAAACACAGGTTTTAGAATTTCAGTACAGGGGGTCTAGAGAAACAAGATGGAGGAATTAGGGCGTGTCCTGTCCTCCTTCTTCTTCTTCTTGGCCTCCATCTTCTGTGGTGGTGGTGGCACTTTGGGATTGGTTCTTACAAAAAGTGCACTTGTCAATAAGGGTGAAAGGTATTGGGGAAAATAGGTAAATATCTTATACGTAGTTTTGGGTATAAAGATAAGTGACCACCCCGAGGGCACTCAGTGTGCTCGTGGCCGACGTGCTGTGCGGACCTCTGTCGGGCCGGGAGAAAATCTTGTAGATAAAAGCTAATAAACACTGAAGATGGAGAAAAAACCTGGAGACTCTTTTCGTCCTTTGGAGCGCGGGCTGTCCCAAGGCCATCCCGAGCCTTTCCAGGCCATCAAAAACAGCCGAGAACGGGACAAAGATACTTCCTTAAACCAAGGGAAATGTGACCTGCAGCCATACGAAGCACAGCCAAAGGAAATGAAAACCTTTGGAAAAGAGGGAATTTTGCCAGTGAGATCAGTCTGTCCGGATAACTGAGGGATGCCCATCAATATTGCACTACATTCCTCAATATTTGCAATGTCTTTTCTCCCAATTTCTGTGAAATGAATAAGCTGCAGTTGTTTACCATTAACTTAAGCTCTTAGGGGAATTACCAAGCACCATGTATGTTTTTCTGTAGCTGAGCCGGACTTGAGTTTCCCAAATCTACAAAGCAGAAGGGAATCACACAGTTATTTGTGCTAATGTTAATGAAGGGTTTCATTAAAGCAGGTGAATGAGAGCATTGCATTGTAAAACTTCCACATGCAAGAAAACAGGAGTCCACTTAGAATAAAACATAGAAGGCTAGCATAACATCAGAACAGGATAAAATGAAATTGCTAGACAGGAACTGATGCATCGGAAATTAGATGTATAATTTCTGATATATCTGCATGCATTTGCAAGGTAAAACAGAAAAGGAAGGGCAGAGATAATAAGGAAGGAAGATTTTAAAATTGCACTGTGCAGAAGAGACACACGAACCACCAATGTGAGCACAGCTGGGAGATTCAGCTTGGAGATGGATTAGAGTGGAATCCATTCACTGAAGGTCTCTGGTGCACATGAGTGCAAAGACTGAGGAAAAAAGGAAAAAAGATTTCTGAAAGCTATTTAGATTCCTGGAAGCATTGTCTAGAGATCTAAAAATCTAAAGCCTCAGAGAATCTGAACCTAAACCATCCCCAAATGGATTGATCAGGTATGATGTGCACATCTCTGCTGTTTTCAGAGTCAATGAAATTGACAATGAGTGGCTGGAAATTAGGAATGCCCACCCAGATTTTATCTCCATTACTTTAAGAACACCTTAATAAGGCACTTCAGGAACTGAACACTGACATTCTCTCCCTGCTCTATTTACTTTACATTTGAATACAGGCTGGTAGAAGGAGAAATCGGGCTTTAATTTCTCCCCAAATTACCTGTTGCACTTTCAGGTTAGGAGTAGATGTAAAATTCAGCTAATCACTCTCTCTATCCATGAATATTCCACTAGTGAACTGACTTACAGACAATCCTTTTCATCTTTTGTACCTTTCTAAATGGTGCCCAATGAACAGGACACTTGCATAAATCTCACAGAAAATCACCAAAATTGCTGAAATTAACTCTCAATTCCATGATAAAAGCTTCTGAGAAAAGGCTTGACAGGATCACTGAACAAACTGAAACTTGGAAGAGAAACACGCACTTCAGCACTGATCAAGGGGAAAGAAAAAGAAATGCTGTAAAAATTCCAAGTGGAAGGTAAGGAGAAACACAGGAAGCAGAGGAAGAACAAGGCCCTGTCAGATGACCTGTGCAAGGTAACTTTGTGCCCCAGCACCGTTAGAGGACATTCCCTGTCATTGGTGCAAGCAGCTGGAGACATAAATGCTGATGGATTTGGGGGCCACAGTCTTGCTAAGTGCAGAGGTGGTTCAATAACGTGACATGAGGGAGTTCCCTCATAGCAACTGGGATGCCAGAAAGAAGTGAGCAGCTCACCACAGCCTGGCTCGCTCAGCTGCTTTTCCTTCTGACCCCCCTGGGGAGGCTCTGACATTTCCTCTTCCCTGATGGAAGTGCAGCTGATGCCAAGGGAAACGTCCCCACACTCACTCAGTGTTCCCTGTGCTTGCCAGATGTCCCATCTGCTGTCCCTGCCCAGGAGAGCTGCTCTGCTCGGGAGGAGGAGGCCGAGCGAGAACCTGGGAACATCGGCGGCTGCAATCCCTCCTGATCTAGTGCTGTTTATGGATGTGTAGTTAGATTTGGATAGTTACAGATATAGGGATATTTACATACACTGACTGATATTTGTATAGGGATATTATGTGTGTATATTTTTACATTGATGTGTGTATATTCATCTGTTTACATACTTGTACAGCTCTGTAGCTGTGCATTTCTATTGCTGGGGTTGTATGGATTTTTTTATTGGTCCATTGATATTTGTGTATTTATAGACAATAAATATTTATAGGTTTGTTATGTTTGTATTATATTGTCATGTTATATGTAATGAAATATGTAATGCATGTTTACATCTCTATATTGTTATGCCTATATAGGTATTTACTTCTATTTATTATGTATGGAGTTGTATAGTTCTAAAATTCTATTTATTTAGTTCTGGATCTGAGTTCCTTTACAGAGGGATATTGCTGTTTCTGTATTTGTATATGGGCTGTACATTTGTAGTAATAAGTAATGAATTTAATTGTTAAACTTCAATTCAGTAACTTCAATATTTGTGTACAGTGAGTTGTTGCAGAGGGTTGCAATAATTTTTTTCACTGAAGTTGATATCTGTATATATTTACATAGCACAATTCTCAGAATAAATTAATTTTATTCATAAATTGATGTTTCTGTGTTTCTATATTGGTAGCACAGGTGTTGCAATTTAAAATAAATTTCATTTTTAAACATAAGTTAATGTTTGTGTATTTGTACATTAGTAGTGCAGGTGTAACTATCTGCAATAAATGCAATGTTTCAACTGAAGTAAGTGTAGATTTGTGCTCCCCAAAGCCATGGGCAGATGTAAATGCTGGAGGATTTTGGCCATGCAAATCTCCGGCCATGCCCAGCACCTGCCCCACCTGCACTCAGGCTGGCCAGGGGAAGCGCAGATTTGGGCTGGCAGCAGAGCCCCATGTTGGCTCAGAACTCGCTGCAGAGGCTGCTGAGA
The DNA here is from genome assembly GCF_028551555.1 of Melozone crissalis. NCBI lineage: Eukaryota > Metazoa > Chordata > Aves > Passeriformes > Passerellidae > Melozone > Melozone crissalis. The sequence goes on along the minus strand of NW_026535940.1, from coordinate 1,015,152 downwards.
AAACTCCGGGGCTCCATGAGCACAGAATCCAAGCAGGAGCCACCCAGGAGGACAAATCCTTCATCCCACGGGCAGCTCTTTAGGAAAGTGCTCCATGTGTCCTCCTGAAGCTCATCCCAGAGACCAGAAGCCAGCAGGGATCCTGAGCCAGCTCTGCTGCCTTTGGCAGCACTTTGGAAAATGAGCTGCAGCAAGGGGGAGGCAGCAGTGACTGTGACTGCTGCAGGCTGGGGATGAAGGAAGGGCCATGCACACAAGTGCTGAGATGCCCCAAAATCCAGAAGGAGGCTGGAGAGCTGGGAATCAACTTGGCATTTCAGTGCCAAGCTCTCACAGGCACTGAAATGATGGAATCCCTTTGTGTGAAGTTATCTGGAAGAACTGACAGGGAGTTGCGGCTAGGATCAGCAGTAGCAGAAAGCAAAAATGTACAAACACTAGGAGATAATCTAATATCTCCCACAAGCAATGGCTTCAAAAATGATCTCATATATTCATTATATTATATTATATTATATTATATTATATTATATTATATTACATTAAATTACATTACATTATATTTTATTATATTATATTATATTATATTATATTATATTATATTATATTAATAAAAATATATAATATATAATATGCATGAAATTTAATGCACATGTAGTTTTGGACAATTTTATTTTTTGATATATATTTTCATTTAAGATACATATTTGAATTAGTCTTTCAGCTTGGGACAGTGAAGGTTTACAACAGTGCAAAACCATCTGCCCACAAAGCAGTCAGCCCCCAGGTGTGTGCATGCACACTCACCCACTGTGCCTGCTCTTCTCAGCATCTCGGGGCTGCTGTTAGCACAGAACTGGGATGAATTTAACTCGACAGAGCCACGAGTGGGGTGTCCAGCTTGTCATGAACACTCACGTGGCAACGAACAACACAGAGCACTCAAACCACATTATCACACGTCATTTCATTCCTGCTGGGCACTGCGGAACTCTAAAAAAGACACAGAAAAGGGGTGGAAAACATTGGCATCATGCTACTGCTGGTATCCTCCTGGAGGAAAATCTGTTGGGTTTCTTAAGGTGGTAGCTTTCCAAAACCTAGGAAAACGGCTCAGCACTGGTAGCCCAATTGTGAATGGTTTTCTTGACTTGGCAAAGCTGGGGTGTTAACAATGGACTCCGTCCTTGGTCCAAATCACCTGCCCTCACCTGCAGACAAAAGTACTATCACCACCATCAGCAGCAGCTACATCAGTCAATTTTCTCAAAAAGCTGTGTTAAACTTGGGAGAGGAAAGGAAAACACATCAGACACTGTGGATTATTGACAAGACTCTGAGGAACAGTTCCAAAGCAAAGGACAGCAGCTTCTCTCTGGGCCACTCCTTGTGCTCCAAGGCAGCCGGGCTGCCCTGGCTGCCCAGGACCCTGCGCCCCGCGGGCTCCTCAGAGCTGCACAGCGGGGAAGCAGCTTTGGGCACCTCAGCCCCTGGGCAGGAGGGGCTGCTTGCTCTTCAGGGCTGCCTGTGGGCAAAAGCAGGGTGCTGGCCTTCTGCCCCTGGCCCTAGCCTGGCCTTGCAGGACTAATCCTGTTCCCTGTCTCAAATGTGCTAATGATAGACCTGGTTGTTTGCAGCTCTGCACAGGTGTGATTTGCACCACAAAATACTGAAGGACCAAGGCCTGAACAACAGACCCTGACTGAAGCCTCAACAACAGGACCTGAGCCAAAGCTGCCCTCTAGATGACCTTCCCAACCCAAAGTTCTATGTACCTGCTCCTTAACCAAGTATTATTATCAAAAGGATTGTTGCATGCATTCACTGGTGAAACACGTCTTCACCTTTCTGCATGAGGAAAATGGACAATGCCACACCTGGCCTTGGTTCCTCCTTGAGCCCTGGGCAGGCCCGGGGAGAAAACCAAGAGGAGAATGACACCAGCTGTGCCCCAGCAGAAGCTCGGGCACATTGCTCGTCCAGCACTGTCGGAGCCGGGCTACTCTCACAGCGCTCTCGGGAGCCTCATGGCCACCAAAGGTGGAGGCACCGCAGGATTTCCCGGTTCCCGGCCGTGGCTCTGCAGGGCTGGGCTGGGACACCTTCCCCCAGCTGATGTGCAGCTCTGAATGAAGGGGAAACCATTGGGCTACCTGGTGATGGATCTTCCTTAATCACCAGAGGCACCCTTTTGTAATAATGCTGAGGTGCATTGCTTAGATTATCCTTTCCTGACTCTTTTTTACATTTTGGCATTACAGTAAATCACACTGTTCCTTCAGCTGGTGTGTCTGCATCTCTGACCCTCTCCACCATCAAAACAAACACACAGCCAGTTTAGCACGAGACCTGCCTCTCTGCCAGCCCATCTCTTGGCAAACACCCCTGGTGGCCATCTCCACAAATGAAATTCCCACTTTGGAACTTCCTTTGCTGCAGGCAGGTGAGAAAAGGAGCCATTCCCAGTTCTGGACACCTCCAGAAACCAGCTGCTTTGAGCAGTCACAACCCTGAAATATCAACCTCCTTCCATAACCTGCCACAGAGAGCTCCCACCAAAAGGCCTTTTGTCTAAGGATACCCACAGAAGAGCTGGAGAAGGGAGCAGTTTGAAACAAAACTGCTTCAGAGTTTAAACCTGCCTTTATCAAATGAGCACACACCAACCTGTCCCAAAGGGAAAGCAGGCAGGAATGAGAAGCTCCTCTCCCACAACCACAAACTCTGTGCTTCCTTCTGTTCCAGCTGGAGAGTGGAGGCATGGGCTGCACCTCACTTTCGGAAGGAGCCCTGGGAGTTGGCCTGGTCTGGGAGGGCAGCAAAAGGAATTCCATAAAAAGTAGGAAAAAATTCTCTTGAAGGAATAGATGATGACAATATTTCTGCAGAAAAGCAAAAAAAGAATAATTGAAGCATTTCAAGAAGTGCCCAGACTGAAATTTGTTTGCCAATACGACAACCCCAAAGTCTCTGTGGTGTGTCAGCAAGCTCAGGAATGAACCTGCAAGGCTTGGATAAACATCATTGGTGTCCGCCCCCCAGAGCACAAGCAGCTCCCCAACAACACTTCAAGACTAAGGGACAAAGCTTCCCCCTTCAGCTCTCCACAGCAGCTCTAGGGAGTCTCTCCCCACTGCAAGATCTCCTTTGTCAGTCTACAGTGACAGGAGTTGGCTGCAGGGGACATTTGCATGGGAACTCTCCCCAGATTGGGGGGAAGAAAAAGAAGAGGTGATTCCTGAGAAAAGAAAAAGGCAACGCTGCTTGGGAAGACACCAGTGAGAGTTTGCTACAACTCTAGGCCCGAAATCCCCTGAAGAAAGCACCATCCATCCATGGGGCAGCACTTTGGCTTTGATATCAATGCTGACAAAATTGCTTCCCATTCCTGCTGCCGTAGCTGACTCCAATTCATGAGCAATGTGCTAACTCTGCCAAAGACAGGCAGACATGGTGAGATAAAAACAGCTAGTCTGCTGAAAAGGAGTCCAAATTAATGTTTTCTAACTCCCCCTTTTCATCCTTTCCGCAGCCAAGACAGAGCAATGTCCTTCCTCTCTGTCCCCGATGGTTACCCAGGCATGGGATGCAGCGTGGGGACAGAGCCTGTCACTGCTCCCAGTGCCCTGCCCTGCCCTTCTGTGCCTGCCTTGCCCTTCCCTGTCCTGCGGGATCCTGCTCTGCTGTGCCGTGCCGAGCCGAGCCCGGCCAGCGGTCACGCATTTCGGGAATGACCCTCCCCTGTGCCGCCCGCCGGCATAATGAACACACCACTTTGTAACTTTGACTAGTTAGAGAGTCTTTGTCCCTGATTTTCAGTTTTAACCATTCAGGGAGCTTTTGTTTTCCCTGACAGTACAGTTGCTGCCAAGGGAAACACACCCAAAGACCAATAGTGACCCAGCCTTCCCTTTGCTTCCCTTTTCCTTCCCTCACTGCTACACAGCGCTCTCATACCAGGACCTCAGTGCTGCCTCACCTGAGCATTTAGAGCTGCCTCCAGGCCCTTCCAGGCTAAGTGCAGGTGCTCAGGACTCTGAGGTTTTCGTAGCTTCTTGGGAGAAGGTGTTTGCTTCATCTGGACTTCTTGGGGTTTCATCGGAGGAGCCAGGCACAGGCAAATTTCATCTCCACTGTGAGCTCTTCATTCTGCTTGTTCCCATGAAGCTTAAATGCCAACCTGAGCTCATAGTTCCTCTGGTTCCCGTAGACCATCACAACCCTTCCATGGCCTCTCCAGAGAGGAGCAGCTGCACATCTTCAGAGCAGCAGTTGCCAGCCCACATCCTATCAGGGAGGGAAAGAGTTTCTACCCATGCTTTCCAAGCAGGTCCTGGTTAATGACCCTTTAAAGTGTTTTCCTGCAGTGCTCTATCATGGGTAGATCTCAAGTGAGAATCAGGTAGAAAGGGTCAAGTCACCTAGGAAGGGGGACCTTGAAAACAGAAAGATTCTCTGCCTGATTTTCCTGTCCTTGCTGCAGATTTCGATGGTGTTCTGGGCATTTTGCAGACAGCCTCTCTGTAGAGGTACAAGGGCAAGGTGGAAGATACTGCCTAACAAATGGTCAGTGTTAGGTGCACTCTCCTCTTTCTTTGAATGAAGCCAAACTAGGACTCTGATAGGATATTGCAGATGATTAAGACTGTCTGCCCTGCAAATCAAGCCATGCCATTTGACACTGGCAGGGGGCTATGTAGAAATCACGAATCGGCCAGGGCTGCTGAGGAACGCGCCTCGAACTGTTCGTTTTCCAGCATCAGTCTCATTACATGGTTATGACAATGGGAAGATGCCAGCAGCTCACATCCCAGGCAGCAGACAAAGAACTTAATGTTACAACTTACTTGATAAATTTTTTGACCAATCACACAAAGCAAAAGCTTTTTGACAGTAGTTCTATCCAATCGCCATAAGCACATGTTCCATTGGTTAAAACAATGCTTGCTTATTTCGAATACAATACCTACGTGTAAGCCTTAAAACACAACGCACTGAGCTCCATTATTAAGCTTCAACCTTCCTAATATCTTGCTAGATAAACTTTTCTGTAGCTTAGAGAGTTATTCTAGACCAGCGTTAATGCACAGACCATTGTTCTATTTGTCTTTGCTTTTCTGCAGTTTAAATAATTTTTCTGCTGACCTATCTCATGGCTGCTGCTTGGCTCTAATCACAGTTCTACTGTATCTGAGACCTGCCTATTGCAGCTTTCCCAAAACCCTCTAATTTTGTGGATTCCCTCAGAGGACTCAGTGTCAGAGCCTCTGGAGAAGCGTGGAGGGCAGGGCTCAGGCAGATTGTGCCAGTGCAGCATTTGAACTAAAGGCACCAGGAAGCACCAAGCCTGCAGAGAGGAACTCAACCCTTCCTCATCTCCCTCACTGCCAGAGGCAGGCTCAGAGCAGCCATCTCACAGCTCTCTAAACCAGTGGGGGCTCTGTCCTTACCAAGCTCCTCGGGCTCCTGGGAATTTTTCCCTCAGCTCTCGGTGCCATGCAAAGCTCCCTCTGCTGCAGCTCAGTCCACAGGCTCCCCTCCTGAGGACTCAGGGGCAATATTAGTCTTCCCCTTGAAAGAGAAACAGAAAGGAAGAAACCCTTCTCACCACTTACACAAAACACCTGGTCCAACAACTCCATGGCTCACACACTTAATCCCTTGTTCCTAACAAGAACTCTGGGCCCCAAAGCCCTTCAACAGTCAGAAAAATTTGACTTCTCAAACACAGTCCAAAAGCTGTCAAAGCTGACAGTGACAGTGTTGAACATGGGGGTGACACTGAACACATGGAATGGCTGCTAAGGAAATCAATTGCTGCTCTGTTCTCTAAGGTTGCATGTCTGACAGCACTAACATCAGTCATCATGTCACTAATTGCAATGGAAGTAGCACTGTCTTCTTTCTTCAGCCAACACCGCAGTCGGTGTAATGGTTTCAATGCCTCGCCCGAGGCAAGTTCATGTAGAAATAAATTTGATGTACCTCATTTTGCAGGGCCCTAGGGTCTGAAATTGCTATTAAAGTTTTCTTTATAATGATGGGCAAATCTTTTTTCTCTGTGTTTTCTCTTGATGGCTTTTTTAACACTAGGTGCTCTCACAGTGAGTTGTCTGATGCTACATGGGCCACATTTAATTTTTGAGGGAATGTCCTGCCAGGCTCTATCTTCACATATGAGCCAATATTCTATTGCTAATTGTCATGGGGACTCATCTAGGTCATCTACTCTTCAGCAGTTTCACCCTTAGGGGGCACTGGGGTAGTACAATTGCACCACAAACTTGAGTATCTGTCCTCAGGATGATGGGGTGTAACATTTAACTGTGGATCTCCCTGGTACTGAAACTCAGCACAAAATTCCATCACCAATGAACCAAGAATTCCAATTCTTGAGGTTCAGAAGGTGCTTTAAGAAGATCAGGGGCCCAGTGACGTCAGCTGGTTATGGGATTGGTCTTGTTGGCAGCCTCACACCAACATTTGTCACGATTGGGTATTGGCTACTCCTTGGCTGGCACAGGCACACCGACCAAATGGGTCAAAAAGTCTGGATTCAAATTGGTCAAACACATGGTGTCTGAGCCTGCTGACTTGGCTAAAGCAAGGCAAACATTCATTTTTGGTTGATCTACAGGCATGTATGCATGCAAAAGCAAGCAAGCAAAACCAACAAGCGCCTGTATATCATTTGATCAAGCTCCATGTTCCTGCTCAGCTGTTTTTTGGCAAAAGCTTCCCCATCTATTTCAGTTCTCAAGCAAAATTTTTAGCACTTGTTCAGGGACTGGCCAACTATAGGGCACTAAACTGTCCCTCTAACCTTCAATTTTTACACATTTGGATATCTTAGAATTCTTTTGAACACAATGGACACCACGCTTTTGCTGAAAGAGCTCTATGATACAAACCATTTCCACAGTCCAAAAATCAACATCAAACTCAAGATTTGTAGCTTTCACAGGTTGAACAGGGAACAGGTTGCATGCACCGTAGCTTCTCCATGCGGCTCACGTCTGTGTGCTCATTTCCCTGATGGTGGAATTGTCGCTGCGCTCTTGTGTATGAGACGGTTTCGCATCCTTCACAGGGAGCATCTTAGGTCCGGCACCTGTGCAAATGCAACATACCCTTTGCCCCAAGTGATTAGCGGAAATGGGCCTTCAATTTGTCCTTACTCAAGGTTTCTGATCAAAACTGAAGGATTTTCTTTCAATTTTTCCTGTGTGCTGTTTGAAAAGTGCCTAAAAATTGGAGGATTAGTTCCTGCAAATGAGCTATTAAAAACATAAAAACATCTAAAGCTTTGCTCAACCTCATCTGGGTTGTTGCTTGAGCCACTCCCCCTTTTGTTGATCTAGAATGAGTTTAGAGTGTGGTGCGTCCTTTCAACAATTGCGTGGCCTGTGTGGGAATAGGGAATTTCAGAAGTGTGGCAAACACCCCAGTCCATCAAAAATGTGGCCAATTTTTGAGCTGTGTATATGGGGCCATTTGTCAGTTTTCATCTCGTGGGGGATCAGTTTGGCGAGCTCTGGGCCCAGTGACACTGACAAGGACAAAAGCAAAGGACGAGAGGCGCTCTCTCTTCCTGGGACCAAAGTCCCACAGCTTTAATGGAGAACAACTCCAGGAGAGAAAGGGAGTGTCCAGGAGAGGAAAGAAGATGTCCAAAGGAGGATAGAGAGTGTCCACCTCATGGCAGGGGATTTTAAACCCTGGGGGAGGAGGGTGGGTAGAAAGGAACTACCATAATTCAACATAATAAATCACCACACTGAAGTTTTCTGCATAAATTGCTGCACTTGTTGCAAGCAAAATCCTAAAATCTCCCCAAACACAACCGTGCAGTCCCAAATGACCACAATGTGGGAGAAAAATCACTCAACCCCCCTGTATACCCAAGCACTAGGTGTCACAGGGAGCACCAACCCCTGCAACTAGAAAGTCCACACACACAGGCTCATGGGAAAGGAGTATATCTTTATGAGGGGACAGAGTGCTCATTTTTCTCAACACAACACACACCATCCACTACATCAGCATCCACCCACATCATCATCCTCAAACATTCACACACTGAAAACGCAACCACAATTACAACACACAGGAAAAATAGCAGCAAAGAAACAGGATTTGCTCAATTCACCCCCAGAATTGCTAGCAGGTCCTTATTGACACAGCAAATCCTTTCTGCCAGCAGCCAGACCCAAACCCAAACTGTACAGGCGTACGTTGTGCACAGGACGTCTCTGTGTGACTTGTGAACAGCCCTTCCCCTGCATACACCTTACGGGTTACTTTATACAGAGTTAAATGTTCCCTTTCTCCACAGTCCCCACAGTCTTGTCTGTCCCCCACGAGGAACAGCCGAGAGCGGAGGTGCCTCCAGGAAAGGAATGTCCTGGCAGCACCCAGAGACATCCAGAGCCTGGTTGTTCTCGCTGGAGCAGAGAAGCGTTCCTGCCGCAGTCACCAAATGAGGTGTGGAATAGAACTCACCACAGTTAAAGGTAGAAGGTGGTGTGTTTATTACAGCACCAGGCACACGAGGAGTTGTCTCTTAAAGACATGTGTGAAGAATCACTGCCACTCTACTTATCTAAAAAAGTCCTACATATTCATATAATTCCCAAAACGACTAATACATATTAATTAGGTAACCCCACCTACACCCTTTGTATTAAAATGTATTATAACTGAGTCCAAAGTTCCCTCATATTTGCGGGTTCTTTCACATTACATGGGTGGGTGGGTTTTAAAGTGGGGAATGGTCTCCTTCTGATGAAGCCAAGACGTCTTCCTCAATTTGACCTCTTTCCTTATGACCTGTTGGCAGGCTTTCGCACCCCTTGGCTAAAGCTGAAATTTCGGGGCCCAGGTGCAGGCTACGGTCCTCTTCTTTGTCACAAAGAAATCCGCATCCCATCCCGCTTCTTTAAACATAGTAAAGACAGGCAAGTGATATATTACCCTAGCCTTAACTACCTTATCTGCTAAAAATTAACTATCCCTTATTATTGCTACTCTTCTTGCTATACTCTTTCTGCCTAACTAAATCTTGCTAAAATTTTAACTCTTCCACTTCTTTTAAATCCTGGATTCATTGGCCTCATCTCACACACCAGCCATGTGTGAGCCGATGCTGGAACTGGGAAATTCCACTCCTGAGCAGGAGATACAAGGCCTGGTTCTGAGCTGGAAGGGTGAGAAGGATGAGATGCACAGCGTTTTGATCCAGGGGATGTCCTGAAAGTGCACTGCCTACCTGCCCCTGCTGCCGACACCACGCTCCACCTCCTTCTACTGCTCAGCAGATTTTTAGGAATCCAGGGCTTGGTATGAATGATTTGCTACTGCAACAAATAGAATGAATTTGCTTTGCAATCCCAGTTTTGTCCTGGGTTATTTTGTGCATGGGTCTCCTCTTGAACATGTGTCAAAGACTGGCAGGGACTAAAGGACACTCCTATTCTCATGTCAGTAAATTCGGAGAAGTGATTTAAGTATCAATAAGTCAATAAGTATCAATCAGTAAATCAAATAATTTGGGGGAATATTTAGCCTGTGAGTTTCAGCAAAGTATTGAATATGCCTTAGATCCATGGATACAAACTAGTAACTGAGATTCCTGGGTGTGCACGTGTTGGGGAAGTGACTCCCCACACACCCAGTGCTGAGATCAAGGATTGCCTCTGTTCTAACCCTGACCTGGCAGCAGGGATTGGGCCCTGCTTGGTAACATTCATTTTGAAGACTTCTGTTGAGCAGGTTAGAATGGTTGAAAGGAAATCTTTTCTAGCTGTTTCCCTTTGGTTTACCTGTTTGAGGGTTAAAATTCTGTGCTGCAGGTGTGCTGGGTGTGTGCAGAGCAGTGCAGCCCCAGAAACCCCTTGGCTTGCCCACAAGTTGTCATGCCTTGTTGCCAGGTGTGCCCAGCTGTGGCAGGAGAAGGAGCCCGCAGCGCAGTGGGCACCGTGCCCTGCCCAGCCGGGGCTCTCTGGCACAGAGCAGCAGCAGCGCCAGCACCGTTCATCCCGCTCCTGCCTTGGCTTCCCCTGGCACACAGAAGCCTCTGGAAATCAGCACCGCCAGTGGCGTTCCCAGCTTGGAGCAGCTGCTGCTGGCGGGCAGATGCTGCCAGTTCGACTGCTGCCACAGGGGAAGAAAGGCAGAGATGTACCCGCACCGGAGCCCTGGGCATGTCCAATAAAGGTGCAAATATGTGGGGAGATTTGTTAGGAAGGATTTCAGCTGTGATGCCAACAGTGGCTTCTCTCCTGGTTCTGTGTGTTCTAGACGAGTAATGCAATGGTTGGCTCTGACAATTAAGAAGTAGATGTTATGTCGATTTTCAAATGTGTAGTGATGGTATTGTAATATATCCTCCCATAGTCCTCTTTCCCGTCCCCCTTGTAATAGCCTTGGTAGTCAGGGCATTTGGGAAGGGCTGGCTTGTGACCAGCAGGCAGGGTGTAACAACACCTGACCTCCAGTCAGGATGCAAGAAAGTAATCTCCACCAATGGGCAGCAGAGAAAGAGTTGACTGACAAAATTTTTAGAGGGGCTAAGGGTATAAAAGGCAGAGCGTCCTTTTTGTAGATGAGCACATGGCTGCTAGTCACAGAGACTCCCAATGCTGCAAGTTTTCCTTAGTCAGTCCTTTGTTAAGGTTTACTAAACCTTTAAAATTTTAAAAGTGAGAGTCATTTCTCACACGTGCAGTGCTGTGGGCCATTGTCTTGGTCTGGTTTTCTTTGCTTGTGTCCCTCTGAGTGCTCAGTTGGGGTACAGGCTGTAGGTGCTTGGGGGACCCTTGGAGTTCCTCTGGGATCCCTGAACAACAGGGTTTGGCCCATGAGGGGAATTTTTGCTGCTTTGTGACAGATGAGAATTTCCCAGGCTCTTTTGTGTTTGCTGTAGGGAAGGTTGGTTATTGCTTTGCATAAACTCACAGGCCAACACAGAGCTGTCCCTTTGTGATGTCAGGGCATGGTTGCCACATTGTCATAGTGGCATCAGTAGGTTGCCTTGGTGCACGGAAGGCCTGAGTGTCAGAGCAGCCCTAGGCCTTGCTCAGATCAGGAGAACCTTCCTGGTCAAAGCATCTGTCAGTAGGCAGCTGCCCACTGACAAGAGGCTTGTTTTTTAAGCTTTTAGAAAAATTGCAGAAATGCCAATAATTAACCATCTGGCCACTGCAGCTTTTGCTGCATATGGCATTGCCTATTCCATTTATTATTTTACAAATTTCGCACGTAAGTAGAGGTTTCCCTTCTGCTTAGGTTAGGGTGTATCCTACCCTGGCTTTTGGATGTCGTCCTGCTCTTTCTTGGTGGCTGAGTTTCTGATTTTGAAACAGAAAGAGCATTAGGATGCCAGTGGTTTGGTAAAGCTCCTGCCAAGAGGTCCAGCTAAAAAGGGGGTGTCTGTAGCCACAGGGGCAGCATTTGCAGGGAAACCTGCAGGACTTCCGTTCCCTCCACGGGAGAGTCTGTGGCAGCAGAGTCTGTCATTTCCTCAGTTTGCTGGGACAAGCAAGACACCTTTGAAAATGTAGACTGGCAGACCTTCTTGAAAGCCTTCCAAAAACTCTGCAGTTGTTCCTAGAATTCAGAGGAAGCTTCTTTCTTTTTAAATTTTGTCATGAAAGGATTTTACTAACTTGACCTTTTACTGAGTGCTAAAATAGTTGTTCCCTTTGAATGGAAGTGCTGCTGTGCTCTTCGGCAATAGAACTGCACCACCTGCAGGGGGACTGTGGGGAAGCTTTTCTGGGCAACTGTTTGCTGCAAGTTAATCAGAACGAGTGCATGACACTGAGTGATAAAAAAAAAGAGTACCTGAAGGAGAAAATTTCAGAAGCTGTCTTATGTGTTTGGTAGAACAGGAGCATTGAGTGTTAAAGAAAACACTTTGCATTTGCTTGATCATATTTGAATTCATTTACTGGCTAAACTGGCTGCAGTGTGGGCACAGCCAAGAATATTGTCCTGAACTCTTGCTGGCTGTGTGAATGAATTGTGTCTCCTGGAGGGATGTTGTGAAACAGGAAATCATCTCTGTTTGGGTTGACTTGTTCTGTGGGATTCAGCAGCCCAGGCAGTTTTCTGACAGCGTCTGGTTAATTTTCCCTTCCCACTACAGGACAACTGAAGCATGTATTTAGCAGTGCTAAAGATCCTGAGGTGAGTGAGAAAGGAACATTTCATGTTCCTGGTGTTTAAGAATTGTAGAGGAAGATGTGAGCTTGGCCAGTAGCAGTAGACTGTACAGGGCCAGCTAGGAAGGCTGAAAGAAAATCCATATTCCTGCCTGTAACAAAAATAATAACGGAAGCGATAGATATTTTTAAATTTCCTTCTCAGAGTTTAAAGAATTAAAAAGCTAGTTTTGAAAAGAGAATGATGCTTGCTGACAGCAGATAGGGAAAATTTAATTAAGAGCAATTTCCTCTACAGTTGAATTATATAATTTTAATTTAAACAGAGTGACTTAGACTCCTATTCTTATCAAACTTTATGATATCTGCTTGGAACATGAGGTGGTAGAACAGGAAGGCCATCTTGCAATGGTGCCTGCAGTATCTGAAGTGCAATGGGCACCTTTGTGGCTGGGGAGCTGCGTGGGCCAAAAGGACTCAGGGCTGGCGGCCATGAGCAGCTGAAGATGAGGCAGCTTTGTCTCCATGGCCGCGGCTGCTCAGGACAGCTCCTCACGGGCCCAGGCCCTGGGCGCTCGAGCCCGCCCTCCCCCGAATTCCAGCCCTGAGGGGCTTGGCGTCCCAATGCATCCCCTGGGGACAGCAGAGTTGGCCGCTGAGCTCAGCCCATGGTGACACCACCAAGTGACCAATGGAAAATTCACCAAATCCTCATCAGAGACAAGAGAAAACTCCCATGGTGCCTGACAGCCTGAAGCAACTGCCAATTCCAGATCATTCCATCCATGTAGGAAAAGAGGCTTTTGCATTAAAGCAGAAAAGAGTTATCAAAAAGGAGGGCAGGAACAAACAACAAAGTTTTTTGGACTCATGCTTCTTGTGTCTGTTAGAAAGGCCAAGAAAATGCACTCCTTGCTCTTCTGACACAGCCCTCTCTGTTCATGATGTGGGACAGCGAGTGCTGATCATGTGCAGGAGCTGATGCAAGGGACAGGGACAAGGACGCAGCAGGCACAGTGCCAAGCTGACAGAGGGATGATCTCTGGCAGTGGCACTGAAGAAGAAGAGTTTGCAGGCAGCACAGAAAATGGCTCTTTGTTTCACCTCTTCTTTCAGTGCTGCTAAGAATGTAGCCTGGAGCAAGCTGGGAACACCAGAGCCTGGAGCCCTTTCCAGGCAGGGCTGCATCAGACACAAACCAGCAGGGGACTGAGGAGCCCCTGGGGTGGCAGTGAGCAACCTCAGGCTCTGCTCACTGCTGCTGGCATTTTCTATTGAACCATCTCCAAGGACTTCTGTTGTGCTCTGTATTTCTAAGGGTTTTTCCCCTTGTTTTTTTTTGTTTTTTTTTTTTTTGTTGTTGTTGTCTCCTGCACATTTTTTTCTCCATATTTTCCTATCCTGTCAGCAGCAGCCCTTGTCCAGAACTGGCTCTAAAATATCAGCAAAGTAGCTAGGAACAACAATGGGTGGAATCCTGCGGCTCAGGAATTCATATGCCAGAGCCCTGCCTGTGCCTCATGCTTTCTCAGGACCTCCTTCTCTGTGCAAAACTAGGGATTAGGGGAGTTTTTTTGCCGAAGACCTCCTGAGAAGCAAATGAGCTAGGTTTCTCAGGAGTGTATCCATTAAGTTCATTGCTGGCAAACAGAAAGTAAGGCCAGGGTAGCAGAGCAGCTGGGAGCTGGTCACTCCCTGCAAAGGGCTGGTGTAGGATGTGGGAACACCACATTCCAGGACGGGTGAGCAGGGTCAATGTGCTCAAGGTGCTGCAAATGAGGTTTGGGTTCACTTAGAGAGCAGTCAGGGCTGGTGAGCACTGCAAGATCCAGCTGCAGTCCCCATCCATGTCCCTTTCAGTGCTGGCTTTAGGGTGTCTGCAGCCTGCATCCAGAGTGCCCTGGGGGGCTCCTGAGGCTGCCTTTGCACTCAGGGTGAGGATGCCCTGGAGCCCCTGAGGCCGGCAGTGGGGACCAGGGCTGGGGCTTGTGGCCTGGCAGGTGTGGCTCTGGGGGCTGTGACATGCCAGGGCATGGGTCACTGTCACTGCCCTCCGCAGCCCTGGCTAGCTCTGTGATGCTCCAGGGACAACGGCAAGAGTGGGGATCTGGCTAGGTTAGGGTTTTGCCTGAGCCAGAACCTCTAGGCCAAATGCCGAGCAGAGACCCCTGGAGGACCGAGTGGAGGAAGCACAGGAGGCTCTTCTGCGGTGTAACGTGCAGCAAATTCGTCAGGAGAGGCAGGGGGAAGGTTCTACAAGTCAGAAATCCCAAAGGGAACAGATGTTCAGAGAAGCCCCAGCACCCCTGTGCACGGGTTTTTAAAATCTTTCAAAACACGGGGTGGACACCATATAGTAACCAATAAGCAACTCTTGGGGTGTGGTTGTGAGGGCTACAACAAATCAGAACAAGGGGAAGAGAGAGCGTTGGGATAGCGATTGGATCTTAGGGTGAGAGACAGGGAACTTTCTGGAACAAAGGGTAGGGTTTGGGCTGAGGGATGGGGCAAAGGGGCCGGGTTGTCTTGACAGACAGGGAAAAATCTGGTGAGGAGGGAGGGAATTCCTTGAGAGACACTTGGGTAGGAGGGCCTAACACAGGGGAGAAACTAACTGTAATAACTCGGGGAACACTTGAACATACCACTACATAACAGAACATTTGGCTCAATAAACTACCACACTGCAACACAGAAATTCAGGGTTTCGGCAGCTGAGAGGTGGCACTATTAGAACCCGCAGCAGCTGGTGAAAGCCATCTCTGTCCTTCAGGTTCTTGCTGTGTGGGAAGGTGCTGCGAGTTGTGGTGGCTGCACTCCCCCTTTGCTGGGAGGATGATCTGTACCAAGGGAGAGCAGAAAGCTGCCGTGGTGAGCAGAACATGCTCAGAGCATTACAGTTCAGAGAATGGCACTGCCCTTGAAGGGCAAAAAGCTTGAAAGCATAGAATTCTGTGCAGAACCATTGCACAAATTTTCTCTTCTAGAACATGCCCATTTTTGTATACTGTAGATAAATACTCCAGGTTTTATAGAATACATGGGGTTTTTTCTTAAGGTTTTTGGGAGAACTCTCAAGTTTATTTCTGTTTGTATTTTACATCCAGCATGCATACAGGGTTTTTTTTATTATTATTATTTTTCTTTAGTAAATACTTAGGGAACAAATACCTAAGCATTTTTAATCCTTTGGGATATTGTGACTAATATTCTTAGAAAGAAAACCTTGTTGAACAAGTGTGAAAACACAGAGAGAGGGAAAACAATATAAAAGTCTTTTAGAACAGGGCGTGTAATAAGGACTGCAGAACTGAGTAATTCCTCCAAGGGCAGAATTAGCAAGATATATTACCAAGAGTAACCGCCAAGATACTTCCTTAAGCATAAGGAAATGTGACCTGCAGCCATACAAAGTACAGCCAAAGCAAATGAAAACCTTTGGAAAAGAGGGAATTTTTCCAGTGACATCAGTCTGTGATAAATAGGTACGATTTGTGCTGATAAATATTGAAACAGTAGTCAATATTGATACAGCAATTAATATTTGAGAATAATAAAATAGTTTAAAGTTGTAGTGCCAAAGAAGAGAGGGAGAGGAGGGGCTCCACCCGCCCTTCCCAGCAGATGTTCTCAAGGACCACAGGAAAGAAGCTGAAGATACAGTTGCTAAAAATGACCAAGAACCTGGTTGGATCCCAGAAAATGCTAATTATAAGGGATTTATTGCCTTGATATGTAGATGCAGTGATACGTTAGTCTTGGCTTATATTGTAGTGGCTTGGTGCGCATGTGTAACCCAAAGGTGAATTAAAGGACAACGAAGAAGACTACTGAGCCTTCATCAGTGACGACCCCCAAAGACTTGTGCGACCACCAAACCGAGTGGTGGCACATGCGTGGTAAAGGTGGTAATGAAGGCGGAGATAGAGATATGACGAACCAAAAATGGGAGGAGATGGCATTGACACATAGCATATAAGGGGTGATTTTCACTTGGCAAGCTTGTACGTGAAGTGGCAAGTGTCATTGAACCCTGCACTCCGTACCCCGCGGTTGTTTTTGCTTATGTGCTATTATTTGAACCAAATTATCCCTTATTTTAATCAAATTATATTGTATCCAATTTTATATTTTTTTTATTTTAACTATTCAAAAAAAATTGCGACTACTTTTAATATTGTTTGAGGTTTTTTATGATGGGATAATTGGGCAAACATAACAGCTTCACAGTTACAGCTGTACATATGTTCTGATCTTTAGATCAGATCTTTAGAACTACATCTTTAGATGTAGTTTTGAATTAATGTGTTTTGATTCTGTCTTTAAGTTTTGATGACATATTTTTAATTCTATTTTTTTTTTTGATGATGAAAAAAAGTAAATAAATAAACAAAATTGAAAAAACCAAAAGGAGAATGTGAGACCAGGACCTGCTAGTCTAGAGATTATGGGAGTGCAGCTCACTCGATGTGCCAGCGTCTTACCACATCCTTTCCGCATTGGGCCTCTCCTCCTCCTCTTTGGCCATGTTTTCTTTGTGTCATTTGTGCTGCTCTTTGTTACTTGGCATTACAACAGAGTCACCTGTTGACCTGTTTGAGGGACAATGGATCCAAAAGATCCTGTCTAGTCAAAGGTTTTCTACCTAGGTATGTTCTCTGCTCACCAAAGGCCTGAGCAAAGAAACCAAGAGAAGTGTGCCCAAATCCCAAAGCTTTGCTCCTTTGCAATCTCCCACAGATCTGGCTCGCAGGTGTCTTCAATCACAATTCCATAGGTAAGAAGAGGTCATGTATTTCACTGGGAAATGATGCACTGCTTTGGAAAAGCCACCTGTATGTATATTACTGGGGACAGCAGTGCAGCTGTGTTGTTTGCACCTTGTTTGCAGAAGGATGAGTGCACTGGGAGGCCAATAACAAGTGACAAGGGTTCCTCCAATCTGTACTGCAGCCTGGGTGCCATTCAGCCCAGAGCTAGGGGATCATTTGTTCCCATGGACCAGTGCTTGCCAGTGGAATGAATTCCTGCACAGCTGGAAGAAGCAATTCTGGATTCAGCTCCAGCTCTTGGTGGGCTGCATGATCATTGACAAGGCTGCATTTCCAGAAATTATTCTGCAGTTTCCTTTCATAGTCATTTGAAGCTTTGAAACTTCACATTTTAATTTGCTTTGCTTTAGGGTAAAACACTTCTGGGCCCAGTGCAAGCTGTAACCTTCTGACAGCAAAGTCCTCATGGTTGCCAGCTTTTGTTGTCACACAATGTCACCTGGTTGCATGTGCTTGCTTAGCTCTGGGTCTAGTCCCGGCCTAGTAAAGCCCAGGCAGGGTGGCACGTTGCAGGGAAAACTGGTCCATGAGCTTATGGGGTTGCCATCAGCAGCAGAGTGAATGTGCCCTTTGGGGATTCCTCTGGGGACAAATTTAGTGACCTACTCCATGCCACAATATTACCTTAGATCTTTCTGCAATATTCTAGAAAAGGCTGTGAAACATCACATCTCCTTGCACAGCCACTGTTTGAATAGGGGCATTTTTGTCCCTCCTCAAAGTCATTGCTCTTAAACACCAGAAGCATGAACATCCACCAACAGGAATGACGCATGGTCCTGCTGCTGCTGCTGCTGCAGAGCACTGGGCAGTGCAGACCTGGGTATTACCAATATGAGCACTTAATTAGCATTTCATGCTCCTTCAAGCTGTCCAGATCTCAGGGCTTTTTGTTTCAAGGCAGCCTCTGCACCATCTCCAGGGAAGAACAGGAAATGGGAATCATCGACTGCCAGCCTTGCAGGGGTGTGGGGGAAAACCTGAAGTGTCTGCATCAAAAGATGAATGGGAAGAGTGTAATTGCCAAAGGAAACGCTTTGTTAGGACAGCAGGAGCAGTTGTTTACTGCATGCTTGCATGAAGATAATTTGGGATCTCCTTTTTGTTTCTCATGCAGAAAAGGAGCTCTTAATAATACCATGCTACTTAAACCAGATTGGGATGTATCTCTGTAGTGGTTCACAATGAAGCAGACTGCCTGCTTTGTCACTGCCAGCCCTGCTGAGCCTGCGAGGGACTGTAGTGTATCCCATGCCTGTTTTGCCTCCAAGCAAAGCTTGGTTTTCCTTATTAGTGTGGAGTAAATACAAGAGTAATAAAATGGACAATTAAACTGGCCACTTTGGAGGATATGCTCATGCTTTCGCATGTCAGTCCTGTACCTCATGCTCCCCAGGCTTGTTATTCATCAAGAAATATTTTAACAAAAAACCTCAGCTCTCATGTTACACCTGAATAAAACTGCATCAAATCATCAAGAATTCTGCTGTCAGGAACAAGACAAGAGCCTTCCAACACTCACTTGCAGCTGTCCTGGATTGCTGCAGCCCTTTGTGAAAAGCTGCTGCAGACAGAGTGTTTGGAGTTGCTTTGGGCCTTTATGAAAGATCTGTGGAGCAGTGTCCAGGGCTCTCCAGGCAGGAAACTGTTTGTCCAAGCCCAGGGACACGGTGCCGGCAGGAGCGGAGTGGCCCCGCTCCCAGCCCGAGAGTCTGTGAGCTGAGCCACGCCGGGGAGAAAAGGCAGCGAGGGGCTCCAGCCCAGCTGCTTCACTGCCCTGCCCGCTCCATGGAGCTCTGCCATGGGAGAAAGCCAACGCCGGACGAGCCCCCGAGCTTCCATCAGCTGCTGGAACTGCTCCGTAACAGCTCCTGTTCTTCCCAAGAGAGACCCCGGCACCTTCTTGTAACTAACGCGTGTCATGGGGGGATTCTGTTTGTTAATAAACTGTTGGGGTTTTTCACTTTCATCTATTAGTAATAATTTCCTATTGCTGGAAAGGGATTGTTGGAACACTTTAGAGGAAACAATTTATTGCACAATATCCTGTTTGAAGTTGTCTCAAACTGTGAGAGACAGATGGCTTCACACAGGAGCATCCCCAAGGCTGCTGAGGGGAAGGCACAGAGGAAGACAAACCCAGTATTTCTGAGGGAACTCCTTGACAGCAACCCAACCCGAGTTGTCAAACAGCAGACCTGATGTTTCGAGACATGGGCCACAGGGGAAACCTTTCAGTGTGTTTGGTCCAGGCTGGGTTATGCTCGAGGCAAAGGTGTGTCAGTGTGTTGGATAATACTCTTTTCTTGACCTAGAGATGGGGCAACTGAGAGGTGTTTTAAAAACTTTTATTCCATTTTCAGTCTCATGAGACGGGTGAGACAATACAGATGTTATAATTCATGCCATCACAGTTAAGAAGCCAACTATTTCCTAATTACAGTATTTCTTGGTCTATCAGCTTTTTGCCATGCCATGTTGTAGATGCCTTAAAGCCAATTATTTAAAACTACCTCTTGTGTGTCCCACTACAATGCATCTTTCATAGCTCTGTTTTTCCAAAGTCTTATTTGCAAGGCCATCTTTTGAAACTTGTTTCCAGCTCCATTTCTCTCTCAACAATATCTGTCCTATTCCATGGCATTTTTAAGTTAGTGTTTCCTGTCTCAAGGTTTATATACAGATGCATACTGTGTGGGCCTTCTATTAGGCCCTGAAAGCTTTCTACAAATCCATTTCCTACATCAGTGCACTTGGCTCCTTCTCTCCTCATTGTGCCTGGCAAGCACAGGAGCCCAGAGCTCCTGGAGAACCCATCACAGCACTCAGTGGGAGCAAACTTGTGTCCAGTCCTCACCTGGAGCTGTGGTGCCCAGCATTCCACCACACTCGAATGAGGAACTGTTCCTGCTCTTCCAGAAGGAGCTAAGGAGCTTTGGCCTTAAGATCAATTGTCTGCAGGCTCCTGCAGTGCCTGGTGCTGCTCCCTTGCCAGAGGCACCCCAGGCCAGGGGGGCACATCTGGGCTGCTGTGTCTGCCTCTGGGGCTCCCTGTTCTGGGCAGTGGAGGAGGAGCTGCAGAGGCTCTGCAGGACTGACAGGATGGGCTTTGGGGCTGGCAGGAGAAGCTGAGGGACCTGGGCTGCTGAAGCTTCTGAAGAGGAGGCCCAGGGCTCATCCTGTGACTGCTCCAAGGGTGGCTTCAGAGAATCCCAGAATCAGCAAGGGTGGAACAGGCCATGGAGATCATCAAGTCCAACCTGAGCCCTGACACCACCTTGTCTCCCCTGAGCCTCCTCTTCTCCAGGATAAACAACCTCAGCTCCCTCAGCCTCTCTTCAAAGCTCTTGTGCTCCAGACCCATCCCCAGCCTTGTTGCCCTTCTCTGGACACGCTCCAGCCCCTCCATGTCCTTCCTAAATTGTGGGCCCCAGAATTGCAAACAGCACTCAAGGTGCTGCCCAAGCAGTGCTGAGCACAGGGGAAGAATCCCTGCGCTGCTCCTGCTGGCCACACCATTCCTGAGCCAGGCCAGGAGCCTTTGACCTTCTTGGCCACCCGGGCACACTGCTGGCTCATGTCCAGCCTGCTGTCCATCAGTCCCTGCAGGTCCCTTTCTGCCTGGCTGCTGTCCAGCCCCTCTGGCACCTTGCTGAGGGAGGGAGGCAGGGAGGGAACGGGTCCAGATCCAATCCTTCCTGAAATGTGGTGTTTGCTGGCACTGCCAGTTCCCAATTCTTTATATTTCCCTATTCTGGTACAGCCCAAGTGCAGCAATTTGCTGGCAAAGAAAGTCAAAACCAAGCAAAGACCTGGTACCTACAGCAACCCGATCTCGGGTTTGCTGACACCGCCACTACCCAGATCGGGAATGTTTCAGATGCCTGCACAGCCTAATTCCAGCAGTTTGCTGGCACAGAATATTAGCATCTGGAAATTTCTCAGTGCCAGCAAAACTAAATGCAGCAATTTTCTGGCAAAGAAAGCCAGAACTCAGCAGCTTCCCAGCACTGCCACCAGCACCGCCCAGACCTGGTGTTTGCTGCCACTGCCAGTGCTCAGATCTGGATATTTCCCTGTTCTGGCAGAGCCAAGTCCAGCAATTTTCTGGTAATGAAAGCCACAATCTGGCAACTTCTTGATACTGTCATTCGCAATGCCAAGATCCGGTGTTTGTTGGCACCATCACTGCCCAGATGCGGGAATTTCCTGCTGCCTGCACAGCCGAAGTTTAGTACTGTCTGCAAAGAAAGCCAAAACCTTGCAAATACCTGGTACCTACAGCAACCCAATCTTGTATTTGCTGACTGCGCAAGTGCGCAGATCCAGAATTTTTCAGGTTCCTGCATAGCATAATTCCAGCAATTTTCTGGCACTGAAAGTTCACATTTGGAAATTTCGTGGTGCTGGCACATTCGTCACCCAGACCTGGTGTGCGCTGGCACTGCCAGTGCCAACATCTGGCAATTTCCAGCTTCTGGCAGCACCCAAGTCCAGAATTTGCTGGCAAAGAAAGCTAAAACCTGCCAATTTCCCGTCGCCAGCACTGCCCAATCTGGAGTTTCCTGGCAGCAGGATCCCAAGAAAGAAGGAAGGAAAGAAGGAAAGAAAAGAGGAAGGAGTCCAGATCCAGTCCTTCCTGGAGCACGGAGCCTGAAGTGGCTCCAGGTCACGTGGCCTGCCAAGGAGCCAGTGCTGCCAGTGTGACCTGGGCTTTGCTCTTCACGCAGGTTTGCAGTGCGCACCCT
This sequence comes from Melozone crissalis, assembly GCF_028551555.1. Taxonomy (NCBI): domain Eukaryota; kingdom Metazoa; phylum Chordata; class Aves; order Passeriformes; family Passerellidae; genus Melozone; species Melozone crissalis. The sequence continues at coordinate 993,408 of NW_026535940.1, read as the reverse complement.
GAAGTCCCTGCTCTGCCTTCTCCGCTGCGAGGATGTGGTGCTGGCAATGGAGCGCAGGTGTGCCTGGGACACGCTGCTCTCTCTTGACACTCACCACTTTGCCGTGGCTCTGCTTGCCAGGTGAGACCCCCTTCTCCCCACTGCCTCTGACATTGCTGCTCTGTGCCCAGGTGCCCCACAAAGTCTTTGTGGTGGCCATGGGCCACAGAGCCTTGTCACTAAAGGAACGGCCAAGCAGACTGGAAAAGGCTGGCAGAGGAGGGTGCCCATGGGCAACCGACTCCCAAATGGCCCACGTCCCCTTGCTGGAAGGGTGCTGGGAAAAGATGAGAACTGGATGAGTCACGCCTGGGAGAGGTTTGCCTCACTAGCTCAGGGTCTTGTTTCCTTTTTCCCCTCTTCAGAGAAATTTGCCGCTTAGCCATCCACTTTTGTTCCGCGGTTGCATTCTACCTGCTTGCCATGCTCGGTGAAGAGATGCCATACTGGGATTTCCCTGCCCTGGCATTCCTTGTGGAGGTGAGCCTCAAGGCCAGTGCTGCCTAGCTGAGCGGCCTCCCAGCCCTCTGGCCTCTGGCAGCCACAGCTGCCAGGACAGTGCCCGTGCCCTGTGCTGCTGCCTGGGCCCGGCCCTGTGCAGCTCCGGGCTCCTGCCGGCCGGCTCCCCTGTCACTGCCCTGTGCCTTTCAGGTCCTCGAGTGCCTGGAGTTGAGCGAATGCAGTGACAGTGTTCTGGAGATCCTGGCACAGAACCTGCGGAGCGAGCACATGGCCAGGCGTTACTTGGCACTCCGAGGCCTCGTAGTGCTGGGCAAGAATCCCTTGATGGTGAGAAGGGGGCAGTGGCTGAAGCCGTGCAGGCAGCGTGGGGCTGGGCAACGCAGTCGCTTGGCCTTGCCTGGGCATCGGCCGCTGGGGCAGCTGCTCCCAGCTCTCCTGCCTCCCGCTTCAGCTGCCCCAGTGCTTCAGGACAGACCTTTGGCCTCTGGGCCCTGCGGCAGCAGGGCGGCCTTTCACAAAGTGGTGTTCCACACAGGCCGAAAAACTGCAGAGCCTGACTGAAAGTCTTGTGGAGCTCCTGGAGGAAAATGACAGCGACATGATCAGGATGAGCATTCTTTTACTGAGATATTTGCTCCTGGATAATGGTGCCCCAATAGCCACCCCCATCGCCCTGCAGCTGGCTGAGGCGCTCCTGCCACTCTTTGACAGCGTAAGGCTCTGTGCCCACAGCCACAGCCACTGGCTGCTGTGCGGACCCTTGGTGCCCTGTGCAGATGTACGCCTGTGCCCTGGGGGGCCTGAAGCAGCTGATGCTCAGGTCTTTTGCCCTTTCCTTTCATCCAGGATGATATCCAGGTGCATCTGAGCTCCATGGCTGTCTTTCAAGAGATGCTGGACTTAACAGAAGAGGGAAGAAAGGCCCTCAAGTCCCACGTGCGCCAGAGCCTGCTCCCTCTCTACTTCCACTGCCATGATGAGAATCAGATTGTTGCTGAGGTGAGCACTTGTGGCCACCTGCTGTCCCCCAGGCAGGGGCTTGGGCTGCCTCCTGCCCTGGCACCTTGCGGGCTGCAGTCTCCTGCAGGCTTGGCACTGGGATGCTCCTGTGCCCTGGACTGTGGGGCCATCTCTGCGTCTCTGCTGCTCTCCAGGCCTCCCGGGAAACGCTGGATTCCTCAGCCAGATTCCTGAAGAGGAGGGACATCGAACAAATGCTATATACCTGGATCAGAGCTTTGGCGAGTGCCTGGTAAGAGCAGCCGAGAACCCCAAGCCTCAGCATGGCCAAGGTCCCTGGGGGCGGTGCTCAGTGTGCGGGGCTGGCAGCTGTGCCCGCTGCTGCAGCCCGAGGCCGCGCGGGCTCTGCTCCAGGCTCCCCTGGGCCCGAGCCGGGTGGCCTCGGAGCCCCGGCCTGGCAGGGCTGCGGGCCGGCACCGCAGCTCCCCGGGCAGCAGCCGGCCCTCCGCCCCCTCCCCTCGGGAGCCCTTGGCCAGCGGCTGCTGGCCGCGCCTCAGGGCTGTGCGGGCAGGGGAGGCCGGCGCTGGGCGCAGGCAGCGCCCTGTCCAGGAGCTGAGCCCGCGCCAACCCTTCCCTCCTGCCGCTCTCTGCAGCTGGCAGAGGACAGGAGCCGAGCGGCCGAGCACCTGCGCCGGGTCCTGCCCTACCTGCAGAGCCCACAGGAGCCCCTGTGAGAGGCGGCCGTCAGGTTCGCGGGTGAGTCGCGAGCCCAGGCTGCCCCTTCCCTCCCCGGCCCACCGCAGCTTGGCCCCGGCCCCGCCTGCTGCCCCGGCAGCGCCAGCCCGACCCGGCGCCGTGGAGCCCCGCCTGGCCTGGGCGTTGCTGCTGCCGCCCTCTGGCAGCCGTGCCCTGGGGCGGCAGCGTGCGGCAAGGGCCCGGGCTGAGCCCTACCCAGCCAGCAGCCCGTGTGGCCACAGCGCCGGCAGCGCGGCTGGCAGGGAGCTGTGCCGCTGGGGCCGTGACAGGCTCTGTGTTCACAGGCATGGCCGGGTGGCACCTGAGGGGGCAGCAGCAAGAGCTGCAGCTGATCTGCACTGGTGAGTGAGTGAGGGCAGCGGGCTGACCGCGGGGGCTGGACTGGGCAGCTGCAAACCCTGCTCCGGCTGTGGAGGGATCTGCACCCGTGGGCAGAGCACACAGAGATTTCAGGGCCACGTGTGCCATTCGTGGCCAGCAGCTTCGGGCTGGTCCCGTTGGTCCCTGCTCCCTCCTGGCCATGGCAAGAGCCGACCGGGATGGCCCTGGCAGGGGGATCTCCTCGGCTCTCTGCACATGCGGGATCTGACCTTGCCTCTGTTCCTCTCTCTTGCAGCCCTTGAAGAAATGGCCTATGACAGCAGTCCTGCAATCAGAGATGCTGCAGTTGAATCTTGTTTAGTTCTCCGGGCCGTACAGAGAGCTTCCTACTCCCCATGGCGTAAGCTGCGAGATCAATTCCGCAGTGCATGGAGGAAACGGCCTCGTCTGTGCGGCACTGCTTTGCTGTTCTGCTGGAGCTCCGCAGAGAGATGATCTGCAAGACTGTCTGCTGGAGCCATTTGAGCCAGCAGGGATTTTCTTTTTGTTCTTTGAGATTTTTCTGTTTGTATTTTCCTTTTTGTTGAGTATAGAATATCTTAGAGTAGAATAGAATAGAATATCTTACAATACACAGGGTCCCAGGATCTTTCTTTTCCTGCACAGGGTCAGTAGGGCATAGAAGAAGAGGGGGAAAAGGGTGCTTGTGCTCAGCCAGCTGCCCAGGTGTGCAGTGTTTTAGGGAAAATAGCCAGAAGCCCCTTCGGCCTTTGGTGGTTCTGCTGAAGCCTTTGTGCCGGCCACAGAGCAGCTGGGCAGGGGCCGGAGCTGCAGGGATCCCTGCCAGAGCGGTGCCTGGAGATGGCCTCAAGCCCTGTGCCGCGCAGGAAGGGCCATCCGTGTCCTCCTGGCCGCGTGCTGCTGGCTGCATTGCTGAGGGCTCCCAGGTGCCTCTGGATGGGGCTGCTCTGGAGCTGCTGTGGGACTGCGACGCTGCTGCCGGCAAGCTTGGCCAGGCTGGGGGAGACCCTGAGGGGCTGAGGCACTGCTAAGCCCTGAGCAATGGGCTGTCAGAAGCCATAAGCAGCCCCCTGGCAGTCGCCTTGATCCTGACAGCCGGCTGCTCTGGTGCTTCCAGGTCGGTGGCCTGTTGGAGGGACCCCCTGGAATCAGGCGTGGAACCCTGGTCCTGGCCTTTCAGGGCTTTGAGGCCAGCTGTTGTGGGGCTGGGCGTGTGCCCTCCCTGTGCTCCAGACTGGAGGCCCCTGCCCCTGAGCCTTAGGCATTGAGCTCCACTGCCTGATATCCAAGTCTTGTTCCTGTTGCTGTGGGGGAGGCTGAGCTCAGTCGCTTTAGGCCCCATTGAGCCAGAAGAGCAGCAGCTTTGAGCCCAAAGGGGCCACAGAAAGGCCCTCTTGGACCACGGACATTCCTGTCCTTCCCAGGCCAGGGACACATGAGAATGCAGCGGGCACCTTCAGGGTGCCACACTGGCTTTGCACTGGGCCACCTCCCTGTGCTGCGCACGGCTGGCTCTTTGCTTTGCTGCTCTCGGCCTTGTGTCGTCGTACTCCTTTGGCTGCCTGCAGCCCTATCAGGAGGCTGAAAGGCCCCGTCTCCAACATCTCAAGGGGGAAATGGAGCTCTCCCAGCCCTCAGCCCACGCTGTAAGCAGAGCAGAGCCTTTTCCCCAGCCCCGATGGCTTTCTGCCTGCTTCTGGCCCCTGGCCACCATGACCCTCTGCACTCGCTCTGAGTCACCTACAGCATGGCTGGTGCCTCTTGATTTGCTGACCCTGGCATGTGAGGCTCACTGAGGGAAAGGTGGCTGTCCCAATGCTGAGGGCACGCGTGGCTCACTGACCAGACTTGAGGCTTCCCCAGCAGTTTGCAGGTGCCTTATGTGTCATGTTACAGTGCTTGTGCTCCTGCCTCTTCCTGTCCCTCTTCTCACCCTCACCCAACCTGCACCCTCTGACCTACCTTCAAAAAACCCTGTTGCATCAGACACGGTGTCAAGAGCCCTCCTTCTGCTGCCAGTCGAGCGCACAATACAACCTCCGGCCTGAGAGCAGGGTGGCCTGGGAGATCTGGTCTCTCAGACCATGAGGAAACGGCTCTCGACAGCACCTGCCCATGGACCTTCCCCGCACCAAATAAAATCATCTCCAAGCTTAGCTAGTAAGCCAGTAAGGTATAAACCATTAATTGCCTGGAAATCTGGCACTAGTCTCTAAGTTCCATTAGGTTTCTTTATTGCTGATGTAGCAGTATTAAATTTTGGCTGCCATTCTTCCAATAGTCCTGATGTCAGGGATTTAATTGATTGTTGGCTCTATTCCTTTCCTAGCTTCTAATCTTCAAGGGTATTGCTTTCTGACTACTGCCTTAACTCTTGTCTGTAGCTCCATTTTCATAGGGTCTGCTCGTTTGGATTTTCCTGGGCTATCAGTATCCCATTATCTTGGGTATACCTGATTCAATACTTCCTCTAACTAGTTCTTCTTGTTTGTTGGTCTGGTGTCAGTTGTCAGTCCTACTGCTAAAACCACTCATTTCTGTTCAGGTACCTTCCATTGAAGTTTTCTTTTTCTAAACGGAACTGTTGCTTCTAAATTTTCAAGAAAATCCCTGCATAGGACAGATTTGGGTGAATTTGGTAAATAAAGAAACTGATGTATTCCCATTTTCTTCTTGATTTTACATTGAAGTGGTTTCAGGAAGAATGCATTTTCTGGCTGGCCAGTGGCTCCTAGTGCTTGACGATAGTTTTCACTTTTGGGTATCAGTGCTTGATTCAAGAGTGAAAATGTGTCTCCAAAATTAGTTAAAAATTCAACTTCTTTATTATTCGTTAGCTGTATTTTAACCGGTAACCTGCTAGGGTAAGAACTGCCAGTCTCGGTCATTTCTTATCATCTAGAGTGGCTGCAAGAGTTTAGTGTACTTTGTCTGCTAACTCTGGGCACTGGCCTTATTTCCAGTGTCCTGATTTCTTACAAGATGCACATTGATTTGGCCCCAGCTTGCTCTGTGGCAGCTTTGAACCTCCTCTGCCTCTGCTCTTTTCGTCCCTGCCTCTGCTTCATCCACGCCCACGTCCGGCCTCTCCCTGGTGCCGATCCAGAGCTGCCACCATGGCTGCAGGGAGCTCTTTTTTATTTTCTCTCTCTTGATTATCATCCACTTTCTATGCTTTTCTCATTCATGCCTTTAAGTCTCTCTTGACAGGCTCTTTCAGCTTCTGAAATTTCTGCCTGACATCTGGGCTAGATTGCCCTGACATCAGGGAAACCCACTGCTGTTTCCCATATCCGACCAGGGATGCAGGGCTGTGCCTTTACGTGCAGCTGATCAGAGCCTGTCCACAAAGTCAGTGGGTGACTTGTGCTGTCCCTGTGTAACGTTATCTCTTACTGACCAAGTTATTGGTTTTGGAATGGCATTTTTTAATTCCAATGTGACTATGTCCTGGTATCTGGTTAACATTGCACAGCTGCCTGCATTGTTCACGTCCCACAAAGGGCTTGCAGTAGGACGCAGCTGGTCCATTCTACCTTGCAAGGCTCCACTAGCAATTTGTCCCTGCACACGTGCTCTGGCCACCTTGATCACCAACTCTCTTGCTGGTTTGGTTAGCTCTGTCAATATGAAATCACTATCACCTCAGTCTGGCTCTTGACTCTTGACTATGAACTCCAATCTTTTTGCTGCTTTGCTAGCGTTTTCTCTATCCATTTCAACTTTTTGCCACCAACTCTTGAGGTCACAGGTAGAAAAGCAGATGTTCACCCACATGGCTTCTCCTGGGGGACTCAAGACTTGCCTTAAGGGGGTGACTGAAGGCCAAGCTTTCTTGGTTTTATTCCTTGGGTTGGTTGTCACTGGGGGTCCCTGAAATTGTCCCCTCACCTGGATTATTCATCTCATCCTCACGGCCATTTGGCTTTCATTCAGGGGCCGGAGTGGTTGCCTGAGGTGGAGTGTACCCGTGCTGGCCTGGGCTAACTCAGCTCTAAGTCTTGGACACCTAGAACACAATCTTCCTGGTGAATTTCAGCCAATTTCAAACATCTCTGCCTTATGCTGAGTGCTAAATGACATCTCTTTCTTTTCTGCCTCTTATCTCTTTCCAAAGTTAGGACTAAAGGTCCCATGGGGCCAAATCAAAGCCACATTCTTTCTGACACTTGGCTTTATTCTTCAGGGTAAAAACCACGTCTGCATATATCACTGGATCTCATTTTTCTCCTTGTCTTAAAAATAACATCAACTGTAACAATGGATCATAACGTTCCATTAGGGGGTCACTTTTCACCACTTTCTAATTGATATTAAGCCTACCATTGGGTAAGAGTATTTCATCAGATTACCTTACATGAAAAATTACCCTCTGGGACTCCTCCCAAATCTTTCTCATCTGCTAAATTACATTCTAGTGGACTCTTTTTAATATCATCTTTACTTCTTGTGTTATTCATTCTTCATGCTATCTAAATTTCCAAACTTAGCCAGATGTATTAGTACTTCTTGTTTCCTTCTCTTTATCCCCTGTAGACTACACTTAACATACACAGGCTGTCTCTGACTCACCCAATATGAATATTGTTTTTTATAGTCCTAACAAGCAGTGAAAACAAAAGGATTCCACATTCCACACAATCTACAAGGAATTGGGGTATGATCGGACATAAAACGAGTTTCTTAAAACACTGCCTAAAGTAATACTCAGGAGTATCATGTAAACCTAGAGGTCACAACCCTTGACCTTGGATGTAGTGTCTAAAAGCTTGGGTGACGGCTCCAAGTTGTTCAAACACTTCTCAAAGTCAGACGGGATTGATGCTGTGCCCATTTCCCTGGGGTGTTCCGGTTCGTGTTTATTTATCAGTTATGGTAGAATGGTTTCTTTTCATGTACCCCGTATTTTCCCCAAGTTGGTTTACCCCTAGGTTTTTCCCTCCCTCAAAGCTGTCCCTCATGCCATTCCCCGCTCTTTGTTCCAGCTCCTTCCCTGCCTCTCAAGATAATCCAGCTCTTTATTCCTGAACCTTCCCTGTCACTTTTGCCTTGGACCTAACCCTGACTCCACAACCCTTTGGAATTCCCTATTGCTGGAAGCCCCTCTGGCTCATGTGACCTACCCTTTCCTCTCATCTGTCCTAACTAGTGCCAAGCAACTGATGGAATACCCTCGCTCCTCCCCTGCAGATTCCTTTTTGCTCAATCCATTGTATCCGCCCCCCTGAGTTGTACCCCGATAAAATCTCATGCACAGAAGTGCTGGTGGCTCTATGCTGCTGAATCCTTCCCTTGGGATAAACCTTTGCCTGTGGAACCTCACAATTGAGGAGCCTCCTCCTTCTTTTTGGCTGCTCCGTGTTGAAGTTAGTAGATCCTGAACCACTGAGCAGTGGCTCAGCAGGGTCAGCCGCAGGCAGGACCCACGCCTTGGCCGTTCCCCACTCCTGGCGCAGCGCCGCAGTTTTCCCAAGAGCCAGCCCGGGCTCCGCTGTGCTACATCAATGGGGAACCCGTCCCAGTGCCTGACCGTGCTGCAGCGTGCCACCCAGGGCCCTTGCACACACTGCCTTCTGCCCTGGGGCCGCCCCCAGCCCAGCCAAAGTGGCCCAGGCTGGAAGGAATGCCTGGCCCCCCCAGGTGTCTAAGACAGCCCGCACAGGATCTTTGGGAAGGGCTCAGACCACCAGCAAACGCTGCCCGGCTCTGCGGGCACAGTCCTATCCCCATATCTTTCCCTGAGAGCATTTGAATTACTAAATGAGAATCATTTGAAGGGAGGACATTTACATTTTCCATTTCAGAGAAGGCTTCTGCCTTCCTTAGCAGGCACCTCTCTCTTCAAACCAAGACAATTGTTTATCATCTTGCAGATGCGCAGTTGCTGGGGAGCCCCGTTTTACACCAGGGACCCGGAGAACCATTCCCAGCAATTGGGAAAATCCTAGGTGGTCCATCCACCCACAGATGAGGTCTCCAAATGTGCCCGAAATTGGGTCCAGCTCTTAGAGGCCTAAAAGAGCAAGTCCAAGTGACTTGATGATATTTTTAGCCCAGAAAGCCCTTCAGCTGATGGCACACTTCACAATCAGCAGGGGACACAGCTAGGCCAAAGCCCAGGCCTCTGCTGGGAGCCCTTCTCCTCAAATACCCTTCAAACAAACCTCCATGCAAGTCACTTGGAAAGTTTCTTCAAATGATCCATTTCTGGCACATGACTACACAGGGTTAAGTGAAAGATTCTAAAGCAGCTGCTGTGGAGTCAAAGAGCCAGCACTAAGGGTCCTTGTCATCTCTTTGTAGCTAAATGCCACTTTGGGGGATTTGAGGGAGTTTGGAACGAGCTAGAGAGCAGACCTCTGAGTTTTTTAGATGATGCCATTGCTTTTTCTTCTCTTCTACATAGACAGGAAAGGTGAGTTTGGCTCACATCTGCACTGCATGGCTCACAAGGCCCGCAAGACTTGTAGTTACAAGAGCTTTGAAGGATTTCTTGGCCAAGAAGACACTGCCAACAATAATCTTTATGTTTTGCCACCAATCCTTCAATATTTCGTCTTAGGGACTCATGCTACAGTGTAAGCTTCCTTAGCCAATTATGACACACAAACTCAAAGCACTGCATCCTAAGCTTCTTGTTTACCATTGTTACTACTTTGATTTTTTCTAGATCTTCAGCACTAAAACTCTAAACTTTCCTCCACTTCAACGTTCCTCCCCGTGTCTCTGCTATAATAAACTAGAAATCCACATTCTCGCTTCTAGCACCTAGCTTTGGAAGCCCTTTCCAAGGTCTCCCTTCAAATCCTGTGTTTAATTCAAAGCTTTGCTGACAAGACCAAAGGTCTGAGATTTCCCTGCGTTTGGATTTCCAACAACACTGATGCTGTTAGTTCCAGAGTGCCCGGGATCCCTCTTGCAAGTCAACTCTGGTAGGAACAAGACGGCTGGCAGGGGGCTGCTTGTGGCCTCTGACAGCCCATTGCTTAGGGCTTGCCAGCGCCCCAGCCCCTCAGGGGCTGCCCCAGCCCCGCCAAGCTGCCCGGCAGCAGCACCGCAGCCCCACAGCAACTCCAGAGCAGCCCTATCCAGATGCACCTGGGAGCCCTCAGCAAGGCAGCCAGCAGCACACGGGCAGGAGGACACGGATGCGCTTTCTGCCCGGCACAGGGCTTGTGGCCGTCTCCAGGCACTGCTCTCACAGGGATCCCCGCAGCCCCGGCCCCTGCCCACCCGCTCTGTCACCAGCACAAAGGCTTCAGCAGAACCACCACAGGCCAAGGGGCTTCTGGCCATTTTCCCTGCAACACTGCACGCCTGGGCAGCTTGCTGGGCCATGGCACCCTTCTCCCCCTCTTCCCCAATGCCCTGCAGACCCTGGGTAGCAAAAGAAAGCTCCTGGGAGTCTGTGTATTATAACATACTCTATATTTATACACTAAAGAAAAAACAAATAGAAGAAAAGAAACAGAACAATCTTTCAGAAATGGAAAATTCCCGCTGGCTCAGGTGGCATCAGCAGACAGAGCCTCTGGGATCAGCTCTCTGCAGAGCTCCAGCAGCGCAGCCAGCCGAGACCCGACAGACGAGGCCGTGTCCTCCATGCTCTGCGGAGCTGATCTTGCAGCCTCTGGAAGACGGAATATCGCTCACTCTGCAGTGCCTGGAGGACATACAATGTTTCAAGTGCCAGATCTGACACGGCACTGCTGATGTCCTCTGTCAGGTGTTCCAGGGCTGAAAGAGAAGGGAACAGAGCCATGGTCAGATCGCGGATCTGCGGGGAGCCGAGGAGAGCCCCCTGCCAGGGCCATCGCAGCCGGCTCTAGCCATGGCCAGGAGGGAGCAGGGACCAACGGGACCAGCCCAAAGCTGCTGGCCAGGAATCGCCCAGGTGGCCCTGAAATCTCTGTGTGCTCTCCCCACGCCGCCCCTCGTCCACACAGGGAGCAGAGCCCTCTGCAGCCGGGCCAGGGCTTGCAGCTCCCCCGGCAGCCCCCGCTGCCAGCCCGCTGCCCTCACCGTGGCAGATGAGCCAGAGCTCTTCCTTCTTCCCCCTCAGGTGCCGCGCGGCCATGCCTGTGAACACAGAGCCTGTCACGGCCCCAGCGGCACAGCTCCCTGCCAGCGGCGCTGCCGGCGCTGTGGCCACACGGGCTGCTGGCCCGGCAGGGCTCAGCCCGGGCCCTTGCCGCACGCTGCCGCCCCAGGGCACGGCTGCCAGAGGGCGGCAGCAGCAATTCCTGGGCCAGGCGGGGCTTCACGGCGCCAGGCCCCGCTGGCACTGCCGGGGCAGCAGGCGGGGCCGGGGCCGAGCTGCGCCAGCCGGGCCGGGGAGGGAGCCCAGGCTCGGGACTCACCCGCGAACCTGACGGTCGCCGCTCGCAGGGGCTCCTGTGGGCTCTGCAGGTAGGGCAGGACCTGGCGCAGGTGCTCGGCTGCTCGGCTCCTGTCCTCTGCCAGCTGCAGAGAGCGGCAGGAGGGAAGGGTTGGCGCGGGCTCAGCCCCTGGGCCAGGCGCTGCCTGCGCCCCGCCCTGGCCTCCCCTGCCCGCACAGCCCTGAGGCGCGGCCAGCAGCTGCTGGCGCCGGGCTCCCGAGGGGAGAGGCAGAGGGCCGGCTGCTGCCGGGGAGCCACGGTGCCGGCCCGCAGCCCCGCAGCCCCGCCGGGCCGGGGCTCCATCGGCCCCCGGTTCGGGCCCAAGGGAGCCTGGAGCAGAGCCTTCACGGCTTCTGGGTGCAGCACCGGGCAGGGGCACAGCTGCCAGCCCCACACACTGAGCACCGCGCTCAGGGGGCTTCTCCGGGCTGAGGCTGGGCCTTGCAGGCCCTCCTTACCAGGCACTCGCTGAACTTCCACAGATTCTGCCTCTTCACCAGTCTCTCAAGATTCCTCCTCTTCAGGAACTCGGCCACACAAAGCAGAGTTTCCTGAGAAGCCTGGAGAAGAGCAGAAACGCAGAGATGGAGAGATGGCCCCACAGCCCAGGGTGCAAGGCCCGCGTCCCCTGTGCCAAGGCCTGGAGGAGGCTGCAGCCCGGCAGGTACCAGGGCAGGAGGCAGACGAGCCCCCTGCCAGGGGGACAGCAGCAGCCCACGAGTCCTCACCTGTGCCACAAGCCGCTTCTCATCGTGGCAGTGAAAGAAGAGGGGCAGCAGGCTCTGGTGCAGGGGTGTCTTCAGGGCCTTTTTTTCCTTTTCCCCTTCTGGAAGAGTCACCAGTGTTCGGAAGAGCAGTATGGAGAGCAGCTGCACCTGCCAATTGTTCTGTATGGAAGGAAGAAAAAAAGACCTCAGCATTGCGGCTGCATGGGGCTCAGCTTGGCGCAGGCCTGCAAATCCACAGGGCACAAAGTGTCCGGGCGGCACCCAGTGGCCGTGGCTGGGAGCAGTGAGCCTTACGTGGTCAAAGAGTGGCAGGAGCGCCTCAAGCAGCTGCAGTGTGATGGGGCCGGGCATCAGCATGTCTTTGTCCAAGATGATAAAGCTGAGTAGCATGACTGTCATGAAAACTATCTCTCCATCTGCATCCCACAGGAAGTCCACAAGACTTTCAGTCAGGCTCCACATTTTTTTGGTCTGTGCGGAACACAAGTTTGAGAAACGCCATCCTGCTGCCGCCGGGCCCAGAGGCCAAAGGCCTGTCCTGGAGCACTGGGGCAGCTGAACTGGGAGGCAGGAGGGGTGGGAGCAGCTGCCCCAGCACCCAAAGCCCAGCCAAGCCCAAGCGACCACATTCCCCAGCTCAGCCTCAGCCACTGCCCCCTTCTCACCATTGAGGGCTCCTCAATGAGCTCAAGAAGGGCCCTGAGCGCCAGGCGACGCCTCTCCCTGCACTCGCTCTGCAGCTGCCTTGACAAAATTTGCAGGACTCTGTTAGCACCACGTTCACTCAAGTCCAGGAACTCGAGGACCTGAAAGGTACAGGGCAGTGACAGGGACCCGGCCGGCAGGAGCCCGGAGACGCACGGGGCCGGGCCCAGGCAGCAGCACAGGGCACGGGCACCGTGCCAGGCAGCTGCGGCTCCGAGAGGGCAGAGAGCTGGGAGGCAGCTCAGCCAGGCAGCGCTGGCTGTCAGGCTCACCTCTGCAAGGAACGCCATGGTGGGCAGCTCCCAGCGTGGCTCCTGTGTGCTGAGCAGCCGGAGCAGGTAGCGAGCGATCCGGGAACACAAGGGGATGGAGACACAGCACATCTCCCTGGCAGGAGGAAAAGGAACCAAGACTGCGGGCCAGGGGGACAAACCTTTGCCAGGACTGACACACAGAGGTCTGGTCTTTCCCCAGCATCCTGCAAGGGGCCCTGGGCTATTTGGGAGGCAGCTCCTGGTGGGCGCCCTCCTCTCCCAGCCTTTCCCAGTCTGCTTGGCCATCCCTCGGTGACAAGGCCTTCTGGGCCACGACCTCGGGGACTGTGTGGAGCTCCCTGGACACAGAGCACAAATGTCAGAGGCAGCAGTGGGGAGAAGGGGGTCTCACCTGGCCAGCAGAGCCACAGCATAGTGGTGGGTGTCAGCGCACAGCAGCGTGTCCCAGCCACAATTGCCTTCCATTGCCACCACCACATCCTCATGCTGCATTCGGCAGAGCAGGGACTTCAGGGTGCGCACTGCAAACCTGCGTGCACAGCAAAGCCCAGGTCACGCTGGGAACACTGGCTCCTGCCCGGGGACGTAGCAGGGAAAGGAGGATTGGGATGGAGCACCTGTTGGGGCTGGTGGCAAGGCCGTATTCCTCCTGGCATCCCTTCCAGAATGCATCGACCTCCTCTGGCGTATCCAGAGTGCTGGAAAACACTTGGGAGAGCAGATGTAGAAAGAGGCGGGGCAAATACACCGTCACCATATGTGGGACGCAGGGCATCTGGAGGATCTTCCACATAACCACGGTTGCCTGCAAAAGACAAAGCCCCCCGAGACAGGGCTCAGTGCCGAGGTGTCGGTGTGGCAGGGCCCGAGCAGGGCAGGGAGAGGCTCAGACAGACGCAGGGGGAGCACGGGGCCTGGTGGGCCTGAAGCTGCCCCTGGGCCGGGTTTCCACCCGGTGCCTAAGGCAGGGAGATGCAGTGGGGGAAGGAGGACGGAGAGCTGCTGGAGAGGCAGCCTTGGGGCCAGCAAAGGCCAGTTACAGAAACTCACAGCCAGGACAAAGACACCCGTTTTGTCCCCATCCGAGGTGCACATGCTGTGCTCTGGCCAGCTGCCCAGCACATCCAGGAGTATCAGCAGCGCTGGCTCTGCAGTCCTGGGCGAGCACATGATGCTCTTCCACATGGTCAAAGCAGCTCTGTGGGGTTAGAGCTCTGTCTCATACACAGCACCGTGGCCTGGGCAGCAGTGGGGACCTGAGCTGGCTGCCAGCTCTGCCTGTGCCCATTGCCACTCGCCAGCAGCACCCAGGCAGCCCAGGCCACTGGGGACAGGCCCCTGAGGGGCAGCGAGGGAGCACGGCAGCAGGCTCGGGGGCTGACGTGCCGGGGCTGGCCAAGGGAGCAGCCAGAAGGCCCTGGAACTCTCTGTTGGTCACACACCTGGGCCAGGCTGTACAGGCTGATGGGCTGGCGAGCCCTGAGCCCTCTGGGCATTTTGGCCCCATACCTGTCACAGGACGGGGCCACACGCAGGAGCGTCATGACTACGTCAGCAGGCTGTGCTTCGGTGAGATCCAGCAGGGTCCTGTTCAGCCTGTGCTCAGCAAACTGATTGGCCAGGAGCCACTGGTGGATGTACCTGACCAGGGCAGGAACCTGGAGAAGGCACGGGGAGACTTGGAAAGCTGCCAGAGGGAGCAATGTCACCAGCTTCCCCACAGAAGTGCCTCCCTTCCCACCACACTGCCATGGCCTCAAAGAGTTCCAGTGACCAGCAGGCGTGGCTTGGGAGACCAAGCAATTTCCTGGGAGCATGAAACCCTTGCCACAGGCTGCTTACTTGCTTTGGACTGGAGAAGCCCTCCTCTACGAGCATATCCAGCAGGGCAGCACTGGTCTTGGTTTTGAAGATGTGCGAATATGCTCTGAGCCCAGTACCCATGGTGCTGGTCTCTTCCGCCCGAATTTTCTTGATGAATTTGCAAAGCAGCTGTAGGAGAAGGGCAAGAAGCCAGGGATGTTGCAGGGAATGCTCCAAGCGCGGTGCCAGCAGGCCCAGCCCAGGTGGGGATGGCTGCAGGTACCTGGGCTGTGCTGCGGAAGAGGCCACGGGCGGGGTCCTGCTCCTGTGTGCGCTGCAGGGCTGCACCTGGAAAAGAGCGAGCGCAGCCAGAGCTGAGGGGCTGCGGGAGAGGCCGGAGAACACGGCCCAGCCCTGCGCTCCCCAGGCAGGGACAGCCCTGGGACGCCCCAGGGGATGGAGCGTGGCCCCTGCAGGGTGTCTGCCCGGCCCCTCTTCTGTCCTGTCCGTGGGTATGGGATGGGAGAAACTGGGATGGGATAAAATGGGATGAGATGGAATGGTGCCAAGTTGGCTGCAGGCACCAACCCTGTGGCCCAGCTCTGCCACTCACCCTCCTGCGGCAGCTCAGACGGCACCACCGCTTTGGTTTCATGTGCACGGGCAGCTCCAGGGCTTTCTTCCTCCTCTTCCCCCCAGGCCACCTTGGGCGCTTTCAGGGGTCTCTGCTCCATGAAAATGACTGGATTTGTGAGGGCACCTGCAGAAGAGAAGCCTTGGGAAGGCCACAGGTCACCAAGTCCTGTGGTCTGGCCTCGAGCTCAGCTGCAGGAATAACGCCTTGGAAAGGCTCCGGGTCAGACAGGACCGAGTGTGCTGTGCGGGGGCTCCTCACGGCACCGCTCTGTCCCGTTCTGCCCCGTTGTGCCTTCCCAGCAGCTGGGCAAGCTTCTATTTCCCACGTGTCACAAAGGGCCCTTGGTCACCGGGTTCCGTTCCATGGCACCGAGACCGTGCTGCAGCGTGCCACCCAGGGCCCTTGCACACACTGCCTTCTGCCCTGGGGCCACCCCCAGCCCAGCCAAAGTGGCCCAGGCTGGAAGGAATGCCTGGCCCCCCCAGGTGTCTAAGACAGCCCGCACAGGATCTTTGGGAAGGGCTCAGACCACCAGCAAACGCTGCCCGGCTCTGCGGGCACAGTCCTATCCCCATATCTTTCCCTGAGAGCATTTGAATTACTAAATGAGAATCATTTGAAGGGAGGACATTTACATTTTCCATTTCAGAGAAGGCTTCTGCCTTCCTTAGCAGGCACCTCTCTCTTCAAACCAAGACAATTGTTTATCATCTTGCAGATGCGCAGTTGCTGGGGAGCCCCGTTTTACACCAGGGACCCGGAGAACCATTCCCAGCAATTGGGAAAATCCTAGGTGGTCCATCCACCCACAGATGAAGTCTCCAAATGTGCCCGAAATTGGGTCCAGCTCTTAGAGGCCTAAAAGAGCAAGTCCAAGTGACTTGATGATATTTTTAGCCCAGAAAGCCCTTCAGCTGATGGCACACTTCACAATCAGCAGGGGACACAGCTAGGCCAAAGCCCAGGCCTCTGCTGGGAGCCTTTCTCCTCAAATACCCTTCAAACAAACCTCCATGCAAGTCACTTGGAAAGTTTCTTCAAATGATCCATTTCTGGCACATGACTACACAGGGTTAAGTGAAAGATTCTAAAGCAGCTGCTGTGGAGTCAAAGAGCCAGCACTAAGGGTCCTTGTCATCTCTTTGTAGCTAAATGCCACTTTGGGGGATTTGAGGGAGTTTGGAACGAGCTAGAGAGCAGACCTCCGAGTATTTTAGATGATGCCATTGCTTTTTCTTCTCTTCTACATAGACAGGAAAGGTGAGTTTGGCTCACATCTGCACTGCATGGCTCACAAGGCCCGCAAGACTTGTAGTTACAAGAGCTTTGAAGGATTTCTTGGCCAAGAAGACACGGCCAACATGGATATTTGTGTTTTGGACCCAATCTCCAATGTCTCGTCTTATGGAGTCGTGCTCTCGGGGTCTCTAGCTGGTCAGTGTGACCCCGAGATATGTTAGAAAGTCTCTTTTCCCGGTCCGGCGGTTGAAGAAGGAGTCAGAGCTCTTCATTTCTCAGTGTCCAGGTTGTTTATTGTATCTTATCTATAAAATTCTTTCTCCTGTCTTTCAAGGTCCGCACAGCCAGACAGTCTAAGGCACTCTGCCTCCCGTGGGGCAGTGTTATCTTTTTATACTAAAAAGAACTACGTGTACAATATTTGCCATTGCTTTCCCATACATATCATCTACGTTAGACAGTGAGCTTCTACTCTAAACCAATCTAAAAGTGCCAACATCACAGCAGCAGATGGAGGCCAAGAAGAAGAAGGAGAAAGGCTGGACATGCCCAGATTCCTCATCTTCCCCCCTGAAGCCCCATTCTAAAATGCCCTAAAATCTATTTTTCCACTCGGTGATAAATTCACTGTCATTCTGCTTAAACCTTTGTGGCTTGTCATTCTTCCTACAAGGTTGGTAATTTTTTTTTCCATGGGCTAAATCAAAGGCACACGGGTCTTGGGCTCTGTGCCAAGGCCTCTGAGCCCTCTGACAGGGTCTCGAGTCCTGCAGGGCAGCCAGAGGAATTTCCTGGGTTCCCACATCCTGCTACAGTGTAAGCCTCCTTAGCCAATCATGCTATGACACACAAACCTACAGCACTGCATCCTAAACTTCTTGTTTACCACTATAACTGATTTAATTTTTTCTAGATCTTGAACTCTAAAACTCTAAACTTTCCTCCACTTCAACGTTCCTCCCCGTGTCTCTGCTATAATAAACTAGAAATCCACATTCTCGCTT
Organism: Melozone crissalis; assembly: GCF_028551555.1. NCBI lineage: Eukaryota > Metazoa > Chordata > Aves > Passeriformes > Passerellidae > Melozone > Melozone crissalis. Next base: position 976,080 of record NW_026535940.1, on the reverse strand, counting down.
CTAGCACCTAGCTTTGGAAGCCCTTTCCAAGGTCTCCCTTCAAATCCTGTGTTTAATTCAAAGCTTTGCTGACAAGACCAAAGGTCTGAGATTTCCCTGCGTTTGGATTTCCAACAACACTGATGCTGTTAGTTCCAGAGTGCCCGGGATCCCTCTTGCAAGTCAAGTCTGGTAGGAACAAGACGGCTGGCAGGGGGCTGCTTGTGGCCTCTGACAGCCCATTGCTTAGGGCTTGCCAGCGCCCCAGCCCCTCAGGGGCTGCCCCAGCCCCGCCAAGCTGCCCGGCAGCAGCGCCGCAGCCCCACAGCAACTCCAGAGCAGCCCTATCCAGATGCACCTGGGAGCCCTCAGCAAGGCAGCCAGCAGCACACGGGCAGGAGGACACGGATGTGCTTTCTGCCCGGCACAGGGCTTGTGGCCGTCTCCAGGCACTGCTCTCACAGGGATCCCCGCAGCCCCGGCCCCTGCCCACCCGCTCTGTCACCAGCACAAAGGCTTCAGCAGAACCACCACAGGCCAAGGGGCTTCTGGCCATTTTCCCTGCAACACTGCACGCCTGGGCAGCTTGCTGAGCCATGGCACCCTTCTCCCCCTCTTCCCCAATCCCCTGCAGACCCTGGGCAGCAAAAGAAAGCTCCTGGGAGTCTGTGTATTATAACATACTCTATATTTATACACTAAAGAAAAAACAAATAGAAGAAAAGAAACAGAACAATCTTTCAGAAATGGAAAATTCCCGCTGGCTCAGGTGGCCTCAGCAGACTGAGCCTCTGGGATCAGCTCTCTGCAGAGCTCCAGCAGCGCAGCCAGCCGAGCCCCGACAGACGAGGCCGTGTCCTCCATGCCCTGCGGAGCTGATCTTGCAGCCTCTGGAAGACGGAATATCGCTCACTCTGCAGTGCCTGGAGGACATACAATGTTTCAAGTGCCAGATCTGACACGGCACTGCTGATGTCCTCTGTCAGGTGTTCCAGGGCTGAAAGAGAAGGGAACAGAGCCATGGTCAGATCGCGGATCTGCGGGGAGCCGAGGAGAGCCCCCTGCCAGGCCATCGCAGCCGGCTCTAGCCATGGCCAGGAGGGAGCAGGGACCAACGGGACCAGCCCAAAGCTGCTGGCCAGGAATCGCCCAGGTGGCCCTGAAATCTCTGTGTGCTCTCCCCACGCCGCCCCTCGTCCGCACAGGGAGCAGAGCCCTCTGCAGCCGGGCCAGGGCTTGCAGCTCCCCCGGCAGCCCCCGCTGCCAGCCCGCTGCCCTCACCGTGGCAGATGAGCCAGAGCTCTTCCTTCTTCCCCCTCAGGTGCCGCGCGGCCATGCCTGTGAACACAGAGCCTGTCACGGGCCCAGCGGCACAGCTCCCTGCCAGCGGCGCTGCCGGCGCTGTGGCCACACGGGCTGCTGGCCCGGCAGGGCTCAGCCCGGGCCCTTGCCGCACGCTGCCGCCCCAGGGCACGGCTGCCAGAGGGCGGCAGCAGCAATGCCCAGGCCAGGCGGGGCTCCACGGCGCCGGGCCCCGCTGGCACTGCTGGGGCAGCAGGCGGGGCCGGGGCCGAGCTGCGGCGGGCCGGGCCGGGGAGGGAGCCCGGGCTCGGGACTCACCGGCGAACCTGACGGCCGCCGCTCGTAGGGGCTCCTGTGGGCTCTGCAGGTAGGGCAGGACCCGGCGCAGGTGCTCGGCCGCTCGGCTCCTGTCCTCTGCCAGCTGCAGAGAGCGGCAGGAGGGAAGGGTTGGCGCGGGCTCAGCCCCTGGGCCAGGCGCTGCCTGCGCCCCGCCCTGGCCTCCCCTGCCCGCACAGCCCTGAGGCGCGGCCAGCATCCGCTGGCGCCGGGCTCCCGAGGGGAGAGGCAGAGGGCCGGCTGCTGCCGGGGAGCCGCGGTGCCGGCCCGCAGCCCCGCAGCCCCGCCGGGCCGGGGCTCCATCGGCCCCCGGTTCGGGCCCAAGGGAGCCTGGAGCAGAGCCTTCACGGCTTCTGGGTGCAGCACCGGGCAGGGGCACAGCTGCCAGCCCCACACACTGAGCACCGCGCTCAGGGGGCTTCTCCGGGCTGAGGCTGGGCCTTGCAGGCCCTCCTTACCAGGCACTCGCTGAACTTCCACAGATTCTGCCTCTTCACCAGTCTCTCAAGATTCCTCCTCTTCAGGAACTCGGCCACACAAAGCAGAGTTTCCTGAGAAGCCTGGAGAAGAGCAGAAACGCAGAGATGGAGAGATGGCCCCACAGCCCAGGGTGCAAGGCCCGCGTCCCCTGTGCCAAGGCCTGGAGGAGGCTGCAGCCCGGCAGGTACCAGGGCAGGAGGCAGACGAGCCCCCTGCCAGGGGGACAGCAGCAGCCCACGAGCCCTCACCTGTGCCACAAGCCGCTTCTCATCGTGGCAGTGAAAGAAGAGGGGCAGCAGGCTCTGGTGCAGGGGTGTCTTCAGGGCCTTTTTTTCCTTTTCCCCTTCTGGAAGAGTCACCAGTGTTCGGAAGAGCAGTATGGAGAGCAGCTGCACCTGCCAATTGTTCTGTATGGAAGGAAGAAAAAAAGACCTCAGCATTGCGGCTGCATGGGGCTCAGCTTGGCGCAGGCCTGCAAATCCACAGGGCACAAAGTGTCCGGGCGGCACCCAGTGGCCGTGGCTGGGAGCAGTGAGCCTTACGTGGTCAAAGAGTGGCAGGAGCGCCTCAAGCAGCTGCAGTGTGATGGGGCCGGGCATCAGCATGTCTTTGTCCAAGATGATAAAGCTGAGTAGCATGACTGTCATGAAAACTATCTCTCCATCTGCATCCCACAGGAAGTCCACAAGACTTTCAGTCAGGCTCCACATTTTTTTGGTCTGTGCGGAACACAAGTTTGAGAAACGCCATCCTGCTGCCGCCGGGCCCAGAGGCCAAAGGCCTGTCCTGGAGCACTGGGGCAGCTGAACTGGGAGGCAGGAGGGGTGGGAGCAGCTGCCCCAGCACCCAAAGCCCAGCCAAGCCCAAGCGACCACATTCCCCAGCTCAGCCTCAGCCACTGCCCCCTTCTCACCATTGAGGGCTCCTCAATGAGCTCAAGAAGGGCCCTGAGCGCCAGGCGACGCCTCTCCCTGCACTCGCTCTGCAGCTGCCTTGACAAAATTTGCAGGACTCTGTTAGCACCACGTTCACTCAAGTCCAGGAACTCGAGGACCTGAAAGGTACAGGGCAGTGACAGGGACCCGGCCGGCAGGAGCCCGGAGACGCACGGGGCCGGGCCCAGGCAGCAGCACAGGGCACGGGCACCGTGCCAGGCAGCTGCGGCTCCGAGAGGGCAGAGAGCTGGGAGGCAGCTCAGCCAGGCAGCGCTGGCTGTCAGGCTCACCTCTGCAAGGAACGCCATGGTGGGCAGCTCCCAGCGTGGCTCCTGTGTGCTGAGCAGCCGGAGCAGGTAGCGAGCGATCCGGGAACACAAGGGGATGGAGACACAGCACATCTCCCTGGCAGGAGGAAAAGGAACCAAGACTGCGGGCCAGGGGGACAAACCTTTGCCAGGACTGACACACAGAGGTCTGGTCTTTCCCCAGCATCCTGCAAGGGGCCCTGGGCTATTTGGGAGGCAGCTCCTGGTGGGCGCCCTCCTCTCCCAGCCTTTCCCAGTCTGCTTGGCCATCCCTCGGTGACAAGGCCTTCTGGGCCACGACCTCGGGGACTGTGTGGAGCTCCCTGGACACAGAGCACAAATGTCAGAGGCAGCAGTGGGGAGAAGGGGGTCTCACCTGGCCAGCAGAGCCACAGCATAGTGGTGGGTGTCAGCGCACAGCAGCGTGTCCCAGCCACAATTGCCTTCCATTGCCACCACCACATCCTCATGCTGCATTCGGCAGAGCAGGGACTTCAGGGTGCGCACTGCAAACCTGCGTGCACAGCAAAGCCCAGGTCACGCTGGGAACACTGGCTCCTGCCCGGGGACGTAGCAGGGAAAGGAGGATTGGGATGGAGCACCTGTTGGGGCTGGTGGCAAGGCCGTATTCCTCCTGGCATCCCTTCCAGAATGCATCGACCTCCTCTGGCGTATCCAGAGTGCTGGAAAACACTTGGGAGAGCAGATGTAGAAAGAGGCGGGGCAAATACACCGTCACCATATGTGGGACGCAGGGCATCTGGAGGATCTTCCACATAACCACGGTTGCCTGCAAAAGACAAAGCCCCCCGAGACAGGGCTCAGTGCCGAGGTGTCGGTGTGGCAGGGCCCGAGCAGGGCAGGGAGAGGCTCAGACAGACGCAGGGGGAGCACGGGGCCTGGTGGGCCTGAAGCTGCCCCTGGGCCGGGTTTCCACCCGGTGCCTAAGGCAGGGAGATGCAGTGGGGGAAGGAGGACGGAGAGCTGCTGGAGAGGCAGCCTTGGGGCCAGCAAAGGCCAGTTACAGAAACTCACAGCCAGGACAAAGACACCCGTTTTGTCCCCATCCGAGGTGCACATGCTGTGCTCTGGCCAGCTGCCCAGCACATCCAGGAGTATCAGCAGCGCTGGCTCTGCAGTCCTGGGCGAGCACATGATGCTCTTCCACATGGTCAAAGCAGCTCTGTGGGGTTAGAGCTCTGTCTCATACACAGCACCGTGGCCTGGGCAGCAGTGGGGACCTGAGCTGGCTGCCAGCTCTGCCTGTGCCCATTGCCACTCGCCAGCAGCACCCAGGCAGCCCAGGCCACTGGGGACAGGCCCCTGAGGGGCAGCGAGGGAGCACGGCAGCAGGCTCGGGGGCTGACGTGCCGGGGCTGGCCAAGGGAGCAGCCAGAAGGCCCTGGAACTCTCTGTTGGTCACACACCTGGGCCAGGCTGTACAGGCTGATGGGCTGGCGAGCCCTGAGCCCTCTGGGCATTTTGGCCCCATACCTGTCACAGGACGGGGCCACACGCAGGAGCGTCATGACTACGTCAGCAGGCTGTGCTTCGGTGAGATCCAGCAGGGTCCTGTTCAGCCTGTGCTCAGCAAACTGATTGGCCAGGAGCCACTGGTGGATGTACCTGACCAGGGCAGGAACCTGGAGAAGGCACGGGGAGACTTGGAAAGCTGCCAGAGGGAGCAATGTCACCAGCTTCCCCACAGAAGTGCCTCCCTTCCCACCACACTGCCATGGCCTCAAAGAGTTCCAGTGACCAGCAGGCGTGGCTTGGGAGACCAAGCAATTTCCTGGGAGCATGAAACCCTTGCCACAGGCTGCTTACTTGCTTTGGACTGGAGAAGCCCTCCTCTACGAGCATATCCAGCAGGGCAGCACTGGTCTTGGTTTTGAAGATGTGCGAATATGCTCTGAGCCCAGTACCCATGGTGCTGGTCTCTTCCGCCCGAATTTTCTTGATGAATTTGCAAAGCAGCTGTAGGAGAAGGGCAAGAAGCCAGGGATGTTGCAGGGAATGCTCCAAGCGCGGTGCCAGCAGGCCCAGCCCAGGTGGGGATGGCTGCAGGTACCTGGGCTGTGCTGCGGAAGAGGCCACGGGCGGGGTCCTGCTCCTGTGTGCGCTGCAGGGCTGCACCTGGAAAAGAGCGAGCGCAGCCAGAGCTGAGGGGCTGCGGGAGAGGCCGGAGAACACGGCCCAGCCCTGCGCTCCCCAGGCAGGGACAGCCCTGGGACGCCCCAGGGGATGGAGCGTGGCCCCTGCAGGGTGTCTGCCCGGCCCCTCTTCTGTCCTGTCCGTGGGTATGGGATGGGAGAAACTGGGATGGGATAAAATGGGATGAGATGGAATGGTGCCAAGTTGGCTGCAGGCACCAACCCTGTGGCCCAGCTCTGCCACTCACCCTCCTGCGGCAGCTCAGACGGCACCACCGCTTTGGTTTCATGTGCACGGGCAGCTCCAGGGCTTTCTTCCTCCTCTTCCCCCCAGGCCACCTTGGGCGCTTTCAGGGGTCTCTGCTCCATGAAAATGACTGGATTTGTGAGGGCACCTGCAGAAGAGAAGCCTTGGGAAGGCCACAGGTCACCAAGTCCTGTGGTCTGGCCTCGAGCTCAGCTGCAGGAATAACGCCTTGGAAAGGCTCCGGGTCAGACAGGACCGAGTGTGCTGTGCGGGGGCTCCTCACGGCACCGCTCTGTCCCGTTCTGCCCCGTTGTGCCTTCCCAGCAGCTGGGCAAGCTTCTATTTCCCACGTGTCACAAAGGGCCCTTGGTCACCGGGTTCCGTTCCATGGCACCGAGACCGTGCTGCAGCGTGCCACCCAGGGCCCTTGCACACACTGCCTTCTGCCCTGGGGCCACCCCCAGCCCAGCCAAAGTGGCCCAGGCTGGAAGGAATGCCTGGCCCCCCCAGGTGTCTAAGACAGCCCGCACAGGATCTTTGGGAAGGGCTCAGACCACCAGCAAACGCTGCCCGGCTCTGCGGGCACAGTCCTATCCCCATATCTTTCCCTGAGAGCATTTGAATTACTAAATGAGAATCATTTGAAGGGAGGACATTTACATTTTCCATTTCAGAGAAGGCTTCTGCCTTCCTTAGCAGGCACCTCTCTCTTCAAACCAAGACAATTGTTTATCATCTTGCAGATGCGCAGTTGCTGGGGAGCCCCGTTTTACACCAGGGACCCGGAGAACCATTCCCAGCAATTGGGAAAATCCTAGGTGGTCCATCCACCCACAGATGAAGTCTCCAAATGTGCCCGAAATTGGGTCCAGCTCTTAGAGGCCTAAAAGAGCAAGTCCAAGTGACTTGATGATATTTTTAGCCCAGAAAGCCCTTCAGCTGATGGCACACTTCACAATCAGCAGGGGACACAGCTAGGCCAAAGCCCAGGCCTCTGCTGGGAGCCTTTCTCCTCAAATACCCTTCAAACAAACCTCCATGCAAGTCACTTGGAAAGTTTCTTCAAATGATCCATTTCTGGCACATGACTACACAGGGTTAAGTGAAAGATTCTAAAGCAGCTGCTGTGGAGTCAAAGAGCCAGCACTAAGGGTCCTTGTCATCTCTTTGTAGCTAAATGCCACTTTGGGGGATTTGAGGGAGTTTGGAACGAGCTAGAGAGCAGACCTCCGAGTATTTTAGATGATGCCATTGCTTTTTCTTCTCTTCTACATAGACAGGAAAGGTGAGTTTGGCTCACATCTGCACTGCATGGCTCACAAGGCCCGCAAGACTTGTAGTTACAAGAGCTTTGAAGGATTTCTTGGCCAAGAAGACACGGCCAACATGGATATTTGTGTTTTGGACCCAATCTCCAATGTCTCGTCTTATGGAGTCGTGCTCTCGGGGTCTCTAGCTGGTCAGTGTGACCCCGAGATATGTTAGAAAGTCTCTTTTCCCGGTCCGGCGGTTGAAGAAGGAGTCAGAGCTCTTCATTTCTCAGTGTCCAGGTTGTTTATTGTATCTTATCTATAAAATTCTTTCTCCTGTCTTTCAAGGTCCGCACAGCCAGACAGTCTAAGGCACTCTGCCTCCCGTGGGGCAGTGTTATCTTTTTATACTAAAAAGAACTACGTGTACAATATTTGCCATTGCTTTCCCATACATATCATCTACGTTAGACAGTGAGCTTCTACTCTAAACCAATCTAAAAGTGCCAACATCACAGCAGCAGATGGAGGCCAAGAAGAAGAAGGAGAAAGGCTGGACATGCCCAGATTCCTCATCTTCCCCCCTGAAGCCCCATTCTAAAATGCCCTAAAATCTATTTTTCCACTCGGTGATAAATTCACTGTCATTCTGCTTAAACCTTTGTGGCTTGTCATTCTTCCTACAAGGTTGGTAATTTTTTTTTCCATGGGCTAAATCAAAGGCACACGGGTCTTGGGCTCTGTGCCAAGGCCTCTGAGCCCTCTGACAGGGTCTCGAGTCCTGCAGGGCAGCCAGAGGAATTTCCTGGGTTCCCACATCCTGCTACAGTGTAAGCCTCCTTAGCCAATCATGCTATGACACACAAACCTACAGCACTGCATCCTAAACTTCTTGTTTACCACTATAACTGATTTAATTTTTTCTAGATCTTGAACTCTAAAACTCTAAACTTTCCTCCACTTCAACGTTCCTCCCCGTGTCTCTGCTATAATAAACTAGAAATCCACATTCTCGCTTCTAGCACCTAGCTTTGGAAGCCCTTTCCAAGGTCTCCCTTCAAATCCTGTGTTTAATTCAAAGCTTTGCTGACAAGACCAAAGGTCTGAGATTTCCCTGCGTTTGGATTTCCAACAACACTGATGCTGTTAGTTCCAGAGTGCCCGGGATCCCTCTTGCAAGTCAAGTCTGGTAGGAACAAGACGGCTGGCAGGGGGCTGCTTGTGGCCTCTGACAGCCCATTGCTTAGGGCTTGCCAGCGCCCCAGCCCCTCAGGGGCTGCCCCAGCCCCGCCAAGCTGCCCGGCAGCAGCGCCGCAGCCCCACAGCAACTCCAGAGCAGCCCTATCCAGATGCACCTGGGAGCCCTCAGCAAGGCAGCCAGCAGCACACGGGCAGGAGGACACGGATGTGCTTTCTGCCCGGCACAGGGCTTGTGGCCGTCTCCAGGCACTGCTCTCACAGGGATCCCCGCAGCCCCGGCCCCTGCCCACCCGCTCTGTCACCAGCACAAAGGCTTCAGCAGAACCACCACAGGCCAAGGGGCTTCTGGCCATTTTCCCTGCAACACTGCACGCCTGGGCAGCTTGCTGAGCCATGGCACCCTTCTCCCCCTCTTCCCCAATCCCCTGCAGACCCTGGGCAGCAAAAGAAAGCTCCTGGGAGTCTGTGTATTATAACATACTCTATATTTATACACTAAAGAAAAAACAAATAGAAGAAAAGAAACAGAACAATCTTTCAGAAATGGAAAATTCCCGCTGGCTCAGGTGGCCTCAGCAGACTGAGCCTCTGGGATCAGCTCTCTGCAGAGCTCCAGCAGCGCAGCCAGCCGAGCCCCGACAGACGAGGCCGTGTCCTCCATGCCCTGCGGAGCTGATCTTGCAGCCTCTGGAAGACGGAATATCGCTCACTCTGCAGTGCCTGGAGGACATACAATGTTTCAAGTGCCAGATCTGACACGGCACTGCTGATGTCCTCTGTCAGGTGTTCCAGGGCTGAAAGAGAAGGGAACAGAGCCATGGTCAGATCGCGGATCTGCGGGGAGCCGAGGAGAGCCCCCTGCCAGGCCATCGCAGCCGGCTCTAGCCATGGCCAGGAGGGAGCAGGGACCAACGGGACCAGCCCAAAGCTGCTGGCCAGGAATCGCCCAGGTGGCCCTGAAATCTCTGTGTGCTCTCCCCACGCCGCCCCTCGTCCGCACAGGGAGCAGAGCCCTCTGCAGCCGGGCCAGGGCTTGCAGCTCCCCCGGCAGCCCCCGCTGCCAGCCCGCTGCCCTCACCGTGGCAGATGAGCCAGAGCTCTTCCTTCTTCCCCCTCAGGTGCCGCGCGGCCATGCCTGTGAACACAGAGCCTGTCACGGGCCCAGCGGCACAGCTCCCTGCCAGCGGCGCTGCCGGCGCTGTGGCCACACGGGCTGCTGGCCCGGCAGGGCTCAGCCCGGGCCCTTGCCGCACGCTGCCGCCCCAGGGCACGGCTGCCAGAGGGCGGCAGCAGCAATGCCCAGGCCAGGCGGGGCTCCACGGCGCCGGGCCCCGCTGGCACTGCTGGGGCAGCAGGCGGGGCCGGGGCCGAGCTGCGGCGGGCCGGGCCGGGGAGGGAGCCCGGGCTCGGGACTCACCGGCGAACCTGACGGCCGCCGCTCGTAGGGGCTCCTGTGGGCTCTGCAGGTAGGGCAGGACCCGGCGCAGGTGCTCGGCCGCTCGGCTCCTGTCCTCTGCCAGCTGCAGAGAGCGGCAGGAGGGAAGGGTTGGCGCGGGCTCAGCCCCTGGGCCAGGCGCTGCCTGCGCCCCGCCCTGGCCTCCCCTGCCCGCACAGCCCTGAGGCGCGGCCAGCATCCGCTGGCGCCGGGCTCCCGAGGGGAGAGGCAGAGGGCCGGCTGCTGCCGGGGAGCCGCGGTGCCGGCCCGCAGCCCCGCAGCCCCGCCGGGCCGGGGCTCCATCGGCCCCCGGTTCGGGCCCAAGGGAGCCTGGAGCAGAGCCTTCACGGCTTCTGGGTGCAGCACCGGGCAGGGGCACAGCTGCCAGCCCCACACACTGAGCACCGCGCTCAGGGGGCTTCTCCGGGCTGAGGCTGGGCCTTGCAGGCCCTCCTTACCAGGCACTCGCTGAACTTCCACAGATTCTGCCTCTTCACCAGTCTCTCAAGATTCCTCCTCTTCAGGAACTCGGCCACACAAAGCAGAGTTTCCTGAGAAGCCTGGAGAAGAGCAGAAACGCAGAGATGGAGAGATGGCCCCACAGCCCAGGGTGCAAGGCCCGCGTCCCCTGTGCCAAGGCCTGGAGGAGGCTGCAGCCCGGCAGGTACCAGGGCAGGAGGCAGACGAGCCCCCTGCCAGGGGGACAGCAGCAGCCCACGAGCCCTCACCTGTGCCACAAGCCGCTTCTCATCGTGGCAGTGAAAGAAGAGGGGCAGCAGGCTCTGGTGCAGGGGTGTCTTCAGGGCCTTTTTTTCCTTTTCCCCTTCTGGAAGAGTCACCAGTGTTCGGAAGAGCAGTATGGAGAGCAGCTGCACCTGCCAATTGTTCTGTATGGAAGGAAGAAAAAAAGACCTCAGCATTGCGGCTGCATGGGGCTCAGCTTGGCGCAGGCCTGCAAATCCACAGGGCACAAAGTGTCCGGGCGGCACCCAGTGGCCGTGGCTGGGAGCAGTGAGCCTTACGTGGTCAAAGAGTGGCAGGAGCGCCTCAAGCAGCTGCAGTGTGATGGGGCCGGGCATCAGCATGTCTTTGTCCAAGATGATAAAGCTGAGTAGCATGACTGTCATGAAAACTATCTCTCCATCTGCATCCCACAGGAAGTCCACAAGACTTTCAGTCAGGCTCCACATTTTTTTGGTCTGTGCGGAACACAAGTTTGAGAAACGCCATCCTGCTGCCGCCGGGCCCAGAGGCCAAAGGCCTGTCCTGGAGCACTGGGGCAGCTGAACTGGGAGGCAGGAGGGGTGGGAGCAGCTGCCCCAGCACCCAAAGCCCAGCCAAGCCCAAGCGACCACATTCCCCAGCTCAGCCTCAGCCACTGCCCCCTTCTCACCATTGAGGGCTCCTCAATGAGCTCAAGAAGGGCCCTGAGCGCCAGGCGACGCCTCTCCCTGCACTCGCTCTGCAGCTGCCTTGACAAAATTTGCAGGACTCTGTTAGCACCACGTTCACTCAAGTCCAGGAACTCGAGGACCTGAAAGGTACAGGGCAGTGACAGGGACCCGGCCGGCAGGAGCCCGGAGACGCACGGGGCCGGGCCCAGGCAGCAGCACAGGGCACGGGCACCGTGCCAGGCAGCTGCGGCTCCGAGAGGGCAGAGAGCTGGGAGGCAGCTCAGCCAGGCAGCGCTGGCTGTCAGGCTCACCTCTGCAAGGAACGCCATGGTGGGCAGCTCCCAGCGTGGCTCCTGTGTGCTGAGCAGCCGGAGCAGGTAGCGAGCGATCCGGGAACACAAGGGGATGGAGACACAGCACATCTCCCTGGCAGGAGGAAAAGGAACCAAGACTGCGGGCCAGGGGGACAAACCTTTGCCAGGACTGACACACAGAGGTCTGGTCTTTCCCCAGCATCCTGCAAGGGGCCCTGGGCTATTTGGGAGGCAGCTCCTGGTGGGCGCCCTCCTCTCCCAGCCTTTCCCAGTCTGCTTGGCCATCCCTCGGTGACAAGGCCTTCTGGGCCACGACCTCGGGGACTGTGTGGAGCTCCCTGGACACAGAGCACAAATGTCAGAGGCAGCAGTGGGGAGAAGGGGGTCTCACCTGGCCAGCAGAGCCACAGCATAGTGGTGGGTGTCAGCGCACAGCAGCGTGTCCCAGCCACAATTGCCTTCCATTGCCACCACCACATCCTCATGCTGCATTCGGCAGAGCAGGGACTTCAGGGTGCGCACTGCAAACCTGCGTGCACAGCAAAGCCCAGGTCACGCTGGGAACACTGGCTCCTGCCCGGGGACGTAGCAGGGAAAGGAGGATTGGGATGGAGCACCTGTTGGGGCTGGTGGCAAGGCCGTATTCCTCCTGGCATCCCTTCCAGAATGCATCGACCTCCTCTGGCGTATCCAGAGTGCTGGAAAACACTTGGGAGAGCAGATGTAGAAAGAGGCGGGGCAAATACACCGTCACCATATGTGGGACGCAGGGCATCTGGAGGATCTTCCACATAACCACGGTTGCCTGCAAAAGACAAAGCCCCCCGAGACAGGGCTCAGTGCCGAGGTGTCGGTGTGGCAGGGCCCGAGCAGGGCAGGGAGAGGCTCAGACAGACGCAGGGGGAGCACGGGGCCTGGTGGGCCTGAAGCTGCCCCTGGGCCGGGTTTCCACCCGGTGCCTAAGGCAGGGAGATGCAGTGGGGGAAGGAGGACGGAGAGCTGCTGGAGAGGCAGCCTTGGGGCCAGCAAAGGCCAGTTACAGAAACTCACAGCCAGGACAAAGACACCCGTTTTGTCCCCATCCGAGGTGCACATGCTGTGCTCTGGCCAGCTGCCCAGCACATCCAGGAGTATCAGCAGCGCTGGCTCTGCAGTCCTGGGCGAGCACATGATGCTCTTCCACATGGTCAAAGCAGCTCTGTGGGGTTAGAGCTCTGTCTCATACACAGCACCGTGGCCTGGGCAGCAGTGGGGACCTGAGCTGGCTGCCAGCTCTGCCTGTGCCCATTGCCACTCGCCAGCAGCACCCAGGCAGCCCAGGCCACTGGGGACAGGCCCCTGAGGGGCAGCGAGGGAGCACGGCAGCAGGCTCGGGGGCTGACGTGCCGGGGCTGGCCAAGGGAGCAGCCAGAAGGCCCTGGAACTCTCTGTTGGTCACACACCTGGGCCAGGCTTTACAGGCTGATGGGCTGGCGAGCCCTGAGCCCTCTGGGCATTTTGGCCCCATACCTGTCACAGGACGGGGCCACACGCAGGAGCGTCATGACTACGTCAGCAGGCTGTGCTTCGGTGAGATCCAGCAGGGTCCTGTTCAGCCTGTGCTCAGCAAACTGATTGGCCAGGAGCCACTGGTGGATGTACCTGACCAGGGCAGGAACCTGGAGAAGGCACGGGGAGACTTGGAAAGCTGCCAGAGGGAGCAATGTCACCAGCTTCCCCACAGAAGTGCCTCCCTTCCCACCACACTGCCATGGCCTCAAAGAGTTCCAGTGACCAGCAGGCGTGGCTTGGGAGACCAAGCAATTTCCTGGGAGCATGAAACCCTTGCCACAGGCTGCTTACTTGCTTTGGACTGGAGAAGCCCTCCTCTACGAGCATATCCAGCAGGGCAGCACTGGTCTTGGTTTTGAAGATGTGCGAATATGCTCTGAGCCCAGTACCCATGGTGCTGGTCTCTTCCGCCCGAATTTTCTTGATGAATTTGCAAAGCAGCTGTAGGAGAAGGGCAAGAAGCCAGGGATGTTGCAGGGAATGCTCCAAGCGCGGTGCCAGCAGGCCCAGCCCAGGTGGGGATGGCTGCAGGTACCTGGGCTGTGCTGCGGAAGAGGCCACGGGCGGGGTCCTGCTCCTGTGTGCGCTGCAGGGCTGCACCTGGAAAAGAGCGAGCGCAGCCAGAGCTGAGGGGCTGCGGGAGAGGCCGGAGAACACGGCCCAGCCCTGCGCTCCCCAGGCAGGGACAGCCCTGGGACGCCCCAGGGGATGGAGCGTGGCCCCTGCAGGGTGTCTGCCCGGCCCCTCTTCTGTCCTGTCCGTGGGTATGGGATGGGAGAAACTGGGATGGGATAAAATGGGATGAGATGGAATGGTGCCAAGTTGGCTGCAGGCACCAACCCTGTGGCCCAGCTCTGCCACTCACCCTCCTGCGGCAGCTCAGACGGCACCACCGCTTTGGTTTCATGTGCACGGGCAGCTCCAGGGCTTTCTTCCTCCTCTTCCCCCCCGGCCACCTTGGGCGCTTTCAGGGGTCTCTGCTCCATGAAAATGACTGGATTTGTGAGGGCACCTGCAGAAGAGAAGCCTTGGGAAGGCCACAGGTCACCAAGTCCTGTGGTCTGGCCTCGAGCTCAGCTGCAGGAATAACGCCTTGGAAAGGCTCCGGGTCAGACAGGACCGAGTGTGCTGTGCGGGGGCTCCTCACGGCACCGCTCTGTCCCGTTCTGCCCCGTTGTGCCTTCCCAGCAGCTGGGCAAGCTTCTATTTCCCACGTGTCACAAAGGGCCCTTGGTCACCGGGTTCCGTTCCATGGCACCGAGACCGTGCTGCAGCGTGCCACCCAGGGCCCTTGCACACACTGCCTTCTGCCCTGGGGCCACCCCCAGCCCAGCCAAAGTGGCCCAGGCTGGAAGGAATGCCTGGCCCCCCCAGGTGTCTAAGACAGCCCGCACAGGATCTTTGGGAAGGGCTCAGACCACCAGCAAACGCTGCCCGGCTCTGCGGGCACAGTCCTATCCCCATATCTTTCCCTGAGAGCATTTGAATTACTAAATGAGAATCATTTGAAGGGAGGACATTTACATTTTCCATTTCAGAGAAGGCTTCTGCCTTCCTTAGCAGGCACCTCTCTCTTCAAACCAAGACAATTGTTTATCATCTTGCAGATGCGCAGTTGCTGGGGAGCCCCGTTTTACACCAGGGACCCGGAGAACCATTCCCAGCAATTGGGAAAATCCTAGGTGGTCCATCCACCCACAGATGAAGTCTCCAAATGTGCCCGAAATTGGGTCCAGCTCTTAGAGGCCTAAAAGAGCAAGTCCAAGTGACTTGATGATATTTTTAGCCCAGAAAGCCCTTCAGCTGATGGCACACTTCACAATCAGCAGGGGACACAGCTAGGCCAAAGCCCAGGCCTCTGCTGGGAGCCTTTCTCCTCAAATACCCTTCAAACAAACCTCCATGCAAGTCACTTGGAAAGTTTCTTCAAATGATCCATTTCTGGCACATGACTACACAGGGTTAAGTGAAAGATTCTAAAGCAGCTGCTGTGGAGTCAAAGAGCCAGCACTAAGGGTCCTTGTCATCTCTTTGTAGCTAAATGCCACTTTGGGGGATTTGAGGGAGTTTGGAACGAGCTAGAGAGCAGACCTCCGAGTATTTTAGATGATGCCATTGCTTTTTCTTCTCTTCTACATAGACAGGAAAGGTGAGTTTGGCTCACATCTGCACTGCATGGCTCACAAGGCCCGCAAGACTTGTAGTTACAAGAGCTTTGAAGGATTTCTTGGCCAAGAAGACACGGCCAACATGGATATTTGTGTTTTGGACCCAATCTCCAATGTCTCGTCTTATGGAGTCGTGCTCTCGGGGTCTCTAGCTGGTCAGTGTGACCCCGAGATATGTTAGAAAGTCTCTTTTCCCGGTCCGGCGGTTGAAGAAGGAGTCAGAGCTCTTCATTTCTCAGTGTCCAGGTTGTTTATTGTATCTTATCTATAAAATTCTTTCTCCTGTCTTTCAAGGTCCGCACAGCCAGACAGTCTAAGGCACTCTGCCTCCCGTGGGGCAGTGTTATCTTTTTATACTAAAAAGAACTACGTGTACAATATTTGCCATTGCTTTCCCATACATATCATCTACGTTAGACAGTGAGCTTCTACTCTAAACCAATCTAAAAGTGCCAACATCACAGCAGCAGATGGAGGCCAAGAAGAAGAAGGAGAAAGGCTGGACATGCCCAGATTCCTCATCTTCCCCCCTGAAGCCCCATTCTAAAATGCCCTAAAATCTATTTTTCCACTCGGTGATAAATTCACTGTCATTCTGCTTAAACCTTTGTGGCTTGTCATTCTTCCTACAAGGTTGGTAATTTTTTTTTCCATGGGCTAAATCAAAGGCACACGGGTCTTGGGCTCTGTGCCAAGGCCTCTGAGCCCTCTGACAGGGTCTCGAGTCCTGCAGGGCAGCCAGAGGAATTTCCTGGGTTCCCACATCCTGCTACAGTGTAAGCCTCCTTAGCCAATCATGCTATGACACACAAACCTACAGCACTGCATCCTAAACTTCTTGTTTACCACTATAACTGATTTAATTTTTTCTAGATCTTGAACTCTAAAACTCTAAACTTTCCTCCACTTCAACGTTCCTCCCCGTGTCTCTGCTATAATAAACTAGAAATCCACATTCTCGCTTCTAGCACCTAGCTTTGGAAGCCCTTTCCAAGGTCTCCCTTCAAATCCTGTGTTTAATTCAAAGCTTTGCTGACAAGACCAAAGGTCTGAGATTTCCCTGCGTTTGGATTTCCAACAACACTGATGCTGTTAGTTCCAGAGTGCCCGGGATCCCTCTTGCAAGTCAAGTCTGGTAGGAACAAGACGGCTGGCAGGGGGCTGCTTGTGGCCTCTGACAGCCCATTGCTTAGGGCTTGCCAGCGCCCCAGCCCCTCAGGGGCTGCCCCAGCCCCGCCAAGCTGCCCGGCAGCAGCGCCGCAGCCCCACAGCAACTCCAGAGCAGCCCTATCCAGATGCACCTGGGAGCCCTCAGCAAGGCAGCCAGCAGCACACGGGCAGGAGGACACGGATGTGCTTTCTGCCCGGCACAGGGCTTGTGGCCGTCTCCAGGCACTGCTCTCACAGGGATCCCCGCAGCCCCGGCCCCTGCCCACCCGCTCTGTCACCAGCACAAAGGCTTCAGCAGAACCACCACAGGCCAAGGGGCTTCTGGCCATTTTCCCTGCAACACTGCACGCCTGGGCAGCTTGCTGAGCCATGGCACCCTTCTCCCCCTCTTCCCCAATCCCCTGCAGACCCTGGGCAGCAAAAGAAAGCTCCTGGGAGTCTGTGTATTATAACATACTCTATATTTATACACTAAAGAAAAAACAAATAGAAGAAAAGAAACAGAACAATCTTTCAGAAATGGAAAATTCCCGCTGGCTCAGGTGGCCTCAGCAGACTGAGCCTCTGGGATCAGCTCTCTGCAGAGCTCCAGCAGCGCAGCCAGCCGAGCCCCGACAGACGAGGCCGTGTCCTCCATGCCCTGCGGAGCTGATCTTGCAGCCTCTGGAAGACGGAATATCGCTCACTCTGCAGTGCCTGGAGGACATACAATGTTTCAAGTGCCAGATCTGACACGGCACTGCTGATGTCCTCTGTCAGGTGTTCCAGGGCTGAAAGAGAAGGGAACAGAGCCATGGTCAGATCGCGGATCTGCGGGGAGCCGAGGAGAGCTCCCTGCCAGGGCCATCGCAGCCGGCTCTAGCCATGGCCAGGAGGGAGCAGGGACCAACGGGACCAGCCCAAAGCTGCTGGCCAGGAATCGCCCAGGTGGCCCTGAAATCTCTGTGTGCTCTCCCCACGCCGCCCCTCGTCCGCACAGGGAGCAGAGCCCTCTGCAGCCGGGCCAGGGCTTGCAGCTCCCCCGGCAGCCCCCGCTGCCAGCCCGCTGCCCTCACCGTGGCAGATGAGCCAGAGCTCTTCCTTCTTCCCCCTCAGGTGCCGCGCGGCCATGCCTGTGAACACAGAGCCTGTCACGGGCCCAGCGGCACAGCTCCCTGCCAGCGGCGCTGCCGGCGCTGTGGCCACACGGGCTGCTGGCCCGGCAGGGCTCAGCCCGGGCCCTTGCCGCACGCTGCCGCCCCAGGGCACGGCTGCCAGAGGGCGGCAGCAGCAATGCCCGGGCCAGGCGGGGCTTCACGGCGCCAGGCCCCGCTGGCACTGCCGGGGCAGCAGGCGGGGCCGGGGCCGAGCTGCGCCAGCCGGGCCGGGGAGGGAGCCCGGGCTCGGGACTCACCCGCGAACCTGACGGCCGCCGCTCGCAGGGGCTCCTGTGGGCTCTGCAGGTAGGGCAGGACCCGGCGCAGGTGCTCGGCCGCTCGGCTCCTGTCCTCTGCCAGCTGCAGAGAGCGGCAGGAGGGAAGGGTTGGCGCGGGCTCAGCCCCTGGGCCAGGCGCTGCCTGCGCCCCGCCCTGGCCTCCCCTGCCCGCACAGCCCTGAGGCGCGGCCAGCATCCGCTGGCGCCGGGCTCCCGAGGGGAGAGGCAGAGGGCCGGCTGCTGCCGGGGAGCCGCGGTGCCGGCCCGCAGCCCCGCAGCCCCGCCGGGCCGGGGCTCCATCGGCCCCCGGTTCGGGCCCAAGGGAGCCTGGAGCAGAGCCTTCACGGCTTCTGGGTGCAGCACCGGGCAGGGGCACAGCTGCCAGCCCCACACACTGAGCACCGCGCTCAGGGGGCTTCTCCGGGCTGAGGCTGGGCCTTGCAGGCCCTCCTTACCAGGCACTCGCTGAACTTCCACAGATTCTGCCTCTTCACCAGTCTCTCAAGATTCCTCCTCTTCAGGAACTCGGCCACACAAAGCAGAGTTTCCTGAGAAGCCTGGAGAAGAGCAGAAACGCAGAGATGGAGAGATGGCCCCACAGCCCAGGGTGCAAGGCCCGCGTCCCCTGTGCCAAGGCCTGGAGGAGGCTGCAGCCCGGCAGGTACCAGGGCAGGAGGCAGACGAGCCCCCTGCCAGGGGGACAGCAGCAGCCCACGAGCCCTCACCTGTGCCACAAGCCGCTTCTCATCGTGGCAGTGAAAGAAGAGGGGCAGCAGGCTCTGGTGCAGGGGTGTCTTCAGGGCCTTTTTTTCCTTTTCCCCTTCTGGAAGAGTCACCAGTGTTCGGAAGAGCAGTATGGAGAGCAGCTGCACCTGCCAATTGTTCTGTATGGAAGGAAGAAAAAAAGACCTCACCATTGCGGCTGCATGGGGCTCAGCTTGGCGCAGGCCTGCAAATCCACAGGGCACAAAGTGTCCGGGCGGCACCCAGTGGCCGTGGCTGGGAGCAGTGAGCCTTACGTGGTCAAAGAGTGGCAGGAGCGCCTCAAGCAGCTGCAGTGTGATGGGGCCGGGCATCAGCATGTCTTTGTCCAAGATGATAAAGCTGAGTAGCATGACTGTCATGAAAACTATCTCTCCATCTGCATCCCACAGGAAGTCCACAAGACTTTCAGTCAGGCTCCACATTTTTTTGGTCTGTGCGGAACACAAGTTTGAGAAACGCCATCCTGCTGCCGCCGGGCCCAGAGGCCAAAGGCCTGTCCTGGAGCACTGGGGCAGCTGAACTGGGAGGCAGGAGGGGTGGGAGCAGCTGCCCCAGCACCCAAAGCCCAGCCAAGCCCAAGCGACCACATTCCCCGACTCAGCCTCAGCCACTGCCCCCTTCTCACCATTGAGGGCTCCTCAATGAGCTCAAGAAGGGCCCTGAGCGCCAGGCGACGCCTCTCCCTGCACTCGCTCTGCAGCTGCCTTGACAAAATTTGCAGGACTCTGTTAGCACCACGTTCACTCAAGTCCAGGAACTCGAGGACCTGAAAGGTACAGGGCAGTGACAGGGACCCGGCCGGCAGGAGCCCGGAGACGCATGGGGCCGGGCCCAGGCAGCAGCACAGGGCACGGGCACCGTGCCAGGCAGCTGCGGCTCCGAGAGGGCAGAGAGCTGGGAGGCAGCTCAGCCAGGCAGCGCTGGCTGTCAGGCTCACCTCTGCAAGGAACGCCATGGTGGGCAGCTCCCAGCGTGGCTCCTGTGTGCTGAGCAGCCGGAGCAGGTAGCGAGCGATCCGGGAACACAAGGGGATGGAGACACAGCACATCTCCCTGGCAGGAGGAAAAGGAACCAAGACTGCGGGCCAGGGGGACAAACCTTTGCCAGGACTGACACACAGAGGTCTGGTCTTTCCCCAGCATCCTGCAAGGGGCCCTGGGCTATTTGGGAGGCAGCTCCTGGTGGGCGCCCTCCTCTCCCAGCCTTTCCCAGTCTGCTTGGCCATCCCTCGGTGACAAGGCCTTCTGGGCCACGACCTCGGGGACTGTGTGGAGCTCCCTGGACACAGAGCACAAATGTCAGAGGCAGCAGTGGGGAGAAGGGGGTCTCACCTGGCCAGCAGAGCCACAGCATAGTGGTGGGTGTCAGCGCACAGCAGCGTGTCCCAGCCACAATTGCCTTCCATTGCCACCACCACATCCTCATGCTGCATTCGGCAGAGCAGGGACTTCAGGGTGCGCACTGCAAACCTGCGTGCACAGCAAAGCCCAGGTCACGCTGGGAACACTGGCTCCTGCCCGGGGACGTAGCAGGGAAAGGAGGATTGGGATGGAGCACCTGTTGGGGCTGGTGGCAAGGCCGTATTCCTCCTGGCATCCCTTCCAGAATGCATCGACCTCCTCTGGCGTATCCAGAGTGCTGGAAAACACTTGGGAGAGCAGATGTAGAAAGAGGCGGGGCAAATACACCGTCACCATATGTGGGACGCAGGGCATCTGGAGGATCTTCCACATAACCACGGTTGCCTGCAAAAGACAAAGCCCCCCGAGACAGGGCTCAGTGCCGAGGTGTCGGTGTGGCAGGGCCCGAGCAGGGCAGGGAGAGGCTCAGACAGACGCAGGGGGAGCACGGGGCCTGGTGGGCCTGAAGCTGCCCCTGGGCCGGGTTTCCACCCGGTGCCTAAGGCAGGGAGATGCAGTGGGGGAAGGAGGACGGAGAGCTGCTGGAGAGGCAGCCTTGGGGCCAGCAAAGGCCAGTTACAGAAACTCACAGCCAGGACAAAGACACCCGTTTTGTCCCCATCCGAGGTGCACATGCTGTGCTCTGGCCAGCTGCCCAGCACATCCAGGAGTATCAGCAGCGCTGGCTCTGCAGTCCTGGGCGAGCACATGATGCTCTTCCACATGGTCAAAGCAGCTCTGTGGGGTTAGAGCTCTGTCTCATACACAGCACCGTGGCCTGGGCAGCAGTGGGGACCTGAGCTGGCTGCCAGCTCTGCCTGTGCCCATTGCCACTCGCCAGCAGCACCCAGGCAGCCCAGGCCACTGGGGACAGGCCCCTGAGGGGCAGCGAGGGAGCACGGCAGCAGGCTCGGGGGCTGACGTGCCGGGGCTGGCCAAGGGAGCAGCCAGAAGGCCCTGGAACTCTCTGTTGGTCACACACCTGGGCCAGGCTTTACAGGCTGATGGGCTGGCGAGCCCTGAGCCCTCTGGGCATTTTGGCCCCATACCTGTCACAGGACGGGGCCACACGCAGGAGCGTCATGACTACGTCAGCAGGCTGTGCTTCGGTGAGATCCAGCAGGGTCCTGTTCAGCCTGTGCTCAGCAAACTGATTGGCCAGGAGCCACTGGTGGATGTACCTGACCAGGGCAGGAACCTGGAGAAGGCACGGGGAGACTTGGAAAGCTGCCAGAGGGAGCAATGTCACCAGCTTCCCCACAGAAGTGCCTCCCTTCCCACCACACTGCCATGGCCTCAAAGAGTTCCAGTGACCAGCAGGCGTGGCTTGGGAGACCAAGCAATTTCCTGGGAGCATGAAACCCTTGCCACAGGCTGCTTACTTGCTTTGGACTGGAGAAGCCCTCCTCTACGAGCATATCCAGCAGGGCAGCACTGGTCTTGGTTTTGAAGATGTGCGAATATGCTCTGAGCCCAGTACCCATGGTGCTGGTCTCTTCCGCCCGAATTTTCTTGATGAATTTGCAAAGCAGCTGTAGGAGAAGGGCAAGAAGCCAGGGATGTTGCAGGGAATGCTCCAAGCGCGGTGCCAGCAGGCCCAGCCCAGGTGGGGATGGCTGCAGGTACCTGGGCTGTGCTGCGGAAGAGGCCACGGGCGGGGTCCTGCTCCTGTGTGCGCTGCAGGGCTGCACCTGGAAAAGAGCGAGCGCAGCCAGAGCTGAGGGGCTGCGGGAGAGGCCGGAGAACACGGCCCAGCCCTGCGCTCCCCAGGCAGGGACAGCCCTGGGACGCCCCAGGGGATGGAGCGTGGCCCCTGCAGGGTGTCTGCCCGGCCCCTCTTCTGTCCTGTCCGTGGGTATGGGATGGGAGAAACTGGGATGGGATAAAATGGGATGAGATGGAATGGTGCCAAGTTGGCTGCAGGCACCAACCCTGTGGCCCAGCTCTGCCACTCACCCTCCTGCGGCAGCTCAGACGGCACCAGCGCTTTGGTTTCATGTGCACGGGCAGCTCCAGGGCTTTCTTCCTCCTCTTCCCCCCCGGCCACCTTGGGCGCTTTCAGGGGTCTCTGCTCCATGAAAATGACTGGATTTGTGAGGGCACCTGCAGAAGAGAAGCCTTGGGAAGGCCACAGGTCACCAAGTCCTGTGGTCTGGCCTCGAGCTCAGCTGCAGGAATAACGCCTTGGAAAGGCTCCGGGTCAGACAGGACCGAGTGTGCTGTGCGGGGGCTCCTCACGGCACCGCTCTGTCCCGTTCTGCCCCGTTGTGCCTTCCCAGCAGCTGGGCAAGCTTCTATTTCCCACGTGTCACAAAGGGCCCTTGGTCACCGGGTTCCGTTCCATGGCACCGAGACCGTGCTGCAGCGTGCCACCCAGGGCCCTTGCACACACTGCCTTCTGCCCTGGGGCCACCCCCAGCCCAGCCAAAGTGGCCCAGGCTGGAAGGAATGCCTGGCCCCCCCAGGTGTCTAAGACAGCCCGCACAGGATCTTTGGGAAGGGCTCAGACCACCAGCAAACGCTGCCCGGCTCTGCAGGCACAGTCCTATCCCCATATCTTTCCCTGAGAGCATTTGAATTACTAAATGAGAATCATTTGAAGGGAGGACATTTACATTTTCCATTTCAGAGAAGGCTTCTGCCTTCCTTAGCAGGCACCTCTCTCTTCAAACCAAGACAATTGTTTATCATCTTGCAGATGCGCAGTTGCTGGGGAGCCCCGTTTTACACCAGGGACCCGGAGAACCATTCCCAGCAATTGGGAAAATCCTAGGTGGTCCATCCACCCACAGATGAAGTCTCCAAATGTGCCCGAAATTGGGTCCAGCTCTTAGAGGCCTAAAAGAGCAAGTCCAAGTGACTTGATGATATTTTTAGCCCAGAAAGCCCTTCAGCTGATGGCACACTTCACAATCAGCAGGGGACACAGCTAGGCCAAAGCCCAGGCCTCTGCTGGGAGCCTTTCTCCTCAAATACCCTTCAAACAAACCTCCATGCAAGTCACTTGGAAAGTTTCTTCAAATGATCCATTTCTGGCACATGACTACACAGGGTTAAGTGAAAGATTCTAAAGCAGCTGCTGTGGAGTCAAAGAGCCAGCACTAAGGGTCCTTGTCATCTCTTTGTAGCTAAATGCCACTTTGGGGGATTTGAGGGAGTTTGGAACGAGCTAGAGAGCAGACCTCCGAGTATTTTAGATGATGCCATTGCTTTTTCTTCTCTTCTACATAGACAGGAAAGGTGAGTTTGGCTCACATCTGCACTGCATGGCTCACAAGGCCCGCAAGACTTGTAGTTACAAGAGCTTTGAAGGATTTCTTGGCCAAGAAGACACGGCCAACATGGATATTTGTGTTTTGGACCCAATCTCCAATGTCTCGTCTTATGGAGTCGTGCTCTCGGGGTCTCTAGCTGGTCAGTGTGACCCCGAGATATGTTAGAAAGTCTCTTTTCCCGGTCCGGCGGTTGAAGAAGGAGTCAGAGCTCTTCATTTCTCAGTGTCCAGGTTGTTTATTGTATCTTATCTATAAAATTCTTTCTCCTGTCTTTCAAGGTCCGCACAGCCAGACAGTCTAAGGCACTCTGCCTCCCGTGGGGCAGTGTTATCTTTTTATACTAAAAAGAACTACGTGTACAATATTTG
Source organism: Melozone crissalis (assembly GCF_028551555.1). Taxonomy (NCBI): domain Eukaryota; kingdom Metazoa; phylum Chordata; class Aves; order Passeriformes; family Passerellidae; genus Melozone; species Melozone crissalis. The sequence goes on along the minus strand of NW_026535940.1, from coordinate 952,636 downwards.
CCATTGCTTTCCCATACATATCATCTACGTTAGACAGTGAGCTTCTACTCTAAACCAATCTAAAAGTGCCAACATCACAGCAGCAGATGGAGGCCAAGAAGAAGAAGGAGAAAGGCTGGACATGCCCAGATTCCTCATCTTCCCCCCTGAAGCCCCATTCTAAAATGCCCTAAAATCTATTTTTCCACTCGGTGATAAATTCACTGTCATTCTGCTTAAACCTTTGTGGCTTGTCATTCTTCCTACAAGGTTGGTAATTTTTTTTTCCATGGGCTAAATCAAAGGCACACGGGTCTTGGGCTCTGCGCCAAGGCCTCTGAGCCCTCTGACAGGGTCTCGAGTCCTGCAGGGCAGCCAGAGGAATTTCCTGGGTTCCCACATCCTGCTACAGTGTAAGCCTCCTTAGCCAATCATGCTATGACACACAAACCTACAGCACTGCATCCTAAACTTCTTGTTTACCACTATAACTGATTTAATTTTTTCTAGATCTTGAACTCTAAAACTCTAAACTTTCCTCCACTTCAACGTTCCTCCCCGTGTCTCTGCTATAATAAACTAGAAATCCACATTCTCGCTTCTAGCACCTAGCTTTGGAAGCCCTTTCCAAGGTCTCCCTTCAAATCCTGTGTTTAATTCAAAGCTTTGCTGACAAGACCAAAGGTCTGAGATTTCCCTGCGTTTGGATTTCCAACAACACTGATGCTGTTAGTTCCAGAGTGCCCGGGATCCCTCTTGCAAGTCAAGTCTGGTAGGAACAAGACGGCTGGCAGGGGGCTGCTTGTGGCCTCTGACAGCCCATTGCTTAGGGCTTGCCAGCGCCCCAGCCCCTCAGGGGCTGCCCCAGCCCCGCCAAGCTGCCCGGCAGCAGCGCCGCAGCCCCACAGCAACTCCAGAGCAGCCCTATCCAGATGCACCTGGGAGCCCTCAGCAAGGCAGCCAGCAGCACACGGGCAGGAGGACACGGATGTGCTTTCTGCCCGGCACAGGGCTTGTGGCCGTCTCCAGGCACTGCTCTCACAGGGATCCCCGCAGCCCCGGCCCCTGCCCACCCGCTCTGTCACCAGCACAAAGGCTTCAGCAGAACCACCACAGGCCAAGGGGCTTCTGGCCATTTTCCCTGCAACACTGCACGCCTGGGCAGCTTGCTGAGCCATGGCACCCTTCTCCCCCTCTTCCCCAATCCCCTGCAGACCCTGGGCAGCAAAAGAAAGCTCCTGGGAGTCTGTGTATTATAACATACTCTATATTTATACACTAAAGAAAAAACAAATAGAAGAAAAGAAACAGAACAATCTTTCAGAAATGGAAAATTCCCGCTGGCTCAGGTGGCCTCAGCAGACTGAGCCTCTGGGATCAGCTCTCTGCAGAGCTCCAGCAGCGCAGCCAGCCGAGCCCCGACAGACGAGGCCGTGTCCTCCATGCCCTGCGGAGCTGATCTTGCAGCCTCTGGAAGACGGAATATCGCTCACTCTGCAGTGCCTGGAGGACATACAATGTTTCAAGTGCCAGATCTGACACGGCACTGCTGATGTCCTCTGTCAGGTGTTCCAGGGCTGAAAGAGAAGGGAACAGAGCCATGGTCAGATCGCGGATCTGCGGGGAGCCGAGGAGAGCTCCCTGCCAGGGCCATCGCAGCCGGCTCTAGCCATGGCCAGGAGGGAGCAGGGACCAACGGGACCAGCCCAAAGCTGCTGGCCAGGAATCGCCCAGGTGGCCCTGAAATCTCTGTGTGCTCTCCCCACGCCGCCCCTCGTCCGCACAGGGAGCAGAGCCCTCTGCAGCCGGGCCAGGGCTTGCAGCTCCCCCGGCAGCCCCCGCTGCCAGCCCGCTGCCCTCACCGTGGCAGATGAGCCAGAGCTCTTCCTTCTTCCCCCTCAGGTGCCGCGCGGCCATGCCTGTGAACACAGAGCCTGTCACGGGCCCAGCGGCACAGCTCCCTGCCAGCGGCGCTGCCGGCGCTGTGGCCACACGGGCTGCTGGCCCGGCAGGGCTCAGCCCGGGCCCTTGCCGCACGCTGCCGCCCCAGGGCACGGCTGCCAGAGGGCGGCAGCAGCAATGCCCGGGCCAGGCGGGGCTTCACGGCGCCAGGCCCCGCTGGCACTGCCGGGGCAGCAGGCGGGGCCGGGGCCGAGCTGCGCCAGCCGGGCCGGGGAGGGAGCCCGGGCTCGGGACTCACCCGCGAACCTGACGGCCGCCGCTCGCAGGGGCTCCTGTGGGCTCTGCAGGTAGGGCAGGACCCGGCGCAGGTGCTCGGCCGCTCGGCTCCTGTCCTCTGCCAGCTGCAGAGAGCGGCAGGAGGGAAGGGTTGGCGCGGGCTCAGCCCCTGGGCCAGGCGCTGCCTGCGCCCCGCCCTGGCCTCCCCTGCCCGCACAGCCCTGAGGCGCGGCCAGCATCCGCTGGCGCCGGGCTCCCGAGGGGAGAGGCAGAGGGCCGGCTGCTGCCGGGGAGCCGCGGTGCCGGCCCGCAGCCCCGCAGCCCCGCCGGGCCGGGGCTCCATCGGCCCCCGGTTCGGGCCCAAGGGAGCCTGGAGCAGAGCCTTCACGGCTTCTGGGTGCAGCACCGGGCAGGGGCACAGCTGCCAGCCCCACACACTGAGCACCGCGCTCAGGGGGCTTCTCCGGGCTGAGGCTGGGCCTTGCAGGCCCTCCTTACCAGGCACTCGCTGAACTTCCACAGATTCTGCCTCTTCACCAGTCTCTCAAGATTCCTCCTCTTCAGGAACTCGGCCACACAAAGCAGAGTTTCCTGAGAAGCCTGGAGAAGAGCAGAAACGCAGAGATGGAGAGATGGCCCCACAGCCCAGGGTGCAAGGCCCGCGTCCCCTGTGCCAAGGCCTGGAGGAGGCTGCAGCCCGGCAGGTACCAGGGCAGGAGGCAGACGAGCCCCCTGCCAGGGGGACAGCAGCAGCCCACGAGCCCTCACCTGTGCCACAAGCCGCTTCTCATCGTGGCAGTGAAAGAAGAGGGGCAGCAGGCTCTGGTGCAGGGGTGTCTTCAGGGCCTTTTTTTCCTTTTCCCCTTCTGGAAGAGTCACCAGTGTTCGGAAGAGCAGTATGGAGAGCAGCTGCACCTGCCAATTGTTCTGTATGGAAGGAAGAAAAAAAGACCTCACCATTGCGGCTGCATGGGGCTCAGCTTGGCGCAGGCCTGCAAATCCACAGGGCACAAAGTGTCCGGGCGGCACCCAGTGGCCGTGGCTGGGAGCAGTGAGCCTTACGTGGTCAAAGAGTGGCAGGAGCGCCTCAAGCAGCTGCAGTGTGATGGGGCCGGGCATCAGCATGTCTTTGTCCAAGATGATAAAGCTGAGTAGCATGACTGTCATGAAAACTATCTCTCCATCTGCATCCCACAGGAAGTCCACAAGACTTTCAGTCAGGCTCCACATTTTTTTGGTCTGTGCGGAACACAAGTTTGAGAAACGCCATCCTGCTGCCGCCGGGCCCAGAGGCCAAAGGCCTGTCCTGGAGCACTGGGGCAGCTGAACTGGGAGGCAGGAGGGGTGGGAGCAGCTGCCCCAGCACCCAAAGCCCAGCCAAGCCCAAGCGACCACATTCCCCGACTCAGCCTCAGCCACTGCCCCCTTCTCACCATTGAGGGCTCCTCAATGAGCTCAAGAAGGGCCCTGAGCGCCAGGCGACGCCTCTCCCTGCACTCGCTCTGCAGCTGCCTTGACAAAATTTGCAGGACTCTGTTAGCACCACGTTCACTCAAGTCCAGGAACTCGAGGACCTGAAAGGTACAGGGCAGTGACAGGGACCCGGCCGGCAGGAGCCCGGAGACGCATGGGGCCGGGCCCAGGCAGCAGCACAGGGCACGGGCACCGTGCCAGGCAGCTGCGGCTCCGAGAGGGCAGAGAGCTGGGAGGCAGCTCAGCCAGGCAGCGCTGGCTGTCAGGCTCACCTCTGCAAGGAACGCCATGGTGGGCAGCTCCCAGCGTGGCTCCTGTGTGCTGAGCAGCCGGAGCAGGTAGCGAGCGATCCGGGAACACAAGGGGATGGAGACACAGCACATCTCCCTGGCAGGAGGAAAAGGAACCAAGACTGCGGGCCAGGGGGACAAACCTTTGCCAGGACTGACACACAGAGGTCTGGTCTTTCCCCAGCATCCTGCAAGGGGCCCTGGGCTATTTGGGAGGCAGCTCCTGGTGGGCGCCCTCCTCTCCCAGCCTTTCCCAGTCTGCTTGGCCATCCCTCGGTGACAAGGCCTTCTGGGCCACGACCTCGGGGACTGTGTGGAGCTCCCTGGACACAGAGCACAAATGTCAGAGGCAGCAGTGGGGAGAAGGGGGTCTCACCTGGCCAGCAGAGCCACGGCATAGTGGTGGGTGTCAGCGCACAGCAGCGTGTCCCAGCCACAATTGCCTTCCATTGCCACCACCACATCCTCATGCTGCATTCGGCAGAGCAGGGACTTCAGGGTGCGCACTGCAAACCTGCGTGCACAGCAAAGCCCAGGTCACGCTGGGAACACTGGCTCCTGCCCGGGGACGTAGCAGGGAAAGGAGGATTGGGATGGAGCACCTGTTGGGGCTGGTGGCAAGGCCGTATTCCTCCTGGCATCCCTTCCAGAATGCATCGACCTCCTCTGGCGTATCCAGAGTGCTGGAAAACACTTGGGAGAGCAGATGTAGAAAGAGGCGGGGCAAATACACCGTCACCATATGTGGGACGCAGGGCATCTGGAGGATCTTCCACATAACCACGGTTGCCTGCAAAAGACAAAGCCCCCCGAGACAGGGCTCAGTGCCGAGGTGTCGGTGTGGCAGGGCCCGAGCAGGGCAGGGAGAGGCTCAGACAGACGCAGGGGGAGCACGGGGCCTGGTGGGCCTGAAGCTGCCCCTGGGCCGGGTTTCCACCCGGTGCCTAAGGCAGGGAGATGCAGTGGGGGAAGGAGGACGGAGAGCTGCTGGAGAGGCAGCCTTGGGGCCAGCAAAGGCCAGTTACAGAAACTCACAGCCAGGACAAAGACACCCGTTTTGTCCCCATCCGAGGTGCACATGCTGTGCTCTGGCCAGCTGCCCAGCACATCCAGGAGTATCAGCAGCGCTGGCTCTGCAGTCCTGGGCGAGCACATGATGCTCTTCCACATGGTCAAAGCAGCTCTGTGGGGTTAGAGCTCTGTCTCATACACAGCACCGTGGCCTGGGCAGCAGTGGGGACCTGAGCTGGCTGCCAGCTCTGCCTGTGCCCATTGCCACTCGCCAGCAGCACCCAGGCAGCCCAGGCCACTGGGGACAGGCCCCTGAGGGGCAGCGAGGGAGCACGGCAGCAGGCTCGGGGGCTGACGTGCCGGGGCTGGCCAAGGGAGCAGCCAGAAGGCCCTGGAACTCTCTGTTGGTCACACACCTGGGCCAGGCTGTACAGGCTGATGGGCTGGCGAGCCCTGAGCCCTCTGGGCATTTTGGCCCCATACCTGTCACAGGACGGGGCCACACGCAGGAGCGTCATGACTACGTCAGCAGGCTGTGCTTCGGTGAGATCCAGCAGGGTCCTGTTCAGCCTGTGCTCAGCAAACTGATTGGCCAGGAGCCACTGGTGGATGTACCTGACCAGGGCAGGAACCTGGAGAAGGCACGGGGAGACTTGGAAAGCTGCCAGAGGGAGCAATGTCACCAGCTTCCCCACAGAAGTGCCTCCCTTCCCACCACACTGCCATGGCCTCAAAGAGTTCCAGTGACCAGCAGGCGTGGCTTGGGAGACCAAGCAATTTCCTGGGAGCATGAAACCCTTGCCACAGGCTGCTTACTTGCTTTGGACTGGAGAAGCCCTCCTCTACGAGCATATCCAGCAGGGCAGCACTGGTCTTGGTTTTGAAGATGTGCGAATATGCTCTGAGCCCAGTACCCATGGTGCTGGTCTCTTCCGCCCGAATTTTCTTGATGAATTTGCAAAGCAGCTGTAGGAGAAGGGCAAGAAGCCAGGGATGTTGCAGGGAATGCTCCAAGCGCGGTGCCAGCAGGCCCAGCCCAGGTGGGGATGGCTGCAGGTACCTGGGCTGTGCTGCGGAAGAGGCCACGGGCGGGGTCCTGCTCCTGTGTGCGCTGCAGGGCTGCACCTGGAAAAGAGCGAGCGCAGCCAGAGCTGAGGGGCTGCGGGAGAGGCCGGAGAACACGGCCCAGCCCTGCGCTCCCCAGGCAGGGACAGCCCTGGGACGCCCCAGGGGATGGAGCGTGGCCCCTGCAGGGTGTCTGCCCGGCCCCTCTTCTGTCCTGTCCGTGGGTATGGGATGGGAGAAACTGGGATGGGATAAAATGGGATGAGATGGAATGGTGCCAAGTTGGCTGCAGGCACCAACCCTGTGGCCCAGCTCTGCCACTCACCCTCCTGCGGCAGCTCAGACGGCACCAGCGCTTTGGTTTCATGTGCACGGGCAGCTCCAGGGCTTTCTTCCTCCTCTTCCCCCCCGGCCACCTTGGGCGCTTTCAGGGGTCTCTGCTCCATGAAAATGACTGGATTTGTGAGGGCACCTGCAGAAGAGAAGCCTTGGGAAGGCCACAGGTCACCAAGTCCTGTGGTCTGGCCTCGAGCTCAGCTGCAGGAATAACGCCTTGGAAAGGCTCCGGGTCAGACAGGACCGAGTGTGCTGTGCGGGGGCTCCTCACGGCACCGCTCTGTCCCGTTCTGCCCTGTTGTGCCTTCCCAGCAGCTGGGCAAGCTTCTATTTCCCACGTGTCACAAAGGGCCCTTGGTCACCGGGTTCCGTTCCATGGCACCGAGACCGTGCTGCAGCGTGCCACCCAGGGCCCTTGCACACACTGCCTTCTGCCCTGGGGCCACCCCCAGCCCAGCCAAAGTGGCCCAGGCTGGAAGGAATGCCTGGCCCCCCCAGGTGTCTAAGACAGCCCACACAGGATCTTTGGGAAGGGCTCAGACCACCAGCAAACGCTGCCCGGCTCTGCGGGCACAGTCCTATCCCCATATCTTTCCCTGAGAGCATTTGAATTACTAAATGAGAATCATTTGAAGGGAGGACATTTACATTTTCCATTTCAGAGAAGGCTTCTGCCTTCCTTAGCAGGCACCTCTCTCTTCAAACCAAGACAATTGTTTATCATCTTGCAGATGCGCAGTTGCTGGGGAGCCCCGTTTTACACCAGGGACCCAGAGAACCATTCCCAGCAATTGGGAAAATCCTAGGTGGTCCATCCACCCACAGATGAAGTCTCCAAATGTGCCCGAAATTGGGTCCAGCTCTTAGAGGCCTAAAAGAGCAAGTCCAAGTGACTTGATGATATTTTTAGCCCAGAAAGCCCTTCAGCTGATGGCACACTTCACAATCAGCAGGGGACACAGCTAGGCCAAAGCCCAGGCCTCTGCTGGGAGCCTTTCTCCTCAAATACCCTTCAAACAAACCTCCATGCAAGTCACTTGGAAAGTTTCTTCAAATGATCCATTTCTGGCACATGACTACACAGGGTTAAGTGAAAGATTCTAAAGCAGCTGCTGTGGAGTCAAAGAGCCAGCACTAAGGGTCCTTGTCATCTCTTTGTAGCTAAATGCCACTTTGGGGGATTTGAGGGAGTTTGGAACGAGCTAGAGAGCAGACCTCCGAGTATTTTAGATGATGCCATTGCTTTTTCTTCTCTTCTACATAGACAGGAAAGGTGAGTTTGGCTCACATCTGCACTGCATGGCTCACAAGGCCCGCAAGACTTGTAGTTACAAGAGCTTTGAAGGATTTCTTGGCCAAGAAGACACGGCCAACATGGATATTTGTGTTTTGGACCCAATCTCCAATGTCTCGTCTTATGGAGTCGTGCTCTCGGGGTCTCTAGCTGGTCAGTGTGACCCCGAGATATGTTAGAAAGTCTCTTTTCCCGGTCCGGCGGTTGAAGAAGGAGTCAGAGCTCTTCATTTCTCAGTGTCCAGGTTGTTTAATGTATCTTATCTATAAAATTCTTTCTCCTGTCTTTCAAGGTCCGCACAGCCAGACAGTCTAAGGCACTCTGCCTCCCGTGGGGCAGTGTTATCTTTTTATACTAAAAAGAACTACGTGTACAATATTTGCCATTGCTTTCCCATACATATCATCTACGTTAGACAGTGAGCTTCTACTCTAAACCAATCTAAAAGTGCCAACATCACAGCAGCAGATGGAGGCCAAGAAGAAGAAGGAGAAAGGCTGGACATGCCCAGATTCCTCATCTTCCCCCCTGAAGCCCCATTCTAAAATGCCCTAAAATCTATTTTTCCACTCGGTGATAAATTCACTGTCATTCTGCTTAAACCTTTGTGGCTTGTCATTCTTCCTACAAGGTTGGTAATTGTTTTTTCCATGGGCTAAATCAAAGGCACACGGGTCTTGGGCTCTGTGCCAAGGCCTCTGAGCTCTCTGACGGGGTCTCGAGTCCTGCAGGGCAGCCAGAGGAATTTCCTGGGTTCCCACATCCTGCTACAGTGTAAGCCTCCTTAGCCAATCATGCTATGACACACAAACCTACAGCACTGCATCCTAAACTTCTTGTTTACCACTATAACTGATTTAATTTTTTCTAGATCTTGAACTCTAAAACTCTAAACTTTCCTCCACTTCAACTTTCCTCCCCATGTCTCTGCTATAAACAAGAAATCCGCATTCTCGCTTCTAGCACCTAAGTTTGGGAGCCCTTTCCAAGGTCTCCCTTCAAATCCTGTGTTTAATTGTAAGCTTTGCTGACAAGACCAAAGGTCTGAGATTTCCCTGCATTTGGATTTCCAACAACACTGATGCAGTTAGTTCCAGAGTGCCCAGGGTCCCTCTTGCAAGTCAACTCTGGTAGGAACAAAGCGGCTGCTGGGGGGCTGCTTGTGGCCTCTGACAGCCCATTGCTTAGGGCTTGCCAGCGCCCCAGCCCCTCAGGGGCTGCCCCAGCCCCGCCAAGCTGCCCGGCAGCAGCGCCGCAGCCCCACGGCAGCTCCAGAGCAGCCCTATCCAGAGGCGCCTGGGAGCCCTCAGCAAGGCAGCCAGCAGCACACGGGCAGGAGGACACGGATGCGCTTTCTGCCTGGCACAGGGCTTGTGGCCATCTCCAGGCACTGCTCTCACAGGGATCCCCGCAGCCCCGGCCCCTGCCCACCCGCTCTGTCACCAGCACAAAGGCTTCAGCAGAACCACCACAGGCCAAGGGGCTTCTGGCCATTTCCCCTTGCCCACTGCATGCCTGGGGATCTGGCTGAGCGCAATCATCCTTTTCCCTCTCCTCCCCTATGCCCTGCGGACCCTGGGCAGCAAAAGAAAGATCCTTGCAGTCTGTGTATTATACCATAGTCTCTATTTACATTGTAAAGGAAAAGAAAAAATGAAAAGAGCAATCTTGAAGAAAAAGAAAATTCCGCCTGACTCAGGAGGCCCCAGCAAATAGAGCTTCTGGGATCAGCTCTCCACAGAGCTCTGGCCTGGCAGGCAGGCAGCTGAGCCATGACAGACGAGTCCTTGTCTTCCATGCCCTGCGCAGATGATTTCGGAGCCACTGGAACCTCGAGATGGCAGCCCGCTCTCCTGATTTGAAGATGCACAGTGTTTGAATTGCCAGGCTTCCGACGGCGAGGCTGATATCTTCTGTTTTGTCTTCAGGGGCTGCGAGAGAGAGGAACAGAGCCACGATCAGAAGCTGGAGCTGCGGGGAGCCGAGAGAGCCCCCTGCAATGGCCATCGCAGCCGGCTCCTGCCATGGCAGGGAGGGAACAGGGGGCAAGGGGATCAGCCCGAAGCTGCTGGCCACCAATGGCACACGTGGCCCTGAAAGCTCCGTGTGCTCTCCCCACGGGAGCAGAGCCCTCCGCAGCCGGGGCAGGGCTTGCAGCTCTACCCCTGGCAGCCCCCACTTTCAGCCCGCTGCCCTCACTCACTCACCGCTGCAGATCAGCTGCAGCTCTTGCTGCTGCCCCCTCAGGCGCCGCCCGACCATGCCTGTGAACACAGAGCCTGTCACGGCCCCAGCGGCACAGCTCCCTGCCAGCGGCGCTGCCGGCGCTGTGGCCACACGGGCTGCTGGCCAGGCAGGGCTCAGCCCGGCCCTTGCCACACGCTGCCGCCCCAGGGCACGGCTGCCAGAGGGCGGCAGCAGCAACGCCCAGGCCAGGCGGGGCTCCACAGCGCCGGGTCGGGCTGGTGCTACCGGGGCAGCAGACGGGGCTGGGGCCCAGCTGCGGCGGGCCGCGAAGGGAAAGGGCAGCCTGGGCTCATGGCTCACCCATGAGACTGATGGCTGTTTTGCGGAGAAAAGAAGAGAACCCCACATTTTTATAGAAGTTGTAAAGCTGGTATTGTTATTACAGCGCTGGACGCATGTGGAGATTGTTCTCCTAAGAAAAGGCATGCGTACCTCTGAGAACTTCAGGTCTCTTTTTATCTCTCTCTCAAATACATACACATACAGTTTCACAATAGGGTCATACATGATCATTTTTATGGGTTTCGCGTGACATTTACTGCTAGTTCCTTTTTATCAGAAAAAAATCCGAGGTCAGGTTGACTTGCCCTTACAGCAGTTCCTGTCTCTCTCTATCATCTTCTGTCTCCCCCCTTTATCTCTGTCCTTCACTGAAGTAACTTCACTGAGCTTAGGCCTTGCAATCTGGCTGAATAACTATGGTTTCTAACCACAGACTCAACTCAAAAATGTACATTTCACCTAAATTAAAATGGATTTCTGTCCTGGAAAATTTTCGCTTTGCCTCAGCGTCCTGATGGCATTAGAGTACACTGTGCACCAGTGTTGACAAAAGCCTTGTATATCTATGGCTCTGGTGTGTCAGGGATCCACACAGCCCAAGAGACACAATTTTCCCTGGCCTCCACCTGTCTAGAGGCAGGGCCTCTCTAGTCCTGGCTACCGTTCCCTCCCTGGGTGTATGTTCTGGATGTTCCTTCAAGGAGATCTGACATATCATCCTCCCTTCTGCTATACCTGGCAGCTCGGTCACAGGGAGCTGGGGTTTCATTCATTTGGGTGGAAATCTCTCTTCTAGTAGGTTCCTCTTTTAGCTCTCATACCCATGCTGCTAGGACAGAGATGAGTTTTCCATTCCACCCTCTCATGTCTTGCCCATGTTCATACAGGAAGAACCACAGGTCCACTCGTGGGGTGTACTCCCTCTCCCTAGCTGGGGTTGTTGGGCTCTGACACTGGGGCCTCTGGTTTGCACTGGTGCCACATGGGAACTGTCCTTGCTCATCTCCTTCCTCATCTTTTCTCTGAATTTTTCCTGTTCATCCTTGAGACAACCACAGCAGAGACATGAGTGTGCATCAGGCCATGGACGATGGTCTCATCATTCCTGAGTTTGCTTGCTACAGAACTCACTGTCTCTTGGTCATCCACGAAATGCTTTGTTCCCATGAAGCTGGAGTATTCAGATGGCCCCTGTTGTGAACGGCTCCACCACATTTGCACTGTGCACCTGACCTTGTCAGGCTCAATGTGTTGTCCATTCCCTGCAAAACGTTATCTCCAATACGGCCATTTGATTTAGTGTTGGAGGTCAGAATTTTTCCTTTATTTTTCTTGGGCAGCACCCACCCCTCTGCCCCCTCCAGCCCCGGCCCCAGTGGCTGCTGGCTGCCACACATGGCTGTGTAGGCAGGGGAGGCCAGTGCTGGCCACAGGGACAGCCCGGTCAAGGGGCTGAGTCTGCACCAGCTGCACCCTCCTGGCACTCTCCAGCTGGCAGAGGACAGGAGCAAAGCAGTCGAGCACCTGCGCCGGGCCCTGCAGTGCTAGGACAGCCCATAGGAGGCCCTGCAAGAGGCGGCCATCAGGTTCATGGGTGAGCCATGAGCCCGGGCTCTCTGCCTGCCCCACCCTCCTTAGCACCACCCAGCCCCACCCTTCCCCACCTTGCCCAACCTCTGTCTGCCCAGCCCTGCCCAACCCCACAGTGCTCTGCCCCGCACTGCTCCACACAATCCAGCCCCTCCCTACCCCACCCTGCTCACCCCTGCGCCATCCTGCCCCACCCTACTCTGCCCCACCCTACCACACCTTGCACCAGCCTGCCACACCGTGCCCCTCCCCTCCCCACCCTGCTGCAGCCCGGCTGTACCTCACCATGCTCCACCCTATACTGCGCCATCCAACCCGGCCCTGCCCTGCCCCACCCTGCCCCACCCTGCCACAGCTCGGCCCTATCATTGCCTGGGGGTCTTTGCACAAATCACCAACGGGATGGGACTGCTGGGGAACGCGTCTTGGGCTGTTCATTTTCCAGCATCAGTCTCATTACATGGTTATGACAATGGGTAAATGCCAGCAGCTCACATCTGTCGCAGACGTCTTTTGTGAAAAATCCTTTCTTAGGATTTTTCTCCTTTCTGAGAAGCTGCAGTTTCAGCAACAAGATGTAAACAATGATTATCTGCTGATGTAGAATGCAACAGGTCCACCTGTGATTAGCCCCTCTTAGATGTTTATAATTAATGGCCAATCAAGATGGAGCTGTCTCGGACAGGGTCTGAGAGAGCTGCCTGTGTTATCATTCTTTTCTATTCTATTCTTAGCAGAGCTAGCTTCTGAGGAAACCTTTTCCTTTCTTTTCTTTTAGTATAGGTTTAATGTAAAATATATATATAAAATAAAATAATAAATCAAGCCTTCTGAACATAAAGTCAATATTCTCGTCTCTCCTTTCACCTGAAAACCCCTGTGACCACAGTCACACACATCCCCAGAAGAAAAGAACTTCATGTTAGAATTTACTTTAAAAGTTTTTGACTAATCACACAAAGCAGAAGCATATTGACAAGAGTTCTATCCAAGCACTGTAAGCACATGTACCTTCAGTCAAACAATGCTCGCTTATTTTGAATATAATACCTGCTTGTAAGCATTAACATACAATCCACAGGGCTCCATTATTAAGTGTAAAACTTCCTAATATCTTGGTAGATAAACTTTTCTGTAGCTTAGGGAGGTATTCTAGCCAAGCATTAATACTCAGACCATTGTCCTATTTGTCCGTAGTTTTCTACTTCTTATAAAAACTTTCTGCTGACAAATCTTATGGCTACTGCCTAACTCTAATCGCACTTCTGCTGTCTCTGAGGCCTGCCTTTTGTAGCATTCCTAAAACGCTCTGATTTTCAGGATTCCCACAGGCCCCAGCCCCGCCTGCTGTCCCCGCAGCGCCAGCCGGGCCCGGCGCCGTGGAGCCCCACCTGGCCCGGGCATTGCTGCTGCCGCCCTCTGGCAGCCATGCCCTGGGGCGGCAGCGTGCGGCAAGGGCCGGGCTGAGCCCTGCCTGGCCAGCAGCCCGTGTGGCCACAGCGCCGGCAGCGCCGCTGGCAGGGAGCTGTGCCGCTGGGGCCAAGATGAACTCTTTTTTCTCAGAGATGGCCGGGTTACCCATGATGAAGGAGCAGCAGGAAGAGTTCCAGGATCTCAGTCAGGGTGAGTGAGGGCAGCGGCCTGGCCAGGCGAGCTGCAAAGCCTGAGCAGGGAGCTTCAATCCCTGTTCCACGTGCAGTGGGAAAAACTCCACTGCAGAGGAGGATGTGTCAGGCCTGATTCCGGGCTGGAGGGATGAAAAGGACAAAATGCCCATCCTTTTAATGCATGGGATGCCCTGAATGTGGGAGGCCTGCCTGCCCTTCCCACTGGAGCACCATGCTGAGATACCCTGAGAGCAGCCCAGTGCTCCTCGCACCTCTCTGCTGACCTGCGAGTGTTTCTCTGCTTTCAGGATGGCCCTGGCTCTGTCAAGGCTGCTATGTGGACACGAGACAGCCGCTCCTGTCTCGCTGGGTCCCAGCAGTTCATTGCAGCGGCCCTGCACCCACGCCAGGATGCTGGCCAAGAGAGGCCCTGGAAGCTGAGGCAGCTGATTTGAAGCTTTTGCAGATCCACACAGGGGATGGCCGCACACAGGGGATGGCCAACAGCTGTCCTGAGGGGTCTCCCTAATTCAAAGAAATCGGCAGACAAATGCATTGTCCGCCAAAAGCCCTTTTATTGAGCTGGCAGGAGGGCAGGGTCTGCACCCCACTAAAATGCTTCTCTGCCACATGTACATTTCAGTGGGATGATGTCAGAAATTGATCTCAAAATTACCACCCATCTTGACTCTGCTGAGGTGATTCGATAGGCAGGGCGTTAGAAATACATTCTGTCAGGTTCCTGTACTTGAAGCTGATGTCCAGGCGCTGGCCAGGAGTGGCCTCCATGCCCTAAAGCAGCACTTCTTCCTCATGGCTTCCCTGCACAGGGCTCATTTTACACTTGCCCTTAGTTCTTCTGGTGGAATGTGTCTAAAGCTTTTTGTCAAGTCCCTCTCCTGTCAAGTTAGGCCAGCCAGGTTTTTCTTATGCTAACTGGTGCTAAGTGCTTGTGTAGGTCTGTGCCAAGTACTTGTTTACTTATGTGAATTGCTTGTGCTTATGTCAAACAAAGGCCTTGTTTCATTCAGCTCTTCTCTTTATCCTGATGCAAATTCTTTTGCAAGATCCTCTGGACAGTTCACAGTACATATGCACTGTTCTGCCGCTGTTTTAATTTTCTACCAAATTAATAGATTTATGATGCTTCAGAGGAGGGTTAATTTTTTTAGAATTAGAACTGGTTTGCTGAGGAAGCTAAAAATCTGAGGAGCTGTTGGTGGTTCCAGATTTGTCCATATCACAAGACGACATCTGACTCATGATGTTCTCTTTCTTTCTCTCTTTTGGTGATGATTTCGATAACAACTTTGATACCGGATTTGAGTGTCCATCAGGCTCTGTGAGATGCATTTTTGACTTCTGCCACTAGCCATTCTATATTAGGCTGGTAGGGCATTTGCTTTAGAATGTGAGCGTCCCGTGCAGTTTGGAATTTGGGCACTTGGTGATACCCATCATGTGCATTCTGCAGAATCTCAAGAGAAGTTCTTGTGTGGTGCAGCTGAAGTCGCATCCACTTTTGGTTGTTGTGAAATTACAAATAGAGAAGTTAGTACCATTAGGAGTTTCCTTAAAAGACTCTATTGTAATAGTTGTGCAAGCAGATCTCACACAGGCACAGCCCCTTCCCACATAACACACCTGTGATTGTGCACGGGGAACTGGGCTCATTTCAAAAATACAACTGCTGCCCTCAGCAAGCAGACACCGATCCTCTCTTTCAAGCACCGCATTTTTGCACACAAAATTCAGTGCGTCCCTTGTCACACATGCTTTGATACTAAGAGTTTGTCAGCTTCTAGTTTTCTTGTTGAAAATGGCCCAGACATTATGCTGAATGTGTCTGACAGTTATGTGAGTTCTTATAACTCCAAGGGCCAAAATTGGAATGACACGGTATTTTGTTGCATTCTTAATGGTTAATACAAAAGACTGCAGAGTTTTGTTCATTCTATGTGAAATGGACCAATTGCAACCAAGTGTGGAAGTCTTTTTCAAATTGCTTTGTGGTTTCATTTTTAGCCATGATTTAGTTAATTCTTGTGGCAATTTCCCCAGCTCTCCTTTTTTGAAGTTTTCCTGAGATTACAGACCATAGCCACATACAGTTGAGCTTATAAACATTGAAATGCTTAAGAAATGTTACTCTGTAGTTTTCCCATAAAGCCAACAACTGCTTGAAAATCCTGCAGTGTATTGCTGGCCAGGGTGCTTGTAGGTTAGCTGCCAGGCTTTGGGTATGGGCAAGAGACAGTAGGGTTGATCTGAGAGGAGTTTGTATCTGTCCAATATAAGAACTCACAGTGTTTACTTTCTTGAATAAGACTTCCTGATCAATAGAATTTAATACTCCCAGTTCAGACCCAAACCATCCCTTTAAGTCTTTCTTATACCTATGATTTGGTGTCTGGGAATGTAACCACAGCTCCCATTCTTTTAGGCTTTGCTGTATGAGTGGGCAGAATTGCTGTTTAATTATGGAAATATTAGCTTGTACTCTTCACCTCCAGCTTTTTCAGAGAGTACTGTGGATTTAGAGGCAACAATTCCTCATTTGTTTGTCTTACCCCAGAGTGAAAGACTCTATTATTTCACATATGGGTCCCATTCTACGGAGTTGTTTCTGATGTAAAGTTGTTTGTTTTGGTTTTAATTTTAAATGTCTGTGATGTGACCCATTCCGTTTCACTCCTTGTTGCGTACCCAAGGCATGGTAAGTGGTTTCTTCAGATACATTGCCTGCCTTTAGGGAGGCATTTCGGAAACCTCCAGAAACCTTACACTGGCCCCTGGTAGTATTACAAAGGATACTTTACCAAGTTCCCAGTGCAAATAGTTGAGTATCCTGAGTACCTCAGCCCATTAGAGGATGAAGTTGTGCTATTGGATTCCATGCATATCTGGGTTGCAATCATGTGGCCATGAAATCGGACATGATATACCCTAATAGGCTGATTGTGCTCCTGCCTACCCCTCCAGCTTGATTGCTTACTATTTATGATGGCCTGGAATATCCCAAGAATGAAACTCAATTCTCAAAAGCAGATACTGTATGAGACCCGTTCCATGTACTAAGCGCACAAGCAGGAAAACCTTCTGCCCTTGCCCAGGTTCCTGCCAGCTTCACCAGGGAAAATGGCTGCTGGTGCCAGTCCATTCCCTTGCCCAGAAGGCACCCACTTGTGTTTGGACACCAGCTGCTGGCCACAGCCAGAAAGGCAGCGCCCGCAGCATTGGCCATCAGAGGCTAGGCTGATGATTTTATCCAGAGAGCAAAAAAAATAGCCAGAAGGCACCTTGACAGTATCTCTGTAAGAATGTCATTGTCCTTTGAAACTCAATAGTGGATGGTGGTTTTGTGCTGCAGATAATGACTTCCGAGCAAACATCATTCCAAGAAGGGACAGCTTCTGCCTTCTGACGGATACCCAGTGTGGCCACCAATTGCTCCAGGTGCTCCTGCCAACAGCCACCTGTTGGCAGGAAAGATTGCACAGACACGAAGGCACGTTGGCTTTGGCTGTCCTCTGGCAGAGATGTCCCCCGGGGCCACAGGCCTCTGTGGCAGGAGACAGGCACCAGCATTGGCAGGCCTTGGGGATGGCAAATCTCCTTTGGCAGGGACTCTTCCACAGCTGCTGCTGTAAGCGCTGCCCAGAGGACAGAGCAGCATTGGTGCTCTGGGCCACAGGTCCCGTGCCTGTGACACGCCCCTGCGAGTGTGCCGGCCACCCAGCACCGGGACTGGTCCCAAAGAGGCCGTGGCAGGGCCTGTGGAAGGCCCTGGTGCCCTTCCTGCTCTGCTGTGTGTGCAGCCGTGGGGGCTCATTCTGCTGCCTTGAGCAGGCAGAGCAGAGGAGCAGCTGCTTCTTGTTTGGGCCCTTGCTAAAGTTCATGCTGGGCTTCAACACTTGGGGCAAGGTCTTGCCTGCAAGCTGGTGCAGTTTGGGTGGGGTGGGGGTGTCCCCAGGGCACGTGGAGATGTGTCCTGGGGCTCTCTGTGACACAGTGCACCGTGGTCACTGTGGGATGGAAAGGGACAGAGTGTGCAAGGGTGAACCTTTGTGACACGCCGTGACATAGGTGCTGGCGGCGCCACGGCCACGCCACAGTGCTCGGTGCAAGTGACGGGACAGGACGGGACAGAGCAGTGCTGTGAGGAGCCCCCCCACAGCCAGCTTGTTCCTTGCTGACCCGGAGCTTTTCCCAGGCGTTCCCTGTGCAGGTGACCTCGAGGCCAGGCTGCAGGACTCGGTGACGTGGAGCATTTCCTAAGCGTCTGCCATCCCTGCAGCCGGTGCCCTTGAGGACAGACTGCGGGACTTGCAGTCCTTTTTCCTTCTTGAAACTTCTCTGTTGCTGGTGCCTTTGAGGACGTACTGCAGGACTTCCTATCCTGTAGCCTTCCCAAGGCTCCTCTGTTGCAGGTGCCTTCAAGGCACAACTGCAGCATTTGCTCATCTTCAGCCCTTCCGAGGCCTCTCTGCTTCAGGAAGCGCTCCTAACTGCAAGGAGTGACATGGAGCAGAGAGCCCCCAGCGTGCCCAAGTTGGCCTGGCTGGAGGAGGAAGAGGCTGGAGCTACCTCAGCACAGCAGCCGGAAGAACTGGAGCAGTTCCGGCTGCTGCAGGAGCGTGAGTGTCTGAGATGGGCTGCAGGGCTGGTGCCTGTAGCCAGTTTGGCCCCATCCCATCCCATCCCATCCCATCCCATCCCATCCCATCCCATCCCATTCCATCCCTGTGGACACATCCATGGATCGGACAGAAGCTGGGCTGGAGCACCTGGCAGCTGCACTCCATCCCCCGGGGCATCCTGAGGGTCTCCCTGCCTGGGCAGCGCAGGGCTGGGCTGTGTTCTCCGGCCTCTCCTGCAGCCCCTCAGCTCTGGCTGCGCTCGCTCTTTGCCAGATGCAGCCAAGGACCGGACAGAGGAAGAAGAGGCCGCTCATGGCCGCTTTGGCAGAACGGCGCAGGTACCTGCAGCCATCCCCACCTGGGCTGGGCCTGCGGGCACTGCTCAGCCAAGCACCAGGCTTGGAGCGCCCCATGTATTCTCCCTCCCTTGCTGCCCTTCTCCGGAACACCCTCTGTGAATTCATCACGTGTCTTTTGCAGGAAGTGACCGCCGGTGCCGGCACGGGCATCTTGGAGAACCTTCCGTTCCTCGATGCCGAGACCGGTGCTGCCATGCTGGATTTGCTTGTGGAGAAGGGTGTCTCCAATGCAACGCAAGTAAGCAGCCTGGGGCAAGGGCTCGATGGCCCCAGCAGTGGTGTGGCAACTCGAGCCGGCTCTGCCAGGCTCCCTCGGCCTTTGAGGCCCGACCCAATGCTGCGCTTGGAAGGGAAGCACTTCTCAGGGGAAGGTGCTGCTCTGGCAGCTCTGTGAGTCTGCCCGTGCCTTCTGCAGGTGCCCGCCATGGTGATGTACATCCACCAGCGGCTCACGGCCAATGAGTCTGTTGGGCACAGGCTGGACAAGGCCCTTCTGGAGCTGACCCAGGAATACCCCTGTGATGTGCTGATCACCCTCTTGCGCTGGGCCCCATCGTGTGACAGGTAGGGCAGCCCCACCTGCCTGGAGGGCTTGGAGTTCAGCGGCCCGGCACCCTGTAGAGCCTGTCCCTGCTGAGTGCCAGACAGGCAGGGAGTTCCAGGATCCTCTGGCTCCTCTGTTTTCCAGTGCTGCCATGTCAGCTCCAGAGCCTGGTGCCATGCTCCCTCCCTGCCCCTCGCGGCCCCTGTACCCACATGGGCTGGCTGGCTGCTGCCGGCCAGGGGCAGTGGGCAGGGGCAGGGCTGAGGGCCAGTGCGGGCCCCTGCAGCTGCCCAGGCCACGGCGCTGTGGCCGAGACAGCCCTGACACAGACCTCTGACCCCACAGAGCTGCCGCCACCATGTGGGCATCCATCATGTCCTCGAGCAGGACTGCGGAGCCTGCGCTGCAGCTGCTCCTCGATGTGCTGAGCGCCTGGCCAGTGCACAGCGTGTACACCTCCGATGGGGACGACGCAGGGGTCTTTGCCCTGGCTGTGAGTTTCTGGAGCTGGCCTTTGCCAGCCCCTAGGCTGCCTCTCCAGCAGCCAGCTCTCTGTGCTGCCCCCAGCCGCATCCTTCTGCCTCAGACACTGCGCTGAATCCCGCCTTAGGGGCAGGCTTCAGGGGACCAAGGCGAGCTGCTCCACCCGTGTCTCCCCCAGCCTCTCTCTCGCACGCTCGGGCCCTGCCACGTGCATGTCTTGGCCACTGAGCCTTGTCTCTGGCTGTTTTATTTCTTGCAGGCAATCGTGGCGCTGTGGAGAGTCTTCAATCTGGCCTGGCGCTCACGTGTCGTCCTGGAGTATTTCCCTAATCTCTTTCTGCGTCTGCTCTACCAAACTTACATCAGCATGCAGGAGATGCCAGAAGAGGTTGAGACCTTCTGGAAGGGATGCCAGGAGCAACACGGCCTCTCCACCAACCCCAACAGGTGCTCCATGCCAGTCCTCCCAGTCTCCCCATCCCTCCCATGCCCCCAGGGCAGGAGCCAGGGCTCCCAGCTTGACCTGGCCTTTGCTCTGCCCACAGCTTTGCGCTGCAGACCCTGAAGGCCCTGCTCTGCCAAATGCGCTATGAGCACGTGGTGCTGTCCATGGAACGCAAGCGTGCCTGGGACACGCTGCTCTGTGCCGACACCCACCACTGCGCCGTGGGTCTGCTGGCCAGGTGAGACCTCGTTCTCCCCACCGCCCCTCTCCTTCGTGCCCGCAATGCCCCACACAGTTCCTGTGGTCATGGGCAGCAGGGCCTTGTCACCAAGGGAGGGATGAGCAGACTGGAAAAGGCCGGCAGAGGAGGGTGCCCGGGAACAGCCGCCTCCCAAAGTGCCCCCGGGCTGCTCGGGAGCAGACCAGAGCTCTGCCAGTCAGCCCTGAGAGAGGTTTGCCTGCCCGGCCCAGGAGCAATGGTGCCTTTTCCTCCCTGCCAGGGAGATGCACCATGTCTCCATCGGCTGGTGTTGCGACATGGCATCCTGCCTCTTGGACCTGCTCAGCCAAGGCATTTCAGACTGGGAACTGCCCGCCCTGGCCTTCCTGGTGGAGGTGAGCCCCATGGCCAGCGCTGCCTGGCTGAGCTGCCTCCCAGCCCTCTGCCCTCTCGTAGCCGCAGCTGCCTGGGACGCTGCCTGTGCCCTGTGCTGCTGCCTTGGCTCGGCCCTGTGCACTTCTGAGCTTCTGCCAGCTGGGCACCTCTGTGCCTGCTGTGTGCCTTTCAGGTCCTGGATTGCCTGGACTTGAGCGAATGCGGTGAAAAAGTCCTGGAGATCTTGACGAGGCACCTGCAGAGCCAGTCCAGGCAGATGCGTTGCATCGCGCTCCGAGGCCT
Organism: Melozone crissalis; assembly: GCF_028551555.1. NCBI lineage: Eukaryota > Metazoa > Chordata > Aves > Passeriformes > Passerellidae > Melozone > Melozone crissalis. The sequence continues at coordinate 931,915 of NW_026535940.1, read as the reverse complement.
CGTGGTGCTCACTTCCATGGTGAGAAGGAAGCAGCAGCTGAAGCTGTGCTGACAGCGTGGGGCTGGGGCAAGCAGCCCCTTGGGCTTAGCTGGGCTTTGGCAGCTGTGGCAGCTGCTCCCAGTTCTCCAGGGTCACTCTTCAGCTGCCTGAGTGCTTCGGGACAGGCCTTTGGCCTCTGAGCCCTGCAGCAGCAGCAGCAGCAGCAGTGTGGGGTTGCCCAGCCTTGTTTTGCATACAGAATCCAAGCATGTACAGCCTGACTGAAAGCCTTGGGAAGCTACTGTGGGATAGGGATGGAGACATCGTTGAGATGACCCTCGTTGTGCTACGCCTCCTGCTGCTGCAGAAAGACCTGGCAATAGCCAGCCCCATCGCCCTGCAGCTGACTGAGGCGCTCTGGCACCACTTTGACAATGTGAGGCTCTGTGCCCCCAGCCACGGGCACTTGGGTGGTGCCTTGGGCCTGGCCACAGGGGGGCCTGCAGCAGCTGATGTGGAGGCCTTTTGCTTCCTTTCCAACAGGACAACAGCCTTGTGCAGCTGCTCTCCATTCGCCTCTTCCAAGAGGTGATCACGCGGATCGTGGCAAAGGGAGAAAAGGCCCTGAAGAAGCATGTGAGCCAGAGCCTGCTCCCACTCTTCTTCCACTGCCACCATGAGGACCGGCCTGTGGCACAGGTGAGGCCTCCTGGGCGTCCCCATGGCACGGGGCTCAGCTGTCTCCCCACGCCCTGGCACCTGACGGGCTCCAGCCTCCTCCTGGCCTGGGCACAGAGATGCGGCTCCTGTGCCCTGGGCTGCGCTGCCATCTCTGGCTCTCTGCTGTTCTGCAGGCCTCTCGGGAAACGCTGCTTTCTGCACTAAGGGTCCTGAAGAGGAAGGATCTCAAGTAGCTGCTGAAGACCGATCAGATGTGGAGATTTGCCGAGCGCTTGGTAAGGACAGGCTGTAATCCCCAACCCGATGCCTGCAGAAGCCGCCTGCCCACGGCGCCCAGTCTGTGGGGCTGGCGGCTGTGGCTCCTGCCCAGTGCCGCAGGCAGGGGCACCAGCCTGCGCCCCACACGCCGCTCCCTTCCCTGGGCCGTGCGGGCCCTTCTCCAGGCTCCTCCGGCCCCAAGCGCGGTGCCGACGGAGCCCCGAGCCAGCTGGGCTCTTCTGCGGGGCGGCACCGCGGCTCGGCGGGCCCTCCGCCCCGTCCCGAGCCCAGCGCCTTCGTCTACTGGTCACGCCTCAGGGCTCTCTGGGCAGGGCCAGTGGCGCTGGCCCTAGAGAGCGCCCGGCCCAGGGGCAGGGCCCCCATCAACCCTTTCCCTCCGTGCCCTGCCGCTCTCTGCAGCTGGCAGAGGACAAGAGCCGAGCATCCGAGCACCTGCGCCTGGCCCTTCCGTACCTGCGGAGCGCACAGGAGCCCCTGCGAGAGGCGGCCGTCAGGTTCATGGGTGAGTCCCAAGCCTGGCTCCCTCCCCGGCCCCCCCCATTGCCGCAGCTGGGCCTCAGCCCCACCTGCTGTGCCGGCAGCAGGATCCGGGCGTGGGCATGGGCAGCCCCCGCTGGCCTGGGCATTGCTGCTGCCGCCCTCTGGCAGCCATGCCCTGGGGCACCAGCGTGCACCAGGGGCCTGGGCTGAGCCTTGCCGGGCCAACAGGGCGTGTGGCCTCAGGGCTGGCAGCGGCCGTGTGCGGCAGCTGTGGCTCTGAAGGCAGGACACGCTCTGTGTTCCCCAGGGATGGCCGGGCGCTACCTGACAGGGCAGCGGCCGGAGTTCCGCATCATCTGCAGCGGTGAGTGAGGCCCGCGGGCTCTCGGCGGGGTCTGCCGCTTGCAGCTGCCCTCCCTGGCATGCCCGCCGATGGCTCCGCTCCCTGCGTGCCCCAAGGGCAGCGTGGCCACCGCACAGACACTTTGCAGGGGCCTGCGGCACATTCCTGGCCAGCAGCTGCCAGCTCATCCTTCTTGGCTCCTGCCTCCTCCAGGCTGTGCCAGGAGCTGCGTGCCATGGACGAGGCTGGAGGCTCTGCCCAGCTCCCCACAGATCCAGCCTTTGACTGTGCCTCTGTTTCTCTCTCTGCAGCCCTTCAGGTCATGACGGATGACAGCAGCCCTGCCATCTCATGCCTGGCGCTTCAAGCTCTGTACATCCTTTTAGCTGTACGGAGCGTTCCCTCCTCCTGAGTGCAGAGGATGCGAGACCAACTGCGCTGCCTCTGAAAGTCATGGCCTTTCCTGTGTGGCCGTGGCTGAGTGTCTTGCCGCGGCGCTGCGGAGAACGGATCCGGGAGGCTGCGTCTGCTGGGGCCACCTGAGCCTGCGGGGAACAGCTCTCCTCTGCCAGCACTTCCTTTCCCTTCACCCACTAGAGGAACATTAAATTGCTGTTGTTGCACAGTCGGGTGTCCAGGAGCTTTCTCTTGGTGCAGAGTGTCTTCAGGCCAATGGGGAAGAGGGGAAAAAGGCTGCTTGCTCTGAGCCAGTTCCTCAAGCGTGCGGTGTGGAAGGGAAAGTGGCCAAACAGCCCTTGGCCTTTGGTGTTAAGGCTGAATGACTTCAGGTCCTTTCAGGACAGGCACTCCAGCTCTAGCTCCTATTCCCCCAAGTGAGTTTCCAGGTGCAGGTTCAGATGTGCAGCCCCAGGCCCTCCACAAACACAAGCTGCCCACTGCCTCTTCACCTGCCTTAACTCCTGTCTGTGCTCACAGCACCAAAACCAGGCTGTTCCCAGTCAGGGACCAGAGCCCTGTTCCTGCAGGACGCTCTTGCCAGCACCTTCCAGGACTCTCTGCTGTGCACACAGCGCTTTTCATGCCTGCTCCCAACAGGCTTTGGAATGCAGAGCCCAACCTGGCTGGCTCTGCCACCAGCACAGCCCAAACACAGGCAGAGGAAGAAGCAGCAGGGGTTGTTTTGCGGCCATGCCCAAGAGAAACTGGAAGGGTGCCCTCCCTCTGGTCTCCCTTGCTTGCCTTTCTGACTGGGTCTGAGCCTAGGGCTGCCATTCCTCACTTGTGGGGACCAGAAGCACAGCCAGGATCCCGGCACTGCCTGACAGCACTCCGGGCACTGGCACGGTCACACATCCGAGTCTCGGGCACTGTGCTGCTGCTTCATTTGCCCCTAGGCACACCCAGAGCTCCCTGCTAAGCCTGGATGGTCTCTGGTTCTGCCCTCTTCCTCATCCTGTGCAGGGAAGGAGCACTGCTGTGCTTTCAGGAAGATATTCTTGAAAACTTCCAGCATTCCAAGCTCAGTGACCCTCCATAGATGCTTGCCATGGAATCCCTCACAGCTGGGTTCACAGCATATTCAGGTTGTCTCTTCCAAAATCCAGGAACTCTGAGGTGCTCAGCAAGATCTGGAACTGCACGGTGCTGTGGAACTGCACCTTCAGCACAGGCACCTTTCCAGCCTGACCTGCCCTTGTTCCTCTGGGTCTGGGCACAAAACAGGGCCTGGAAGAGAACGGCAGCAGGGGTCTATGTGTCCCAGGGCCCCGGGTTTGCTTCAGCTCCACAGGGATGCAGGCAAAGTGAAGAAGCCAAACTGTTTATTAATGAAAGGCAAAGCAAAGGGATGAGCTGGAAGGGAAAAAAGGGGATGGGCAGTGTCTGAGGGCTGGAGGGAGGGAGCTGTCAACAGGGAGGGAGAGTGGAGGGAGAAAATGGTGATGGACAGGCTGAGGGCAGAGCTATCAAAAGGGAGGGAGAGTGGAGAGAAATAAAGGTGATGGGCAGTGTATGAGGGCTGGAGGGAGGGAGTTGTCTACAGGACAGGCAGGGAGAGGGCTGAAGCCACAAGAACTGTGCCCAGCATCAGCTGTGCCAGGACTTCCAGCAGCGCTGAGCAGTGATGTCATCTTTAGTGTCTCCATGTGCTGTTCTTGGGATACTGGTTCACTGGATCCAGAAGATGTCCCTAATTCTTGAGCTCTTTGGGGAAACTCGGCTTAATTTTCCAGGTCAGAGCAGGATGGGCTGGCACATTGCCTCCGGGCTTGAAGGACTGAAAGAGAGAAGAACCGAGCCATGGCAACAGCCCAGATCTGTGGGAATCCTACAAGACCTTCTGAACAGGGCCATCCAAGCCAGAAGCAAGTAGGAGACATTGGAATCAGCTGGGAGGTCTTGCTGAAATAAATGAAAAGGGCAGGAGATTTCTCTCCTTTTTAATGCCTTTATGAAGGTCAGCTTGGGTGGGGGCTCGACGGGTCGTGCGCACGCCACCGCCACTGCTGCCAGGAGTGGCAGGGAGGAGGAGGTGTGCAGCTCTGTCCGCTGGTGCGCAGGCAGAGCCGGAGCTTCCGTCCTTGCCAGAGCACCAGGAGATTCCCATTTTAGATTTAACATTTGAGGTCTACTTTCTAGCTGACATCTCCGGGTTAGGGTGAGAGGTTTAAAGGTCTTAGCAGACCCTGGATTCAGTTGCTTACCCTTAGACGTCACTTAGATTGTTTAATTCTGTGGTGGCTCGTTGTTTTAGGGGTTTTCTTTGATGGACTTGGCCAAGTGTTTCTACATTCGCATCCAAGCTCTGACGTGACTCCCTCCTCACAGTCCCGGGTGCCATTTTCCAGGAAGCAGCAGGGGTGGTACCCGAGAGGGGTTTCTAACAATTAAACTATTAACAACAGATAATTAAAGAATAAAACTATTAACAACAGGTAATTACAACATGAAACTATTAACAATAAGTAATTAAAGATCGAACTTAGTAGCAATTGGTTTAACTTGTTGACTCTCTAACTTTTAAAAATGGACGACTTTTTACTCCTTACACTCAGGACAAAGAAATGGCTGGGGTGGGCAGAAACCTATCCCTAAACTCTGGACCACTCCATGTGCCTATTGTAAGAAAGAAAGGCATTGGAAGAGAGACTGCCTGCAACTCAAAGCCAAGGTGGTTGAAGAACTGAATCAATGCAAGGGTTGGCTGGAGGGCATCCCCCCAGAAAACACTCTGGTCCAAAGAGAACTGGGGGAAAAGATGAGGAAAATGAAATGTCTGGTGAATGCAGGTGCAACACATTCTGTGTTAGATATAAAATTGGAGGAAATTGATCCTGGTAAAGTTGTGAATGTTATTGGAACCACAAGTCAACAGCAGAAGGTATCTTTTTAAAACCACGATCTTATGAACTGGGAAACACAGTAGGAATACATCAGATCCTAGATATGCCTACGCCTCCCAAAACGCCTCATTGGAAGGATTTGTTGGAGACATGAGAATGTTGTAACATGTTCCAACAGGCTGAAATGTAGTTTACCCCTGGAGGAGTACAGATCAAAGTCAATGACAAACAAATATCATGTTCTAAGTCTAGCTCTCCTTACAGATTTTCCGAATCAGAAGAGACATAGAAGAAGTTCTTAGTCAGGTTTGTCTTAAAGTCTGGGTGGATGGGACCCCTGGTAAGGCCAAAGCAGCACAACCTGTAATCATTAAACTTAAACCTGGAACATGACCAATAAGAATTAAACAATATCCACTTAAGATGGAAAAAATAAAAAGTGTTAAGCCTATCATAGAAAATTTTCTAAAATTTGGGTTGTTACTGGAATGTGAATCTGAATAGAATACACCCATTTTACCCATACAAAAGCCTGATGGTTTGAACTACAGTCTGGTTCAATACCTACAGGCTATATTAACAAAATAGCTGGAGATCTCCACCCAGTGGTTGCAAATCCATATGCTTTGCTAATCAAACTAAAAGGTGAATATGGATGGTTTACCATTTCAGATCTCAAGGATGCTTTCTTCTGTATACCCTTGGACCCTGGCAGCCAAAACCACTTTGCCTTTGAATGGGGAAACGCAGAGACTGGAAGGACAAGTCAAATTACCTGGACTGGAGGACCACAAGGATTCAACAATAGTCCAACCATGTTTGGAAAACAGTTTGCTGAGGACCTTGAAAGTTGGGTAAGCCCGTCCACAAATGGAATTGTGTTATAATAGGTAGATGATCTACCTTTAGCCACTGAAACTTAAAAAGACTGGAATGGACAGTAAGCCTCTGAAATGACCTGGGATTAAGTGGATACAAGGTATCCAAAAATCAAGCTCAAATAATCAAACAGGAAGTCATTTACCAAGGATACAAAATATCCCAAGCGCAGCAGGGACTAAGACAGGATGGCAAAGGGACCATAACCGAACCCCACTCCCTACTAATGCCAAAGAACTGAGAACCTTTCTGGGAATGACTGGATGCTGTATTAACCATGGTAGTGACTTTGGGCTGCTGGTTAAGCCACTGTAGCAGCTGTTAGAAGACAATCCCAGAGACCTGAAATGGACACCTAAAAGTAAGAAAGCCTTCAAAAGCTAAAGGAGGACTTGAGAAGAGCACCTGCTCTGGGCTTGCCAGATGTCTTGGAACCCTTTCAGCTTTTCTCTTATGAGAGGCAAGGGATGGCATTAGGTGCACTAGCTCAAACAGCTGGACCATAGAAGAGAGCAATAGCATCATTTTCAAAACAACTGGATGAAGTAAGTAGGGGACAGCCTGACTGTAAGCAGTTGCTGCTCTTATTTCAGACATCCAAGGAGCCTGGAAATTCACTCTAGGTCAACAAATAATTGTGTTTATCTCACATCCAGTAGCAGCAATTCTTGACCAACAGGATGGGCATTGGCTTTCCCTCTCCAGATTCCTTAAATATCAGGCAATTTTGGTGGAACAATGCAGCGTTACAAAACAAATCTCTTCTCTAGTTAACCCAGCACCATTCCCAGCTACTCACTAGACAGACAAGGAGCCTTTGTAGCATGACTGGATCAAAACCATTCAGCCCACTTTATTCCAGCTGCCCAGATCTTAAAGAAATCCCAATTCCAAGAGCAGAATCTCAGTACACAGATGGGAGTGGCTTTGTAAGAGCAGATCAGTGAAAATCAGGATATACAATTAGCACGGAGCAATAGGGGATAGAAGCCCTACACAAGTCAGCTCAGAAGACAGAGATAATCACTTTAACCCGTACCCTCTGACCAGCCTGAGGAAAAAGGATTAATACATGAACAGATTCCAAGAATGCCTTCAGCATAATAGATGCCCATGAAGCAGTTTAGAAAGGTAAAGGACTATTGGCAGCTCAAGGAAAGCAGTTGAAGCATTCAGAAGAAATCTTAAAATTGCTGCAGGCAGTACTACTACCTCAAGAGGTTGCAATTCTGCACTGAAAGGGACAACAGAAAGGAGAAACCGACCCCAAAAGAGGGAACAGGTTGCAAAAAGAGTAGCAGAACAAAGCCATGCTGAGATTCAGGCACTAATTCCCAAAGGTAAGGAACAATATGACAATGATGTATGCTGTATAATCAGAAAGATCTAGAATTAACAAAGAATTTGCAAGCAGAATGAAAACACTGTGTTTTTTTCAACTCCTCAGGGAGGGAGAGTTATGCCAGAAAGAACATCATGAAAACTAATTAAAGATGAACATAATTGTATACACTAGGAAGGAGATGTCTTACATAATTATTGGATAAGGACAACAGTAAGATGCAACCCATACTTTAGTGTAAAGCAGGTAACCCAAGGGCGTGAAATAACGTCTTAGAGCCAATCCACAAACCAGGACTAGACTTGAGCTTGGCCCAGTAGACAAGGGACAATATCCTGGACAGCACTGGCAAACTGACTTTTCTGAATTGCCAAGAAAAGGGGGGTATAAATACCTTCTGCCTTTAACTGATACCTTCTCAGCATGACCTGAGGCATTCCCAACCCAAACAAAAAAAGCCAAAGTTTTCAACATTTTGTTAAACAATATCATGCCCTGGTTCAGAGTGCCTTTAGACATCTCCTCTGACTGAGGACCATGTTTCCTAGCAAATATTGCACAGCAACTTTGCAATAATCTCCAAATCAACTGGCACCTACACACACTGTATTGGCCCCAGGCCAGTAGCCAGGTGGAAAAGATGAATTATCCAGTCAAACAACAGATAGTCAAAACTGTACCAGAGGCCAACATACCTTGGCCCCAGGCCCAGCCTTTGGCTTTATAATGGATTTGATAAGACCAAGAGCAAAAGAAAATCTGAATCCCTTTGAAATACTGTACAGAAGACCATGGAAGCAAAACTAGCAAGGGGAGGATACTGTACAAGGTGGAGAGGGGTATCTCCAGAACCATGTTGTCCAACTAACACTACAGCTGCAGAAAATAAACCAACACATTTTGAGCAAGAGGATGCTCCTCTCCACAATCCAGCCTGGGGACCAGGTAGACCAGGTAGAAAGCCTCTTATCCCAAAATGGAAAGGAGTCTATTTAGTACTTTTAATCACTTACACAGCCTTTAAAGCTTAAAGCATTAATCTCTTGGATACATTATTCCAGAAATAAAATACTTCTGCAAAAGGCAAGTGGAGTCCAAAAGTGGACCTCAGAAAGAACAGGAGAAACCAAGATACATTTCACATGATCATTGTCTTCCCGATACTTCTAATCAGAATCCAAGCCACAGCAGATGACTGTCACTACCATAATGATCTCCTTGGCCTGCAAGATCCTGGTAGATGGAACACTCAAAAATATTCAGGACCTAACTGGCTAAAAGGGATTAAAAAGGTAAAAATACTTTATGCCATTTTAAGGATTAATGACTGAGCAGTTAAAGATTGAGGAAACCCTGACTCCATGCTTGCCTTTCTTGTCCCACATGAAAGCAAGATCTCTATGGCTTGTAAATTGGAAACTGACAAACCTCTTTCAGAGAAGATTGCCCGAGTGATCATGCGCATCTGCGACCTTTCTAACAAGTAGTGTGTGGATTCATTTTCATGTGAATCCTATCAGGAATTTTGCCCTATGCAAATTAAAATGGGAGACTATAACCTAACCAAGATAGTTCCCTTCTTCTGTGGCGCACAGGTGGGGTGGGAGGACCATCATCACACAGAGATACAGGAATGGAGCCCGCCAGCAATCTGACCCAACAAATATTGTTTCCAACCGGCAGTTATTGTGGGACTAGAGTTATAAATTGTCCTGCTTGTACCCTTACAAACGGGAACAGGTCTCATACAGGATCTGCTTTTGAGAATTGAATTTCATTCTTGGGATATTTCAGGCCATCAGAAGTAGTAGCGTGTCAAGCTGGAGGGGTAGCCAGGAGCACAATCAGCCTGTTAGGGTATATCATGCCTAATTCCATGACCATGTGATGGCAACCCAAGTATGCATTGAATCCAATAGCTCAAATGCATCCTCTAATGGGCTGAGGTACTCAGGATACTCAACTATTTGCACTGGGAACTTGGTAAAGTATCCTTTGTAATACTACCAGGGGCCAGTGTAAGGTTTCTGGAGGTTTCCGAAATGCCTCCCTAAAGGCAGGCAATGTATCTGAAGAAACCACTTACCATGCCTTGGGTACGCAACAAGGAGTGAAACGGAATGGGTCACACCACAGACATTTAAAATTAAAATCAAAACAAACAACTTTACATCAGCAAACAACTCCGTAGAATAGGACCCATATGTGAAATAATAGAGTCTTTCACTCTGGGGTAAGACAAACAAATGAAGAATTGTTGCCTCTAAATCCACAGTACTCTCTGAAAAAGCTGGAGGTGAAGAGTACAAGCTAATATTTCCATAATTAAACAGCAATTCTGCCCACTCATACAGCAAGCCTAAAAGAATGGGAGCTGTGGATACATTCCCAGACACCAAATCATAGGTATGAAAAAGACTTAAGGGGATGGTTTGGGTCTGAACTGGGAGTATTAAATTCTATTGATTAAGAAGTCTTATTCAAGAAAGTAAGCACTGTGAGTTCTTATATTGGACAGATACAAACTCCTCTCAGATCAACCCTGCTGTCACTTGCCCAAAACCAAAGCCTGGCAGCTAACCTATTAACCACCCTGGCCAACAATACACTGCAGGATTTTCAAGCAGTTGTTGGCTTTATGGGAAAACTACAGAGTAACATTTCTTAAGTATTTCAATGTTTACAAGCTCAACTGTGTGTGGCTATGGTCTGTAATCTCAGGAAAACTTCAAAAAAGGAGAGCTGGGGAAATTGCCACAAGAATTAACTAAATCATGGCTAAAAATGAAACCACAAAGCAATTTGGAAAAAGACTTCCACACTTGGTTGCAATTGGTCCATTTCACATAGAATGAACAAAACCCTGCAGTCTTTTGTATAACCCATTGAGAATGCAACAAAATACTGTGTCATTCCAATTTTGGCCCTTGGAGTTATAAGAACTCACATAACTGTCAGACACATTCAGCATAATGTCTGGGCCATTTTCAACAAGAAAACTAGAAGCTGACAAACTCTTAGTATCAAAGCATGTGTGACAAGGGACGCACTGAATTTTGTGTGCAAAAATGCGGTGCTTGAAAGAGAGGATCGGTGTCTCCTTGCTGAGGGCAGCAGTTGTATTTTTGAAATGAGCCCAGTTCCCCGTGCACAATCACAGGTGTGTTATGTGGGAAGGGGCTGTGCCTGTGTGAGATCTGCTTGCACAACTATTACAATAGAGTCTTTTAAAGAAACTCCTAATGGTACTAACTTCTCTATTTGTAATTTCACAACAACCAAAAGTGGATGCGACTTCAGCTGCACCACACAAGAACTTCTCTTGAGATTCTGCAGAATGCACATGATGGGTATCACCAAGTGCCCAAATTCCAAACTGCACGGGACGCTCACATTCTAAAGCAAATGCCCTACCAGCCTAATATAGAATGGCTAGTGGCAGAAGTCAAAAATGCATCTCACAGAGCCTGATGGACACTCAAATCCGGTATCAAAGTTGTTATCGAAATCATCACCAAAAGAGAGAAAGAAAGAGAACATCATGAGTCAGATGTCGTCTTGTGATATGGACAAATCTGGAACCACCAACAGCTCCTCAGATTTTTAGCTTCCTCAGCAAACCAGTTCTAATTTTAAAAATTTAACCCTCCTCTGAAGCATCATAAACCTATGGATTTTGTAGAAAATTAAAACAGCAGCAGAACAGTACATATGTTCTGTGAACTGTCCAGAGGATCTTGCAAAAGAATTTGCATCAGGATAAAGAGAAGAGCTGAATGAAACAAGGCCTTTGTTTGACATAAGCACAAGCAATTCACATAAGTAAACAAGTACTTGGCACAGACCTACACAAGCACTTAGCACCAGTTAGCATAAGAAAAACCTGGCTGGCCTAACTTGACAGGAGAGGGACTTGACAAAAAGCTTTAGACACATTCCACCAGAAGAACTAAGGGCAAGTGTAAAATGAGCCCTGTGCAGGGAAGCCATGAGGAAGAAGTGCTGCTTTAGGGCATGGAGGCCGCTCCTGGCCAGCGCCTGGACATCAGCTTCAAGTACAGGAACCTGACAGAATGTATTTCTAACGCCCTGCCTATCGAATCACCTCAGCAGAGTCAAGATGGATGGGATTTTGGAGATCCATTTCTGACATCATTCCACTGAAATGTACATGTGGCAGAGAAGCATTTTAGTGGGGTGCAGACCCTGCCCTCCTGCCAGCTCAATAAAAGGGCTTTTGGCAGACAATGCATTTGTCTGCCGATTTCTTTGAATTAGGGAGACCCCTCAGGACAGCTGTTGGCCATCCCCTGTGTGCGGCCATCCCCTGTGTGGATCTGCAAAAGCTTCAAATCAGCTGCCTCAGCTTCCAGGGCCTCTCTTGGCCAGCATCCTGGCGTGGGTGCAGGGCTGCTGCGAGTCACTGCTGCGGCCCAGCAGGACAGGGCCGGCTGTCTCGTGTCCACATAGCAGCCTTGACAGAGCCAGGGCCATCCTGAAAGCAGAGAAACGCTCACGTGCCAGCAGAGAGGAGCGAGGAGCACTGGGCTGCTCTCAGGGTATCTCAGCATGGTGCTCCAGTGGGAAGGGCAGGCAGGCCTCCCACATTCAGGGCATCCCGTGCATTAAAAGGATGGGCATTTTGTCCTTTTCATCCCTCCAGCCCGGAATCAGGCCTGACACATCCTCCTCTGCAGTGGAGTTTTTCCCACTGCACGTGGGACAAGGATTGAAGCTCCCTGCTCAGGCTTTGCAGCTCGCCTGGCCAGGCCGCTGCCCTCACTCACCCTGACTGAGATCCTGGAACTCTTCCTGCTGCTCATTCATCATGGGTAACCCGGCCATCTCTGAGAAAAAAGAGTTCATCTTGGCCCCAGCGGCACAGCTCCCTGCCAGCGGCGCTGCCGGCGCTGTGGCCACACGGGCTGCTGGCCAGGCAGGGCTCAGCCCGGCCCTTGCCGCACGCTGCCGCCCCAGGGCATGGCTGCCAGAGGGCGGCAGCAGCAATGCCCGGGCCAGGCGGGGCTCCACGGCGCCGGGCCCGGCTGGCGCTGCGGGGACAGCAGGCGGGGCTGGGGCCTGTGGGAATCCTGAAAATCAGAGCGTTTTAGGAATGCTACAAAAGGCAGGCCTCAGAGACAGCAGAAGTGCGATTAGAGTTAGGCAGTAGCCATAAGATTTGTCAGCAGAAAGTTTTTATAAGAAGTAGAAAACTACGGACAAATAGGACAATGGTCTGAGTATTAATGCTTGGCTAGAATACCTCCCTAAGCTACAGAAAAGTTTATCTACCAAGATATTAGGAAGTTTTAAGCTTAATAATGGAGCCCTGTGGATTGTATGTTAATGCTTACAAGCAGGTATTATATTCAAAATAAGCGAGCATTGTTTGACTGAAGGTACATGTGCTTACAGTGCTTGGATAGAACTCTTGTCAATATGCTTCTGCTTTGTGTGATTAGTCAAAAACTTTTAAAGTAAATTCTAACATGAAGTTCTTTGTCTGCTTCTGGGGATGTGTGTGACTGTGGTCACAGGGGTTTTCAGGTGAAAGGAGAGATGAGAATATTGACTTTATGTTCAGAAGGCTTGATTTATTATTTTATTTTATATATATATTTTACATTAAACCTATACTAAAAGAAAAGAAAGGAAAAGGTTTCCTCAGAAGCTAGCTCTGCTAAGAATAGAATAGAAAAGAATGATAACACAGGCAGCTCTCTCAGACCCTGTCCGAGACAGCTCCATCTTGATTGGCCATTAATTATAAACATCTAAGAGGGGCTAATCACAGGTGGACCTGTTGCATTCTACATCAGCAGATAATCATTGTTTACATCTTGTTGCTGAAACTGCAGCTTCTCAGAAAGGAGAAAAATCCTAAGAAAGGATTTTTCACAAAAGACGTCTGCGACAGATGTGAGCTGCTGGCATTTACCCATTGTCATAACCATGTAATGAGACTGATGCTGGAAAATGAACAGCCCAAGACGCGTTCCCCAGCAGTCCCATCCCGTTGGTGATTTGTGCAAAGACCCCCAGGCAATGATAGGGCCGAGCTGTGGCAGGGTGGGGCAGGGTGGGGCAGGGCAGGGCCGGGTTGGATGGCGCAGTATAGGGTGGAGCATGGTGAGGTACAGCCGGGCTGCAGCAGGGTGGGGAGGGGAGGGGCACGGTGTGGCAGGCTGGTGCAAGGTGTGGTAGGGTGGGGCAGAGTAGGGTGGGGCAGGATGGCGCAGGGGTGAGCAGGGTGGGGTAGGGAGGGGCTGGATTGTGTGGAGCAGTGCGGGGCAGAGCACTGTGGGGTTGGGCAGGGCTGGGCAGACAGAGGTTGGGCAAGGTGGGGAAGGGTGGGGCTGGGTGGTGCTAAGGAGGGTGGGGCAGGCAGAGAGCCCGGGCTCGTGGCTCACCCATGAACCTGATGGCCGCCTCTTGCAGGGCCTCCTGTGGGCTGTCCTGACACTGAAGGGCCTGGCGCAGCTGCTCGACTGCTTTGCTCCTGTCCTCTGCCAGCTGGAGAGTGCCAGGAGGGTGCAGCTGGTGCAGACTCAGCCCCTTGACCGGGCTGTCCCTGTGGCCAGCACTGGCCTCCCCTGCCTACACAGCCCTGTGAGGCAGCCAGCAGCCACTGGGGCCGGGGCTGGAGGGGGCAGAGGGGTGGGTGCTGCCCAAGAAAAATAAAGGAAAAATTCTGACCTCCAACACTAAAACAAATGGCCGTATTGGAGATAACGTTTTGCAGGGAATGGACAACACATTGAGCCTGACAAGGTCAGGTACACAGTGCAAATGTGGTGGAGCCGTTCACAACAGGGGCCATCTGAATACTCCAGCTTCATGGGAACAAAGCATTTCGTGGATGACCAAGAGACAGTGAGTTCTGTAGCAAGCAAACTCAGGAATGATGAGACCATCGTCCATGGCCTGATGCACACTCATGTCTCTGCTGTGGTTGTCTCAAGGATGAACAGGAAAAATTCAGAGAAAAGATGAGGAAGGAGATGAGCAAGGACAGTTCCCATGTGGCACCAGTGCAAACCAGAGGCCCCAGTGTCAGAGCTCAACACCCCCCAGCTAGGGAGAGAGAGTACACCCCACGAGTGGACCTGTGATTCTTCCTGTATGAACATGGGCAAGACATGAGAGGGTGGAATGGAAAACTCATCTCTGTCCTAGCAGCATGGGTATGAGAGCTAAAAGAGGAACCTACTAGAAGAGAGATTTCCACCCAAATGAATGAAACCCCAGCTCCCTGTGACCGAGCTGCCAGGTATAGCAGAAGGGAGGATGATATGTCAGATCTCCTTGAAGGAACATCCAGAACATACACCCAGGGAGGGAACGGTAGCCAGGACTAGAGAGGCCCTGCCTCTAGACAGGTGGAGGCCAGGGAAAATTGTGTCTCTTGGGCTGTGTGGATCCCTGACACACCAGAGCCATAGATATACAAGGCTTTTGTCAACACTGGTGCACAGTGTACTCTAATGCCATCAGGACGCTGAGGCAAAGCGAAAATTTTCCAGGACAGAAATCCATTTTAATTTAGGTGAAATGTACATTTTTGAGTTGAGCCTGTGGTTAGAAACCATAGTTATTCAGCCAGATTGCAAGGCCTAAGCTCAGTGAAGTTACTTCAGTGAAGGACAGAGATAAAGGGGGGAGACAGAAGATGATAGAGAGAGACAGGAACTGCTGTAAGGGCAAGTCAACCTGACCTCGGATTTTTTTCTGATAAAAAGGAACTAGCAGTAAATGTCACGCGAAACCCATAAAAATGATCATGTATGACCCTATTGTGAAACTGTATGCGTATGTATTTAAGAGAGAGATAAAAAGAGACCTGAAGTTCTCAGAGGTACGCATGCCTTTTCTTAGGAGAACAATCTCCACATGCGTCCAGCGCTGTAATAACAATACCAGCTTTACAACTTCTACAAAAATGTGGGGTTCTCTTCTTTTCTCCGCAAAACAGCTATCAGGTTCATGGGTGAGCCATGAGCCCAGGCTGCCCTTTCCCTTCGCGGCCCGCCGCAACTGGGTCCCAGCCCCGTCTGCTGCCCCGGCAGTGCCAGCGGGGCCTGGCGCCGTGAAGCCCCGCCTGGCCCGGGCGTTGCTGCTGCCGCCCTCTGGCAGCCGTGCCCTGGGGCGGCAGCGTGCGGCAAGGGCCGGGCTGAGCTCTGCCCGGCCAGCAGCCCGTGTGGCCACAGCGCCGGCAGCGCTGCTGGCAGGGAGCTGTGCCGCTGGGGCCGTGACAGGCTCTGTGTTCACAGGCATGGCCGCGCGGCACCTGAGGGGGAAGAAGGAAGAGCTCTGGCTCATCTGCCACGGTGAGTGAGGGCAGCGGGCTGGCAGCGGGGGCTGCCAGGGGGAAAAGCTGGAAGCTCTGCCCCGGCTGCGGAGGGCTCTGCTCCCGTGGGGAGAGCACACGGAGCTTTCAGGGCCACGTGGGCCATTGGTGGTCAGCAGCTTCGGGCTGATCCCCTTGCTCCCTGTTCCCTCCTGGCCATGGCAGGAGCCAGCTGGGATGGCCCTGGCAGGGGGCTCTCCTCGGCTCCCCGCAGCTCCAGCTTCTGACCGTGCCTCTGTTCCTCTCTCTCGCAGCCCTTGAAGACAAAACAAAAGACATCAGCCTCGCCGTCGGAAGCCTAGCAATTCAAACACTGTGCATCTTCAAGTCAGGAGAGCGGGCTGCCATCTCGAGGTTCCAGTAGCTCCGAAATCACCTGCGCAGGGCATGGAAGACAAGGACTCGTCTGTCATGGCTCAGCTGCCTGCCTGCCAGGCCGGAGCTCTGTGGAGAGTTGATCCCAGAAGCTCTATTTGTTTGGGCCTCCTGAGTCAGGAGGAATTTTCTTTTTCTTCAAGATTGCTCTTTTCATTTCTTTCTTTTCCTTTACAATGTAAATAGAAACTATGTTATAATACACAGACTGCAAGGATCTTTCTTTTGCTGCCCAGGGTCCGCAGGGCATAGGGGAGGAGAGGGAAAAGGATGACTGCGCTCAGCAAGCTGCCCAGGCATGCAGTGTTGCAGGGAAAATGGCCAGAAGCCCCTTGGCCTGTGGTGGTTCTGCTGAAGCCTTTGTGCTGGTGACAGAGCGGGTGGGCAGGGGCCGGGGCTGCGGGGATCCCTGTGAGAGCAGTGCCTGGAGATGGCCACAAGCCCTGTGCCAGGCAGAAAGCGCATCCGTGTCCTCCTGCCCGTGTGCTGCTGGCTGCCTTGCTGAGGGCTCCCAGGAGCCTCTGGATAGGGCTGCTCTGGAGCTGCTGTGGGGCTGCGGGGCTGCTGCCGGTCAGCTTGGCGGGGCTGGGGCGCTGGCAAGCCCTGAGTAATGGGCTGTCAGAGGCCACAAGCAGCCCCCCAGCAGCCGCCTTGATCCTTCCAGAGTTGACTTGCAAGAGGGACCCTGGGCACTCTGGAACTAACAGCATCAGTGTTGCTGAAATCCAAACGCAGGGAAATCTCAGACCTTTGGTCTTGTCAGCAAAGCTTTGAATTAAACACAGGATTTGAAGGGAGACCTTGGAAAGGGCTTCCAAAGCTAGGTGCTAGAAACGAGAATGTGGATTTCTAGTTTATTATAGCAGAGACACGGGGAGGAACGTTGAAGTGGAGGAAAGTTTAGAGTTTCAGAGTTCAAGATCTAGAAAAAATCAAATCAGTTACAATGGTAAACAAGAAGTTTAGGATGCAGTGCTGTAGGTTTGTGTGTCATAGCATGATTGGCTAAGGAGGCTTACACTGTGGCAGGATGTGGGAACCCAGGAAATTCCTCTGGCTGCCCTGCAAGACTTGAGACCCTGTCAGAGGGCTCAGAGGCTTTGGCACAGAGCCCGAGACCACTGTGCCTTTGATTTAGCCCTTGGAAAAAACAATTACCAACCTTGTAGGAAGAATGACAAGCCACAAAGGTTTAAGCAGAATGACAGTGAATTTATCACCGAGTGGAAAAATAGATTTTGGGGCGTTTTAGAATGGGACTTCAGGGGGGAAGATAAGGAATCTGGGTATGTCCAGCCTTTCTCCTTCTTCTTCTAGGCCACCATCTGCTGCTGTGATGTTGGCACTTTTAGATTGGATTAGAGTAGAAGCTCACTGTCTAACGTAGATGATATGTATGGGAAAGTAATGGCAAATATTGTACACGTAGTTGTTTTTAGTATAAAAAGATAACACCGCCCCACGGGAGGCAGAGTGCCTTAGACTGTCTGGCTGTGCGGACCTTGAAAGACAGGAGAAAGAATTTTATAGATAAGATAAAATGAACAACCTGGAGACGAAGAAATGAAGAGCTCTGACTCCTTCTTCAACCACCGGACCGGGAAAAGAGACTTTCTAACATATCTCGGGGTCACTCTGACCAGCTAGAGACCCCGAGAGCACGACTCCATAAGATGAGATATTGGAGATTGGGTCCAAAACACAAATATCCATGTTGGCCGTGTCTTCTTGGCCAAGAAATCCTTCAATGCTCTTGTAACTACAAGTCTTGCGGCCCTGTGAGCCATGCGGTGGAGATGTGAGCCAAACTCACCCTTCCTGTCTGTGGAGAAGTGAAGAAAAAGCAATGGCATCATGTAAAAAAATCGGAGGTCTGCTCTCTAGCTCGTTTCAAACTCCCTCAAATCCCCCAAAGTGGCATTTAGCTACAAAGAGATGACAAGGACCCTTAGTGCTGGCTCTTTGACTCCACAGCAGCTGCTTTAGAATCTTTCACTTAACCCTGTGTAGTCATGTGCCAGAAATGGATCATTTGAAGAAACTTTCCAAGTGACTTGCATGGAGGTTTGTTTAAAGGGTATTTGAGGAGAAAGGCTCCCAGCAGAGGTCTGGGCTTCGGCCTAGCTGTGTCCCCTGCTGATTGTGAAGTGTGCCATCAGCTGAAGGGCTTTCTGGGCTAAAAATATCATCAAGTCACTTGGACTTGCTCTTTTAGGCCTCTAAGAGCTGGACCCAATTTCGGGCACATTTGGAGACTTCATCTGTGGGTGGATGGACCACCTAGGATTTTCCCAATTGCTGGGAATGGTTCTCCGGGTCCCTGGTGTAAAACGGGGCTCCCCAGCAACTGCGCATCTGCAAGATGATAAACAATTGTCTTGGTTTGAAGAGAGAGGTGCCTGCTAAGGAAGGCAGAAGCCTTCTCTGAAATGGAAAATGTAAATGTCCTCCCTTCAAATGATTTTCATTTAGTAATTCAAATGCTCTCAGGGAAAGATATGGGGATAGGACTGTGCCCGCAGAGCCGGGCAGCGTTTGCTGGTGGTCTGAGCCCTTCCCAAAGATCCTGTGCGGGCTGTCTTAGACACCTGGGGGGGCCAGGCATTCCTTCCAGCCTGGGCCACTTTGGCTGGGCTGGGGGTGGCCCCAGGGCAGAAGGCAGTGTGTGCAAGGGCCCTGGGTGGCACGCTGCAGCACGGTCTCGGTGCCATGGAACGGAACCCGGTGACCAAGGGCCCTTTGTGATACGTGGGAAATAGAAGCTTGCCCAGCTGCTGGGAACGCACAACAGGGCAGAACGGGACAGAGCGGTGCCGTGAGGAGCCCCCGCACAGCACACTCGGTCCTGTCTGACCCGGAGCCTTTCCAAGGCGTTATTCCTGCAGCTGAGCTCGAGGCCAGACCACAGGACTTGGTGACCTGTGGCCTTCCCAAGGCTTCTCTTCTGCAGGTGCCCTCACAAATCCAGTCATTTTAATGGAGCAGAGACCCCTGAAAGCGCCCAAGGTGGCCTGGGGGGAAGAGGAGGAAGAAAGCCCTGGAGCTGCCCGTGCACATGAAACCAAAGCGGTGGTGCCGTCTGAGCTGCCGCAGGAGGGTGAGTGGCAGAGCTGGGCCACAGGGTTGGTGCCTGCAGCCAACTTGGCACCATTCCATCTCATCCCATTTTATCCCATCCCAGTTTCTCCCATCCCATACCCACGGACAGGACGGAAGTGGGGCCGGGCAGACACCCCGCAGGGGCCACGCTCCATCCCCTGGGGAACCCCGGGGATGTCCCTGCCTGGGGAGCGCAGGGCTGGGCCGTGTTCTCCGGCCTCTCCCGCAGCCCCTCAGCTCTGGCTGCGCTCGCTCTTTTCCAGGTGCAGCCCTGCAGCGCACACAGGAGCAGGACCCCGCCCGTGGCCTCTTCCGCAGCACAGCCCAGGTACCTGCAGCCATCCCCACCTGGGCTGGGCCTGCTGGCACCGCGCTTGGAGCATTCCCTGCAACATCCCTGGCTTCTTGCCCTTCTCCTACAGCTGCTTTGCAAATTCATCAAGAAAATTCGGGCGGAAGAGACCAGCACCATGGGTACTGGGCTCAGAGCATATTCGCACATCTTCAAAACCAAGACCAGTGCTGCCCTGCTGGATATGCTCGTAGAGGAGGGCTTCTCCAGTCCAAAGCAAGTAAGCAGCCTGTGGCAAGGGTTTCATGCTCCCAGGAAATTGCTTGGTCTCCCAAGCCACGCCTGCTGGTCACTGGAACTCTTTGAGGCCATGGCAGTGTGGTGGGAAGGGAGGCACTTCTGTGGGGAAGCTGGTGACATTGCTCCCTCTGGCAGCTTTCCAAGTCTCCCCGTGCCTTCTCCAGGTTCCTGCCCTGGTCAGGTACATCCACCAGTGGCTCCTGGCCAATCAGTTTGCTGAGCACAGGCTGAACAGGACCCTGCTGGATCTCACCGAAGCACAGCCTGCTGACGTAGTCATGACGCTCCTGCGTGTGGCCCCGTCCTGTGACAGGTATGGGGCCAAAATGCCCAGAGGGCTCAGGGCTCGCCAGCCCATCAGCCTGTACAGCCTGGCCCAGGTGTGTGACCAACAGAGAGTTCCAGGGCCTTCTGGCTGCTCCCTTGGCCAGCCCCGGCACGTCAGCCCCCGAGCCTGCTGCCGTGCTCCCTCGCTGCCCCTCAGGGGCCTGTCCCCAGTGGCCTGGGCTGCCTGGGTGCTGCTGGCGAGTGGCAATGGGCACAGGCAGAGCTGGCAGCCAGCTCAGGTCCCCACTGCTGCCCAGGCCACGGTGCTGTGTATGAGACAGAGCTCTAACCCCACAGAGCTGCTTTGACCATGTGGAAGAGCATCATGTGCTCGCCCAGGACTGCAGAGCCAGCGCTGCTGATACTCCTGGATGTGCTGGGCAGCTGGCCAGAGCACAGCATGTGCACCTCGGATGGGGACAAAACGGGTGTCTTTGTCCTGGCTGTGAGTTTCTGTAACTGGCCTTTGCTGGCCCCAAGGCTGCCTCTCCAGCAGCTCTCCGTCCTCCTTCCCCCACTGCATCTCCCTGCCTTAGGCACCGGGTGGAAACCCGGCCCAGGGGCAGCTTCAGGCCCACCAGGCCCCGTGCTCCCCCTGCGTCTGTCTGAGCCTCTCCCTGCCCTGCTCGGGCCCTGCCACACCGACACCTCGGCACTGAGCCCTGTCTCGGGGGGCTTTGTCTTTTGCAGGCAACCGTGGTTATGTGGAAGATCCTCCAGATGCCCTGCGTCCCACATATGGTGACGGTGTATTTGCCCCACCTCTTTCTACATCTGCTCTCCCAAGTGTTTTCCAGCACTCTGGATACGCCAGAGGAGGTCGATGCATTCTGGAAGGGATGCCAGGAGGAATACGGCCTTGCCACCAGCCCCAACAGGTGCTCCATCCCAATCCTCCTTTCCCTGCTACGTCCCTGGGCAGGAGCCAGTGTTCCCAGCGTGACCTGGGCTTTGCTGTGCACGCAGGTTTGCAGTGCGCACCCTGAAGTCCCTGCTCTGCCGAATGCAGCACGAGGATGTGGTAGTGGCAATGGAAGGCAATTGTGGCTGGGACACGCTGCTGTGCGCTGACACCCACCACTATGCTGTGGCTCTGCTGGCCAGGTGAGACCCCCTTCTCCCCACTGCTGCCTCTGACATTTGTGCTCTGTGTCCAGGGAGCTCCACACAGTCCCCGAGGTCGTGGCCCAGAAGGCCTTGTCACTGAGGGATGGCCAAGCAGACTGGGAAAGGCTGGGAGAGGAGGGCGCCCACCAGGAGCTGCCTCCCAAATAGCCCAGGGCCCCTTGCAGGATGCTGGGGAAAGACCAGACCTCTGTGTGTCAGTCCTGGCAAAGGTTTGTCCCCCTGGCCCACAGTCTTGGTTCCTTTTCCTCCTGCCAGGGAGATGTGCTGTGTCTCCATCCCCTTGTGTTCCCGGATCGCTCGCTACCTGCTCCGGCTGCTCAGCACACAGGAGCCACGCTGGGAGCTGCCCTCCATGGCGTTCCTTGCAGAGGTGAGCCTGACGGCCAGCGCTGCCTGGCTGAGCTGCCTCCCAGCTCTCTGCCCTCTCGGAGCCGCAGCTGCCTGGCACGGTGCCCGTGCCCTGTGCTGCTGCCTGGGCCCGGCCCCGTGCGTCTCCGGGCTCCTGCCGGCCGGGTCCCTGTCACTGCCCTGTACCTTTCAGGTCCTCGAGTTCCTGGACTTGAGTGAACGTGGTGCTAACAGAGTCCTGCAAATTTTGTCAAGGCAGCTGCAGAGCGAGTGCAGGGAGAGGCGTCGCCTGGTGCTCAGGGCCCTTCTTGAGCTCATTGAGGAGGCCTCAATGGTGAGAAGGGGGCAGTGGCTGAGGCTGAGTCGGGGAATGTGGTCGCTTGGGCTTGGCTGGGCTGGGCTTTGGGCGCTGGGGCAGCTGCTCCCACCCCTCCTGCCTCCCAGTTCAGCTGCCCCAGTGCTCCAGGACAGGCCTTTGGCCTCTGGGCCCTGCGGCAGCAGGATGGCGTTTCTCAAACTTGTGTTCCGCACAGACCAAAAAAATGTGGAGCCTGACTGAAAGTCTTGTGGACTTCCTGTGGGATGCAGATGGAGAGATAGTTTTCATGACAGTCATGCTACTCAGCTTTATCATCTTGGACAAAGACATGCTGATGCCCGGCCCCATCACACTGCAGCTGCTTGAGGCGCTCCTGCCACTCTTTGACCACGTAAGGCTCACTGCTCCCAGCCACGGCCACTGGGTGCCGCCCGGACACTTTGTGCCCTGTGGATTTGCAGGCCTGCGCCAAGCTGAGCCCCATGCAGCCGCAATGGTGAGGTCTTTTTTTCTTCCTTCCATACAGAACAATTGGCAGGTGCAGCTGCTCTCCATACTGCTCTTCCGAACACTGGTGACTCTTCCAGAAGGGGAAAAGGAAAAAAAGGCCCTGAAGACACCCCTGCACCAGAGCCTGCTGCCCCTCTTCTTTCACTGCCACGATGAGAAGCGGCTTGTGGCACAGGTGAGGGCTCGTGGGCTGCTGCTGTCCCCCTGGCAGGGGGCTCGTCTGCCTCCTGCCCTGGTACCTGCCGGGCTGCAGCCTCCTCCAGGCCTTGGCACAGGGGACGCGGGCCTTGCACCCTGGGCTGTGGGGCCATCTCTCCATCTCTGCGTTTCTGCTCTTCTCCAGGCTTCTCAGGAAACTCTGCTTTGTGTGGCCGAGTTCCTGAAGAGGAGGAATCTTGAGAGACTGGTGAAGAGGCAGAATCTGTGGAAGTTCAGCGAGTGCCTGGTAAGGAGGGCCTGCAAGGCCCAGCCTCAGCCCGGAGAAGCCCCCTGAGCGCGGTGCTCAGTGTGTGGGGCTGGCAGCTGTGCCCCTGCCCGGTGCTGCACCCAGAAGCCGTGAAGGCTCTGCTCCAGGCTCCCTTGGGCCCGAACCGGGGGCCGATGGAGCCCCGGCCCGGCGGGGCTGCGGGGCTGCGGGCCGGCACCGCGGCTCCCCGGCAGCAGCCGGCCCTCTGCCTCTCCCCTCGGGAGCCCGGCGCCAGCGGCTGCTGGCCGCGCCTCAGGGCTGTGCGGGCAGGGGAGGCCAGGGCGGGGCGCAGGCAGCGCCTGGCCCAGGGGCTGAGCCCGCGCCAACCCTTCCCTCCTGCCGCTCTCTGCAGCTGGCAGAGGACAGGAGCCGAGCGGCCGAGCACCTGCGCCGGGTCCTGCCCTACCTGCAGAGCCCACAGGAGCCCCTGCGAGCGGCGGCCGTCAGGTTCGCGGGTGAGTCCCGAGCCCGGGCTCCCTCCCCGGCCCGGCCGGCGCAGCTCGGCCCCGGCCCCGCCTGCTGCCCCGGCAGTGCCAGCGGGGCCTGGCGCCGTGAAGCCCCGCCTGGCCCGGGCATTGCTGCTGCCGCCCTCTGGCAGCCGTGCCCTGGGGCGGCAGTGTGCGGCAAGGGCCCGGGCTGAGCCCTGCCGGGCCAGCAGCCCGTGTGGCCACAGCGCCGGCAGCGCCGCTGGCAGGGAGCTGTGCCGCTGGGCCCGTGACAGGCTCTGTGTTCACAGGCATGGCCGCGCGGCACCTGAGGGGGAAGAAGGAAGAGCTCTGGCTCATCTGCCACGGTGAGGGCAGCGTGCTGGCAGCGGGGGCTGCCGGGGGAGCTGCAAGCCCTGGCCCGGCTGCAGAGGGCTCTGCTCCCTGTGCGGACGAGGGGCGGTGTGGGGAGAGCACACAGAGATTTCAGGGCCACCTGGGCGATTCCTGGCCAGCAGCTTTGGGCTGGTCCCGTTGGTCCCTGCTCCCTCCTGGCCATGGCTAGAGCCGGCTGCGATGGCCCCGGCAGGGGGCTCTCCTCGGCTCCCTGCAGATCCGCGATCTGACCATGGCTCTGTTCCCTTCTCTTTCAGCCCTGGAACACCTGACAGAGGACATCAGCAGTGCCGTGTCAGATCTGGCACTTGAAACATTGTATGTCCTCCAGGCACTGCAGAGTGAGCGATATTCCGTCTTCCCGAGGCTGCAAGATCAGCTCCGCAGGGCATGGAGGACACGGCCTCGTCTGTCGGGTCTCGGCTGGCTGCGTTGCTGGAGCTCTGCGGAGAGCTGATCCCAGAGGCTCAGTCTGCTGAGGCCACCTGAGCCAGCGGGAATTTTCCATTTCTGAAAGATTGTTCTGTTTCTTTTCTTCTATTTGTTTTTTCTTTAGTGTATAAATATAGAGTATGTTATAATACACAGACTCCCAGGAGCTTTCTTTTGCTGCCCAGGGTCTGCAGGGGATTGGGGAAGAGGGGGAGAAGGGTGCCATGGCTCAGCAAGCTGCCCAGGCGTGCAGTGTTGCAGGGAAAATGGCCAGAAGCCCCTTGGCCTGTGGTGGTTCTGCTGAAGCCTTTGTGCTGGTGACAGAGCGGGTGGGCAGGGGCCGGGGCTGCGGGGATCCCTGTGAGAGCAGTGCCTGGAGACGGCCACAAGCCCTGTGCCGGGCAGAAAGCACATCCGTGTCCTCCTGCCCGTGTGCTGCTGGCTGCCTTGCTGACGGCTCCCAGGTGCCTCTGGATAGGGCTGCTCTGGAGCTGCTGTGGGGCTGCGGCGCTGCTGCAGGGCAGTTTGGCGGGGCTGGGGCAGCCCCTGAGGGGCTGGGGCGCTGGCAAGCCCTAAGCAATGGGCTGTCAGAGGCCACAAGCAGCCCCCTGCCAGCCGTCTTGTTCCTTCCAGAGTTGACTTGCAAGAGGGATCCCGGGCACTCTGGAACTAACAGCATCAGTGTTGTTGGAAATCCAAACGCAGGGAAATCTCAGACCTTTGGTCTTGTCAGCAAAGCTTTGAATTAAACATAGGATTTGAAGGGAGACCTTGGAAAGGGCTTCCAAAGCTAGGT
Source organism: Melozone crissalis (assembly GCF_028551555.1). Classification (NCBI taxonomy): domain Eukaryota; kingdom Metazoa; phylum Chordata; class Aves; order Passeriformes; family Passerellidae; genus Melozone; species Melozone crissalis. The sequence continues at coordinate 907,069 of NW_026535940.1, read as the reverse complement.
GCTAGAAGCGAGAAGGTGGATTTCTAGTTTATTATAGCAGAGACACGGAGAGGAACGTTGAAGTGGAGGAAAGTTTAGAGTTTTAGTGCTGAAGATCTAGAAAAAATCAAAGTAGTAACAATGGTAAACAAGAAGCTTAGGATGCAGTGCTTTGAGTTTGTGTGTCATAATTGGCTAAGGAAGCTTACACTGTAGCATGAGTCCCTAAGACGAAATATTGAAGGATTGGTGGCAAAACATAAAGATTATTGTTGGCAGTGTCTTCTTGGCCAAGAAATCCTTCAAAGCTCTTGTAACTACAAGTCTTGCGGGCCTTGTGAGCCATGCAGTGCAGATGTGAGCCAAACTCACCTTTCCTGTCTATGTAGAAGAGAAGAAAAAGCAATGGCATCATCTAAAAAACTCGGAGGTCTGCTCTCTAGCTCGTTCCAAACTCCCTCAAATCCCCCAAAGTGGCATTTAGCTACAAAGAGATGACAAGGACCCTTAGTGCTGGCTCTTTGACTCCACAGCAGCTGCTTTAGAATCTTTCACTTAACCCTGTGTAGTCATGTGCCAGAAATGGATCATTTGAAGAAACTTTCCAAGTGACTTGCATGGAGGTTTGTTTGAAGGGTATTTGAGGAGAAAGGCTCCCAGCAGAGGCCTGGGCTTTGGCCTAGCTGTGTCCCCTGCTGATTGTGAAGTGTGCCATCAGCTGAAGGACTTTCTGGGCTAAAAATATCATCAAGTCACTTGGACTTGCTCTTTTAGGCCTCTAAGAGCTGGACCCAATTTCGGGCACATTTGGAGACCTCATCTGTGGGTGGATGGACCACCTAGGATTTTCCCAATTGCTGGGAATGGTTCTCCGGGTCCCTGGTGTAAAACGGGGCTCCCCAGCAACTGCGCATCTGCAAGATGATAAACAATTGTCTTGGTTTGAAGAGAGAGGTGCCTGCTAAGGAAGGCAGAAGCCTTCTCTGAAATGGAAAATGTAAATGTCCTCCCTTCAAATGATTCTCATTTAGTAATTCAAATGCTCTCAGGGAAAGATATGGGGATAGGACTGTGCCCGCAGAGCCGGGCAGCGTTTGCTGGTGGTCTGAGCCCTTCCCAAAGATCCTGTGCGGGCTGTCTTAGACACCTGGGGCCAGGCATTCCTTCCAGCCTGGGCCACTTTGGCTGGGCTGGGGGCGGGCCCAGGGCAGAAGGCAGTGTGTGCAAGGGCCCTGGGTAGCACGCTGCAGCACGGTCAGGCACTGGGACGGGTTCCCCATTGATGTAACACAGCGGAGCCCAGGCTGGCTCTTGGGAAAACTGCGGCGCTGCGCCAGGAGTGGGGAACGGCCAAGGCGTGGGTCCTGCCTGCGGCTGACCCTGCTGAGCCACTGCTCAGTGGTTCAGGATCTACTAACTGCAGCACGGAGCAGCCAAAAAGAAGGAGGAGGCTCCTCAGTTGTGAGGTTCCACAGCGAAAAGTTTATCCCTAGGGAAGGATTCAGCAGCATAGATCCACCAGCACTTCTGTGCATGAGATTTTATCGGGGTACAACTCAGGGGGGCGGATACAAAGGATTGAGCAAAAAGGAATCTGCAGGGGAGGAGCGAGGGGATTCCATCAGTTGCTTGGCACTAATTAGGACAGATGAGAGGAAAGGGTAGGTCACATGGGCCAGAGGGGCTTCCAGCAATAGGGAATTCCAAAGGGGTGGTGCAGTCAGGGTTAGGTCCAAGGCAAAAGTGACAGGGAAGGTTCAGGAATAAAGAGCTGGATTATCTTGAGAGGCAGGGAAGGAGCTGGAACAAAGAGCGGGGAATGGCATGAGGGACAGCTTTGAGGGAGGGAAAAACCTAGGGGTAAACCAACTTGGGGAAAATACGGGGTACATGAAAAGAAACCATTCTACCATAACTGATAAATAAACACGAACCGGAACACCCCAGGGAAATGGGCACAGCATCAATCCCGTCTGAGTTTGAGAAGTGTTTGAACAACTTGGAGCAGTCACGCAAGCTTTTAGACACTACATCAAAAGTAGAAAGTGTACGATAGTCAAGAGCGGGAAAAAGAGCTCCCTGCAACCATGGTGGCAGCTCTGGATCGGCACCAGGGAGAGGACTGATGTAGGCGTGGTTGAAGCAGAGGCAGGGGCGAAAATAGCAGAGGCAGAGGAGGTTCAAAGCAGCCACAGACCAAGCTGGGCCCAAATCAATGTGCATCTTGTAAGAAATCAGGACACTGGAAATAGGGCCAGTGCCCAGAGTTAGCAGACAAAGTACACAAAACTCTTGCAGCCACTCTAGATGATAAGAAATGACCGAGACTGGCAGTTCTTACCCTGGCAGGCCACTGTTTAAAATACAGCTAAAGAATGATGAAGAAGTTGAAATTTTAAGAAATAGTGGAAACACATTTTCACTCTTGAATCAAGCACTGATACCCAAAAGTGAAAACTATCGTCAAGCACTAGGAGCAACTATAGAGCATCCATAAAATGCATTCTTCCTGAAACCACTTCGATATAAAATCAAGAAGAAAATGGGAATACATCAGTTTCTTTATTTACCAAACTCACCCAAATCTGTCCTATGCAGGGATTTGCTTGAAAATTTGGAAGCAACAGTTCCATTTAGAAAAAGAAAACTTCAATGGAAGGTACCTGAAGACAAATGTGCGGTTTTAGCAGTAGGACTGACAATTGACACCAGACCAACAAACAAGAAGAACTAGTTAGAGGAAGTATTGAATCAGGTATACCCAAGAGTATGGGATACTGATAGCCCAGGAAAATCAAAACGAGCAGACCCTATGAAAATTGAGCTACAGACAAGAGTTAGGGCAGTCAGAAAGCAATACCCTTGAAGATTAGAAGCTAGGAAATAAGTCGAACCCAAATAAGTTCAGATCCCCGAACACTCCCAGGACTCCAAAATGATCCCCCACATCTCTGTACAGCCCTCCGGAAGCTCTCCAAACCCTGCAGGAAATCCCAGTGCCATCCCAATTTTCCTCAAAGCCCACTCTGGATGACCCTGAAGCAGAACCAAGACCCTCTATATTCCTCTAGAACTCCCAGCCAAGCCACTGTGGGCTCAGTTTCCCTGAGCTCAGGAGACCTGGGTGCTGCCAACCACTTTCCCCACTCTGAGGGCTTTTCCTCACTCCAGGACGCCCATCCCCTCCATTGTCACTCACTCCGTGGTGCCACCAGTGACAGCCCCTACTGACAGCCACGAGCAGGAACAGGGGGGTCCTGCCAATATTCACAGCCACTACTGGGGCCAGAGGGGACACACCTTCGACCCTGGGAGTCCTGAACATCCCGGCGACCCTGCGTGACTCCACCTGTGACCCAGGGTGAGCCAGATGTCACCTCCAGGACCACCTAAGGTGTGAGTGCCTTAAACGCGTAGTGCCCGTCCTGTCCCAGCAGGTTGGTGGCCATGCACTGGTAGGTGCCTGAATGTCTCACATCGATGTCCCCAAGCTCCAGGAGGGGACCCCGAGCCACCTCGTGCCCCTTGTGCAGCCAGGTGACAAGTGCTGAGCCCACCTGCACTGAGCAGCGCAGGGTCACGGCATCACCTGCATGCACCTGGTGTGCCAGGGGACCAGTGGCGATGGTGGCATTGGCCACGGGCACTGCGGGGACAGAGACAGGGCTGAGGGCACTGGGCAAGGTGGAATAGCGGTGCTGTGGGTGGAGTCACCCCCAGCCCGAGGGTCCTGCTCACCCAGGATGGTGACATTCAGGAGGACACTCAGCCACACTGTCCTGGCATTGGTACTGACCACTGTCATTGTCCCCAACATGGCGCAGCTCCAGGTGGGGGCCGGTGCCTGGCAGTGCCCCTGAGCCCTCCCGGTGCCACGAGGACAGAGGACCTGTCCCAGCAGCCACCGCACAGCTCAACACCAGGCGGTCCTTGAGTGCCACCTGTGCCCCTGGGGGACTGCGCCCACTGGGGGACCCCTGAGTGTGGGACCTCTGCAGGAGGGGGGGACAGCAGGGGACAGTGAGGGACCTGGGGGGCTGTCAGGGAGGGGCAGGGGAACCCCAGTGAGGGCAAGGGGGTGCAGAGATGAGGGGTATGGAAAGGAACTCTGAAGAAGGATGCGGGTTCAGGGAGAGGACACTTGGAGAAGAAGAGGGGGGACCTCAGGAAGGGGTTGGTTTGGGGCACTGTGGGGGTGTCGCTATAGAGCACAACAGAGCAAAAAACACCACAACTCCATCAGAAGGGTGTAAAAGAGAGATTTATTATAGTTTTTTTAATAGTTTTTCAAGATATTTACATTTACTTAAAAGACACATTCAGTGCCCATTGGTCGTAAGAGAGAAACAAAGTTCTCAGTAGGTGTACAAGGAGCCACGTCATTCTGTGAGCCAGCTAGAGTCCGTATCTTTTAGCTTTCTCTCCTTCATCATGTCTCCGTGGTGACAGCCTCGGCGTCTTCCTCGGGAGAGATACGAGGCTTTCCTTATCTTTAGGAAGCCTTTACTGACGCACAAGAACAGCACAAAATGCCTTTCCTACAATTCCCCCTTTTTGTATTTGACCCAGAAACACAACTGCTAAGGACTTTTGCAGGGTCCTTGCAATAATCCAAGCAGACAGAGGATCCATTCTTCATTCACTTACAGATAACCAACTTCTTCCAACTCCACAACACACACCCTCACAATCCTAACATTCATATACAAACAAGGTCCATAAAAACAGATCTTCAAATACCGTTACAGACCTCACAATTTTCAGATGACACATTTGTAGCAGAATGACACCTTCACCTCTAATCAAATAACTTTCTCCCACACAGAATCAGAGACCAAGTCATCTGCCTAGTCACCACTTAGAACCAAGTAGCATCCACTTAACTTTACAATTGGTTGCTGCTCTCATAACCAACCTAATTGCTCGAAGTCTGGACTTCAGCAACTAATTCAACCCTTATGCAAAGGCAACATTTCTCCCTGAGGTACATCAAATTCCCCTATTTTTGGAACTGTGTGTGCCCTGCAAAAGGAAATGGTACAAGACACATTTCTCAGTACTACCAACCTCTCTATAGGAGAATTCAAAGAAAAGAAGCAAAAGTAACATCCATTACCTTAAATTTTTGATTTTCAGCGTAAGCCTGTAACTCCCTTTACTCTGTCTTGAATTACCATCTTTACCATACATTCCTTGAGGGTCCATGCTTCCATCCACCTAATAATCAACGCAATTACCTACTCATTTTACTTCTGCTGTAGAACTACTTATCCTGTCCTTTTCTTTGGGTTCCAAATAAGGTTTAACGAAATGGACAGAGACACAACGATGTCCATTTTCTGTTAAAATGCATGCATATCCTCTTCCCCATGTTACTAATTCCACTGGGCCAGTCCACCTTTCTGTGATTAAGTCTTTTACCCATACCTTAATACCTTTCTTAAAGCTTGGCTGTTTTGAATTCAAAGACAGAAAATGATAGAATATAGGAGACACATGTAAGTCAGGTAAAGGACGCAAAAAGTTTAAGACATAAATGGCTTTGTCTAATCTCACTTGAGGCAATTCCCTTTGCATTCCCCATTTTTGTTTTTGTACCTAGCACTTCAACACACCATGATCACGTCCAATAATTGCTTGGCCTGTTGAGGCATAAGGAATACCAGTGGAATGATCAACACCCCAGGCACAAAAAACCACCTGGAATTTCTTTGAAACATATGCCGGGCCGTTATCCATCTTTACATGTGATGGAACAACTAAGATGGAAAAGGTGTGGCAAAAATGATAAATAACATCCCGAGATGTTTCACCTGCCAACGCTGAGGCAACCATGGCATGAGAAAAGGTGTCAATTGTAACATGAACATACTTTGACAGCCAAATTCAGGCATTTTTGTAACATCTGTTTGCCATTCTTGCAAAGGGAGTAAGCCTCTAGGATTAGTACCGTAATATTGTGAAACATGAGATGTATGACGATGAGGGCAAGAAGAAATAATTGACTTTGCTTCACTATGTGATAATTTAAATTGCTGCTGTAGTGTCTGAGCACCGTGATGAAAATTTGGTGAGATAGAACAGCTTGCTATAACACATTAGGCACCATTTTTACTGCTGAGGCAGCCACAAGGGAATCCACATAGGCGTTACCTTCAACAAAGAATCCAGGTAGCGATGTATGGCTACAAATATGCATAATGAAATAAGAATGCTTTTAATTATGAATAACAGTCCACAATTTCAACAACATAACAAATAATGGTTTCTCCTTTACATTATAAAACACAGCTTGATCCAACTGTATTACTAAATTAGCATCATGAACAGAATCAGTAACTATATTTACGGAACTAGGAAATAAGGTAAAGGCTAAGAGTATGGCACAAAGTTCAATTAATTGAGGAGACTCTTGTTGAACCATTACTTCATATTCCTAGTGGTCATCTTTCTTCCAGGCTACAGCAGCTTTTCCAGTTCTTCCTGATCCATCTGTTAAATCTGGCACAGCTAAAAACTGTCACAACTTCCCCTGGCACAGAAGAGCAAAGTTGTTTCCCCTGAAAAGGAATCCTCTTAGTGAAATTCAAAATAGGATGAGAAGGTGTGCTGGTTTGATGGGGAAATGGAAATTCTGGGATGCTGTAGTCAAACCAATGTGTGCTCAGATTTTAATATTGGCACCTGATGTAACCAGTGAGGTTTGGACACACCTCTGAGAACACACAGGAGTTAAAAACCAGAGCTGCAGCCCTGGGAAGCTCTCTTGAGACTTCGAGGGAAAGAAGTCAGATCTCCCTCCACCGTCCAGCTGCTGCTGCTGGGTGGGGGAGAGGCAGCCATGTGGTAGGCCTGGGCCTGGACAGAGATGGGGGGGAGAGGAGGCCCTTGAAGATAGAAGGGTGGAGGAGCACCAAGAGACATCGGGCAGCCTCCCCTCCCCCCATCCCCAGGAGAGAGAGAGAGGGAGAGCCGGCATCTGAATTTGATAGCGGCTGGCCCGGAACGAGAAGAGGGGGGAGGGTGGGGAGAAGGTGCCCGGCCAGAGCAGCGTGGGAGTTCCGGAGCTCTAAGACAAGCAGAGACTGAAATTTTTAACCCTTTTCTTGCATGATTGAGACCTTGCAAATGCTGATCCTCCTGAAGCTGAATGAGAAGAGAGATAAGCGATGAGATAAGAAGGGATTAGCCACGAAGAAAGTAGAGAAGACTCTTGAATAAAGGGAGAGATGATAGAGTAGCCTTTTGGCTGGACTTTTTTTGTGTAGCCATAGACTGAACCATTTTTTTTCCTGTGACATAGAGACTGCATTTAGGGGGAGGCAGTGCCTCAGAACCAGGAGGGTTCAGTGTGGGTACCCCTCAGCCCCAGGGGGTGGAAAAACTAGAGGGGACAGATGTCCGGAAGGAAAGACTGTGCCTTTTTTAGAGTGAAACAAGACATCCTTGAAAGACAACCCTAGAAGCAGTTCTGGTCCATGCACAGTAGTGAAAGCACTAAGCATAGAAGGAAGGTGTCACAATAGCAAAGAATTTTCCGAGCAGTGCTGAGTGACATAGAAGCACACGAAGTTTCAACGTGTTTCCAGGAGAAGCCTATAGTGCAAGAAGGACTCCTCTCCTCTTCATGAACTGAGGATTGAGTATTCTAAAGAGTGGTGCCAGACTGAGAGTTAGTGATTTAGGAGAATGTATTGCATTGAGAAATTTGGTGGAGGGGAGGAGAAAATTGCTTTTGTAAGGTTTTCATTTTCCTTGTATTTTTTTTTCTTCTTTTCTTGTAGTTTAGTTAATAAAGTTTTCTTTATTTCTAAGCAAGAGCCTGCTTTGCTTATTCCTAGTCACATCACACAGCAGACACCAGAGAGAAGGTATTCTCATAGAGGCACTAGCATTGTGTCAGAGTCCAACCATGACAGAAAGTAAATGATATACTATTTGACCTGTAAAGGAAGATAAAGCAGATTGTAGCTCATGATTGTTTTGAAAACACCACTCAAAATACCATTGTTGTACTGGTATGACAATAGTTACAGGACCATGGCCTAAGGTGTCATGGCAGCGTCTGCGACCTTTGATAATGATGTCTGCAAAAAGCTTGTACAGACCTGGAGCTGTTTTTCAGGACCTGAAAGATAAAAATATCCAGTCCAAAAGATATGCAATTTTTCTTCCCTTTTATCATTCTATTGACACAACAATCTGCATGATATTTCATCATCTCTCAAAATAAAGAATTGCACACCAACAGAAACATCTATCCTTGTAACAAATCCAGATGTCAAGGCTAATTCAACTTCTACAGCCTTTTTTGCTGCAGTGGTCAAATGTCTCTCATCGGTAGAGGAAGTTTTCCCTGATAGTAAGTCATACAAAGGTTGTAGTTGGTGATTAGTTATCCCCAAGTATGGCCTAAGCCAACCTATTGCAACAACCAATTTCTGCACATCAGCAGAGGTTTTAATTTCAATGTCCAATTTTACAGGTTAAGGCACAATTTGTGTATTGGTGACTATCAACCCCAAATATTTCCAAGGCATCTGTCTTTGAACTTCGTCTGGGGCGATAACCAAGCCAACTAGAGTGTACACATCGTCCAGCAGTTTGAGGGCATTGGGTCTTCACATGCCCAGATTCTTCACAAGCTGAACATCTGGGTGAGGACTTTATGACTTTGCCAAAGCGGTCATTTTATGCTCAACTGAACCAACCTTTGAGCAAGCAACTACAAGATCAGACAGCAAGGGATCTCCCAGTAAAGAATCAATAATTCCCCTGCAATCATCGTTCGCATTTTCCTGTGCTAGCTGTCTGCATAAAATTTACCTCAACTTATCATCTTCTACTTGCTTCTCAAGGGCTGCAGCAACCCTCTCCAAAAACTGCAGAAAAAGTTCCTTCACCCCTTGCTGGATGGTAATATACCTTGTTTTAGGACCTGCCATCGCCATTGTTTTAAGTAAGGCACTCATACCCAGCTGCTGGGCCTGTGCCAGAACCAGGGGGTCCCATCTTGCCTGTAAATACAGGTTAGAGAATGGTCCATTGCCCAGCAAGGCATCAACTCCCACAGCATGACGTAGATCATGCTGAGGTAACTGCATATTGTCCAATGCTATTCTTTCAACCATTTGTTTCCAGGTAGCTTGAGACACACCATACTGCACTGGCTGAAACAGAATCCTAGAAAGGTGAACAATATCATAAGGGGCGAGTACATCAGCATTTAAAACACGAATCACTTGCATCACCTGTGAAGAGTTAACACCATACTGATCTACTTTTGACTGAAAGTCCTGTACAACCCTCCATGCAAAAACCTGATGACTATCTTGTCCTGAATTAGGAGCAGCTTTGAAAACAGGAAAAGCCACAAGCCCACCAGAAGCAGCAGCAGCAGCAGCCATCTCCATCCTTTTAGGTGGACCTATTTTCTCTAACAAATTCCAATCTCCCACTTCAGCTGCTTTCATTCTCACATGCTCCCAAAATTGTAAAGAGTGTAAAGGAGTCACAGCCACCTGGCAGGGAGGCAAAGCACAAGAAACAGCTGGCCTGGATCTGCTACGAGGTCTAACAAATTCCTGCGTCTTTTTAGGTGTACTTTCAACTGGCAGTTCATTGTCAGAACTATCACTAGACAAAGAAGGACACAATGTTAAGGATTGAATTTTTCAACCAGTTCAGGAGGGAGGAGGAGGGCAGACGGTGCAACAGGGGACTGAGCAGAGGCAGATGACTCGAAGGAGGGCAGAGAAGGGGTGGATGGCTCAAGGGAAAGCAGGGGCTGGAACAGCCGACCAAGGGGAGGGTGAGGGGGGAGCAGATGGCCCAGGGGGAGACAAAAGGGCCAATGACCCAGCCTGTTTTTCACTTCACTTCTGTAACTTCATTTTTGCTAACTGCTGTGCAGGCGTAAGATACTTTGGTTTTGTACTCAGTTCAATTAACAGCTGAGCAGGTGAACTATGCACAGGTTTAACATGGTCTTCTGGAGATAAATACCAAGAAACAGTCTTAGCCTGCTGTTTGATTCTCACAATAGCAAACCCTGGGGGAACCTCCACAACAGCTGCAGCAGCCTCCTCAGGGGGAGATACATTGACAGGCTCAGCCTCATCTTCCACCTGTTCCTCTACTTCAGTTTCTTGCTCTAATTCCTGCTCCTCCAGTTCCTCCTCGCTATCTTATTCTGCTTTCCATTCCTTCAATGCCTCATACAACAGTCTCCAGGTAGTAGCCAAATGGACAACCGTCCTATCCCCCTTAGATATCACTTCCCATAGTCTCTTCCAAACCTCTTTCCATGCCCAGACACTGAAGGCATTGTCGGCATCAGCTTCAAAGTCCTGTGATTTACACCATATCAGTAAGCTACAAAGAGCATAATCAGAAGCTTTAACATTTTTCCTTTTCAATAAAGATTTCCATGTGGACAAAATAGTCCTTTCCTTGTTTGATAAATTATGTCCCATTATTTTTCCCAATTATTCACCTCGAATCAGATGTTTGAATTAGGTCTGGACCTCTGCAGCATCCTTGCTGCCTTCACTCAGTTTTAGGGTACCCTTCACCTTTTTTCTCTCTTTTTTCTTTCCATTTTTTATAGTCCAGTTGCAATCAAGGGGGGCAGGCACCAGATGTGGCTATAGAGCGCGACACAGAGCAAAACACCACAACTCCATCAGAAGGGTGTGAAAGAGAGATTTATTAGAGCAACATGTTGCTTTTATAGTTTTTCAAGATATTTACATTTACTTGAGACACATTCAGTGCCCGTAGGTCATAAGAGAGAAACAAAGTTCTCAGTGAGTGACCAAGGAGCTACATCATTCTGTAAGCCAGCTAGAGTCTGTATCTCTTGTCTTTCTCTCCTTCATCGTGTCTCCATGATGACAACCATTGTGTCTTCCTCAGGAGAGATAGAGGACTTTCCTTATAATCAGGAAGCCTTTGCCGGCTCACAAGAACAGCACAGAATGCGTTTCCTACACTAAACTATAAAATATTTATCACATTAAAATATATTTTCTACACTGAGATTAGGGTAAAAAGGCTGACAATTTTTAGTGTATCAAAACAGTTAAAAAGTGACTAGAAAGTGCATTATATCAGAATAATTTGCAATAACCAATATAATAGTGAAAGCCAATGACTACATAGTCCTTCATAACAGAGAAAAGGTGTACTGGAGGATTTATTTACCTTCTTCTTATCCTACTCTGATTTTATCATCAATAAATTCAATTCATATCTCTAAATCATAAGCAGTTTTACCCGTGACAGGATTTGATGAGTGATCTCTCCTAGTCCTTGTCTCAACCCAGGAAGCCTTTGCTCAATTTTCTCTCCCCATCCAGGTGTGGAGAGCAGTGAGAGAGAGGCTGTGGTGGGTGCAGGGCATCCGGCCACTGTCCATCCACAGCCAGGCAGGGAGGAGGAGGAGGGTCCAGGTCAGGTTGTTGAGCAGACTGGTGTGGGATTTGCAGTTGTTCTTGGGCTATCTCAGTGTCTTGGGGACAGGTACAAAATTATATATTGCTGCATTTCTGGACTGGTTCCCCCACATGTCCCCCTGCAGCGGCAGTTTGCAGCCAGCCCTGCTCTGAAAACCATCAAAGGCCCTCCCAGAGCCTCTCCTTCGGCTCCCTTTGGGTTTTGTGCTTCTTGAAGAGCTGAGCAAACCACAGGCAGGCCTTTTTCCACCCACACAATTCTCACCTCTGCAGCAGCTCTAAAGCTGCCAGAATCAAAGCCAAGGGGGCAGGGGGGACCCTCAGGTGCTGGCTGCCACCTGGGCTGGCCAGAGCAGGGCTGGGCAATGGCCATCCCTGTGCAGTGGGGCTGGGCCATGGCTGGGCCCCACCCTTGGATGGCCACTGGCTTCACAGAGCAGGAGTTTGGGAGCTCCTTCCTGCCCAGGGCTCCATTCCCCAGCGGCTCTTGCCGGCTCAGATCCTGCAGGGGACGAGCAAGAATGGAGAAGTCTGGACCCCCCCGGAGCTGCCATGCACCAGGACAGGAGTCCCTTGTCCAGCATGTGTCGCCCCTGGAATAGGGTTCCCCCAGGACAGGTACCCCCTGGTTGTGCCCTCCCAGGACAGAATCTGCCCTCCCCCGTGTGGCACTCAGCACAAAAGGCCTCTTCCTTCTTCTGTGCAGGAAAGAGAAATTGTTGGGGGGGCACTGTCAGACACCCACATCCCCCACAGCCTCCTCAGCCCTCCCTGCACACCCTTCAACTCGGCTTCCCCCACGCTGGGCTTCCCTCAATCTGTTCCCTGCTCAGGTGCCCCCCAGGATCATGAAGGGATGAACTGGGGTCTTGTGAAATTGAGAGGCAAAATAATGGAAATGGAAATAAAGAGGGGAAAAAGCCCTTGGGGGCTGGGGGAACACAGACCCAGACCCTGTCAGAATCTCCCTGCCATGACCCTTGTTTTGAGGAGAAAAGAAGAAACCTCACAACTTTGTAAAAGTTGTAAAGCTCGGTATGCTTTTATTACGACGCGCCGGACGCAAGCCCCCCAAAAAGGCATGTGTGCCTCTGAAGACCTCGGGTCGTCTTTTATCCCCCTTCCAAATGCATATGCATACAGTTTCACAATAAGTTCATACATATTCATTCTGTGTGACATTTAGCACTAGTTCTTCTTTATCAAAGGAATTTCTAAGTCGGGGGCAAATCGACCTTGTGGTCTTTCTGTTTTTCTTTCTCTGTCTCCTTGCTGTCTGGCATGCGAGTTTTTCCTTCAGCTTTGGCCTCACAGACTTTTCACCTTTCTTAGGCACTTCACTTAATTCAGAATGGATCTTTACTCTGTCTCACCCTCCCAAACCACAAGCACCCTGGGGGGACTTTGCTGAGCCCTGGGCCACCTCAAAATCTGATCCAGCCAGGGAAGGAGCTTTGACCCACGGGCTCACCAAGCCACTGCCCATTCCTGGCACCCTCATTCCCCAGGGATCCCAATCATGGGACCCCAATTCCTTCCATCCGCCCTCCCCTGGGCCTCCCATCCTTGTACTCCCATTCCCCAGGACCTCCCTGTCCCAGCACCCGATTCTCAAGGAATCCTCTCCTGTTCATTCCAACCCCTGAAAGGCCCCTTTCCCCAGGACCTTGATTCTCTAAGGAACCCCTATTCCCACGGCATCCCTCATTTCCCCAGCATCCCCACCTCATGACCCCAAATCCCTGGAGCCCACGTTCCCCTGGCACTCCCATCCCTGAGTCCCTCCAGCCCGGACGACCCCCATTCCCATGGCCCCCCCATGCCCAGTGAATCCCCAGTGATTCCCCCTCATCAGCACCCCCATTCCCAGGGACCCCCCATTCCCCTGGACAGTCATGTCCATGTCCCCCAAAGGCCCTGAGCCCCCCAGTCCTGGGAACCCCATGTCCCACCTTGTCCCACCCAGGCTTGTCCCCATCCTGTCCCCGCCCTGCTCACAGCCTGTGCCCAGCTTGTGACCATCCTGCCCCCACCAAGGGCCACCTACGCATGGGGATGAGACCTGACCTCGCTTCTTTCCCCTTTGGCTGAAGAGCAACCACCCAGGGGACAGCCACCCCCTGCAGCGAGTGACAGCCAGTGCACATGGCGGGGGACACCGGGATGGCCGGGAAGGTGGCACTGCTCCTGTGGCGTGAGTGCCCTGGGCACGGGCCTGACACCCCAGGGATGGGGAGGGGAGGGGGCACAGAGGGGCTGTGGGGTCCCCTGATGTCCTCAATGCCAGCAGAGCCAAAGCATGGGGTCTGCTGGGGTCGTGGAGTGGTCATGGGGACAGGAGAAGGGGGACAGGAACATGGGGACAAAAAAGGCGGGACAAGGGTTTGGGGAGGCATCATGGGGCTGGTGGGGGTGACCTGTGCCAGCACAGGGTGGCCGTGGCATCCTCAGTTCAGAGGTGTCCACAGTGTCCCTATGTCCTGCCTGAGCAAGGGGTGGCTGCAGTGTCCCTGTCCACAAGGAGTCCATGTCATACAAGGACAGGTGGGGACAGCCCCCCACCCCCCCTACCCCTGTGCCTCTGTCCCCATGGTGCCACCCCCACTGAGCCATGTCCCTTCTGCCTTCCAGCCCAGACCCTTGGCCTCACTGGTGAGTCCTTGGGGATGCCATGTCCCCACCCTGCTGTCCCCAGTCCCACACTGGGCCTGGCAGGCTGGTGTCTCCTGTCACCCACAGGTGCCCAGACCACCCAGCTCCTCGTGGAGCCCCCCTGGAGGCCAGCGGTGCTGTGGGACCGGGTGACACTGACCTGTCAGGGCTCGGGGACCATTGGTGCCACCACCTGGTACAAGGACGGGAAGCACTGGGGGCAGGTGGAATGCGACCACCTCAATGTCACCGAGAGTGGCACCTACACATGTGACAGGCCTGGCAGTGGGCGCAGCCCCCCCGTGAGAGTCGTAGATGGTAAGGGGGAATCTTAACTCATCACGGTGGCCCTTGATAGGTCTGGGTGGGCTCCATTTCGTAGGTGGCCTCACATCCCCCGCATGGCGAGAGCCTGTGCCCTGCACACAGGGAAATCCCATTTCACCCCAGTGCACCTCAGTGCACCCAGATGTCCTCGGTGCCGTGGGGACCCACCTAGGACCTCTCTCAAGCCCCTCAGTGAGATGGTAGTCTCCTGTCCTACAGACGAGCTGGTGCTGCAGATGCCAGCATGGGCACTGCTGGAGGGGGACACAGTGACACTGCGCTGCCGGGGCCGGTGGAACAGCCCAGTACCCAGGATGCGATTTTACCAGGACGAGAAGGACCTGACAGAGTCCCTCAGAGGGACCGAGCTGTCCCTGCAACCCCTGCAGCGGCACCACAGCGGCCACTACCTCTGCGAGGGCTTTCTGAGGTCCTGGCCATCACGGTCAGCACCAGTGACAGTGACAGTGCATGGTGAGCACCCCCATGGCTGGAACTCCAATCTCCTCATACCCCCAAAAATACCTCCCAGCAGACTCAGAGTGACAGTCCTCACCTCCCCTCTCCTTCCCTGAGCTCTTCCCTGTGCAAGTGCTGGAGGATTCCCCCAAACCCACTCTGTGGTCCCCCCTGACTCTCAGCTGCCTCAGCACCCCCAGCCCCCTGTGGCCCCGAGCCCCCCTCCTGCACATGTTCTATTGGGACGGGCAGGTGATGGGGGGCCCGCAGGGGTCCCCACATCTGCTGGTGCCCACCGTGGGGGTCTCCCACTCTTGGAATTACAGCTGCCAGGTGCGCTCTGAGGGGGGGGCCGTGCTGAAGAGCAGCGCCCGGCTCCACGTCACGGTGCGCAGTGAAAGCGGGGATGGGCACTGGGAGCCCCCACAGCCTCCTTGAGCGCTCTGGTTGGGCACCTCCATGTCCCCCAGACACATTGTTGGGTCCCTCTGCCCAGTGTCCCCTCTCCCCTCTGTGGTGTGACCCCATTCCTGACATCTCCCACCACACCCATCCCCTCCCTCCCTATCCCCTCACACTGGCTGCCAGCCCCTCGCTGTGGCCTCAGCCCTGTCTGTGTCCCCGCAGTGCCTGTGGACAATGCCACCATCACACCCGGTGTCCTGGAGCTGACACCACGGGACACAGGGACACACAGGGACACAGGTGGGGTCACACAGTGTCACCAGGGAGTGCAGGACCCCTGGGGTGATGGGTGAGCCTGATGTGTCTCCCTCTGTTACTTGCAGCGGCCGCAGGGGTGAGTGGGGCCTTTTTGTTCCTGCTCCTGCTTATGGGTGTCATTGTGGCTTGGTACCACTCGCACTGCCTGGGTAGGTGACAATAGGGGAACAGGGGTCCTGGAGATCAGTGGGAAGGCCCCCAGAGAAGGGGGCCATAGGGCTGCACACACAGCCCTTGACTTGGGAGGGGCTGAGCCCCCAGTGACCATGGCTCAGAGCTCTGGGAGCTGTTGGAGGGTCCTGCAGGGATGTTGGGGGTTCTATCAGGGGTCCCCCTCCCTGCCAGGCATGGGGTTCTGGGAGCTCAGGGTGTTGGTGCAAGTGGCGTGGGTCAGGGATACTGGGGGTGCATCAGGGATACTGGGGGACCCTGGGAGGAATTGTGTGTCTGGTGGTGGTTCAGCATTCCCAAGGGTGGATGGGAGCCCCTGGGTCTCCAAACTCACCCCTCCAGTTTTCCTTTGCAGATGCCAGGAAGCACCAGGAAAGGTGAGTGCAGCCTCCAGCCATGATACACCTTTTACCCAAACTCCCAGCACCTCCCATCCCCTTCCACACACCCCCTTATTCCCACAGGCCCCCCCTAGATCCCCTGGCACTCCCAGTGGAGGATCCTCAGGCAACGTACATGGAGCTGCACAGGCAACCGTGGGAACCCAGTGACATCTATGAAAATCTACACCAAAAGTTGTGATGCTCTGGGAAGTGGGAGGAACTGGGTGACACTGGGGGTGCTCCCTCCATGCCTCCTGTGGTTGCCCATCCTTCCAAGGGAGGTGGTCATGAGTTAGGGGGAGGCTACACAGGGCACCCTGTGCTCCCCATTTCCTCTCCCAGTACCCCCAAGGGCTCCCCCATCCCTTTGCTGCTACCTGCAGGGGCTCCCCAGCCCCATCCAAGTGCCCAAGTACCCTCAGGGACTGCCCCATTCTCTCCCCACAGTGCTTGCAGTACACCCAGGGCTTCCCCATTCCCCCTCCCACTACCCCTGTCCCATCCCGCTGTAAAAGGGGGAGTCGGGGAAGATTTTGCTGAAAGGTTTCTCAGATGAAAATGAAGCACAAAAGTGGCAATATTATATCTGAGAACAGTTTCTTGATAAAGGAGGATAAGCGTTTGTACCGAAGGGGAAGAGAAGGGAGTAGAACGGGAAAAGGATAGAGACAGAAACAGAAGACAGGGACAGCGTTACCGCAAGGAGCCCGGGCGCTCTGTGGGCATCAGCTAAGCAGATGGAGTGTGTGTGCTGCAAGCCAGGGCAAGCCCACATGGCTTTTGTGAGTGGCTGGGCGTGATTTCCAAGGAGGGCACCTGCGTGTCTCTGGCATGGGCGAGCGATGGCTGCAGGCTGGCTGCTGCGGGCTGGCTGCGGGCTGGTGCTGCGGCACTGGTGGCTCTGGGCTGGCTGCTGTGGGCTGGGGCTGCAGTGGGCAGGTGCAGCAGGCTCGGTGCTGTGGGCAGCACGGGAAATGCGGCAGAGGCGGTGGGTGGGTGCAGGCAGCATCTGCTCCATTGGGGAGCAATGAAGGAACATCCAGGACGAACAGGAGTGAGCTGCCTCGGGGAAGCAGCAAAGCAGGGAAGAATGGATGCAGGCAGGGAAGAAGGACCACCGGGAGGAAAAGTTGAGGCGGGGGGAGTACCAGTGATATTTTTGCCTGACGACTAGGAGGAATGATGCATCTGACTCCATCTTATCAGAAGGCTAATAATTAGTATACTAAATTATTCTATATGATATTACATTACATTTAAACGGAATCTGACAAGCACTCAACTGCACTCCACTGCACAGTCTCATGACTTTCAGCCGACAGTCCCCACACACACACACACCTGGATTCAACTGGTCAGTGAATCAAAACACTCACACCAGAATCCAATTATTAATTCCCTTCAGGTAAACAATCTTCCACAATTCATTCTACTTGCAAAGAACACAGGAGCAGTAAATGAGATAAGAATTGTTTGGATCATTCTTTGCTTCTCTCAATACTTCTCCCAGGTTCAGAGAATGTGAATCGCACAGGGAAGGAGGGTGAAGCTGACCCTCTGAGCGAGCCCCTGATCCCTCCAAGAAACCCAAAGCAAAACGCTCCTGTTGTGTCACAGTCTGCTGCTTTTATTTGCAAAGGGTCCTTCCAGAGCCCGATTTTCCCAGGCATTTTTCCCCACACATTTTTCCTGGCCATCTGTCCCACCAGCCAGTGGGGGTCACTCACAGCCCAATCACTGAAGCTTTCTCTCCCCTGATTCTCTGTTATGTGAAGCCTAGCCAGGGACAGGGTTCCCAGCACATGTACAATCCACAGAGTCATTTTCCACCTCATGTGTAGCATATGTTGAGACGTAAATCAAAACCAGATTTGTTCCTCTTAACCCCCATGTGCTTAGTGGCTCTGCAATCCCCCTCCCAGTGCTCCCGCTAAGGTGGCTTACTGGTGCCCGTCCCAGTTCCAAGGGGGCACAGGACCTGGTTCTTTGCTCCTGGGACAAAAATGCAGCTCTTTGGTTAACCTGGCAGAAATGGTGTTTCTTTGTTCAGCTCTGTCAAGGAAGCTGAACAAGGTGGGAACCTCCCTCGGAATGGAAAATATGACCCCCTTCTCTCTGAACTATTGTAACTTTGAAATTATGGGGCTTTTAGGCAAAGATGTGGGAACAGGAATAACAGTTCTTCACTGGTATGTATTGTGAGAAATAAGTTAATGGAAGTTGACTTTCGCTGGATATTTTACAAATTGATATAACATTATTGATTATATTGTTGATTAAATATTGTGATGTTGTTGGGACAGTGATGTGCATTGTGGAGTGGCTGATGTTGTTGGGGTGGCCATCCATGTGTGGGGCCCAGTCATGGCCCAGCCCCACTGCACAGGGATGGCCATTGCCCAGCCCTGCTCTGCCCAGCCCCAGGTGGCAGCCAGCACCTGAGGGTCCTCCCTGCCCCCTTGCCTTTGATTCTGGCAGCTTTAGAGATGGATGGGAAATTGAGGAGAGCCATTCCCAGCAGCATTCCAGGAGCAACTTCCTCTGATAAATCCCTTTTTTTGAGAATGTGGAAGGGACTCTACCCAGAGCAGGAGGTTCTGGCATTTCCCAATACAGGATGGAATAGCCTCTTTTTCCTTCATTCTATGGGAAATTACCATGTGAAAAGCTTTGGATTCAGTGGGTGGAAGCTCATGGAATTCCTCTCCCACCCCTTTTCCAGGGAGCTGGGAAGAAGCTCCTCAGCCCAGTGCAATATTCCCTGGATATAATGGAGGCAGTGTGGAAAACATCTCATCCACCAGCTGGGGCGGGATCTGGAATTCTTCTATTGGGAAAAACGGAGCTGCTGGCAAAGGCTGGGAGATCCTGGGATCTGGGAATCTTCCATTGGGAAGAGCAGAGCTGCTGGCAAAGCGTGAGAATGAAGCAGAATTCCCATCAGGCCAACACGGATGAGCAAGGGCCCCATGACACGGAAAAATTTCTGGGGTTCCTGTTCTGACAGGGATTGAGTCATTTTCCACCAGGATTTGGGAAAATTCCCTGACTTGGGGTCTGTCAGGGGAATTCACTGTGAGGAGCTCGGCAAGAAGAATCCTGGAGATGGAGGCCCCTGGGAATGGATGGGGTGCATGAAGGATCTGAAAAATTCCAGAGGGAAGAGAAGGAGAGGGGAGGGAAAAGGAGGGGGAAAGGGGAAAAGCGGAAAGAAAAGAATGGGAAGAGGAATCAGCTGTGGATCAAAGGGATTTTAGCTTCCACTTCCAATCCATTTCCTAAATTTTCTAAGGTTAAAGACCCCTCAGAGCTTCTGGACAAGGAAATTCCCACTGCCTGTTCCTGGGGTGAATTCCCAGCAGCGCCTTTGGTGAGCAGAACACCAGGAATGCACCGAGCCAGCAGCTCCCACTGCAGTGTAGAGACCATTCCAGACCTTTCCAAGGTAGAGCCGGCTTCTCCCATCCCACAAAATGGAAATTGAGTCCACAGAGAGAGGGACAGTCCAACCTCCTGAGGGAAAAGCCTTTGGCCTGTCAGGGTCCGTCCTAGTGGACAGATGACCTGAAGGTTCGTAGGAATGATCTCAGAGTGAAAAACACCAACACGGTAGAAGGGGGTTTGCAGTGATAATCAAATCAAATGCAATTTTATTGAAATAGTCACAGCAAAAATGCAATAGAGGGATTAAGGGAGAGAAAAAGATAGAGAAAGAGAGAGAGGGAGAGCGGGAGGGAGAGGGAATATAGCTACCAACGCAGAGATGAAGTCCTTTGGTGCAGTCCAGCCGAGGGTCCGCCTGCTACGCTGGGGAGATCTCAAAGGCTCTAGCTAACTCAGAGGTTTTTATTACTGAAAATTGTGAGGGGGGGAGAAACAGATACAATAGGGAACAGATGTAACAGGTAGTCCATGTTCTCAGCAGTAAATGAGCTTGATAGATGTAACAGGTAGTCTATGTTCTCAGCAGTAAGCAAGAGCCATTGTTTTCTTGGTTCAGTGATCACAATCTGCAGGCAAACATCTCGCTTCGGTCAGCTTGCCTGCCCCACACACCTCCCCCGGGCTGGGGGTTTCAGTCCCAGTCCTTGGAAGGAGCAGAGGGGCCTTTCAGGAGTTTCATGTCTCAGTCCTTGGTGGAGAAGCTTCTCACATCTCCATCTGTCTGTCACGGTGGTTGTAAAACAGGTGAGGGTCTTCGGTAGGAGACCACCTGAAACTCAGGAGAAGTCCAGTCAGGCCGAGAGATGGGACAGCTTCCAGAGCTGCTATTGTTGCAAACGGGGCATGGTGCCCCCTTCTCTAGCATACAGCAAACAGTCCTGTGAAAACAATAGCTCAACACTGAGGTTTCAGGTCTCAGGGCCCGTGGCGTGTGACTTTTCTCCTTCAGAGCCAGATATAGACGGGAGGGGTCTTCTCTTCAGTGGTCTCCCAAGGACGATCCTGAGGCAGATGAGGGAAAATTCTGACAGACTCTCACACCCAGGGCATTGCCATGGCACAGGGGCAGGGAAAATGTATTGGCTGTATGCAGCAGTGAGAAAGGCACTGGCCCAGGCAGCTGCTGCCATGTGGGCACAAGCTCTGCTGCCCAGGAGGGTCCCGTAGTGCAGAGGTTTGCAGATGGACACGGAGCAGTCATAGCACATGATGGTCAGGAGGGAAAGCTCTCCTGAGATGAAGAACAAAAAGAAAAAGAGCTGTGCAGCACATCCTGTGTAGGAGATGTTCCTGGTGTCCCAGAGGAAATTGTGCATGGCTTTGGGGACAGTGGTACAGATGCAGCCCAGGTCAGTGAGGGCCAGGTTGAGCAGGAAGAGGAACATGGGCGTGGGCAGGTGGTGGCCGCAGGCTACGGCACTGATGATGAGGCCGTTGCCCAGGAGGGCAGCCAGGGAGATGCCCAGCAAGAGGCAGAAGTGCAGGAGCTGCAGCTGCCACGTGTCTGCCAATGCCAGCAGGAGGAAGTGCCTGATGGAGCTGCTGTTGGACATTTGCTGTGTCTTGGCATGGGGATCTGTAACAAAAAGTAACCATGGAATAGTTGGGTTTGGAGAGGACTTGAAATATCCCTGCACAGCCTTGGGGCACTTTCCCCCCCTGCCCAGGGCTCTGCTGCCTGGAGCTGTCCCTGCCAGCAGTTGCTTCTCTGTGCCCAGGGCTGGGCCCTGCCAGTGCTGCCAGAGCCCAGCCCAGCCCAGCCCTGGGGGCTCAACTCTGCCCTGCAGACCCCTCTCAGCTCTAGCACTGCCCAGCGGATGCTCTGGCTCTGCAGGATCAGATGGCAACGTCAGAGCAACCCTGAGGAGGCTGGAAAAGCGACAGTGATGTGCAATCATAGCCTCCAATTATGTACTTTAATTAGTCCCTGGAGAGGCTTTGTCAGTAACAACAGACAGTGGGGCTCATTAATGCTTCAAGGTACTTCAGTTTTTTAAGCTACTTGGTGTTTTACTTTTGATACAGACTATGAGAACGATTGTGCAGTCACAGCCTCCAATTATCTACTTTAATTAGTCCCTGTAGAGGCCTTATCATTAATGAGAGTCCATGGGGTTATTAATGCTTCAAGGTACTTTGGTTACTTTAAGGTACTTGGTGTTTCCCCATTTCATACAAACTCTATGACAAATTTGTGCAATCATGGCCCCAATTATCTGGTTTAATGAGTCCCTTGAGAGTTTTGTACTGACACTCAGTGGAGCTTATTAATACCTTGAGATACTCAAGGTTTTTAAGGTACTTTTGATTTTCTTTTCCACACTGATTCTCTGAGAGGTTTTTGTGCCATCCTGGCCTCCAATTCTCTCCTCCAAGGAGTCCATGAGGAGTCTGTGTTGGGGATGGACCTCAGTGGGGGCCATTCATGCTTTGAGACTGTTTGGGTGCTTCCTCTGACTCTGACTCCTGGCAAGGTTTGTGCAATCTCCTCTCAAGCCCTGAGGTTCAAGGGCTCAGCTCCAAATGCACCACGGAGCTCATTAGAATCAGGCAAGTCCTGACAAACCATGGCTCTCCTTCGATTTCCCTCTATTCTTGTGCCGTTCATCAGGAAGGTTTCTGTAGTGGTTTTGGTTTGCCATTTTGAGATTTCTTGGCAAATGCTTTAATTACTGTGATGGGTTCAGTGTTGGCTAATTACCAGTGCACTCACTGGAATATACTTATTCATTTCCTGCTGTGAGATAGGATTAGGAAGAAGGCAAAGTAGGCTCAAAACTTTAAAATGGTATAAAGAAAAATTACAAAAGTAACTAAAAGATTAAGTAATAAAAGGCTATAAGAAAAGTTTATCAATGGTAACTAAAAGAAAGAGGAATAAGAATCAGAACAAAACTTTCAGAACACTCTTCTTCTCCTTAAAAACTTTTCTTCCTTACTGAAAATGTAAGGAGACAAAACGTAAAATTTTCAGTCAGTTTAGCACCTCTGGAATAGTTTTGTTCAGTTCACTTAAGGAGAGGAGTCTCTCTATTGTGCTATGGAGACTTCTCCACAAGAAAACCGTTCTCTCGTGGCTCTCAATTCCACAAATAGCAGTCCCCTAAAAAATCTGAAATTGTCAAGTCCTGTGGGATCTCAGCCTCTCAGAATTGGGGGACAGAGTGAACAAGACCACCCCTGGGGGGCTCGGGAGTCCTGGAATGTTGCCAGAAATGTCTGGTGGCTGGACTTTGATCCTACAGGGGAGATGACATCAGTATGAGGATAGGAGGATTTCACCGGGGTGAACGGTGAAGGGATAAGTTAATTGGAGTGTGAGATACAGGGTTTAAGATTTCTGTACAGGGGGGTCTAGAGAAGTAAGATGGAGGAATTGGGGCGTGCCCTTCTCCTTCTTCTTCTTCCTCTAGGCCTCCATCTTCTGTGGTGATGTTGGCACTCCGGGATTGGACCTTACTAGGGGAACACTGGTTAATAAGGGTAGAGGGTATTGGAGAAAAATGATAAATATTGTATACGTAACTCCAAGTATAAAGATAGGTGGCCGCCCCAGGGGCTCTCAGTGTGTGCCCATGGCTGACTGCTGAGCAGAACTCTGTCAGGCCAAGAGAAAATCTTTTAGATAAGCAATTAATAAACACCGAGACCGAGAACAGATCTGAAGTTTCCTCTCGTCCTTTCGAACCCGGGCGGCCCAAGGCCATCTTTGGGCTTTTTCCAGACCATCTAAACAGCCCCAAAATCCGACAAAGTCCCTCCAATTTTATCACCACTTTTTCCACAGCTGTGTTTATGGGCCATGTCAACTTATGGGATATTAAAGATGAGCTGTTTAAGAGCAAACGTTCTCTTGTTTAAGAGCAAAGGTTCTCTTCATCTATTTCTGAAATCATCTTCATCTCTGGGAACAGAAGTCTTATCTCCCTGATGAAATAAACATGGCAGGAGACTTTTTCTCCTTTTAATGCCTTTAATTAAAGTGATCAGCTCATAATTGGGCAGCTCGACGGGTCTGCAGTCTCCGTCGGCTGTCCCAGCGTGATGAGGAGGAGAAGGATATGCACAGCTTTATCCACTAGGAGCAGAGCTGGGGGTCCAGTCCTCGTAGGAGCCAAATGTTAATCTTCGCAGCCTCGCCCCCTCCAGGTCCTGGTTTCAGGATGACTTTTGTGCTCAGGGTGAGGGGCTACAAAGGTCTCCAGTATCTCTGCAGGCTCAGCACTCTGCTCCTCACATTCAGACATCACTCTAATTTCCTAACTTTATGTTAGCTCATTGTTTTGGGGGTCTTTTCAGTAAGTTTGGAGTAGTAGCTTCTCATGGCATGCTGGTCCTGAAGTTAGTTTGCATGCACCCCCTCCCAAGTCTCAGTCCCTTCTCCTCACCGTTTGGGGAAGTCCCCACCCTTCTCAGGAGAAGAGCCATTAATTTAGCTCCAGCAGGGGCCTTTACTGATACAAAAAAGAACCATTAATGATAACGACTTGTAATTATCATAACAAACAAGTTATGATATGAACAAACTTTAGCAGCACAGCAACAGTGGTCTGACTAGTTTTTGTAACTTTTTTTTACAGAAAAATTGGCAGAATTTTGTTTATAACAGTCCCCCCTCTTCTTCTTTGATCGAGCTTAAATTTAAGCTTGCATCAACTTGCAATTTCTGACCGATGAGCTTCATATTTCTTTAATTTTTGGTATTGATTATAAATTTCTTGCGCACTCTGGTAATCGTGGTTACTTAACTTCGTTACCTTTCTTGGTTTCTTTAGGTTGGTCTGCATGGCCAATGCTACTATTTTAATTGTCCTGGTTTAGGGCAAATTTGTTAAAAAATCTGCAAAGGATCCTCCAGAAAGCAAAACCCACACGGCCCCTCCCCCCAACCGGTTCGGGAAAAAATTCCTCGGAGAGAGGTGGAAAGAACCTGTTTATTTGACTGGCCCAGCACCCCCCCAGCACACAAAATGAACAATACCAGATGACACTGCTCTGAGAAAGATGACAAAATCAGAAAGTCTCTTTCGGGGGTGGTTGCTCTGTTCTCAGTCCCTCCGGCGCTGGGGCAGCTGCTGCAGCCAAACCTTCGGTGTTCCCGGGTCCCAGTCCGGAGCAGGTTCGAGATGGTCACAGCAACAGGAGAGGAGAAACAGTCCGGGAAGGAATTTGGACTGTTTAGCTAGAACTAGCTAATAAGCAGAAGCAAAAGCGAGAGCAGAAGCAAGAGCAGAAAAGCAAGCAAGCAAAGCAGCAAGCTGAAAGCAAGAAGTGAATAACAGCCCCAAGTACTGCCCGTCTCTGTGTCCCTGATAAGAGAAACCCAAACAAAACTTCCACTCTTCAGAGTCGGTCTTAAAGGCGCAGAACAGATGAATGGGGATACAAGCATCATAACGTCACTCCAGGACAGGAAAACAAGCACAGTAAAAAGAGCAATCCTCCATGTATACACAGAGTGAGAAAAACTACTTTTTCCCATACATCCTTATTGAAAATCCATAGGTTATCTCACCAACTGGAATCAAGTGTAAGAGTTTGTTCTTGGTTATTTACACACGCTAATTTTTTTTTTATTTCATTTGAAATGTTTCTAATAATTGCATCCTTCATCTTTAATACTCCCTGGAGCCTGATGATTCTATTTAACATAGATATTGGGGTCTGAACTTGGCTTTACAATTTTGGACTTTCTCTATTTCTATTGCACTTTGCTTCTTCTGTTTGGTTTCTCCTAAATCATTGCATATAGGCACTCCTAAACTTGATCCAGTTTCTTTGGGTAATAAGAAGAAAGCTGGTTTTATTATTCTAGCTGTGCAGCTGCCAGACCAGTCTTCTGACAATTTAGTGTATGCTGTAGTACTAGAGATCAAAACCAGGTGTTTAGAGCTCTCCCAAAATGTGTCATCAGTTTCTGTTGGGCATTTCCAATATTTACACAGTTCTTTCATTTTCCAAACGAGTTTATCTCTTTTTCAGTACACTCATAACATTCATATACTTCATAGTGGGTACACTTGTTCTTTCTTTTTTTCAACAGACTCTAATTTGTTTGGATCTCTTGGGATCCCCTGGGTAGCTGAATATTTTACTGCTAAATACTTGTTACAAACCATCTTTCTTACTGTTTTTACAATTTCTTTTCTTTTTACTAGATCTACTGAGCTTGTTTCAGCAGCATCCCACTCAAAGCACAACCAGGCTTCTCCTATAGGGCACTCTCCCAGGAGTGGCTGCCTAAAAGTGGCAGTATTCTGGGCCATCTAATGCATTGTCTTATTTTTCTGATAAAGGACCAATTGGGAGAGGTTAACGCAAGTAGGGTTAGAATTGA
Source organism: Melozone crissalis (assembly GCF_028551555.1). Classification (NCBI taxonomy): domain Eukaryota; kingdom Metazoa; phylum Chordata; class Aves; order Passeriformes; family Passerellidae; genus Melozone; species Melozone crissalis. The sequence continues at coordinate 881,138 of NW_026535940.1, read as the reverse complement.
TGAGGACTCCAGACAAGGAGCTCACTTCTTCCTCCTCATAGAGGGGTTGGTAGCACTCACTGCCTGGCTCTCCTGGGCTCCCCAGAGCACCACCAGCAATCAGAGTCATCATTACTACCCTTCCCAAGAGTCCTGTATGGGTCATCTTGCAGAGCCTGCCCACCCGGCCTTGCCTCTTGGGGAATTTTACTGAGAAGAAGCTTCCAAGCTCTTTAGAGTCTCTTCTACCCGCTTCTCTGGTTAAACTGCTCTTGGTCTTTTCTCTACCAATTTTGGTTTCTCTTAGCGGAGTGCTCTGTAGGGGATTAACCTGGAGTCTTTAGAGCCAAATTGGGGAACTTAACTAGAATTACTTATTTACAGTCTTAAACTTTTTACAAACTTATTTTACACACAGAACTGTCTAGAAACATTTTAAGCTATGTTAGGGCTCTAATACCAATTATTTTCCTATACAGTTCAGTCTTTTTGACTCCTCCTTCTGAGAGTCAACTTTAAATCTTTTGGTCTTTTTATCGCAGTATACTCGGATGAATTAACTTGTGATGTGGTTGAATCCTGTCCAGTGTCTGGAGACGAGAGTGATGCAGAATCTGGTCCAATGCCAGAGGGAGAAGCTGATGTCAGATCTGGTCCTATACCTGGGGATGAGACTGGCCCTTTTATTCTTGTAAAGTGAGTCCAACCTTTTTGTCTGGTCCGCACAGCCGAATTAGTGATGAGGAGTACCTGAAAGGGGCCTTCAAATTTAGGCATTAATGGTCCTGTATTCCATGATTTTATCAAAACCCAGTCTCCTGGGCTAAGTTATGTCTTCAACTTTCGTGTCAAGAGGGGAAGTTTGGGGGAGGTATCCTCTTTTTCTAAGTCCTTCCAGAGTTCTTCCAATTATCTCTAAATACTTTCTGGTAGCCTCTTCCCCTTCCAGATAGTCTCCTGTGCTATGGGGTGTTAACAAGAATGGCAGTCCAAACATCATTTCATAAGGTGAAATTCTTATGTCAGACCGAGGTCTTGTTCTGATGCGCAAAAGCGCTAGGGGCAAACACTTTCGCCAACTCATTTTTATTTCTTCAATCAATTTAGTTAATACATTTTTGAGAGTTTTGTTCATCCGCTCCACCCTCCCAGAACTCTGGGGGTGCCACGGAGTATGTAATTTCCATTTTATTCTTAAAGCTCCAATTATATTTTGCAATGTTTGGGACACAAAATGTGGACCTCGGTCTGAGTCTATTGTGTTCACCATTCCATATCTGGGGATAATGTTGTCTAGGATTACTTTTGCTACAACTTGAGTTGTTTCCCTTCTGGTTGGGAAGGCTTCTACCCAATGGGTGAGATGATCTACTATAACCAGTAAATATTTGTATCCTTGCACTGGGGCCATCTCTGTGAAATCTATCTGTATGCTTTGGAAAAGTCTTAAAGCTAATTCTCTCCCTCCAGGTGCTACTTTTCTCATGACTTTCTGGTTCCCTTTTTGACAAATGACACACTCTCTTGTAATTGCTTTGGCTAGGCCATATACACCTATGCATAGGTTATTTCTTAAGAAATGATCACATAGTCCTTGAACTCCCCAATTAGTTAATTTATCTAATTCTGTTAGCACTGTCCGAGCCAGTGCTTTATTTAAAAACACCCGTCCATCTGACGTTAACCATTCCCCTCGTTGCCCTTGGAGTAACTTTAAATATTTTATAGCCTCCAATTCTTTTTCACTAAATACAGGTTCTTCTCTTCTTTCTCCTTCTTCAGGTGTTGTTCCTGCTTTAACATTTTTTACTGGATCCCCTGGTTCTAAAGCTGCTTCTTTTGCTATCTGATCAGCCAGTTGGTTTCCTCTAACTTCAAGACTGTCTCCTCTTTGATGCCCCTTTATATGGACCACTGCTATTTCTGTAGGTTTCTGTAGAGCTTCTAACACTGCTCTAAGTTCTCATGGGCTAAGCTTTTTCCTTTTGAACTTAAATATCCACATTCCTCCCATATTTCCCAACTGTGTGAACTATCCCATATGCATATTGGGAGTGTGTATAAATGGTTCCCCGGTCCCCCTCCAGTAAGTCCAGTCCCCTCTTCAGGGCATATATTTCACAGCTTTGAGCTGACCAATTTGGGGGTAGTTTCCCTTTTTCATCAATTTGCAATGTTTCTCCATTTGTAATAGCATAACTTGAAGCCCCTTTTCCATTTACTACCCTCAAAGAGCCATCTATGAATAAGATTCTTCCAGTTGCTAGAGGCTGATCTTCTAAATCTTCTCTTACTTTTGTTTGGAGGTTAACCAATTCAAGGCAATCATGTTCTAAATTCTCTATAGGCTCTCCCATTATGAATTGTGCTGGATTGAGGGCATTGGAAGTCATAAATTCTAAGTCCTCTGTGTTCATTAGTATTATCTCATACTTTAATATTCTGGCATCAGTTAGCCACTGCTGAGCCTTCTGTCTCGGTACCGCCTTAAGGTCATGAGGAGTATGTACTTCAACTTTTCCTTGTAAGGTCCATTTTTGAGTCTCCTCTATCAGGATTGCGGTTGCTGCTACTGCTTGTGTACACACTGGCCAGCCTCTAGCCACTGGATCTAACAATTTGGAGATGTAAGCCATGGGTTTTCTGCAACCTCCCCACTCTTGAGTTAGTACACCATAGGCTATACCCCCTTCCGCACTCGCAAACAGGTCAAAGCCCTTCCTGAGGTCTGGTAAGCTTAGGACCGGGGCAGAAGGCAATTTGCCTTTTAGGTTCTCCAACTGTCGGTCATCTTCAGCTGTCCAAATCAGGGGATCTGGAGCTACTAATATATTGTATAAAAATTTTACACTCTGTGTGTATTGATCTAACCATAACTTGCAATATCCAAACAGGCCCAGGAGTTTTTTCACATCTCTTTTTGTTTTTGGGGCCGGGAGAGCTAAAATGTCTGAAATTCTGTTATGGCTTAACTTCTTATACTCCCCTCCTATTATGTGCCCCAGGTATGTTACTTTTGATTGCACAAATTGTAGTTTTTCTTGGGAAACTTTTAATCCTTTCTCCCCTAGAAAATTCAAAAGCTTAATACTAGTTTGTCTGACCTGATTATAGATTTGTAGTGTTATAGATTTGAAGGACGCTTTCTGGGCGTATCCTCTAGTAGGGAATGTAGAGATTGTTTTGCCTTTGAATGGGAGGACCCGAGTACAAAAAGGAGACAACAGCTAAGGTGGACCTGATTGCCACAAGGGTTCACGGATTCCCCCAACCTCTTTGAACAAGCTTTAGAGAATTTGTTGGAACAATTTGTCCCTGAAGATGAAGTGCAGATCCTGCAGTATGTTGATGACCTGATGGTGTCAGGAAAGGGAAAAGATCCAGGTCAGACAATCAGAGAGATAAATTATTTACTTGGTTGCTAAAAATGTATAGATTTAAAAATATATTAAAAAGTGCATGATATTATATTAATTAGAATAATATATTTATTATTTTTTTATTAATAATTTATATTTATAAGGAAAACTGCTTAAAGTTTTATATGTTTTGGAATGTCAGTCCCAGGTGGGTGATGTCAGACATGGTGAGGCTGGGGGTGAAGAGCAGTTTGTCCAAAGAGGTTCAGCCTGCGATGGGCTCATTCTTCTCTGTGCCCAGACCTCCTAAGGAGTCATTCAGCATAAAGATCTCTTGGGGGAATGCTTCTATCCCCTCTTCTCATAACTGGAAAACAAAAAAATACTCGTGAATAAAAACCAAAAATCATGATGTGCACTCTGGAATCTCCCTCCTGAAGACAACTCCAAACTGACTCCAGTCACTGCACAAGCCCTGGAGACTCAAAGACAATGGAAGGGTGACAAAGAGCTCCTGAGGGCTTTCTGTATTTTAATCAGCCTCACACTGGATTTGGGGCTGGGTCCAGGAGCCTCAGGCGCTCAGAGAAGGATGAAGAAGCTGCTCAAGGAGTCAGCAGCAAAACTCCAAGTCCCTTGGAGCAGCACTGGGCCCCAGTGAGGGCAGGGAGTGCCAAAGGCTGCCCAGGGCCTGGTGAGAGCAGATCCTTGAGGCAGGATTGCAGGGAGCCAAAGGCTCTGAGTAGGGAACTGCAATGCTGAGCAAGGCCTGGGCTGGCTGGGGGAAGCAGAAAGGCCAAGCCCTGAGCCCAGCCTGGGCCAGCAGGGCCTGTCCCTCACGGCTGCCTTGGGGCTGTTTGTGGGCCAGGGGGATGTGAGGGGCAGCAAGGACAAATGTCATAAACCTGCAGCCCCTGCCAGCCTCCCCAGGGAGGCCGAGGGAGAAGCAAAGTGCAGCCCCTGCCAGGAAAGTTCCTCCTGTGGGGCCTCCAGAGGTGCTGCCCGAGCCCAGGGCACAAAGGCCTGGGTGCCTGTGGCCCTGCCAGCCCTGCCCAGCCCTTGGCCATCTGTCCTGCAGGCTGCGCCCCCTGGGCGTGCTGCTCCTCTGCCCTGGCTGGCTGCACTCGCCCATCTCGCTGTGCCCCAGCATTTCTCCCCCAGCGTTGCTGTGCCCTCCCTGGGCTCCCTGCACCCAGCGCTGCCGGCTCCTGGCACACAGAGCCCGGCCATGGCCCAGCCTCACGCTGCCACACCTCCAGCACCAACATTCTGCCCTGCGAGGGACTTTGCTTTCTCCTCAGATCCAGCCTGAACTCTCCAAGCTTCACTTTGGGGAGGTTTCCTGCAACTCCCACTGCCAAGGAAAGCTCTGTCTCCTGCTGGTCACAAACAGAGAAGGGCTGGTGGGAGATGTGGTGGTCAGAGGCTGTTTGGGGCACAATGACCATGAAATTATTGAGGTTTTATATATTCTGTGAAAGGAGGGGCATCATCAAATCTTCTGCATTGGATTTTTAAGAGCAGACTTCAGCCTATTCAGGATGCAGATTTGGAGAGTACTGAATCAGGTACTGATTTTTTAAAGGGAAACAGCCCTTAAAAACAAAGGATTCCAGGAAGGATGGACACCCTTCAAGACAGAAATTTCAAAGGAGCAGCAACAGCCTTTACCTCTGTGCCCAAAACTGAGTTAGCATGAGAAAGGACGGGCCTGGCTGGGCAGGGAGCAAATTACATTATACGAATTATATGATACAATCATCATGTAGCCAACACAGGACAGGCAGGAAACTCAGGAAATGTTTAAGAATATCGCTAGGTCATTTAGAAAGAAAATTAGAGAGGTGAAAGATTAATTAGGACTTAATCAGGCCACTTCTTTGAAGGATAACAAAATATATCTTATAAATGCATTCATGGCAAAAGAAGGGTTGAGGACAACCTCCATTTCTTATTGTGGGGGATATGGTTACCAAAGATGAGGAAAAGACTGAGGTACTTAACCTTTCTTTGCTTTCAAAAGTAAGAGTAATTTAAAAAGTAAGACAGTTTCCAACCAGAACAAGTGTTCTCCTGGCCTGGTAGATGGGGACAGAGAGCAGAACAGCCCCCCTGGAATCCAGAAGGAAGCAGCTGGAGACCTGCTGAGCCACTCAGATGCTCACAGGTGTCTCTAGGACCAGATGGGATCCTTCCCAAGGGGATGAGGGAGCTGGTGGATGAGCTCCCCAATCTGCTCTCCATCATTTACCATCAGTGCTGGCTCAGCAGGGAGGTCCCAGAGGACTGGAGGTGCCAATGTGAGCTCATCCCCAAGAAGGGCTGGAAGGAGGATCTGGGGAACTCCAGGCCTGTCAGCCTGACCTGGGTGCCCGGCAAGGTGTTGGAACAGATCACCCTGAGTGCCATCACAGAGCACCCACAGGATGGCCGAGGGGTCAGAGCCAGCCAGAGTGGATTTCAATGTCTGCATTGATGATCTGCATGAGGGGACTGAGTCCAGCATCAGCAAATTTGCAGATGACACCAAGGTGGGTGTGAGTGTGGATCTGCTGGAGGGCAAGGGGGCTCTGCACAGGGACCCGGACAGGCTGGATCCAGGACCCAAACCCAACAAGGTGAGGTTGAACAAGTCCAAGTGCTGGGTCCCGCATGTTGGACACAACAACCCCTGCAACTCTATAGGCTGGGGACAGAGTGGCAGAAAGGGACCTGCAGGGGTGATGGACAGCAGGCTGGACATGAGCCAGCAGTGTGCCCAGGTGGCCAAGAAGGCCAATGGCTCCTGGCCTGGATCAGGAATGGTGTGGCCAGCAGGAGCAGGGCAGTGATTATTCCCCTGTGCTCAGCACTGCTTGGGCAGCACCTCGAGTGCTGTTTGCAGTTCTGGGGCCCCCAATTTAGGAAGGACATGGAGGAGCTGGAGCGTGTCCAGAGAAGGGCAACAAGGCTGGGGAGGGGTCTGGAGCACAAGGTCTGTGAGGAGTGGCTGAGGGAGCTGGGGTTGTTTACCCTGGTGAAGAGGAGGCTCAGGGGAGACAAGGTGGTGTCAGGGCACAGGGTGGACTTGATGATCTCCATGGCCTGTTCCACCCTTGCTGATTCTGGGATTCTCTGAAACCACCCTTGGAGCAGTTGCAGGATGAGCCCTGGGCCTCCTCTTCAGAAGCTCCAGCAGCCCAGGTCCCTCAGCTTCTCCTGCCAGCCCCAAAGCCCATCCTGTCAGTCCTGCAGAGCCTCTGCAGCTCCTCCTCACTGCCCAGAACAGGGAGCCCCAGAGGCAGACACAGCAGCCCAGATGTGCTCCCCTGGCCTGGGGTGCCTCTGGCAAGGGAGCAGCACCAGGCACTGCAGGAGCCTGCAGACAATTCCTGCAGCACTTGCAGGATGATCCTGCTGCCCAAGGGACGTTCCCATGTATAGTATAGGTGGCTTTTGAGTCCTAGTAAAATATCTGTATTGTACTTGAATATCTGTATATAGGCCTTGCCCAGGTAAGTCCCAGTTGTTCTCGATGGGCTGCAGCTGTGATGTCCTTCATTGGGCTGCAGCTGTGGCTAGTGAAGATAACTGGGATAAAAGGGGGTGGGTTGGCCAGTCAGGGAGAGCCTTGTGGGTGCCCTGACTAAGAAGGAAAAACCTGCAGAAGGAGGAGTCTGTGCTGTGTAGGTCTTTAGCTATAGGAAAACACCGAGGAGAGGAGGTATGGGACTTGAGAAATATGGGACTTTAGAAACAGTATGGGACTCTAGAAATATAACAACACCACCCATGGGGCCAAGTCAGGAACTGCAATGGGGAGTGGGGCCAGAGAGGAAAGGGCAAGCATGGATGAGCTGTTTGCAGGGGAGGGAACAGGGGTGGGCAATGGGAAGACATTTGTAGCAGGAAGAGTAAAGAAAGCAAAGGGGAAGCCAAGGAAATGCTCAGGGCAGTTTGGGGGTGGCTGCCAGGCATCCCTGGCTCTGACCAACAGCATCTGCAGTGGCACAGGAAACTCCCAGCTGATGGGAACAAACTTTCTGGCTGACTGCAGAGGCCAGGACAAAGCTGAGTGGTTTCCCTGGTGTCCCCCAGCCCTTGGTGGCCCCAGGGGCTGATGGCATTTGTGCTCCCCCTCAGGTTCATGTCCCCACAGCAACAGCATGGGCCTGCTCCCACCTGCTGTGTGCAATGCAAACAGGGGCTGCTGAGCCAGTGCTGCCGTGTCTGTGCCTACAAGGATGGGGCACCTGTGTGAGCTGGGGGAGAGGCCAGGGCTGCAGAGGGGGGATGTTGTTGGCAGCTCCATGAGGACGCTCTGGGACGCTGCCCTGGGCTGTGCAGTGCACTGGGGATGGATCAGCCCCTGCTCTGCTGCTCCTTCCTGTCTCCCCCAGGGCCCTTGCAGAGCACCAGCTGTTGCTGCCCTCAGCTGCTATGGCAGCCCTCAGGACAAAGCGGTGCCAGGGCTGTTCCAGGTACAATTCAGTGACATATGTTGGTGCCACGGCAACGCCCACGGTGACCCGTTCCTTGGTTTGGTGCCATAGCAGCCAATGCCTGGAGCCGTTGTGATGTTGGTGGCCATGGAAAGCTGCCCTGGCCCCTTGCTCAGGGCTGGTGTCAGTGCCCAGAGCCAGAGGGGATCCCTTGCTGGGGGCTGTGCCATGGCCACCTGCCCTGTGCCGCGCTGGCCGCTCAGGCACCAGGAACCAGCAGCCAACGGCACTGCCAGGGCCAAAGGCCAGGTCAGTCAGACAGAAAGGGGCAGGGCTGGGCACTGTTTCCATGGCAACCGGCACTGGGGGGACACCTGGGTCACCTGGCCTGGCGGTTGCCATGGAAACCCCTGTCAGGGACTGAGGGCACAGCCCCTGGCACTGAGACACTGCTGGGCCGGGTGCTGAGCACAGGGCTGAGCACGCAGAGATGGTTTTGTTCTTGCTGAGCTGCAGCACAGCCAAGGCCTGTCCTGCCCCTCGTCCAGCCACGCTGGGGAGGGGCTGGGGCTGTGGGGGAGCTGGGCAGGGACACAGCCAGGACAGGGGACCCCAACTGACCCGGGCATAGCCCAGACCAGAGCACATCATGCTCAGGGTATGAAGGGGGGGACAGGGAGGAAGGGGGGAATTTTGGAGGGAGGACTTTTGCCTTCCCAGGGAACACTTAGGCAAGAGGGGGCCCTGTTTCACCAGTGGGCAAGGTCACTACCAAAGACACAGACACCAACTTAAGGAATTATGTCATTTATATCATGCACAGCTGCAGAGATTTACAAAAGGATAAGCTCAGCAAAGCACATCATCATTAGCAAAGAATTACAAAAGAAGCTCAGCAATCCATCATAAGCCATCATTACATTTTGATGACCAATCCCTTGGTGAAACACTAGAGGTGTTTGTGGCAGACAAAGATTCTGGCTGACTATCAAGGTACACCTTACAGACATCAGTAGTACTTTAGTGACACCGTTCTTTGTTCTTTTTGCTCAATCTCATTCCAATTAGGAACAAGAATTCTATTGCCCATGGAGCTGGCACCTTTTTAATTCCAGAATAATGCCCCGAGGCCCTTTGCTGTTCAGCTTTACCATGCTGTCTGTGGCTAACAAGGCTTGGGGGCCCCTTTCCCCTCTGGCTGGAAAGGGGCCGGGTCCCAGTGCCTGAGGGGCACCCAGGCTCCTGGATGGAATTCCTGTGCAAGTCCCTCAGTGTCACAGCAGCCTTCACATGGAGCCCAGTGGATCAGAGCATTTTCCACAGGTGCCCTTGGGGCAAACAGGGAGATCTGGTCTGGCAGGACGTATAAAACAATATCCTGGCAGATCTACTTGTTCTCACACAGAATCCTTGGCTGCAGGGACACATTCCCATTGTTCCTGCCCAGGTTTCAGGACTCAGAATTGTCTTTCCCAGGTGCTGCTCCTTCAGCTGCCTCAGGAGGGCCATTTGGCCTCTGGACCAACACTCTGGCTCCATTATTAGGGCTGCTGGATCCAAACCCTTTATCTCCACAAATGGTGGTGACTGGAGCTGGATCTCCTTTTTTCACAATCATTCTTAAAATTGCAAAATCGATAATTGTGCTACCCTGTCATGGGGTTGAATAATCCAATCTTGTTCATTATTGTTTACAGAATTACTATAATTTCTCCTTGATATTCTGCATCAATCCCTCCTGCCATGACAGGACTACTTTGCAAGGCCAAGCTCCAAGGGAGCAGTTACCAAAGCAAAGTGTCCTGGAGGAATCTGAATTCTTCTTTCAGAATTGATAGCTCTCATTTGCTTTGAATTTATCCTCATTAATTCCAATGCATGAAGGCCCAGCCCTGCAGCCTCTGGGCCGGCCCTGCCAGGGGCCATCACAGCCAGAACAATTTCCCAGGCAGTCCAAGTCTCACTGCCCATGGCTGGATTTGCAAATTGGGGGCAGCCGTGCACAGCCAGGGGGTTTCTATTTCCCCAGTGGGCCATTGTGAAGGGCATGGAGCACATCTGGGAGATGGGTTCTCCATGGGAAAGTTCCCATCTCCTCATTTTTTCAACTGCTTTTTTAACAACCCCTTCATCCTTTCAACCAATCCTGCAGCTTGTGCATAGTCTGGTACATGAAAAACCCTGCAGGAAAAATCACTGTATTTTTCACAGGAACAGGCAAAGCACTCTGCATCACAGTATCAGCAAACCCTGTAAAAATAACCAATTTCCTCCCTTCCTCCTTTTTCCATTGTATACAATCTCACAAAGTTGACCACTGACATTAGGGTCCTGGCCAATCCTGTTCTGTAGGATATTTAGTGTTACATCCCTGAGCAGCCAAAGATACCAAATTAGTATTGTCAGCACTATTTCACATTATTATTTTATATGTACATATTGATATGAAAATATAGATAGATATAGATATAGACATATCTACATAAATCTATAAATATTAATATAAAGGTCTTATTATCCCATAAATATGTATATAGTTATTTATTATATTGATATTTCACTTGCAGAAGTGCATCTGAGCTCAAGATTAAAACCTTCTTCTGTTGCTCCATGTGGGAGCATTCCAACAATCATTGTTCCTTCTGAAGGTGCTGTTTCCTATGTACTCTCAACAAATTCATCTTTGTCTGCCCAAACCCACAAGGTCTTTTCCTTTTCCATATGCAATTTTTGGATGCATTTGAAGCCATCCAGGGGTGCAGCTTCTTTTACCCGACTGCCCCACTGCTCACACGGGGCTCCGACCTCAGCCCACTGCAGAGCCAGGGAATTCCAGGGAAGGGCTTCCCAGCTGGGAATTTCTGATGGCACTGATTCCTCACATTTACATTGAACAAGTGACATTTTGTTGGGATCTGGCCAGACTGTGTCAGTTTTGTTTTACCAGTGGCCAAAGTCAGCACCAGAGACACAGACTCCAACTGAAGGAATCAGTGTCATTTCCTGCAGTTCAGAGCAGCAAAGAATCACAAAAGGAGCAGCTCAGCAATGCACCCAACCATTCCCACCAAAGATTGCCTGCAGAGATTAACAAAGATCCAGCAGCATTTACCCTCAGGCTTTACCATCTCCCAGACCCACACAGCAGCTGGGGAAGCTGTCACAGCCAAGGGCTGCAGAGCCACTCCTGGGCACTGGGCATTCCTGCAGGTGCCTCCAGCCCCAGGTGAGGCTCCAACCCCGCTGGGAGAGGGCCCAGCTCTGACAGTGCTGAATGAACAAACTGACAGCACTGCTAGTGTGGCAACATCTGCTTTCATGCTCCTCTTGGGTCCCTCCCAAAGCCTGGCCAGGGATCAAGGAGGAACCAAGGGAGCTGACTTTGACCATACAGCCCCAAACAAGGCCAGATGTCAGATTTCATGGCCTTGTCTGGCTTCTAAATACACAAAGGTCAATCCATGTCTCACTAAGGAGTGGCTACATCTATCTCAGTGCTAATGACCATGCATATTTCATCAGGGAGCAGATACAAAGATAACCTTTGCTTGGAAGGTTCATCCAGAGGCCACCTTTGGCTCAGGGCCTGCTGTCCAGGCCTCACTCAGGGCTGGTGTCCAGGCCTTGGCACTTCAGGGACGTGGTTTAGTGCTGGGCTTGGCACTGCTGGGTGAGCGGCTGCACTGGGTGAGCTCAGAGGGCTTTTCCAACAGAAAGGATTCTGTGATTCCATGATTCTATCCACTGCATTCAGCTGGGTCTATTTTAGCAGCATTTCTTTGCTCCAAAAGTTCCCTCTTGCCCAGCTCCTGTGGCCTGAGGCTTCAGCTCCTTCAGCTCCTGGTGCTGAGCTGCTCCTGCTGAACGAGACGAATCAGAGAGAAGAACACAGTCCATGCAATTCCTTCTGGGACACGGAGAGGGGAGGCTGTGCAAACAGGAGCATTGTTTGCTGTGGCCTCCTCTCTGCCCTTCACGCCTTTCAGCGCTTTGAACCAGCCAAGAGCTTTCTCCAAGAGTGCAATGGAGCAGCTGCTCCTGCTCCCGGGCCTGGCTCTCTCCAGTCTCTGCCCTTGCCTGGTTCTGTCCCTTGTGCTGTGCCCTCTGTTTCCCCAGGGCTCGCTGGCTTCTGCCCAGGACTGTGGCACTGGCACAGATCCAGTGCTCCAGAGCCTCCTTTCTGTGCCCTTGGAGCTGCCTGGGCACAGCAGCCTTTTCCATCTGGAAGCTCCCCACGGACAGGGAGTGCCCAGCTCTGTTCCTTGCACAGCCTCCAGGAGCCCAGGGCTGCCATCTCCAGTCCCTGCTGGCAGTGGGGGCTCCCAGGTGCCTCAGGCTGCTGTGACACCGCTGCACACGGGAGGGAAGAGGGGCAGGGGCTGTGCTCAAAGTCAGCTCCATGTGCTGCTGCTGCTGCTGCTGCTGCTGCTGCTGCTGCTGCTGTGGGGTCATTTGTGCAGCCCTGGCCCAGAGTCAGGGATCAGATCCTGCCAGTCTCTTCCAGCCCTGGCTGCTCAGAGTTTGGGCCTTGGAGCCTCAGGTGGCCAAAGGCAGCTGCTGCTGGTCCCTGGGTGTGCCCGTTTTCAGCAGTGCTGCTCCATCAGTCTGTGCCCAGCAACGGGGAAAAGCCTCAGCCCTGCAGGGCTAGGAGCTGCCGGGCTCTGCCTGAGCAGCTCAGCCAGCAGGAAGGGAGCTGCTCCACACGGGAATCAGGAGCAAAGGACATTCCTTTGATAGGACATGTTTTCTATTTAAAGGAAAAAAAAGGAAAAAAGAAAAAAAAATTGTAAAAGATAAGAATAAAATCCAAGTGTTAGTGAAAAAAAACCCATACAGTTAATGAAAAAAACAAAACATAAATGCCAAATTACATTCTTTGCATTAAGAGGTAAATGATCTTTTTAAAAAGACAACTCAGTTATTTACATAGTAAATGTGCTGATGGCGGGGATCCATCTTTGTGACCTCAAAAGCCTCTTAAAATATTTTGGGCTTTGTTTCCAATATTGGTATTTGAAATTGTGGTCGAAGCAAGAGGAAATTGCTTTGTGCCCTTCCAGCTCCAAGCAGGACTGGGAATGGAAACTCTGTCAAACCCCAAATCCTTTAGAAGATCACCTTCCTTCTCACCCTGCAAATGAGCTGCACATTCCTTTTGAAACTGTCAGGGATTTCTTAGAGACATAAAGTCTCACTTACGGCTTTTTGCTCGGGTTTGGAAGTGCAGAAGGGCAATTCTCCATCCACCAGCTCCAGACTGCACTGCCTCAGGAGCACGGCCCACTCGCCAGCTTTGGCCCACTCGTGGCACTTCTAGAGGAGGAAGAAAGTGCAATTGCACAATTCCAGCCAATCAAGAAGGAAGAATGGGACAGACAAAACACCCTGTACAGATCCAGGCGTTCAGCTGGGACTGTGGAGAGTTTGGGTCCTTGCCAGTTGGATGTGTGTCCCCAGCTGCAATCTCTGGGCCTGCAGCAGAGTCTCACTCACCTGCCAAAGCAGAAAGCTCAGGCGCTGCGCTCGCAACGGGCTCGTCTGATGCAGAGCTGTCAGAGCAATGTGAGGGCAGAGCCAGCCCAGCTGGGCCCAGGGCTGAGCCCAGAAGAGCCCTGGCAGAGCCCAGAGCAGCCTCAGCACCTGCAGAGCCTGGCTGCAAGGAGAGAAAGCAGAAACCACCCGTCAGCTGAGGGCTCCTGTGCCCTTGTGCCAAGGCCTGCAGTGCCCAGGCCATGCTGGCTGTGCCCAGAGCTGTGCCCAGAGCTGCCCATCCCTGCTGCCTTTGGCAGCAGAGCAGAAGGGCAGCACATGTGCCCAGCCTGCAGCCAGCCACGGCACATCCAGCCCTCAGCAGCTGCCCAGAGCAGGATGCTCCTGTGCTTGCTGCCATCTCCCAAAAGCTCTGATCCCACCCTGCCAAGCACACAGGGACCCACCTCACGCCAGCCATGGCTGCAAGAAAAGCTGCTCCCAAACCATGGCCTCAGCCTTCTCCAAGGGCATGGCCCATCCATGCCACAACTGCTCCCCAGCACTTCCCCATCCACACTGGATCACCTGGAACATTTCCTCTGCTAAAACCAACAACACATTATTGAAAAGAGATTAGATGCAAAAAGGGAAAACAAGAAAAAGGGTAAAAACTCCCATCTCTGTCAGGGCCTTGAGGAAGGCCAAACCCCTGCACGCCAGGGAAAAACCCAGCCATGGCTGTGGGAAGCCCACACTTTCTCTCTTCCCCCCTGCACTGCCCCCCAAAATCATGGTGACCTCAAAGCAAACAAGGGCAGTGGAGCAGCCCAAGCCCTTCCTTGCCTGCACAGCAAAGCAGCCCCAGCACGGGTTCTGGAGTCCCACCTCTGCTCCCACTATGGGGCTTTGTTTGTGTCGGGCTGGCTGCCCCAGCCCCAGCCCGGGGCACAGTGGGTGCTGGGGGCTTTTGGCAGGGCCAGGAGTCGACTCCCATTTCGTACCCACCGCAGCCCATGCCCCAGCCCTGCCAAAAGCAGCTGGGCAGCCACTGAAGAATGAGTTGCATCTGCCCCAGCAAAGGGGGAGCCTTTGGTTCCCAGCCAGGCTGAGCCATGCCCAAATCTAGCAGAATTTCCCCGGCTGGGGACTCATCTGCAAATTCCCTGTGGACTTTGGCTTTGAAGAAGGTGCCAGAATCAAAGTCCATCACCTTCAGCCTCCCGTGGCCAGGCTGAGGAAGAGCTTGTCTTCCTTGATGTCATCCTCGCAGTCTCCAGCAGCAGCAGCAGCAACAGCAGCAGCAGCAGCAGCAGCATCCCCACCCGGTACAGCTTCTCCAGGGGCTCCTTCTCCTTCCCTGGGGGCAGACCAGGCTCTCAGGGCTCTGCCCAGGGCCCCAGCTGTCAGGGAACCAGGACAAACAAAACCAGATGGGATGGATACTCCAGGGACCTGGAGAGCCATTCCCAGCAATTGGGAAAATCCTAGGTGCTCCATCCACCCATAGATGCGGTCTCCAAATTTGCCCCAAAATTGGGTCCAGCTTTTAGAGGCCATAACGAGCAAGTAAGTCCAAGTGACTTGATGACATTTTTAGCCCAGAAAGCCCTGCAGCTGATGGCACACTTCACAATCAGCAGGGGACACAGCTAGGCCAAAGCCAGACCTCTGCTGGGAGCCTTTCTCCTCAAATACCCTTCAAACAAAGCTCCATGCAAGTCACTTGGGAAAGTTTCTTCAAATGATCCATTTCTGGCACATGACTACACAGGCTTATGTGAAAGATTCTAAAGCAACTGCTCTGGAGTCAAAGAGGCAGCACTAAGGGTCCCTGTCATCTCTTTGTAGCTAAATCCCACTCTGCAGGAGTTGAAGGAGTTTGGAACGAGCTAGAGAGCGGACCTCTGAGTATTTTACATGATGCCATTGCATTTTCTTCACTTCTACACAGACAGGAAGGGTGAGTTTGGCTCACATCTCCACCGCATGGTTCACAGGGCCGCAAGACTTGTAGTTACAAGAGCTTTGAAGGATTTCTTGGCCAAGAAGACACGGCCAACAAAGATATTTGTGGTTTGGAGCCAACCCTTCAATATTTCGTCTTAGGGACTCATGCTACAGTGTAAGCTTCCTTAGCCAATCATGTTATGACACACAAACCTACAGCACTGCATCCTAAGCTTCTTGTTTTCCATTGTAACTACTTTTATTTTTTCTAGATCTTGGACTCTAAAACTCTAAACTTTCCTCCACTTCAACATTCCTCCCCGTGTCTCTGCTATAAACTAGAAATCTGCATTCTCGCTTCTAGCACCTAAGTTT
Source organism: Melozone crissalis (assembly GCF_028551555.1). Lineage (NCBI taxonomy): Eukaryota > Metazoa > Chordata > Aves > Passeriformes > Passerellidae > Melozone > Melozone crissalis. Next base: position 865,585 of record NW_026535940.1, on the reverse strand, counting down.
GGAAGCCCTTTCCTAGGTCTCAGATCAAATCCTGTGCTTAATTCTAAGCTTTGCTGACAAGACCAAAGGTCTGAGATTTCCCTGCATTTGCGTTTCCCACAGCACCAATGATGTTAGTTACACAGTGCCCGGGATCCCTCTTGCAAGTCAACTCTGTCAGGATCAAGGCAGCTGCTGGGGGGCTGCTTATGGCCTCTTACAGCCCATTGCCCAGGGCTTGCCAGCGCCCCAGCCCCTCAGGGTCTCCCCCAGCCTGGCCAAGCTGCCTGGCAGCAGCGCCGCAGCCGCACAGCAGCTCCAGAGCAGCCCTATCCAGAGGCGCCTGGGAGCCCTCAGCAATGCAGCCAGCAGCACGTGGCCAGGAGGACACGGATGGCGCTTCCTGCCTGGCACAGGGCTTGAGGCCATCTCCAGGCACCGCTCTGGTAGGGATCCCCGCAGCCCCGGCCCCTGCCCAGCTGCTCTGTGGGCAGCACAAAGGCTTCAGCAGAACCACCAAAGGCCAAGGGGCTTCTGGCCATTTTCCCTGCAACACTGCACACCTGGGCAGCTGGCTGAGCACAAGCACCCTTTTCCCCCTGCAGGGCCTCAGGACCCCTCAGCCTGCTGTGCTGCTGAGCACAAGCTCCCTTTTCACCCTTTCCTGCCTCTTGCCCTGCAGACCCTGGGCAGCAAAGAAAAGCTCCTGGCAGTCTGTGTATAATAATACATTCTATAATTATTTACAGTAATCTATAATCTATAATAATATATATAATTATATATAAACTATAATTTATTTATTTTCAATATAGATAAAACAATGAAAAGAAGAACAGAAAAATATTAAAGAAAAGGAAAATTACCCCTGGCTCAGGTTGCCCCAGCCTCCAGGATCAGCTCTTCTCCTAAGTCTTCTGGCAGCACAGCCAGCCAAGCCCCGACAGACGAGGCCGAGTCCTCCATGCCCTGTGCAGCTGATCTTGCAGCCTCTGCATGGTGGAATATCGCCCACGCTGTATTTCCCCCAGGACATGCAGTGTTTCAAGTGCCAGCTGCGACACGGCACTGCTCCTGTCCTCCGTCAGGCGTTCCAGGGCTGCAAGAGAGAGGAACAGAGGCACGGTCAGAGCCGGATCTGTGGGGAGCCGAGGAGAGCCCCCTGCAAGGGCCATCCCAGCCGGCTCTTGCCGTGGCCAGGAGGGAGCAGGGAGCAAGGGGATCAGCCCGAAGCTGCTGGCCACGAATGGCCCACGGGGCCCTGAAAGCTCCTTGTGCTCTGCCCACGGGAGCAGAGCCCTCCGCAGCTGGGGCAGGGCTTGCAGCTCCCCTCGGCAGCCCGCGCTGTCAGCCCGCTGCCCTCACTCACCACTGCAGATCAGCTGCAGCTCTTGCTGCTGCCCCCTCAGGCGCCGCCCGGCCATGCCTGTGAACACAGAGCCTTGTCACGGCCCCAGCGGCACAGCTCCCTGCCAGCGGCGCTGCCGGCGCTGTGGCCACACGGGCTGCTGGCCGGGAAGGGCTCAGCCCGGCCCTTGCCACACGCTGCCGCCCCAGGGCACGGCTGCCAGAGAGCGGCAGCAGTAATGCCCAGGCCAGGCGGGGCTCCACGGCGCCCCAGGGCACAGCTGGCGCTGCCGGGGCAGCAGGTGGGGCTGGGGCCAAGCTGCGGTGGGCCGGGGAGGGGAGGGGCAGCCCGGGCTCGGGACTCACCCATGAACCCGACGGCCGCCTCTCGCAGGGGCTCCTGTGGGCTCTCCACGTAGCGCAGGGCCCGGCGCAGGTGCTCGGCCACTCGGCTCCTGTCCTCTGCCAGCTGCAGAGAGCAGCAGGAAGGAAGGGTTGGTGCGGGCTCAGCCCCTGGGCCGGGCGCTGCCTGCGCCCAGTGCCGGCCTCCCCTGCCCGCACAGCCCTGAGGCGCGGCCAGCAGCCGCTGGCCAAGGGCTCCCGAGGGGAGGGGGCGGAGGGCCGGCTGCTGCCCGGGGAGCCCTGGTGCCGGCCCGCAGCCCCGCCGGGCCGGGGCTCCATGGGCACCCGGCTCGGGCCCACGGGAGCCTGGAGAAGAGCCCACGGGGCCTCTGGCTGCAGCAGCGGGCAGGGGCACAGCTGCCAGCCCCGCACACTGAGCACCACCCTCAGGGGCCTTCTCCAGCCTGAGGCTGGGGCATGCAGGCCCTCCTTACCAGGAGCTCAGTGAACTTCAAGAGTTTCTGTTTCTTCACAGTTTTTTCAAGATCTTTCCTTTTCAGGAACTTGACTGCACAAAGCAGCGTCTCCCGAGAAGTCTGGAGAGCAGCAGAGATGCGGACATGGCCCCACAGCCCAGGGCACAGGAGCCGCAGCCTGGAGGAGGCTGCGGTCCAGCAGGTGCAGGGCAGGAAGCAGCCGAGCCCCCTGCCAGGGGGACAGCAGCAGCCCACGAGTCCTCACCTGTGCCACACGCAGATTCTCATCATGGCAGTGGAAGAGCAGTGGGAGCAGGCTCTGCCACACTTGTGTCATCAGGGGCTTTTTTCCTTCTTCTTCTACAGCAGAAATCAAGGTGTGAAAGACAATCATGGAGAGCTGCTGCACCTGGCTATCACCCTGTAGAACAGGAAGGCAGCAAGAGCTCAGCATCAGCTGGTTCTGGCCCACATTGGCACAGGCCTGCATCTGCACAGGGCCCCAAGTGTCCGGGCAGCAGCCAGTGGCCGTGGCTGGGGGCACAGAGCCTTACGTGGTCAATGAGTGGCAGGAACACCTTAGCCAAATGCAGGGCAATGGGACTGGGTATGCGGGCACCATTATCCAGGAACAGTAGCATGGTGGTCATCCTGACCCGCAGGAGCTCCACGAGCCTTTCGGTCAGGCTCCACATTCTTTCGGCCTGTGTGGAACACGACTTTGTGAAAGGCCACCCTGCTGCCGCAGGGCCCAGAGGCCAAAGGCCTGTCCTGAAGCACTGGGGCAGCTGAAGCGGGAGGCAGGAGAGCTGGGAGCAGCTGCCACAGCGCCCGAAGGCCAGGCAAGGCCAAGCGACTGCGTTGCCCAGCCCCACGCTGCCTGCACGGCTTCAGCCACTGCCCCCTTCTCACCAGCGGGGAATGGTCCCTGAGCGGGAGGAGGGCCCTGAGCAGCTGGCTGCCAATGTCTGCGCGGTCCCTCTGCAGGTGCCATGACAAGACAAGATCCATGATGCTGTCCCTGCATTCCCTCAAGTCCAGGCACTTGAGGACCTGCAAGGCACAGGGCAGTGACGGGGGAGCCAGCCGGCAGGAGCCCGGAGCCGCACGGGGCTGGGCCCAGGCAGCAGCGCAGGGCACGGGCACCGTCCCAGGCGGCTGCGGCGACGAGAGGGCAGAGAGCTAGGAGGCAGCTCAGCCAGGCAGCGCTGGCCATCAGGCTCACCTCCACAAGGAATGCCAGGGCAGGGAAATCCCAGTATGGCATCTCTATGCTGAGCATCTCAAGGAGGCAGCATAAGATCCTTTTACACAAGGGCCTGGATGCATGGCACATCTCCCTGGAAGGTGGAAAGTGTCACTAAGACCTTGAGCCAGGGAGGGAAGCCTCTCCCAGCACTGACTCACATGGTTCTTGTCCTTCCCCACCACCCACTGCCAGGGGACCTGGGCCCTTTGAGATGTGGCCGCTCCTGGGCCACATCTGGCTCCCCCTTTTCCAGCCTTTTCCAGTCTGCTTGGCTGTCGCTCGTCCCTTTGACCCACAGCCATGAGGACTGTGTGGGACAGCCCGGGCACAGGGCACAAATGCCAGGAGCAATGGGGAGAAGGGGGTGTCTCACCTGGCTAGCAGAGCCACGGCAGAGTGATGGGTATCAACGCAGAGCAGCGTGTCCCAGCCACGCTTGCCTTCCATTGACACCACCACCTGCTCACACTGGAGAAGGCAGAGCAGGGACTTCAGGGTCTGCATTGCAAACCTGTGTGCACAGCAAAGCCCAGGTCACACTGGCAGCACTGGCTCCTTGGCAGGCCACGTGGCAGGGACAGGAGGAGTGGCATGGAGCACCTGTTGGGGCTGGTGGCAAGGCCGTGCTCTTCCTGGCATTGCTTCCAGAAGGTATCAACCTCCTCTGGCATCTCTTCTGTGCTGAAGAACACTTGGAAGAGCAGATGCACAAACAGGTGGGGGAAATGCGGCGCCACTATACGTGGGACAGGGGCCTCCTGAAGGATCTTCCACATCACCACGGTTGCCTGCAAGGGACAAAGCCCCCCGAGACAGCACTCAGTGCCGAGGGGTCCGTGTGGCAGGGCCCAAGCTTAGCAGGGAGAGGCCCCAAGAGACTTTGGCAGGGGGAGCACGGAGCCTGGTGGGCCTGAAGCTGCCCCTGGGCCAGGTTTCAGATCAGCGCCTGAGGCAGGGAGATGCAGTGGGGGAAGGAGGAAGGAGAGCTGCTGGAGAGGCAGCCTTGGGGCCAGCAAAGGCCAGTGTCAGAAACTTACAGCCAGGCCAAAGACACCCGTTTTGTCCCTGTCAGAGGTGCACATGCTGTGCTCTGGCCAGCTCCCCAGCACATCCAGGAGTATCAGCTGCACTGGCTCTGCAGTCCTGAGCGAGCACATGATGGTCTGCCACATGGTCAAAGCAGCTCTGTAGGGTTAGAGCTCTGTCTCAGGGTGGGTCTCAGACACGGCACCGTGGCCTGGGCATCCCTAGGGGCCCGGCTGACCACGGGCTCTGCCTCTGCCCACTGACCCTGGCCAGCAGCAGCCAGGCAGCCCAGGCCTGTGGAGACAGGGCCCTTAGGGGCAGCAAGGCAGCATGGCAGCAGGCTCGGGGGCTGACGTGCCAGGGCTGGGAAAGGGAGCAGCCAGAGGGCCCTGGAACTCTCTGTTGCTCAGACACCTGGGACAGGTGGTACAGGCTGATGGGCTGGGAAGGCCTGAGCCTTCTGGGCAGGTGGGCCCCATACCTGTCACAGGACGGGGCCACACGCAGGAGCGTCACGACTGCGTCACCCGGGTGTGCTGCGGTGAGATTCAGCAGGGCCTTGTCCAGCCTGTGCTCGGCAGAATCATTGGCCATGAGCCAGCGGTGAATGTACCTCACCATGGCGGGCACCTGGAGAAGGCACGGGGAGACTTGGAAAGCTGCCAGAGGGAACAATGTCCCCAGGGTCCCCAGAGAAGTCCTTCCCTTCCCAGCGCACTGCCATGGCCTCAAAGGCTCCCAGGGACCACCAGGCGTGGCTGGGGAAGCCACGGGACTCATGGCGGAATTGAAGCCTGGCCCCAGGCTGCTTACTTGTTCTGGCCTGGCAACACCCTTCTCCAGGAGAAAATCCAGCAGGGCGGCACTGGTCTCATGACTGAGGAGCTCTGAGTGTGCTCTGAGCCCAGTGCCCATGGTGCTGGTCTCTTCCTGCCAAATGCTCCTGATGAAGTCGCAAACAAGCTGTAGGAGAAGGGCAAGAAGCCGGGGATGTTGCACGGAATGCTGCACACAGGGGGCTGGGCTGAGCAGGGACAGCAGGCCCAGCCCAGGTGGGGGTGGCTGCAGGTACCTGTGCTGTGCTGCGGAAGCGGCCACGTCTGCGCTCCTGCTGCTGTGTGCGCTCCAGGGCTGCATCTGGCAAAGAGCGAGCACAGCCAGAGATGAGGGGCTGCGGGAGAGGCCGGAGAACACAGCCCAGCCCTGCGCTCCCCAGGCAGAGAGAGCCCCGGGATGCCCCAGGGGATGGAGCACGGCCACTGCGGGTGTCTGCCCGGCCCCTCTTCCGTCCTGTCCGCGGGCATTACCCCAGGGGATAGGATTGTATGGGATGGAGCCAAGTTGGCTGCAGGCTCCAGTCCTGCAGCCCAGCTCTGCCACTCACCCTCCTGCGGTGGATGGAATGGCACCGCCTCTTCATTCTCCTGTGCTGGAGCCGCTCCAGGGCCTTCTTCCTCCTCCTCCTCCTCCTCCTCCACAGTGGCCAGCTTGGGCACTCTCGAGGCTCTCTGGCGCCCCAGCACCGAACGCAGCCGGTGCCGCTCCTGCAGGGCCTCCTGCGCCTCACCTGCGGGCGGGACGCGGCGGTCAGCGCTCGGCCCGGGGCCAGCAACGGCCCCCGAGCGCCCCTCACCCGCCCCGGGCCGGCCATGCCCAGGCGTTCGCTTCCGGGAACGCGGCACGGGAGGCTCGAGGCTGGCGGCCGCGCTGCCGAGCGGCGGAGCTCGGGCCGGGGAAGCCGCAGCGGAGGCGGCGGGAGCGGCCGCGCCGCGTGTGTCCTCTGCGGGCCCCGGGAGGAGCCGGAGCCGGGGCCGGGGCCGGGGCCGGGGCCGGGGCCGGGGCCGGGGCCGGGACTGGACCCTGGGTCGGGGCCGGGGCCGGGCTCGGGCCAGGCGGAGCCGAAGGGCGGCGATGCCGCCCCCGCACCAGCCACTGATTCCCGCCCAGCAGCGCCACCGCCAGTACGGCCAGAGCCAGGCGGAGGCGAGACCGCGGCGGGACGGCCGGGGCCGGGCACGGGGCAGCCCCGCCCGGGGCCGGGGGCGGGCCGGGAGCATGGCCCGGCCCGGCAGGGGAGAGGGAGGCGGGGAGAGGAGAGGGACGCCGGGCAAGGGACCCCGAGAGAAGGGTGCCCGACAGCGGGAAAGGGAGAGAAAGAGAAATAAAGGGACAAAGAGAAAGAGGAAGAAAAATAGGAGAAAGCGTGTTTTAAATTATCGGTTTCGCTGCTCTCGCCGCTGCTGCTGCCGCTGCTGCTGCCGCTGCTGCTGCCGCTGCTGCCGCTGCTGCAACTGAAGAACCGGGGCCGTTCGTCCCCGTGTCCGTTCCCCGCTCGCCCCACGAGCCCCACGTTCGAGCCCCGCGCGCCCCGGGGACAGCCCCTCCGTCTGCCCAAACACGGGAACTTTGCAGCCTTGAGCCCAGATGCAGAGCCCTGACTCCTGCACTCTGGCACAGCGATCCCCTCGCCTGCTGCTGTGCATTGTCCCTGCTGAGGGTCAAACACTGTCGGGCCACCTTCCCTTGGGGTAGGATTCCTACCTGACCCAAGCACTGCACTTACATCTCCAGTGTTGCTTTCCAGTAAAAACAGGGGAAGGAAAACTGTGTGTGGCTCATGGGATTTTAGAGTGTCTAAAAATCACCAAGTCACATATCTTAGAGGTGCAGTGCATCTGGAATTACTGGGATGGAGAAGTAGTGTAACATGGAAAAGGGGAGCACAGAAATAAATAGAGGAAAACATCTTGGATTGTTTCTTTCATTTTCATTTCACTTCTGGAAAGCTGTTTCAGTTTTCCAGGAATCTTCTCTTGTCTGCTCTTCCCAAAAATCTCTCATGGAGAACAAGGTCAAGCTTCTGTCACAACATTTGCCACCAGGAAATTACGCCGCTGGTGAAATTTTCATTGTGACTGTTTGTGCTGGCTTAGGGCAAATTTGGGGAGGAAACCTCCTAAAGGGGTCTGTCTAGAAAGCAAGTTCAAGCGGCCCCTCCCCCTACTAGTTCAGGGAAAGACTTCCCTCGAGAAAAGTGAAAAAAACCCCAGTTTATTTAACAAGTAAAGTATTCACAAGCATGAAAAATGAATAATATTAAATAAAACCTTGGACAGTGCTGAAGCGATGGCAAATTCAGAAAGTCCTTTTTGTGGGTTGTAGTTGGCTCACTCGGTCTCTTCTAAGTCCCTCTGGTTCTGGAATGCAGCGTCCCAGAGCTTGGGGGGCCACAGGTGTGAGCTGCCGGTGTTTGTCTGGTTTTTCAGTCCAGAGCAGGTTTAAACAGTTCCAAGAAAAAGGAAAGTCACAGTCCGAGGAATTTCTGTTCCTAAGGTGGCTAAAATCAAATTGCTGGACCCGGGCTGTGAAGGCATCGGGAAATTTCCAAATCTGGGCACTGGCAGTCCCAGCAAACACCAGATCATGGTGGCGCTGGAGCCAGAACCTGCAGATTTCCAAACTTTGCTTTCTGTGCCAGCAAATCACTGGACTTGGGCTGTGCCAGCACCAGGAAGTTTTCAGATCTGGGCGCTGGCGCTGCCAGCAAACACCAGATCTGGGTGGTGTCATTGCCAGCGACAGAAATCTGCCGGATTTAGGCTCTGCTGGCACCGGGAAATTTCCAAATCTGGGTTCTGGTGCAGCAAACACAAGATGTGGACGGTGCCAGACCCAGTAGCAGGAAGCTGCCACGGGTTTTGGATTTCTGTGCCAGCAAATTGCTGCACTTGGGCTGTGCCAGAACAGGGAAATGTCCAGAGCTGGGCACTGGCAGTGCCAGCAAACAGCCCATTTCAGGCTCCAGGCTCCAGGAAGGACTGGATCTGGATGCCTTCCTCTTTTCTTTTCTTCTTTCCTTCCTTCTTTCTTGGGATCCTGCTGCCAGCAAACTCCAGATTGGGCAGTGCTGGCAAGGGGAAATTGCCAGGTTTTAGCTTTCTTTTCCAGTAAATTGCTGGACATGGGTGGTGCCAGAAGAGGGAAATTGCCAGATGTGGGCACTGGCAGTGCCAGCGCACACCAGATCTGGGTGGGGAATGTGCCAGCACCAGGAAATTACCAAATGTTAACTTTCAGTGCCAGCATATTGCTGGATTTATGCTGTGCACGAACCTGAACAATTCTGGATCTGGGCACTTGTGGTGTCAGCAAACACAAGATTGGGTTGCTGTAGGTACCAGGTATTTGCAAGGTTTTGGCTTTCTTTGCCAGAAAATTACTAGACTTGGGCTGTGCTGGCACTGGGAAATTCCCGCATCTGGGCACTGGTGGTGCCAGCAAACACCGGATCTTGGCATTGCCAATGACGGTAGCAGGGAATTGCCAGATTGTGGCTTTCTTTACCAGAATATTGCTGGACTTGGCTCTGCCAGAATAGGGAAATATCCAGATCTGAGCACTGGCAGTGGCAGCAAACATCAGGTCTGGGCACCTGTACTGGCATCAGGAAATTGCCGGATTTTGGCTTTCTGTGCCAGCAAATTGCTGGACTTGGGCTGTGCCAGCACTGGGAAATTTCCGGATCTGGGCACTTGTGCAGCAAACACCAGACCTGGGTGAGGCTGGTGGCAGCACTGGGAAGCTGCTGGGTTCTGGCTTTCTTTGCCAGAAAATTGCTGCATTTAGGTTTTGCTGGCAGTGAGAAATTTCCAGATGCTAATTTTGCAGTGCCAGCAAACTGCTGGAATTAGGCTGTGCAGGCATCTGAAACATTCCCAATCTGGGTACTGGCGGTGTCAGCAAACCCGAGATTGAGTTGCTGTAGGTACCAGGTCTTTGCTTGGTTTTGGCTTTCTTTGCCAGCAAATTGCTGCACTTGGGCTGTGCCAGAATAGGGAAATATCAAGATCTGGGAACTGGCAGTGCCAGCAAACCCCACATTTCAGGAAGGATTGGATCTGGACCTGTTCCCTCCCTGCCTCTCACCCTCAACAAGGTGCCAGAGGGGCTGGACAGCAGCCAGGCAGAAAGGGACCTGCAGAGACTGATGGACAGCAGGCTGGACATGAGCCAGCAGTGTGCCCAGGTGGCCAAGAAGGCCAATGGCTCCTGGCCTGGATCAGGAATGGTGTGGCCAGCAGGACCAGGGACAGGATTCTTCCCCTGTGCTCAGCACTGCTTGGGCAGCACCTCGAGTGCTGTGTTCAGTTCTGGAGCCCCCAATTTAGGAAGAACATGGAGGGGCTGGAGCGTTTCCAGAGAAGGACAAGGCTGGTGATGGGTCTGGAACACAAGTGCTGTGATAAGTTCCTGAGGAAGCTGAGGTTGTGTATCCTGGAGAAGAGGAGGCTCAGGGGAGACAAGGCGGTGTCAGGGCACAGGTTGGACTTGATGATCTCCATGGTCTGTTCCACCCTTGCTGATTCTGGGATTCCATGAAGCCACCCTTGGAGCAGTTGCAGGATGAGCCCTGGGCCTCCTCTTCAGCAGCTCCAGCAGCCCAGGCCCCTCAGCTTCTCCTGCCAGCCCCAAAGCCCATCCTGTCAGTCCTGCAGAGCCTCTGCAGCTCCTCCTCACTGCCCAGAACAGGGAGCCCCAGAGCCAGACACAGCAGCCCAGATGTGCCCCCCTGGCCTGGGGTGCCTCTGGCAAGGGAGCAGCACCAGGCACTGCAGGAGCCTGCAGACAATTGATCTGAAGGCCAAAGCTCCTTAGCTCCTTCTGGAAGAGCAGGAACAGTTCCTCATTCGAGTGTGGTGGAATGCTGGGCACCACAGCTCCAGGTGAGGACTGGACACAAGTTTGCTCCCACTGAGTGCTGTGATGGGTTCTGCAGGAGCTCTGGCCTCCTGTGCTTGCCAGGCACAATGAGGAGAGAAGGAGCCAAGTGCACTGATGTGGAAATGGATTTGTAGAAAGCTTTTAGGGCCTAATAGAAGGCCCACAGAGTAGGAATCTGTATATAAATCTTGAGACAAGAAATGCTAACTTAAAAATGCCATGGAACAGGACAGATATTGTTGAGAGAAAAATGGAGCTGGAAAAAAGTTTCAAAAGATGGCCTTGCAAATAAGATTTTGGAAAAACAGAGCTATGAAAGATGCATTGTAGTGGGACCCATGAGGGGCAGTTTTAAATAATTGGCTTTAGGGCATCTACAACGTGGCATGGCAAAAGGCTGATAGACCAAGAAACGCTTATAATGTATTATAATTAGGAAATACTTGGCTTCTGATTGTGATGGCGTGAATTATAACATCTGTATTGTCTCACCCTTCTCATGAGACTGAAAATGGAAGAAAAGTAATTAAAACACCTCTCAGTGTCCCCATCTCTAGGTCAAGAAAAGAGTATTATCCAACACACTGACACACCTTTGCCCTGAGCATAACCCAGCCTGGACCAAACACATTGAAAGGTTTCCCCTGTGGCCCATGTCTTGAAACATCAGGTCTGCTGTTTGACAGCTCAGGTTGGTTTGGTGTCAAGGAGTTCCCTCAGAAATACTGGGTTTGTCTTCCTCTGTGCCTTCCCCTCAGCAGCCTTGGAGATGCTCCTGTGTGAAGCCATCTGTCTGTCACAGTTTGAGAAAACTTCAAACAGGATATTGTGCAATAAGTCGTCTCCTCTAAAGTGTTCCAACAATCCCTTTCCAGCAATAGGAAATTATTACTAATAGATGAAAGTGGAAAAACCCCAACAGTTTATTAACAAACAGAATCCCCCCATGACACGCGTTACAAGAAGGCGCCAGGGTCTCTCTCGGAAGAACAGGAGCTGTCATGGAGCAGTTCCAGCAGCTGATGGAAGCTCAGGGGCTCGTCCGGCTTTCTCCCATGGCAGAGCTGCATGGAGCGGGCAGGGCAGTGAAGCAGCTGGGCTGGAGCCCCTCGCTGCCTTTTCTCCCCGGCGTGGCTCAGCTCACAGACTCTCGGGCTGGGAGCGGGGCCGCTCCGCTCCTGCCGGCACCGTGTCCCTGGGCTTGGACAAACAGTTTCCTGCCAGGAGAGCCCTGCACACTGCTCCACAGATCTTTCATAAAGGCCCAAAGCAACTCCAAACACTCTGTCTGCAGCAGCTTTTCACAAAGGGCTGCAGAAATCCAGGACAGCTGCACGTGAGTGTCGGAAGGCTCATGTCTTGTTCCTGACAGCAAAATTCTTGATGATTTGATGCAGTTTTATTCAGGTATAACATGAGACCTGAGGTTTTTTGTTAAAATATTTCATGATGAATAACAAGCCTTGGGAGCATGAGGTGCAGGACTGACATGCAAAAGCATGAGCATATCCTCCAATATGGCCAGTTTAATTGTCCATTTTATTACTCTTGTATTTACTCCACACCTATAAGGAAAACCCAGCTTTGCTTGGAGGCAAAACGGGCATGGGATACACTACAGTCCCTCACAGGCTCAGCAGGGCTGGCAGTGACACAGCAGGCAGTCTGCTTCATTGTGAACCACTACAGAGATACATCCCAATCTGGTTTAAGTAGCGTGGGATTATTAAGAGCTCCTTTTCTGCATGAGACACAAAAAGGAGATCCCAAATGATCTTCATGCAAGCATGCAGTAAAGAACTGGTCCTGCTGTTCTAATGAAGCGTTTGCTTTGGTAATTACACTCTTCCCATTCATCTTTTGATGCAGACACTTCAGGTTTTCCCCCACACCCCTGCAAGGCTGGCAGTCGCTTTTTCCCATTTCCTGTTCTTCCCTAGAGATGGTGCAGTGGCTGCTTTGAAACAAAGAGCCCTGGGATCTGGACAGCTTGAAGGAGCATGAAATGCTAATTAAGTGCTCATATTGGTAACACCCAGGTCTGCACTGCCCAGTGCTCTGCAGCAGCAGCAGCAGGACCATGCATCATTCCTGTTGGTGGATGTTCATGCTTCTGGTGTGCAAGAGCAATGACTTTGAGGAGGGACAAAAATGCCCCTCTTCAAACAGTGGCTGTGCAAGGAGATGTGATGTTTCACAGCCTTTTCTAGAATATTGCAGAAAGATCTAAGATAATATTGTGGCATGGAGTAGGTCAATAAATTTGTCTCCAGAGGAATCCCCAAAGGGCACATTCACTCTGCTGCTGATGGCAACCCCATAAGCTCACGGACCAGTTTTCCCTGCAACGTGCCACCCTGCCTGGGCTTTACTAGGCTGGGACTAGACCCAGAGCTAAGCAAGCACATGCAGCCAGGTGACATTGTGTGACATCAGAAGCTGGCAACCATGAGGACTTTGCTGTCAAAAGGTTACAGTTGCACTAGGCCCAGAAGTGTTTTTCCCTAAGGCAAAGCAAATTGAAATGTGAAGTTTAAAAGCTTCAAATGACTATGAAAGGAAACTGCAGAATAATTTCTGGAAGTGCATCATTGTCAATGATCATGCGGCCCACCAAGAGCTGGAGCTGAATCCAGAATTGCTTCTTCCAGCTGTGCAGGAATTCATTCCACTGGCAAGCACTGGTCCATGGGAACAAATGATCCCCTAGCTCTGGGCTGAATGGCAGCCAGGCTGCAGTGCAGATTGGAGGAACCCTTGTCACTTGTTATTGGCCTCCCAGTGCACTCATCCTTCTGCAAACAAGGTGCAAACAACACAGCTGGAGTGCTGTCCCCGGTAAATATATATACAGGTGACTTTGCCAAAGCAGTGCATCATTTCCCAGTGAAATACATGACCTCTTCTTACCTGTGGAATTGTGATTGAAGACACCTGTGAGCCAGATCTGTGGGAGATTGCAAAGGAGCAAAGCTTTGGGATTTGGGCACACTTCTCTTGGTTTCTTTGCTCAGGCCTTTGGTGAGCACAGAACACACCTAGGTAGAAAACCTTTGACTAGACAGGATCTTTTGGATCCATTGTCCCCCAAACCTGTCAATGTGTGGCCCTGTTACAATGACAAGTTGAAAACAGCAGCACAAATGACACAAAGAAAACATGGCCAAAGAGGAAGAGGAGAGGTCAATGAGGAAAGGATGTGATGAGACACTGGCACATTGACTGAGCTGCGTCCCATAATCTCTAGGCTAGCAGGTCCTGGTCTCACATTCTCCTCTTGGTTTATTTATTTATTTATTGACCATTTTTTTTTCATCATCAAAATAAAATATATACAATTAAAAATATGTCATAAAATTTTAAAGACAGAATCAAAACACATTAATTCAAAACTACATCTAAAGATCAGAACATATGTACAGCTGTAACTATGAAGCCTAACGCATCAATCCTATTCTTCAAGCACTCTCCATACTGGTGGCAGCTTCTTCCTGAGCTTGGAGGAAAGAGAGCTCTTCTGGACGGGAGGTGAGGACTTTGTGGGTGAGGGAACATCGGAAGTGTCCCGAGAAAACTTCTCAGTAAGACTGTAACCAGTCAGATCTGCAAAATGGAGACACAAAGTTTAACAGAGGCCACCATGCAAACCTAAAGCAGCTGAAGCTCCATATTTCACGGGACACATTTCCTGGAAATGTCTATACAGCTGCACAGGGAAACATGCTCCTGCTGGCAGACACTGAGGCAGGCCGGGGCAAACCCTGAGCCACTTGCCCAGAGCTGGCACAGGCACAGCCTGGCCCCTGGGCTGCCCTGGGACAGCAGGGAGCCCAGAGCCCTGTGCTCCCCAGGAATGGCTCAGCTGCACACGCACCCTCCTGCTCCTCTGCCTGCCCCAACGCTCAGCAGCCCTACAGCTCCAGGGGCACTGGCACAGCACAGCTCATTGCAGGGGCACATGCAGGGCACAGCTGTTCCCTGGCACTGTGCACAGCCTCTCTGGGCTGCCACAAGACCCTTCCTCCCAGCAGGGATTGGCCCAGCTCCCCCCTCACCTCTGTGTGAGGCTGAGCCATGATTGCCTTCACCTTGTCCTCCATCTGGAGCTGCTTCAGGCCCCCCATGCCATGACTAGGAAGGGCAATGGAGAGAGCAGGGCAGATGCACACCCTTCCTTAGGATTTTGTCATTTTTGGCACAGCTAAAAAGGCAAACCCAGAGGCATCCAACTCAGCGCTTCCTCAGCTCTCTGGAGAACATCTCGCCTTCACCAGCCCAACATTCTGGAGAGGTTTTCCTGCACATGTGGAGGCTTGCTGGCAGCACATTTCTTCAGCTGGGTGCCCATCACCTTGCAGAGGGCAGAGGCCAGCTTGGTGGCCACAGTGCAGACGTTGGCGCTCCGCACAGGCAGCGCCTTGTTCTCCAGGCAGGACCAGAGCACGGGCAGGGCGTCGCGCTGGACGACTTCAGGGCTCCTGGCATGAACCCCCTGCACAAGCACTGCTGGGACAGAGACACAGCTCCTTACCCACCAGCCTCCATGCAAACAAGGATCTGCCTCTGCTTCTGCTTCTTGCCAGCCTCTCTGGCCAACAGCAGCAAAATAGCACCCAGAGCCCCTTGATCCAGAACGGGCAAAGCAGCTGAGCATCCTGGAAAGAGAACCACCAACCCCTCAGCACGAATTGCTCCAACCAGAGCCTTGGCCCTGTGGCAGACTTCCTACCTTTACTAAATTATTTCACAATCTCTGCATGAACAATGCATGAAATGTCCAATTGCCTTTGATTTCCATTAAGAAATTGTCTAAACCCACACTGAAGATATGGAAATGTACCATAGAGAGGAAATGGAGAGATTTCTAATAAAAGGATGATTCCATTTTTGTAACTGATGTCAAGTGCCAAATGTCTAATCTGGCTCTGCCCTTTGCTCAGTGGCACACAGCAAAGGGCAGGATTAGAACACACCTCAAAACTCCAGCCCACCAGAGATGGCTGCTGCCTGACAGCTGGATGAGAAACATCAGTGACCAGCTGGTGTCTTTGGCAGAATGCTTTTGGGGCTTCCAGCAAAGAGCTGTTTCAAACCTCAGGGTGTCTTAGATAATTACCCAGACCCCACTGCCCTGGCATTTGAGCAGCTCCACGTTTTAATGCCATTTCCCCTCCCAATCGTAATGGCATTTTTTCTTATAATGTCCACTCAAATAGGGGCATAGAGAAAGAAAAATGCTACACAGGGGACTGAAATGTAATCAAAACACGAGTGTTTTCTCATATTGTCTCTGAAATCTCTCTGCCCATTTTCTGAACTGAACTATATCAAACACAGACAAATATTTACTACCAACAGGCTCCTTGCACAGCAGATTTGGCTGAGAGATCAAAACCTGAAATGCTCTGGAGACCATTCTTATTTTCTGATCAGACAAAATGTTATCTAGCAGCCATTTAATATTCTGTGGTGGAAGAGACTTCATTTTCTCTATTCTGTTAATCCATCAGCAGTCATCAACATTGAAAGAGCTCCTGCAAGTACCCAAAACCAATTCTGCTAAGCAGGAAGGGGTTATGGTACCCATTTTAAAATGGGAATTCATTAGAGTTTAAATGCAATTAAAGACATCAGTGACTACTGAATGTGAGGAAGAGCTGTGTGTTCCTACTAAATCTCAGAGAGAACATCTGCTCTTTCTAAAGTAGTCCTAATTTATGGTTAATTCCTTTATTTGAAAAAGAGATCAAAAGAACTGCTAAACTAAATTCCCTATTGCTGGAGATCTGCTTTATTCAAATGCTCTTTAAAGGGCCTTTGACACTCCCAATCGCTGAACATGCCCTTCTGAGATTCCTAATGAAGACACAAAGTGTATTAAACCTTGCATTCAAAGATGTTGGCATAATTAGCAGTGGATTTAGCCCCAGTTAAAGCAAGGCTATCAATCGTTTTCTCTACGATATATTGAGATTATCATTTTTCCATTCCTTGGCTCTTTCTGACATAGCAAGCTCCTCTGAGGAATCAATTATCAGCTGCATTTGCAGCATTTTGGACAGCGCTGACACAGGCAGACACTGTTTGCACACCCTGAAAGGCTCAGTCCAAGGCCACTGTGACAGCACAGGCAGGGAGCCTCAGCACTCTGCTTCTGTCCCTGTGCCCCAGAGGCTGCCTTGCACTAAACCCGTGCCTCTGATACCTCTGTTGAGTTCTGGCCTAAGCTGTGACCCCCAGGCTCTGCACGGTTCAGCCTCAAAACTTTCCAAGAGAAAAACAAGAATTCTGTGAGGACAAAACAAACTGATGCCCTGAAACAGCATTGGCCACCATTTCCCCTCAAAGATCACAGATGTCCCTGAGCTTCCCAGAGAGGAGCCAGCTGGGGCATTTTTAGCCCTCCCTTTGCTGGAGGTGGTTCTGAGATGCCCCAGTGAGAGCTCAGCCCCAGGCCGAGCGCTGCCCCCATCTCAGATGCTGCCCAGCTCTGCAGCAGCCAGGGAAAACCTGCCCAACCCACCTGCCTTGGCTATGGGGCAGCAGGGACACGCTCAGCACCTCCTGGTTTGGAGGAGCTGCTCTGCTGTCTGCTCACAGGCATTCCCTGTAAATGCTCCCTGGGAAGAGCTCTTGGCTCAGAAGGGGAGGCCGTACCTGTGATACGCTCGGTGACATCCAGCAGGGCTTGGCCACTCAGTGATTCCATTGGTAGCTGAACTCTTTCAGCAGTGACACTTTATCTACAAGGGAAACACACGTTTCTGCTCACTTTGCTCAGATCATAGGTGAAAGGGCAGGGACAACCCCATTTTATAAAATCAAGCACATTTCTGCAGATGTTGGAATCCTTTTCTTCTTTCCTTCCAGTCTGCTTGGCAGGGTTTTAAATTCCAGAAGAAAAGCTCTCCTTTCACAGTTGTAAACCCAAACTTGTCTGCTGCATCAGGAGCTGTGTTAAAACATTTCACATCAGGGACCTTGAGAGTTCAGTCACATGGAAGCAGTGAAATGTTTTGCACCCCAGAGCAAAAAGGAAGAGCCCCATACTTGGGTCACAGAAAGGCACTGAGTCACGCAGTTCCTGAGCTCACAGAGCAGCTGGGGAGGAGAAAGTGGAAACTCCTCTTGAAGACCTGCCTCTTCAACACTCCTTTTTTCACGCATATTTCCCCAGTGCAGCATTCTCAGAGCTGACATAAATCTGTGTGGCACAGGAATTTAGAGCAGTCCTTGCCTATGTAGTTAATTGCTGTGGCCATTTTGGCCCATGCAAAACAACATGTAGAACAAGGCATCATTGACAACTGGGTTTATACCTGTTTGTTCTAAAGAAATGAACTTGGTGAATCATCAGTTCCCCTCTGAAAACAGAAGACAAAGAAGAAAAGTGGAAAATAGGCAGCTAATGCCTCTAATGTAGAGCCTCCCAGGTGGCTGCTCTGCAGAAGCTCTGATGGGTCAGTGTCCCTTCATGCCAACAGCAAAGCTGCTCATTTGGGAAGTCAGACAGGGCCCAAGCAAACTCCAAACCCCCTTTGCCTCTGAACTGTAGCAGAGCTGTAGCCCAGGACTTGCTCTTCAGACAAGCAGCACAGAGCCAAGGGCTCCTGGGACTGTTGGGAAATGCTGATCCCATTCCAGCCTGTTGGGGATGGTGCATAAGGACTGCACCTGCACAGCCTCTGGTGGGTGTCAGCTGCAGTGTTCCACAGACAAGAGCAGCTGTCAAGGCACTCAGCGCTCTCGTGTGCAGGAGAGACAGAGACGAAGCTGAGGAGAGTCCCTGCCAGGGCTCAGCCTTACCCAAATGAGCAATGGATTCTTCCAGTGCTTTCACAGCTGCCCCACGAACCCTGGGATCCTTTGAGTTCAGGTTCTTTGTTATTCCTTCCACCAAACCAATGATCACCAGGTTCAAGGCATCTTTCAGGGCTCCTGTGATTTCAGCCAGCACATCCAGCGCCCTCTGCTTCACTTTCTTGTGGCTGTCAGATATTCTCAGGAAAAAATAATCAAAAATCTGTGAAGAGAACAAGGAATGTGAAAGCTGGATTCAAATGTCCTTGTTTGAAGAGTGGATGTAGCAGTCAGCAATGTCAAAGATGAAAGTGATTCTTTCTGTCAGGTCAGCACTCACTTGCACAATTTCACTGTTTTCATGTGGGCCACTCACTGGAATGGTGGCACAACCTCATGCTGGTTGAAAGATTTTCTTCTGTTTTTAAGAGGTTTGGCTGGGGACTGAATAGTTCCTATGGTATTTCTCTCCATCTATAAATCATTAAATCAATTCCATTTATTAATGCTAAAGAGTACCTTTGCTTTGAATGGAAGCAGATGTTTACAATGCCTGGTTTTCTATACAGTTGCCTCAAGTACTGAGGGCAATTATGATTTTGCCAAAACTATGGCTGGAGGAGATCTAAGTTTTCTTTTGTTTGTCTCAGAGGCAGTATCTGGAGAACTGCAGGGCTCGGATCAACTCTTACAGGATCCAGACCATTTCTCTAAGTAACAAGTGGACTTCTGAAATGTCATGTGCTGTACAGCTCTCATTAGAGCAGGTTCAGTCCCTTGACAGCCTCATTATCAGACACCTTTTCCTGGAAAAAGGGAAAAAGCAGCTACTGGGAGGAGAAGGCAGAGATGAGCCCTTAGCTGTTTTCCTCCTTTTCCAAAGAGAAAAAAAAGACCCCCAAGAAGGGTGAGCACTGTCTTTACCAAGAGGAATAGGAACAAGGATGGAAATGAGTAGCCAGAGCTGTGCCTGTGTAAGACAAGATGGAGTATATAGAAGTATTCTTTAAATAAAACAACAGGGTTTAAACCAACCCAGCCTTATACTTCTCTTCCCTATGCAAACCCATTTTTGGTCTAGAGAACAACTGCCATGCTTTCAGGGGCTGGATTCCCTTCACTTCACCCAGCTGGGAGTAGGAGAGAGCAGCAGTTACATCAGCAGAAAATTCTGCCCTCATCTGATGAACAGCATCAATAGGCACCCGCCAGACAAATACAGCTGGACTGAAATAACTTGCCCTGAAGCCTGGACCTGAATTAAATTTTTTCTGGGTAAGAGGGACCAGAGTGTCCCAGACAGCCAGGACGGAGTGCCAAGACACGCTGAATTAACTTTGCTGCTACAGGCTCAGGAAAGGAGCTAAATGAAAGGAGCAGTGAAGATACCCTACATACTTGGGCAATGTTAGTGGAGATGAGCTGGGGGCTGGTTTTGCACAGGTCTAGGAGGAGTTCCACTCCTTCCATCCTTGTCTGAAACCCCTTGGCTTCCAGGAGATGGTAAAGCTTCTGGAGCAGCTCCGTTTCTTCCACAGCTGGAGGTGACGTGACCTGGGCTTTTGCACAGTGTAGGAGGTGTCCATCAGAGGGAGATTTCACCCTGGAAAATAAAACCAAATGAGGACCTGGTGGTGATAATTATCGTAGCATGGCATCCCCATCAAGGAAATAATTAGCATTGACTCCATGATTCCAGAAGGCTGATCAATCACCTTATTATACTATGCTATGCTATGCTATGCTGTGCTGAAACTCATTGCCCTTACAGACAGTCTCATACAGACAGACCAGACTGGTCAATTGAATTCAAACACCATCACCAGTGGCCAATTAAGAAATTACCCTTTGGTAAACAAATCTCCATATCACATTCCACATGTTCACAACAACGGGTGCAGCAAGTGAAGATAAGAATTGTTTCTCACTCTTTTCTCTGATCTTCTAAAATCATTCCCCAGGACAATGCCTGGCAAAGTTGTGCCTGCTGCTCTCTATGGAGAGAGCTGCAGCCACAGACAATACCTTCAAATAATTGTGAGCAAAACATCTTGAGCAGCTTTCCTAATCCTGTGATTTCAAGCTGGAAAATCATGAGGCTCTGAAGAACAACGTGGACTTCATGTTAATCGTTATGGCAGACAATCTGCAAGTGACATTCTCCCCAGTGCTCACTCAGGAAAACCAAGGATGAGATGCATCTGATCTATCTTCAGATGGCTGCCAGGGCACACAGGTCACATTGCTTTGTGGAGAAAGAGAGACACTACTGCCAAGTTTAAATGCCTCCTCATGTGGGACGTGTGTTTCTTAGAATAAGGAAACTCATCACTCTGGAGAAGTGTCTCTACAACCAGGCATGACAATCTGGAAAAGTAGCTCAGATGCATCTGAACAGATAAACAGGGCCATATTTGAAGGATTCAGAAGATCAGTAACAGAGATAAAAACAAAAGCCAGACATCCCAGAACTACGCTCACATTTCATTTGCTTCCCTGGAGACCAGATGCACAGCTTCACAACCCCACTGGGAACAATTCTCCTGATCAACCTGCCTCTTCCATGAGCACAGGAAGATGGTAGCTATGCTACTGAGGCATGTGGTCACTTTCCTGCCACTGCTGAGCAGGACAGAGCTAAATAAATCCCCTCTGGTGTCAGAGGAGAACAGGTACAAGCAGCTCTGCAACTGCCATGAAGAGACAGCAAGGAGCAAATTCCTGTCTTAAATGCTGATTGCAGCACAGAGGGAAATAAACCAAACATGCTGTCCATCAAGCAAATGACATGAAGGACAGGAATATCAAGGCAAAAAGTCCACATTCAGACACCCGTTGACTGAAGTTGTTCAGGAATTGCCTTGCTACTTACTACTCAAACTTGGTACTGTTTGAGGGAAAGAAAACCATGATTCAGCCAGGCCAAACCTCACAGATGAGAACTGCATCTTTATGGAATGGCATCTTGCTTCCAGACTGAGATTTCTCATCAAAACATCCATCTGAAAACAACTCCACTCAGATTAAAAAAAAGCCCTATTTTATAGGAACCTGAGTAAATATATGTATGGCAGTAAAAGATCTCTGTATTGTATAAGTGACCCTGCCCTGATTCTAGTTATTGTAAATGGGCTGCAGCTGTGATGCCCTTAATTGGGCAGCAGCTGTAGCCCGTGGAGGTAGCTGGGATAAAAGGGGGTGAGGCATTCAGGGAGGGCTGCAGAGGAGCCCTGGCTGAGGAGCAACAACAACACTGCTGTGAGAAAACCCCCCAGAAGGTATGAGACTCTGGAAATATGATACACAGCAATATGATTACAACACTGTTTGAATTTACTTGTCCCAAGTCAGGCAGCAGAAACTTGGCCCTCTCCCAGCCTCCACAACACTGCCCTTGCCACTGCACTGGATCGTCTGAGCTGCAGCCAATGGGTGTCTTTTTGTCTCTCCATTTTTGTGGAAACCCCTCCAGAGAAGTTGTGTTCAGCACAATGCACAAGTAGACATTTTTTATCCTAGAGCATTTGTAGGGAAAGGAAACAATCTGTGGCATTGGTCATCTCTGCCAGAAAGTTTTTCCTGAGGAAGAGACATGTAAAGCTTGCCATGTGCTTTGTCACATCTGACAAAAGTGCTCAGTACCATTTGCTAGCAGACAATGTGGCCTGGGGCTCCTCTGAGCCATCGTTCCTCTCCTCCACCGGCTCCTTGACAGATGGGCCTTCAGCCTTCTGGTTTTTCATCCCCTACAAAGACACAGAGAAACCCCATCAATCCTTAGAATATAAAACAGGAAATTCCCTGTTGAAAACACAAGTTAGAACCAGGATCACTGCTACCAAGGCTTAGGGAAACATTTCCTAACTTACAGATGGAAACAGACCAGAGATTCAGTGATGCCAAGTCTTTGTTTTCCATAGCCCAAGGCAGGTTATGGGTGCTGCCAGACTGAGCAGCAGTCTAAAATCCCAAATTTCTTAGTCTTGAGCAGAAATGGGAATAATGCAAATAGGTAGGCAACAAGTGTTTGTAAAGGAATCAACGGAAAAAATTGGACTCTTTTGGGGGTTGGCCCATTGTGTTAGAAGTTGATTTGGTTCAACACTCACTCTCCTTGCTCCTGCACAAAGGCAGGCTCCCTTCTGTAATGTCGATAACAAAATATAAAATCCTGCCCCAAACAAACAAAGAATTTTTCGCTCGATGCTGCTGAATTCACCAAGCTTCTTCCAACTCCACAGGGCTGGACAGCAGGGCAGTATTCCCAAAAGACAGACAGTCAGTCATTGTAGTAACTAGGATTGACTTGGACATCTTTTGTAAATTTGGGAATTTTCTTGGCACTACTACTTCCAGTGTCCTTTGCAAAGACTCTGTTGTCTTCAGAAGCACAATTCTCACTTAATTGCTTTACAGGGGGCAGAGTAGGGAGAGCATGGTGGGGGCTTACACTTAAATGTAAACCCATTTTCTCCTCTTTCCCTTTCCTCTTTGTGACCGATATTGAAAATATTCAAAACCCCACTTTTCCCTAATAATATCAGTTCCTTTGTGGTCTGCAGATGAACAGGCTCAGGATTAACAGCTCATTCCCAGGAGCAAAATGATTCAGCAGAACAGGAATGAGCTAAAGACAGATTTGGTATCTTTGATTTCATATTAGCAGAGGCAATACTTGCCCAAAGGAGACATTTCTCCTGCCAAGCACTTACTTTCTTCTGAGTTCTTGTCAGAATATCTTCCAGGTCACGGGGGGAAAAGAGATTGTTCCAAAAGCATTTTAAATTGTTGATGATTGAGCAACATCTTCACCATCTCCTGTCCATAATGCCTAAGGAAGGAAGGCAGGAAGGAAGGAAACAAAAGAAAAGTGAACAAACAAAGGAAGAGTGTTAACAGAAGAGGCTGATCCCTTAAACTCATCAGGTGCAATCCCTGCATGAGAAGGCATTACCTACTCAGCAAAGAGGGAGATTTACCTCACTTGACACTGCACAGTGCTGTCAGCTGAACACAAGAGGCAAAAGGAGAATATGGGGCAACAGAAAAATAGCATTTCACTCTGAAACTGGGGGTGTGCTTCTGTGGCATCAAAGGATCCCAGGGAACAAGCAAAACACATCTGCTTTGTTGTCAGAGCCTATGAGCAGTGTCTTGCTGCCATTGCACAATAATTTGCCTTTCTTTACCTGGCAGGGAAGCCAGGACACAACACCTCATGCATCCTATTGATTATTCTATACTATGGGTATGCACAGGGACAGCTAGTTGTTCTGGTGTTCTTGGCAGCTATTCATGGGAATTGAATCACCAAAGGAAGGGGATTTTGGTAGTTTGGGTTGATTTTGTCACTAGGAAACCTCTGTTTTCTTCAAGAAGAAATGTGGAGTTCACTGAGCCGCAGATAACAGTATTGTAGAAATCTGCAGAATAGGTTTAGAAAGACTGAATATGTTGGTTAAAGACCCCTGAAATATTTCTAGGATAGTCTGAAGCTAATGAGAAATGGATGTTTGGGATCCTTCAGTGATGAGCACTAGCCAACACTTGGGCTTTGTGTTGTGCACCTGAGGCTAAACAAAACTGTTGGACTGGCTGATCTGAGATCTTTTGATCTCAGTAAAGAATCCTTCAAGCCACAGGAAAAAGGTGGCTATGCTCCTTTTTTCTGGCCAACCTCAGGTTTCCCAGTACAGCCATTTGCCCAGGCAGCCCAGAGCAGTGGTCACAGTGCCAAGGCTGACAGAGCTCAAGAAGAGTTTGGACAATGCTCTCAAGCACATAGAGTGACTCTTGGGGTGTCCTGCACATGGCCAGGTGATGGACTTGATGATCCTGATGGGCCCTTCCAACTCAGCATATTCCATGATTCTATGACCTTTATTCACACGATGAGGTAACTTCATATTCCCTTTAGTTTCCACTCTTGTATGGTTTCACCTTTATAGCCAGACACAAAGCGGTTTTCCTGTTTTGGGAGGTGAAATGAAGATCATTACCTTGTGTCCTTGTGACAGTCCTGAGCAAGCTTCCCTGCCACGTGTGGCAGCCTCTCAGCCCTGGCTGTGCCTGCGAGCTGGGTGACTCCAATTCTCTCCATCAGGGACAGGAGGAGCTGGGCCGCACACTCGCGCACCGGGGCGGGGCGGCTGCTGGGGAGGAGAGAGCAAACCCTGGGTACAGGGACAAGGAGCAGCAGCAGCGCCGGCCTTGGCCAGAGCTGCTCCCTGTCCTTGCTGGGGGAAGGAGCCTGGGCTGTCCCTGCACCTTCAGGCACCTGCAGAAGGTTCTGGCCTCAGGGAAACACAAAGATAGCATTGTACACAAGGCCTGCCTGCACGGAAGAGGGAGAATTCAGTCTCCCTGCACTGTCTGATACTCAATTTCTTTCACGGTATTTACTCTGAGAAAGATTAAAGAAATAGATGACACATGAATAATTTAGAAATTAAGGACAATTGATGCTGACCCATCAGAGGTCACTCACTACACAGAGCTGCAGCAGGATTGAGGCTCTTTCCAGCCATTTATCCCCAAATCTGCAGACCTTTGGAAAACAACAAATGCAGGGAAAACACGTTGTGGGCCGTGAAGTTGCAGAATATCCAGCAATGCAGCCTGTTTCTTCTGTGGGGCTTGGCAATGGATCCATCTGAATGTTTCACCCTATTCCAAAGCTGAGGAAAGGGTGGCAGGCAGTTTAGCCAGGCTGTCCTGTTCTAGAGAGCGTCTCTTGGGAACTATCAGGCCCAGCACCAACATTTAAGGCAGCATTTGCTCCAACTGTCCCATGGCAGTCAGCCTGTGGAGGTGCCTTTAAAGTGATTCATCATCTCAAGGCTAACATGAAACATCAGTTTGAATAGAAAGTAGAGCTCTAAGGCCAGGACAGTCATACAAGACTCCTTTGGCAGGAGCTGCACCTGCTGTGCAGGCTGTGCCACACCCAGCAGATTGTCCCCCATGTGCTCCACACCCCAGTAAGGACCCTCTTCATTTCTCGAGTTAATGGCATCATGAGGAGACATGGTTTTCCCAGGGCCTTTGTGGTTAGAGCTGTGAAATACCAAACACTGCTCACAGCTGCAATTGCAATTGTCCCTCTGCCCACAAAAGCACAAGGCTCTATCCTTGGCCTTTGCAGGCACTTTCACTTCCCCATCAGTCACCACATCTAGGAAAATCTGACAGATTGGGAGAACCCCAGGAAGCAGCAGGAAGCTGAGTCAGAGGAGCTTTAGTTTGGATATCAGGAAAAAGGGTTTTTCACCCAGAGGGTGGCTGGGCACTGGAACAGGCTCCCCAGGGCAGTGGTCACAGCACCAAGCCCGACAGGGTTGAAGGAGCATTTGGACAACAATCTCAGGCACTTGGTGTGACCCTTGGGCTGCTCTGGGCAAGGCCAGGAGCTGGACTCGATGGTCCTGATGGGCCCCTTCCAACTCCCCATATTCTACACTTCTGTGATTCTGAGAACTAATGGGCTGCAGGAGGGCAGAAATTGGTGACAAGAGGAAAGAAGTGAGGTTGGTTGGAGAATCAAGTCCCTGAGTTCACAAAAGATGAAGGATACAGGACTCTTCCCTCCCACCATTCCCATTCTCTGTCTCATCCCTTCTCCCTCCCACACACACGAAGGTGAAGAACATCACTAAAAGAAAAAGAACCTACTTGACTCCCATGTCCATGAGTGTCGAAGGAAGGAGACCAGGACACCAGATGGTTCATCACAGGTCCGATTTATTGATTGATTCAGCAACTTAAATCCAGTGTCTAATGAGTCTCATACATATTGCAAAAGCTGAGCTCAGGATTGGCTATTCAGCTACATGTCAGCCTCACTTAATTTAGCCTTTAGCCACATTCCTGTGTTTAGCAAGCACAGCAACTTCTGCATTCTTCTTATCCACAAGGACACCCTAGCCTTGAAGGGGCCTCGGCTCTAGTTAAGACTTCTTTACCAAATTGATTAGGCTGTGTCCCCTTTCCTCAAGCCACTCTTCAACAAAACTCTCCACACATGAGAGCAGTCATTGCTCGTGTAGGAGTCACATTCTCCACCATGATCCCCAGGCTCTGACTGGCTGCTTTCTGAACAAATTCTGGGGAGTTGGACACCATCTGGAGAGGGACCCGAGCAACCTCATCCACCTCAGAGTCCATGTCCTTCTTCAAGGTCACAGAGAGCTCTCCCAGAGTAACAATGGCAGAGCAGGACACCTGGGAACGGAGGCTTGGCACCTGGGGAAGCCATGAGGGGAAACATAAGAATCACCTTAAAAAGAAAACCAGTTGCCTTCAACAGAAGTCCCAGAAAATGACAACACATCCCACTGTGTCCAGAGGAACATACAAGTACAGGAAGAGCAGGAGAGCACAAGCACAGAAAGGCACCAATTTCTGGCCTCAGACCTCTTTACTGAATGCCTAAAATAAAAATTTCATTAAGTGTTCTACTTAACCCTTGTAAAATGTCCACAGCTTTGATTTCAGGCCCTTTTACTAGAAAATTAAATCAAGGGCTGCTTTCAAATCATAAAGGCACAAGTGATAAAGATAAAGGAGTCAGGTGCTCCTGTTCAAAAAAGCAACACCAGCAATTGAAGCACTCAGCCAGGAAACAGAAAACACAGGCTCGGGTCTACAGAATAATTTGCAGTGTTGAATTACAGCTTGGGCAGAGATTGGGACTCTGGCAAATGACGTCATTCATGTCTCAGTTTCTGCATTTGCACATTGCATTATAAAGGCACCACACTCAAAGATGAGTGTCAGATACCCGACCTGCCAGTAAATACAGCTGCATGTGCCCACAGATCCTACAGATAGCTGACAGACATTAGAAATCTCAGGTCTAAAACCAGAAATGAAGGCAGACCCTGAGCACACATGGAGATGAGCAAGCACATACCTACTCTACACACCATGTATGAAGTATGGGGGACAATTCAGAACAATGTTCTCACCTCCCTGGTAACTTCCAAGCAAACCTCACCAAGTCTACAAAGCAGGAGCTCTGAATGGGACCCAGCCAGGTGTTTGATGGTGAAGAGTCCCTTCTCCTTCAGCTCCCTGAAAGGCAGAAGATTGATTTTTCTTTCCACCAAGGCAGCACCCTCTGAAATGACCAGGCTGGCAGCTCAGCTGAACAATGGGAGGTGCTTTTCAAGGAGTGCTTAATGAAATCGTGGAACGAGTTGCCCCAGGATGCTCTGGCTGCCAAAAGCATTCACAAACCCAAGAGGCAAAGAGAGGGGTTTCAGAGTGGCCATTTGTGAAGACAGCCTTTCTGAAATCTCTGGCACATGAGGCCCCTCTGTCACTGCTTCCTAGGAGCTGTGAGACCAGGCCATGCTGCTGTTTGTTGTCACCTCCCTGTACCTGTCCCTGAGACACAGTGCCACCGGGCTGTTATTGGGGCCTTTTCCTTCTTTGTCAGCCCCAGCAGGCATTCAGCAGGGAGAGTCTGCACTGCCACTCTGGAGCTGAGTTTCCACTCTATGATCTCGGCCTCTCTGTCACCCCCTCCACTCCCCCTCACACATTCCCAAAAAAAGCAGCAGGATGTCTGCTGGGACCCCCTCAGCCTGCAGGAAGGCCAAGTGGGTCCTGGCCTCTCCTGACGCACAGCACAGCTTTCTTTCATCCCAGCATGGAAATATAAAAACTGTACTATCACATCACACAGAGGGCCAGGAGCTTTTTATTTTGGCTGCAAGTGTCCACAGGGCATTGGGGAAGAGGAGAAAAAGAGTGTTTTGCAGCAAGCAACCTGGCTGCTCAGGCAGGATGGTAGGAAAAGTGTCTGGAAGCTGCTTTTTAGGACTTTGGTTGTTCTGCTGAAGCTTCTGACAGAGCTGATGGGCAGATCCCAGAGCTGTGGAGAGTTCCTGGGAAATTTGTCCTTGGATATGTCTACGAATGCTCTCCCAGCCATGAACTGCCATCTGTGTCCTGTCCATATGTTACTGCCTTGACTGTTGAGTGTCTGAGGTGTCTCTTGAGGCTGCTATGGACCTCCTTCACCAAGGAATGGATTGTGATACAACATCCCTTCCTGCTTCTATTTGGGCACTGACAGAGCCTGGACCACTGTGGCTCGAGCTTGGGCTCTGGCCAAGCAAGATTGCAAATGAGAGCAGCTCATGGTCCTCAGCTCTTCCCTGCTGCTGGGACAGACAGACATGGCCATGGGGACAGAATGGAGCTGCCCCATCTGCCAGGGCACTAAGAAGGATGTGAGTTTTTCTCTGCCCTGTCATCACTAGTTCTGCCTGGGCTGCATCCTGCAGTGGGCAAAGAGAAATCCATCGTGCCCACTCTGCAGAAGAATGATAGAAGCTGTCAGGTTTTCTGAGTAGGATGAACAGGACTACACACAATGTGCCATCGGCTCCCCTAAACAATTGCTAGAGTCCAGCAGGGAGAGAGCCTGGCCACCTTGCAGAAAGCAGGCCCCCAGACCCTGTGATGGCTGCTCCATCTTCCCCACAGGGAGCACTGTCCCCAACTGAGCATGGGCTACAGGACCAGAGCCTGTGGATGGCCTCCTGCCCAAGGTGTGGGCCGAATTTTTCAAATACCAATGTCATCTGCTGGACCAAAGGTGTCCCTGGCTGCACCAGAAGCTGGAGGGAATATGCCAGCACCAGAGATGGCTGGTTAAGGAATTCATAGAGCAGCATCCTGCACGCCCTCTGTGCCTATGGTCAAGTTGCAAAAATCTTGATGCCAGTACTGCAGCTTCTCCTCTGAAGCAGTCTGAATTGCTGCTAGCATAGTCCAGGGTAAAGAAGCAAAAAGGACCTTTGCATAATCTCCACAGATGTTTTATTCAGCCGTGCAGGGAGATGTTCAGGTCCCAGCACCCACACACAGAGGGTCTCACTTTGTCTCCACAGGGGCCTGGGGGCTGACCCTGATCTCAGGGCAGTACAAAGATAAGGGGGCCAATCAGGGAATAGGGAAGGTGTGGCTCAGGAGCACAGGAACAGACACAGGAACAGGGGAAGGAGCCAATGGGGTCTAACAGCATTTTGAGGGAAGCTTCTTGTGTCTCCTTAGACCAGGGAATTCCCCCCAGGGTCTCCACAATTCCCTGTGTTTTGTATTATTAGGAAAGCTTCTCTGAAGGATCAACTGAATCAACAAAAAATGACAAAAACAATCAAAAGCACTCATAAGACAATTGTTCAAAATGCAAACAATTCTGAGTTCCCAATGTGCCAACAGATTTCTTGGAGTGTCTTAGATCTGTCAGGAGGGATGCAGGGTTTTCTCAGCACAGTTTATCAGGAAACTGAGTCACACATACTGAACCTGTGGTCCATGGCCTCCTCACTGCCATTGTGCAGCAAGGAGGCCCAGAGGCTGCTGTGCTCTGCTCCTGTCAGGGATGAACACAGCGGCGCTGTGGCCAGTGCCAGCTCCAGCTCCAGCAGCTCACAAGAGGAGACTCCTTCCAGAAGCTCTGCTGGCTCCAGTGTGGCAGACCAGCAGAGCCCACTGGAAGCCACCCTCCATTGCAGCCATGCCCAGCTGCGCCCATCATCACTGCAGAGCAGGAGCTGCCCCAGAGGAGCCGCGGCAGGAGCTCATGGCAGTGGCAGGTCCCTGTGCCCAGGGCAGAGCCACAGAACCTCTGCTCCTGCCTGGGACAGGGGCTGCTCACCCTGGTGTCCCACCAAGAGGAGGGATCCTGGGCCCCAAACTCTGCCCAGCCCTGCAAAAGGCCACCCCGCCAGCAGTACCAGCAAGGTTCCTGCAGCCATTCATTCAAATCAGAGGAAACAAATGTCTCTTCAGCTGACACAGTCTCTGCACACAGCTTTCTCCCCCTTCTCCTGGTGCCTTTCCCTGACTCCAGCAAGAGCTGCAGGAAATGCTGTGTGAGCCATGATGATGGAAGAGCTACTGATAAAAACACTGGGGTGATGCTTTCAGAGGAGTCATGAATGGAAGGCTGATCAACATTCCAGCCAATGGTACGCCAAAAGTTTGCATTCTTTAAGTAAGAGACTGCAATAAATTAGTAAAAAGAAAGATACGGAAACAAATTAAATCTCCCACAGCTGCTGGCTTTCCTCAGGCTCCATGGTCTATGTATTGCTAGACTCACTTCATTTAGGCAGAATATTAACTGCCCTGACTTGTTGGAGACTGACCACAAGGTCCCATCTGTGGTGAGCAGTCACTAAAATTAGCTCAGCAGAGGCATCTTCAGCTGTCCAAGTGTAGCAGAAATACAAATTCTCTGCTTCATGGCTGTGTGGCAGCAGCTGGTGGTGTGGATTTGTCAGCGTTGCTTCATGGATTACTCCTGGGAAGGAATTGTGTGCACAGGCACAGTTCACACAATGGCTTCAATCTCCTCTAATTACTCCAATCGGATGATGGCCAGAACTTGTAGGCAAAAAGCATCATGACAGAATAATTTACAATACTCTCCAAACTACTCCTGTGGTTTTGATTTTCTTACAGATTAGGTTCAGTGTCTGGCTTCAAGAAATCAGTCCAGAAAGAACAGGCAAACCTCAGCTTGCAAGTTAGAGTGCAAGTCTTTAATCTGCCGTTTTTGCAGCATGTACAAACAACTTTTCAACATATTTGCAAAAAACTCTCTTAGTTCTTGCTATACCTATCCAGAACCTGAATCTGTCCTCGTTTTATTTTGATTTGAGATCCAAGCATGATTTTTTTCTGGACAGGAAAGTAAGAACAAGCTGCAAATACAGACTACAAGTGTGAATCTATACTGCAGGAACTGAGCTGTAGCTTGGAATTAAAGGGCAGGAAGTGATGCCATGGTAAATGTGAACATTTAGTGCTGACATAGGAGCCTTCTGCAATGCTCCACCAACCCATGGTTCACATTGCTACAAACTCTCTTTCTGATGTTACAAAGAGTGTTGAAGAGCTGGCTGTAAGTAAAAAAAAAATAGCCAGAATGTTAATTTTTGTTAATATGGCAAACAATGACTATCTAATAATTCAGAGCTCACAGAAGTGAGTATTCAGATTTCCACTTAGTATGTGCTGGCAGTTTTAATTTGAAATCAACAGGTTTATCCAAATCAAGTTATCCATAGGAATTTATTTGCTCTATGATCTACCTAAAAATGCCTCATTGTCTGGTAAGTTTAGTAGAAATTTGCAAAGTCCACAGTTTACAGATTTTCATTTCTTGTTTAGTGGCTATTCTGC
The DNA here is from genome assembly GCF_028551555.1 of Melozone crissalis. Taxonomy (NCBI): domain Eukaryota; kingdom Metazoa; phylum Chordata; class Aves; order Passeriformes; family Passerellidae; genus Melozone; species Melozone crissalis. Next base: position 834,442 of record NW_026535940.1, on the reverse strand, counting down.
AGGAAAGCTTTTACAGACTAATCAGTTTGGATGCAATTTAAATGCCAGTACATTTTATCTAGCCATTTTGGTATTAGAACAAAACCATATGACTGCACAGCCTTTAAAAAAATATTTTAAAATAAATTTTCAAATCAACAGTCTGAGCAGGACTCAGAAAAAAACTCTACCAAGCTTCAACTCCATTGGAAGATTCCCTTGTTACCCTGTGAATCAACTCTACATTCAGAAGATTAGAAGTCCCAATTATGGAGGATTTGGTATGGTTAGGAATTGGGGAAGGGTCTTCTTCCTTCTCAACTCCATGCTGCAGTGCCTTTGGGATGCGGCCTGCTGGTCGTTGTTTGTGCAGGCCTGGTATTTCTCCATGAGGCAGAAAGTGCAATTGCATTTCCAGCCCAGAGCCCATGAGGAGTGGGGCGTGCAGAGCTGTGCCAGACCCAGGCCAGCAGCTGTGCCACCAGAGGGTTTTGGTTCCTGCCCAGGGCAGCTGGTGCATCTCTGCCGTGAGTGCCTCCCCTTGCCAGATGCCCATGGACAGCAGGTGCAGGGTTCTGCAAGGGGCATGGAACAGGGTGGGGATGTCTGCTGGCAACAGAGTGCAGCGGAGAGCAAACAGTCCAGGATGTTCCTGGAGTGTGTGACAGAGAACTCCTGACACAGCTGGTGACTGAGGCAGTGAGGGAAGGCACTGCTGGGCCTGCTGATTGTGAGGAGAGAATGGCTGCTGGGTGACAGCAGGGTTGGAGGCGGCCCTGGGCTCAGTGATCACAAAATGCCTGTGTTTGGTTCCCAGAGAAGGAACAAGAGACGTTGGGGAAGTGTTGACCTGCAAGAAATTGTGAATTTGTTAAGCTTTAACAGGCAGTGCTTAGTCGTACCTTCCCTCACAGCAGTGGTTAATGTGTGCAAGTGGATGGCTTAGCCTTGAGAATAAAGACAGTGGCTGTACTGAGGAGGTAGCTGCAATGCATTCAGGAGAAGAAGGCTCTTAACCATGGGAGGAGAATTTGAGGAATTGGATGTTCACCACATGACCACCAGAGAACTTTAGGAGACTCCTACTCTAAATGTCAGTAATTTTGGGGAAATGATTTAAACATGTCAAATACTTTGTGAGAATGTTAAACATTCTCACAAAGTATTTGACATGTTTAAATCATATTGCCTGCGAGTATTTGACATGTTTAAATCATACTTTGCCTGTGAGTTTGAGCAAAGTAATGATTAAAAATTAATGAATAAAAGTAATGAATAAAAGTAATGTCTTAGTTCCATGGATACTAAAACGTGGGTGTGCATGTTTCAGGGAAGTGATTCCTCACACACCCAGCACTGAAATAAAGTAATGCCTCTTTTCTCACACTGAGCTGGCAGTGTGGATTGGCCCTGCTTGGTAACTTTCATTTCGGTCATTTCTATTGAAGCATAAAGAATGGTTGAAATGAAATCTTTTCCACCGGTTTCCCTTTGGTTTACCTGTTTGAGGGTTAAAATTCTGTGCTGCAGGTGTGCTGGGTGTGTGCAGAGTAGTGCAGCCCCAGAAACCCCTTGGCTTGCCCACAAGTTGTCATGCCTTGTTGCCAGGTGTGCCCAGCTGTGGCAGGAGAAGGAGCCCGCAGCGCAGTGGGCACCGTGCCCTGCCCAGCCGGGGCTCTCTGGCACAGAGCAGCAGCAGCGCCAGCACCGTTCAACCCGCTCCTGCCTTGGCTTCCCCTGGCACACAGAAGCCTCTGGAAATCAGCACCGCCAGTGGCGTTCCCAGCTTGGAGCAGCTGCTGCTGGCGGGCAGATGCTGCCAGTTCGACTGCTGCCACAGGGGAAGAGAGGCAGAACAGAGGAAGAGATGTACATACACAGCAGCCCTGGGAACATCCTATAAACATGCAGATATATGGGGTGATTTGTTAGGAATTACTTCAACTGCTATGCCAATAGTGCTTTCTCTCCTGGTTCTGTACAATGATTTGGGCTATTTTCTTGGTCTGGTTTCCTTTGCTTGGGTCCCACCTGAGGGGTCAGCTGGGGTACAGGCTGTAGGTGCTTGGGGCACTCTTGGAGTTCCTCTTGGATCCCTGAACAACAGGGTTTGGCCCGTGGGGGTAGTTTGTTCTGCTTTGTGTCAGAGGAGAACTTCCGAGGCCATTTTGTGTTTGCTGTAGGAAAGGCTGGTTATTGCTTTGCATAAATTCACAGACTAATATGCTTTGTGATGCTTTGCTTTGTCATACTTTGCTTTGTGATATCAGGGCATGGTTGCCCCATCGTCGTGGTGACATCAGAAGGTTGCCTTGGTGCACGGAAGGCCTCAGTGCCAGAGCAGTCCTAGGGGTTGCTCAGATCAGGAGCATCCTCCTGATTGTGGCCTTTGTCAACGTGTAGCTGCACACTGACAGGAGTCTTGGTTGGAGTAAACTTCAACAACAGTGCTACAATGATTGAGCAACTCGCTGCTGCAGTTTGCACCATGTATGGCACTGTTTATTCCGCCTATTTCATTACCAGCCTGGCAAGTAAGTAGAGGTTTCAACTCTATTTAGGTTAGGGTGTATCCTGACTTGGCTTTTGCATGTCTTCTTGCTCTTTCTTAGTGACTGAGTTGATTTTGAAAGAGCATTAGGATGCCTCTGGTTTGGTAAAGCTCCTGTCAAGAGGTTCAGCTAAAAAGGGGGTGTCTGTAGCCACAGGGGCAGCATTTGCAGGGGAACCTGCAGGGCTTCCTTCCCTCCACAGGAGAGTCTGTGGCAGCAGAGTCTGTCAATTCCTCAGTTTGCTGGGACAGGCAGGACAACTTACAAAATGCAGCCTGGGAGGCCTTCTCAGAAGGCCTTCTAAGGACTTTGTAGTTCTCCCTAGAACTCAGGGAAAGCTTCTTTTATTCTAAATTTTGTAATGAAAGGTTTTGACTGTCTGTTTTGACCCTTGCCTGAGTGCTAAAAGAGTGATTCCCTTTGCAGTGAAGTGCAACCGCCAAAGCAGTGAGTGTCTGCTCCTGAGCCTGGAGCTGCTGCTGTGCTGTTTCACAATAGAACTGCCACAGCTCAGGGGGATTTGGGGCAAGCTTTTCTGGGTGACTGTTTTCAGCAACTTAATGGGAATAAGTGCATGCAACTTCTTTTTTGAAAAAAGTACCTGAAAGAGAAGAGAACAAAAGCTGCTTTATCTGTTGGACAGAACAGAAGCATTGAGTGTTGAAGAACAATTTGCATTTTCTTGATCATGTTTGTATTCATTTACTGACTAGACAGGCCAAAGTGTAGGCACAACCAAGATTATTGTCCTGATCTCTTGCTGGCTGTGTGAAAGAACTATGTCACGTGGAGGGATGTTGATAAAGAAAAATACTCTCTGTTTGAGTTGACTTCTACTCTTCTGTGGGATTCAGCAGCCCAGGCAGTTTTCTCACAGCACTTGTTCATTTTCCCTTGCCCACTCCAGATCACATGATCCGTGTATTCAGAGGTGCTGATCCTGAGGTGAGTGAGAAAGGAACATTTCATGTTCCTGGTGTTTAAGAATTGTAGAGGAAGATGTGAGCTTGGCCAGTAGCAATAGACTGTACAGGGCCAGCTAGGAAGGCCAAAAGAAAATCCAGATTCATGCCTGTAACAAAAATAATAAAGGCAGAGATAGAAATTTTTAAATTTCCTTCTCAGGGTTTGAAGAACTAAAAACCTAGTTTTGAAAAGAGAACGATGATTGCTGATGGCAGATAGGGAAAATTTAATTAAGAGCAATTTCCTGTACAGTTGAATTAGATCATTTTAATTTAAACAGAGTGACTTAGAATCCTATTCTTATCAAACTTTATGATATCTGCTTGGAACATGAGGTGGTAGAACAGGAAGGCCATCTTGCAATGGTGCCTGCAGTATCTGAAGTGCAATGGGCACCTTTGTGGCTGGGGAGCTGCGTGGGCCAAAAGGACGCAGGACTGGCGGCCTTGAGCAGCTGAAGATGAGGCAGCGTGTGGCCAGGGGGCCAAGAAGGCCAAGGGCACGGTGGCTGTGCCAGCAGCAGTGGGGCAGCAGGAGCAGGGCAGTGAGCGTGGCCTGTGCTGGGCAGCGCTGCGGCCACAGCTGGAGTGCTGTGTGCAGCTGTGGGCCCTGGGAAGCAGAAAGTCATGGAGGGGCTGCAGCGAGTGCACAGAAGGACAGGGGAGCTGGGCAACGGGGGGGCAGCACAAGGCCAGGGAGGAGGTGCTGAGGGAGCTTTAGCCTGCACAATGGGGGCTCCTGAGGGACCTTCAGGCAGACTTCCATAGATCCCTGCCTTGGACATAGAGCCAATGCTCAGCACAAGGGCTGTTTCCCTGCCAAACATCCCTTCACAGCATCCAAGTGCTTTAGACACTGGAGTAGGTAACACTTTCACATTTTGTTTATTTGTTTGTTTGCTCGAAGGAGAAGCCTTGTGTAATTTCTCCTTCTCCAGGGAGCAAGGGAGATTTTTCTCCATCTTTCCTGCCCTTTTCCAGCACTGGCAGAAATTCTGCTAGAATTTTAGTTTTCAAGGAGGCAGTTCTGGATAATGCAGTATTTTTGCACAAGAACACATAGTTTGGGGCAGGGATGTTGGTGCAGAACGAGCTGTTCTGGTGCCAGACCGGCCAGTAGGGCTTGCCCATCATTTTCAAGTTAACGGCTCCTGTGTCTTTTGGCAGCCCAGGGAATCAGTGTGTGTTGTGTTTGGGAATTGAGCAGGAAATCAATGCCCTTGCATTCCCGATGGCACTCGGAGTTTAGAGGAGCTGGGAGGGGCTGGGCTGCATTTCTGACTCCAGCCACTTCAGCACCATCAGTGTGGTCAAGGGCAAGAGAAGAACTTGCCCGAGCACAGATGCACAAAGAGTGCAGTTCCCAGTGCAGTGCTCTGGGTCTGATTGCATTCCATAAGGACCCACACACTCCAGATTCCCCAAGAGTGAGGGTTACTGAAGCAACAGGAGAGCAAGTTCAGGATGGCTGCTGATCAGGGCACTGCTACCGAGTGCTGATGTGTGTAGTGACAGAATGGACAGAATTGATTCAGGGTCACCCCCACGTGGCGAAAAATGTGCTTTGACTCTATGATTTAGAAGGTTAAACAAATGCTTTCTTAAGCTATGTTATATTACACTAGCACTATATTAAAACTATACTAAAGAGATACTTTACTAAAAAGCTGCTAAAGAAACACTCGTGACTGTCTCCAGACAGTCACGACACAGCTTTTATCTAATTAGCTAATCAAGCTACACACCTACCACTAAAATCCAATTAACAAATCACTTTCAGTAAACAAGCACTAGAACACATTCTACACGTACTAAACAACAAGAACAGCAAGTAGAGAAAATAATTGCTTTCTCTTGTTCTTTAAGTTTCTCACTACCTTCTCTTAAAAAAAAAACCTAGGAGAGAGAATTATATCTCTCTCCATTCAAAGAATCTAAATACCACAGTACAGTAAAGAGAGATTATAAAAGTGAGATCTGTCTATCTGTATATCTATTTGAATCTTCCTGGCTCTGCTCCAAAGCAGTGGAAGATGCAAAGCTCACCTAAAGGCATCCCTTCAGGAGAGGAGTAGAGACAAGTTCCATTGATGGATCCTGAGCAGGCAGAGATGTTTCCCCCTCCAGAGATGGTTATTTTTTCCCCTCCTGTTTTCCTCCTCCAGCCTCTTGTGCCCTGAAGCCTTCTTTTTATCCTTTAAATTTTTGCATGTCCTAAGGGAGTGGAACTATCCCATGCTGTAGCTGGGGTCTGGTGACTTTGCTCATACATGCATTACATGACACATGGTTTCCTTCACTGGCATCCCCAGGGCTGTGTAAGTGCATTTGTTAATGGGGCCTTATGAGAAACTCTGTTACTGCTGGTCAGAATTCTCAGTTGACAAAAGAGGGAGAAGAAACACCTTGGTCCTCCTCCATATACTTGAGGTGGCCATAGAGGTTCTCTGACTTCCATCAGAGATCTTTGCATGCATCCTCATCTCCTGAATGACCCAGTTTTCTAACAAGAATGTGGATGTCAGGAAGTCACAAAGCCTCAGCAGGCTGCAGGCCTGAAGAGAAGGTGAACTCCAGAAGTGTCTCTCACAAGGAGGGAGCTCACCCAGGAAGCCCCTGCAGAGCCAGGATGGAGCTGTGGGACAGGGCGGGGTGTCAGTCACTACTGAAAGACAAACAGGACATGGCAGAAGCAGAGGGAGGCTCTCACCAGACCCTTGAGAAATGCCACCCCTTCCCTGTCAGCTGCCTGAGAGGCTGTTGGGGCTTCAGTCCCAGATGGCCCCTGATTGTAGGGCCAGGGTCACTTTGGAATCTGTGCCTCCCCTCGGGCAGAGAACGACCCAGCAGAGCAGCAGCACAGTGCTTTGGGAACGTGTGAGCCCAGCAGCCTTTGAGTCTTGACCCACAAAGGGCATATGGGAAGTTGAAACCCATCTTGTCTTGCTTTCTGTGCAGGTGCTTCTAGAGAAAGAGCAGGAGCACACTGCCTTATCTGAGATGCCATGCCAGACTCAGGGAGAGCTGTTCCCTGCCCGAGGGCAGGAAGAGCAGCTCAGGCAGCAGGTGGAAGAGCCACAGGAGAATGGCCAGGTGAGCCTGACTGGCCAGGGGACAGAGGGAAGGGCAGGAAGAGGGGCATAAACCAGAGCTCCTGGGACTGAGGAGGCCAGGAGTCCCACAGGCACTGGAAGCACAGAGCCTTGGAATCTGCAGAGATCAGCCCTGGGACAGGAGGTTTGCAATGGAGGCTGATGTGGAGAGGGAAGGAGAAAGAAATGGCTGAATAAATGTGATTTTGAGGCTGCAAGAGGAAAAAAGCTGAGCCTTACGGCAACTCCCAGTCCCTTGCTCTGCTTTTGTGTGTACAGGACATCAATGCAGAGCCACAAGCAGAGCTGCCCGAAGCTCAGAGTGACATCATGGCAGTGAAGAGAAAGAACAAGGAAGACATGGGAAGAATTCAAGAGGAGAATCTCCATCAGCAGAGGGGCGATCAACAAAACCAGGTGAATGAAAGAGTGGCAGCCACTCCACTGATGAAATGTCCTCTCTTTTGTTTGTTAGAGAACATGAAGGAACAGCTGGATGCAGAGCTTCAGATAGCTCACAGTATGACCAAGGCAAGGCACAAGCAGCTGGAGGAAGAAATGAAAATCATCAGAGAGAAACTTAATCGCTTCCATCAGTCTCTGCAAAACCTAGTGAGTGAAAGAGGGATGCAGCCACTGCAGTCACCAATCTGGTGGTTTCTGCCCTTCTTGCCTTTCCAGTGCAGAGCAGCAGGGAGTGGGGGGATATGTTTTGCGGAGAAAAGAAGAAACCTCACAACATTGTAAAAGTTGTAAAGCCCGGTATGCTTTATTACGGCGCGCCGGACGCAAGCCTCCCCAATAGGCAAGCGTACCTCTGAAGACCTCGGGTCTTCTTTTATCCCCCTTCCAAATGCATATGCATACAGTTTTACAATAAGTTCATACATATTTATTCCACGTGACATTTAGCACCAGTTCTTCTTTATCTAAGGAATTCCTAGGTCTGGGGCAGACTGACCTTGCGGTAATTTCTGGGTTTTTTTCTCTGTCTCCTTGCTGTCTCTGGAATGCAGCTTTTCCTTCAGCTTTGGCCCTACAGACCCCTCACCTTTTCCGGACATTTCACCTAATTCAGAATGGATCCCCGCTCCGTCTCATTCCCCCCTTTCCTAGGAAATAAGTAAATTCTTTTACTTAAGGAAAACCCCCACGACAATAAGTGTCTTTTAACGCTTCACCATGTACGTTTGACAAAGAAGTCAATACAGCTATTCGTTGTAGCATTCTACAGTTCCAAATTAACAATGTAATAGATAATCCTAAACTTATCCCAACTAATATTAGTAAAACTACAATGGGGTGACACAACTTATTAAAGATTCCATTCGCAGTTGGTGACCACCCAAAGATCACATCCCACCAGTGATGATCCATATTTTGTTTTATTCTTTGTAGAACCCTGGTTATCTCCTTTGTATCGTGTTGGACAGTAATTAAGGTTTTCTTTCCACTTTCTTGGATTTCCTTCAGGATTTCCAATAACTCTTGGTGCTCAATTAACTGTTTCACTAATGTAAGGTTCATTCCAATTGGGGTAGGTGGTAGCCTGTGATACATTGTGTAATTAGCTTTAATCAGCTGGTGGGATGTCACTGGGGCCAAGTAAGAAAAATCACACCCGATAATCTTAACAAAATTACAAATACAGAAGTTAGAATGATTTCTACTAGACAGAATAACATCATTGCTATCAATTTGTACAGCAGTACAAGCAGTTCTCAAGCATACACCCTTTTCCAGTATATACGAGCACAGTTTTCTGGTCAGTGACTGGATGAACTTCAAAGTGACAAATACTCTGTTCAGTGTCCAAACAAACATCCTGAGCATTAATAGTATTGCTTTCACAAATGAATCCCATCTGTTCTCTAGTAATGCAGGATTCTAAGTTTACTGTCTGCCACTTTCCATTCATCTTTCGTGCCCACATTCTGTGTTCTGAAGGATAGAGTATTGTTTTTTCATGGTTTAATCCTAGGGCAATGATGGGGTGGATAACATAAACAGTGGCATTATGTATGGTAAGCACAAAGGCAGTGGCTACATTAGAAACAGGATCATAGGTGAAATTCACCATAGTCCACCAGGATTGAAACTTCCTTTCAAAATCAATTGCATTATCCCACACAATCTTCCGAATTTCAGCTGGAAAATTACCTTCACCGCCTTCCCGTATGATCAGAGCTGCTGTTGCCTGCATCCATAACTGTGCTTGTATACAACTGAAAGCTAAAGACACATTATCTTGAACTGTACTAAGTGCTTCTACTATCAGCCTGTGGTCTTGGTCCCTGGCCGTTTCCCATTTTGACAGAACTTTTGAAATCTGCCACTGGCTAGTTCCTAATGCCACTAGAGATGACTGTAAGTGTTGCTTCAATTTTGTTAGGCTACCTGCTGCAGTGGCCAGTCTATTCATCAGTATTTCTGAATCAATTCCATTTAAAACTCTTAATCCTTTCCCTAATATGCCAGTTTGATCCTTTCTTGTTCTGCTCCTGAGGTATGCCTGTTTTTGTAACCATGTTGTCCAGCCCTCAAAGGAAGTTTTTAGGAAGGAGGAGCAGGCTGGTTGGATTTTTGAGATGTTAATTTGCATTATCAACTCCACACATTTGAGAGACCATTCTGGATTGAGTAATAGTTGTTGCTCACCCACATTCCTTACTACATAGGGGCCTATTCCATACACCTCAGGTTCAAGTTTGGGTTGAGTCTGAACTATTTGAGTCTTGGTGTGGGCTGTATAGGGTCCTGCTGTGGTAAAAGGTGTAGTGTCTATTTTGAATTTAAATGAAAGCCCGATATCTTCCTGTGCCCAAAGGCAAGTTATTTCTACAGGCTGTATTAAGGTGAAATTATACCAGCAGTCTGATTCATTTAGGTTATCACAGATTTCCTGGTGTTCATGTACACCAGGAGAGGTTGAGACACTAATTTCATTTGGTCTCTCATAAGCCGTCCCATTTATCATCTGGCACCCTACCTTGATTTCTTCTCCTCTGATCCCTTGAAGCGTCCACAGTTTCTGTTCCTGCCATTCCTGCTCCTCATATACCTGATCTCCATGAATTACCACAGTGGATAGGTTTAAATCCTTTATCTCAGAAGGTTTTCCCATGGATCCAGTATACTGATTAAACGCCTGGGACCAAGGCCATTCAGCATTGCTCTGAATAAAGGTACTCTCAAGTTCTAAAACTTCAGTTATGATTACACACAAAACAATTCTACAAACTAAAATATGAGCTACTCCCAACCCCAATATACTCATTTTGCCCGAGTAAGTTTTAGTCTCAGTTCATTGTCTCCTGGCGTCACTCCTCAAGGGGTTTCTGGGCCTTCTTCACCCAAGAGTGATGAATCCAGGCGTTCTGCTCCTTGATTCTGATTGCAGTGAAGGTGGTGAGAAGCACTTGGAACGGTCCCTCCCACTGTGGTTCCAAGGTCTTTTCTGTAAGAGACTTAACATATACATAATCTCCAGGTTGTATGTTATGTACTGGCCCATCTAACTCCCGGCTCCGAGTTCCAGCCACATGTTTCTCAATTTCCTTGAGCTGTTTGTTTAAGGCCACCATGTAGGTGGCCAGTGTTACCTCTCCAATATGGGTGGACACTCCCTTTTGTATTCCATATGGTCTTCCATAGAGTATTTCAAAAGGGCTCAACTTTTCTTTAGCTCGAGGTTTCGTTCGAATTCGCCATAGTGCTAGTGGAAGAGCTTGGGGCCAGGGTAGATTAGCTTCCTGCCCCAGTCTTATGATTTGCTGTTTAATCAAATGATTCATTTTCTCCACTTGGTCGCTTGACTGGGGGCAGTATGGGGTGTGAAGTTCCCAGTCTATGCCCAGGTGGCTAGTAATCTGTTGCACTATTTTGGAAATGAAATGTGATCCTCTATCTGAGGATATTGTGGCTGGAACTCCGAAGCGTGGTATTATTTCTTGTAATAATACTCTGGTCACTTCTCTAGCTTTGACAGTTCTGGTGGGGAACGCTTCTGGCCACCCTGAAAATGTATCTGTCAATACCAGCAAATATCGATACCCCCCTTTCCTTGGGAGTTCTGAAAAGTCAATTTGCCACTGTTGTCCAGGCCCATGGCCTTGCCCAATCTGACCGAGTTTCAGTCTGGGGGTATTTTTGGGGTTAGTCTGGAGGCAAAGATCACACTGTCGGGTCACCTGAGTAATAGTGGCATATAAATTCCTAGCAACAATTCTTTCAGTCAGGTATGTGTATAGGGCATTTATTCCCCAGTGCGTTTTCTGGTGATCTTCCCTTACTAGTGACCACAATAGATGGGAAGGGATTACCAGTTTCTTTTCAATGGTAGCCCACCCTTCTTAGTTATACGTCCCTTTTTGATCTTCAATTAATTTCCTATCTTTCTTGTTGTATTCTGGCTTACCTTCAAGGGAGATTTGTCCATCTGGAATAAGGACTCCTTCAGTGGCTACCTCACCTTTTGCTGCTTCTTTTGCCTCTCTATCTGCCAGCTCATTTCCTTCTTCCAATTCTGAGCTCACTTTTTGGTGTGCCTTAATGTGCATAATTGCTACCTTTTCAGGCAGCTGAACTGCTTCCAGCAGCTGGATTATCTTTTGTGCATGTTTGATGTTCCTTCCCTGTGAGGTCAGCAGTCCCCTCTCCTTCCAGATCGCCCCATGTGCATGTACAACTCCGAATGCATACCTTGAGTCTGTGTAGATGTTTATTCTCCTCCCTTTTGCCCTGTCCAAGGCACGGGTCAGGGCAATTATCTCAGCCTTCTGTGCAGAGGTCCCTGTTGGTAAGGGTCCAGACTCGATTACCATTTTGCAGGTGGTCACTGCATACCCAGCATGTCGCTTCCCATTGGCAACATAGCTGCTCCCGTCAGTGGACCAGGTCTCTGCATCATCCAGAGGGGTATCCTTTAAGTCTGGGCGGCTGGAGTAGGTAGCTTCGATGGTCTCCAGGCAATCATGGTGTACTGCTTCTCCTTGATTTCCACTGAGAAAGGAAGCTGGGTTGACAATATTAGTCACCACGATCTCTACATCATCTTGCTCTACCATGATGGCCTGGTATTTCAGAAACCTCTGTGTTGAAAGCCAGTGGCCACCCTTTACTTCCAGTACTGCAAATACTGTGTGGGACACTAGCACAGTCAATTTTTGTCCCAGGGTAAACTTGCGTGCCTCTTGAATATTCAGCACAACTGCTGCTACAGCTCTGAGGCAACCTGGCCATCCTTTGGCTGTTGCATCTAGCTGCTTAGAGAGGTAAGCAACTGCCCTCCGGTATGGACCCAAGTCCTAAGCCAGTATTCCCAAGGCAATTCCCTGTTTCTCATGGGAAAATAGGAAGAATGGTTTACTCACATCTGGAAGTCCCAAAGCTGGAGCTGACATGAGAGCATTCTTTAGCTGGTGAAAGGCCCGTGTGGCTTTTTTGTCCACTGGAGATCTGTGCTTCCATTGGCAATAAGAGCATAGAGGGGTCTGACAAGCAGTCCATAATTATAAACCCACAGCCGGCACCATCCTGACATGCCTAAGAAGGTTCGGAGCTCTTTTATTGTCTGGGGTTTTGGGGTTTGGCATATGGCTTCCTTGCGAGCCTGCCCTAAAGTCTGTTGCCCAGCACTCACCTCGTACCCCAGGTAGATAACTTTCTGTTTCACTACCTGTGCCTTTTTCTTTGATACTCTGTGTCCTTGGAGTCCTAGGAAATTCAAAAGGCTTACTTTCCAGGCCACACATGCTTCCCTTGTCCGAGTGGCCACTAGAAGATCATCCACATACTGCAAAAGCCTTCCTTCAGCCTGTGGAGCTTCCCAGGACTCCAGATCTTTTGCAAGTTGCTCCCCAAATAGAGTAGGGGAATTTTTTCAGCCTTGGGGTAGTCTGGTCCATGTGAGCTGGGTTTTGCGCCCACTTTTAGGGCTTTCCCATTCGAATGCAAAAATTTTCTGGCTGGCTTCGTGGATGGGGAGGCAAAAGAAGGCATCCTTTAGATCTAAAACAGTAAACCAGGTTAGCTCAGGTGTTAGACAAGTTAATGAAGTGTATGGATTGGCTACCACCGGATACAAATCTTCTGTTATTTTATTGACAGCCCTCAAATCCTGTACTATCCGGTATGACCCATCAGATTTCCAAACAGGTAAAATAGGAGTATTGAAATCAGATTGGCATTCTTTCAGTAACCCTAACTGCAGAAAATTTTCAATTATTGGGCTGATTCCTTCCCTATCCTCCTTCTTTAGGAGGTAATGCTTGATTCTCACTGGTTACGTTCCCCTCCTTGAGCTTAATTACTAGCGGCGGGGCATTTTTTGCCCTCCCTGGCACATCAGAGGCCCACACCCCGGGAAATACCTGACCTAGTATTTCTTCATCAATTTCTTCCTTAATTCCAATAGCTATTAGGGTTAAACTTAATACCTCTATGTGCTTTTGATCATTCACCTCCAGAGTAATTTCCCCATTTTTGAATGTAATGGTTGCTTGTAATTGCTCCAATAAATCTCTGCCTAAAAGTGCCTTTGGTGAATTAGGCATGTACAAGAATTTATGAATACCCCATTGTTTTCCCAATTTATACCTCAAAGGTTTACAAAAATATGCCCTTTCAGACTGGCCAGTTGTCCCCTGCACTACAACATAATCATTTTCCACAGGTACTAAAGCTTTATTTAAAACTGCATATGTAGCTCCTGTATCAACCAAGAATTCCACCCTTTCCCCTTCTTCCCCCAGCCTCATTGTTATAACCAGTGGATCCGCTGGGGCAGAATCCCCCGGTCCTCCTCAGTTGTTTTGTGCGTGTGCAGCCATTTGTTGGTCACCCCTTCTTCGTTCTGGGCATTGGTCTTTCCAGTGACCAATTCTTTTGCAGATTGCACACTGGTTCCTGCTCAGCTGAGGTGGTCCTTTTCTCGGTAGTCCCCGGTTGTATTTTCTGTGCCTTTTCACCACTGCAACCAACCTTTTCATTCCTTGTTTATATCCTTCCTCCCGGTTACTAAATACCCTCCAGGCTTCCTCTAGCAAGACTTCAAGATTCCTCCCATCCGGTCCCCAAATTTTCTGAAGTTTACACCTGATATCTCCAGCAGACTGCCCCAAAAATGAATTAACTAGTTGAATTATCCTTATCTCAGACTCCGAATCTAATGATGTATGATGACACATGGTATCCCTTAAACGCTCTAGAAATTCAGATGGAGTCTCAGAAGGCCCCTGCTTAAGGGAATATAAGGCAGACCAGTTTATGGTTTTTGGAATAGCTCTTTCCACCCCTGTTGCTATCCACTCTTGATAGTCTGCTAATTTCTTTACCTCCGCTGACACATTAGGGTCCCATTCTGGGTCTTGGAGGGGGAAATGTTCTTTTACATCCAGCTGTGTGGCCTTGCAGTAATCCTCTGCCAGATTCCCTGCTGTCTTTAAGATCAGCTGTTTTTCTGTTTCAGTGAAAGCATCTAGTAGTAGCTGGATGTCAGCCCAGTCTGGATTGTGTTGTTTGGTAACATATCGTAGGCGTTTGGCAGTGAGTATCAGATCAACACGATAATTCCTAGCAATCCTTTCCCATGCCTCTAAATCAAGGGTGGTAAATGGCACTTCAATCATTAATTTGCCCCCTTCTGGTCCCACTGCCTCTCGCAGAGGGGCCTGTAGCACTACTTGCATCCTGGTTCTAGATGCAACAGGACTCCCACGGGTGGGGTGGGTTCTAGTAGATGGGCCTTCCCCACCTGAGTCCTCCTCCTTTTTGGGGAAGTTCCCTTCCTCCTCATCCTCAGTTTCAGCCTCAACCTCCCTCCTTCAAGGAGGAGCTTTCATCCACTCAAATGTATCTTGTTCTTGCTCCTCAGAATGATAGACCTTATTAGATCTCATACACTGTTGTCCTGTACTGCATGCTGAACAACAGCGTTTGATTTGTCCTCTCTTTGCCTTGTTATCCTTTTCAAGGGCCAAGACCAGTGGGTCTGAGGATGATTTAATCCCACAGTCCTTTTGCCACTCTTGGTGATTTCTTAAAACAAAAAACATATCAGCATACGAAACCTCATCCCATTTACCTTCCCATCTTAAAAACAACACCAACTGCAGTAAGGTATTATAATCTAGGGTTCCAGTGGGTGGCCACCCTGCTCCGTCCTCTAACCTGTATAAGGGCCATCAGCGTGTGCAATATTGGATTAGATCCTTTTTATTCTCAGAGCCCCCCCTGCTGGTGACTTCCTTCCAGTAGGCCAAGATGCACCCTATGGGGCTAGCCCGTGGAACTTCCTTGCTCTAGTTAGTTCCCATTATTTCCTTCTTGCCCTATCTCGCTTCCACCCAAACTTCTTTTCACAGACCTTCACAGTAGTTTCCCAGTCCTCCTCCCACACACTCCAGGTGGCAGGTTATTGAAGTGAAGGGGAGAACGACCATCCTGGTAATGCATCGAACTCCAACTTTATTGATCAATCAATCACCTTAAATAACAAAGTTAATGAACTTCATGCATATTCTGTAATCCAATTTCACGATAGGCTAACAGAGAAACTTCTAACCACTCCTCTTGTTTTAGAATACCTACAATTGTTTATTAAAAACAGAAACCAAAACAGAAACCAGAAACTAAAACAGAAACCAGTGTTCCCAAAACTTTTACATCTGCTCTCAGGATGGCAGGCCTTCCCAGAGACGGTGTTCTACTTGTTATGGGAAGACAATCTGAGAACTTTATTGTTTATAAAGAGAGTCTAATTGTTTATAGAAATCAGAAGGCTGAGAACTGTTAGAAACTGCTTTACTTTTCTCTTCTACTTTTCTCTCAATTGTATGTCTCATGGCCTCTTTCTTTAAGCCATTCCTGAAAAACTCTCCAACATTTCCCCTGTTTTTTTTCTTTGAGAGAAAAGTGGTTAGGTTGCCAGGTTTTCTCTACCATCCTACCATCCATCTTTTTGAATGCAACAAGGTAAGATAATGGTGAAGTTTTTCCTCATAGAAACTCTGTGGAGGAGGCATTACCAGATGTCAAGAGAAGTGCAGACCCCGCTCTGCCAGGGCTCAGCTGCACCAAAGGCCTGAGGATAAACAGGACACTCAGTGTCAGAAATGTGATCCTGTGGAGAAGGATCAGAACCAGTGCTCAGAGGTGGAAAAATGATGACTTGCTTAAATAACAAGATCCACCCTGCGCTTGGGCTGGTATTCCATTCCAGGTTCTATCTCCGCAAATTAAAAATATCTTAGGTGTCATAATAGTAGAGCCTTTACACTGGTTATAAAGCTGTTTGGACACTATTTCCAGGTTTAGAGATGAATCCAGAGTAGCCCATGTCTGTTTATGCTGACTCATCCTTTGAAATTTAGAGTAATCAAAGCTGTAACTCCTCCAAGGCTGAGACAAAGCAATGACTGATTAATCTGTCTAGCAAGTGTTATCCATACATTATCTCTAGGTT
The DNA here is from genome assembly GCF_028551555.1 of Melozone crissalis. Taxonomy (NCBI): domain Eukaryota; kingdom Metazoa; phylum Chordata; class Aves; order Passeriformes; family Passerellidae; genus Melozone; species Melozone crissalis. The sequence goes on along the minus strand of NW_026535940.1, from coordinate 818,391 downwards.
GACTAAAATGTGCTACCTTTAATTCTTCAGCTACTACTATACTAAGCAATATAACAAAAGTGAACTTTATTTTTCTGTGTTTTTATATTGACCTTCTTTTTCTTCTCAGTTTTTAACCTTACTGTTCCTGACACCTGAAAACCACACCTTTGTAACCTTCTAATGCAGTTATCTAATGCTTAATTGGGATCTCCTCTTATAGGACCTACAACAGAATGTTGTGTTAAAGGCACCAGTTTTCTACACCCTATCGAGGCTATATATGATGCACTTTGAGCTTTAACCCCTTTCAAAATACAATGTACCTCCCACTGATAATAAGCTAAGATTTTTGCTCATGAGATTCATAAAGGTCTAAAGCTGAGGCAGTGTTTAGCTCTGTCTCATTCCGTAGTGCCCACTCCCAATTATATTCCCAGGTCGTCCAGCAACGGCGTGTTACGGCCTTATCAGGCATTGCACAACAGGTGGTAATTGGACTAAGAAAAGAAAGCTGTTAACTGTTTTCATTCATGCAACCTGGAGAGACGTAAACAAGCCTGAAAATGATTCTTTCTGTCCTTGAAGTTATCACATCCACCTTTTTTCATGAGCTTCCCAGAAATGTTCAAAGTCAGTTTTCAGTTTGTAATCCTTTAGTCATTTGGCTCAAATGGCATCAACTGGGTGATTCTCAGTCCTTTGTTAATTTGGAGTGGTGAAAAGATAGTATGCATTTAAGGCACTTAAAATATTTAACTTAACAGACTTATTTGCAAATCATGTAAAATCACTTAAATCTAATTCAAACTTAACAGAATCTAACTTAACTTACTTAATAATACTTAACAAAATTTAATTTTCTTTAAATCTCACACAACTCAAACCTATATATAATTTAAACTTAGCAGACCTCGAACCCAACCGAAAACAAGCTCAACAATTTTAACCTTAACATTTAATGGCACTTAATTGATAACTTAACTTAAACTACTTAACAACAGATAAAACCTACTATAGAAATAAAATATAGCATTTACTATAACTTACTTACAGGCCTGATTCTAAAATATTAAGCTAAAATAACTTTCTTCACGTGTTTGCTATAGCATTTTTATACCAAAAACACACTCACAACATCTCACTCATACAATCAATCCAACACATCTCAACATTTTTAAACTTTTTCAAAACACAGCTTTAAAGTCTAATGTTCCACCGGCCCAGCCATCCGGGCTTCTGATGTTCAAAGTCTCTGGTAATACAGGTGTTTCCAAGACAGCATAACCAATTCCGAGCCAAATCGGCCGAAATTTGACTCTTGCATTCATTTACGCTGGTCTGCTTTACAGTCTGTGCTGGGGAGAACAAAAGATCTCTCTAACTTAGGTGAAAAACATCCTGACAGCAATAGTCCTTGGTGTCGCTTGTTTAGTTTCACTAATCTTTTAATTGCAATAGGAATCTTTTCTTTTGTTGACAAGAGTCACGATTATTACGGCTGTTAGATCTCAAACTGTAGCTCCTGCCGGCTACGGGGCGGAGGGAGAAGCGCTCCCGCTCGAAAAAGCACTCTGAAGTCGGAATCCGCTAAGGAGTGTGCAGGACGAAAACTATCAATGCACAGCATGATTGCTCCTCCATCACCTGCTTTCTGATGTCCAGTCACTGTTCCCAAGCAGCAACTGGCCGCCCGTGGACATCTGGCCCCCAGTTCACACATGAGAGCGATGCGGCTCCGATCGCTCCCCCCGCGGCGCTCTTTGATCACTTCCGGCGCGGCTCTCGGGGTGGCGCGGCTTGGTTTCTGCGGCGGCGGCTCCGCTCTCGGGGCGGCGCGGCTCGGCTCCTGCGGCGGCGGCTTTGCCCTCCCCGCTGCTGCCTCCACAGCAATTCAGGCGGTCGCTCGCCGCGACCGCTCGCCGTGGCGGCGCGCCCGTGCCGAGTTCGGAGTAACACAGCACTGCAATTCTACCATAAATCACCGAATTCACACATTTCCGTTAATCCGTAAACCATATGGAAAATCCCTTTACCGTAACTATAAGTCCAAAGTCCTATTAAGTCCTTTTGCCAATTCATCTCTGCTTTGCGCTGCGGGTCACTCCCTTCGCGGCAGTTCAGCTTCGCCCGCGGTGGCTCCCTGTGGTGTCGGGTTAGGGGCAGGAAAGAGCACCGATGATGCAGCGATGACTTCTGTTGGTGCTTGGCATTCCCGGCGCAAGCGGCCCGTGCCTTCGCAGCATTTCGTGCGGCCCTCTTTATTTGATGCTGCAAACGCAGCTGACGCTTGAAGAGGTGCAAAAGTGGCTAACACCTGACTCTGAGACAACTTTGCCTGTTCTTGCAAACCTATTCCTATCTGTTTGAGTGCATCTACCACAAACGCCTGCTGCCTGGTAGGAATAAGAGCCATCCTCTCTAATGCTTCCTCGACAGTCCAATTTGCACCTAGAGTGTTAAGTATGTTTCTAGTAGCAGAGTTACAGTTTTGAATACAACACTGTTTAAGGAGAGCCTCGCGCATAAATTCTGCTACTCCGGCTCTCTCAATTGCAGCTGCAGCTCTATCAACAAAAGGGCCAAATGTCTCATCTTTGCCTTGCTTAATTCCCATATACACTGGTATCCCTCCTGGTTCCTTTACCTTATCTATGGCGAGTCTGACTAACCGCATTGCCTCCCGGCACTTTTCTTGACCTATTAAAGCTTGTGCATCAGTACGAAGAAAAGGCCCCAGCCCCATAAGCTCATTAATAGTGATACCATGCAAGGGATCCCCCGGCTGTCTTTGAACTGCCACACATTCATTAGCTAAAGCTTGCCAGTGGGCGTTAAACAGCAATTGTTGATGTTGAGTAAAAATTAATTTAACTATCCCACGACAATCATTAACAAGAAGGATACTGGTGTCAAAAATATAATCGAGCATTTGCTTAGCTGGTTCACTTTTAAAGCCAAACTGACTAACAGTAGCTCGCAACTGAGATAACAGCTTCCAGTCAAGAGCGCTAATTGTGGCTTGAAAACCTCCTCCAGGCTGGGGGTTAAAGACAACCGGACAAGCCAGTTCTCGAGCCGAACTTATCAGCTCTTGATCTCCCCTGTCAATTGCATCTTTGGCCAGGGCAGCCCACACGTCCCGTCTTTCCCTTGCAATCGCCGCCGCCAAGCCGATTTCCGACCCAGGGACCGGCTGATTGCTTGTCGGGAACGGAGTACACGTATCTGGCCCCAGCTGCTGAGACGCAGCAGGTACGGGAGAGTCAGAAGTGCTCTGTGTAGCCTGCGGCAAAGCAGACAACAAGGCACTCTGCGGAGCTTGGCTCGTTAGGGGGGGCTGCGAAGCGGGTACTAAAGCAGTCTGCATAGCCTGGTTTGTAGGCTGGCTCGTAGCCGGGCTTGTAGCCTGGCCCGTTAAGGGGGGCTGCTCGGCGGGCAGCGAGGCGGACTGTGCCTGGCTCATAGTGTGACTCATAGCCTGGCTTTCCGAGGGAGGCGGTGAAGCAGGTAATAAAACTGTCCGCGTCGTGGGGCCAAGAGGAGTTCCCGCGTTCTTATCAAATTCCCTATCTTGATCGCATTCTTTGTTACGATCGTAAGCGGCAGTAGCCTGGTGAGCAGCCCTTTTTTCAGCTTGAATCCGCAACAGTTCGGTGTTAACGACCCGCCATAATTTACCCCACTTCTTAGCAGTTTTATCATCATCTAACGTAGCCTGCCACAATAAATCACCAAATCTACGCCACTCCAACAATTCGTGAACTGTGTGAGGATTTATAAAGACCCCCCTTTCTAGGCCATAAGCTAAAAGGCCCGGTAATTCTTTCTGTAAATCTATTCCCTTAATTTGCCGTTTTTGCAAAAGGGTAATAAAAAGTTCATATGCGGCTTGCCTTTCCATACCTATGTGCGCACGTTGCAGCTCTTCAAATCAAGGTCACGGCCGCATGTATCGGACGAGCCTATCTGTATAGTCGCTCGCAGCGCGGCGCGGGCCGGCGGGTTACCCTCCGCTTTGTCTTCCGCGCTTCTTCGCCGTTCCGGCTGCAGTTTCGATCTTACGGAACCCGAACCTGGCTTCACTTCGCGTGGCGTTCGCTTCCCCGTGGTGTTCGCTATCACGGTCGGAGGTCACCATATATTGAAGTGAAGGGGAGAACGACCATCCTGGTAATGCATCGAACTCCAACTTTATTGATCAATCAATCACCTTAAATAACAAAGTTAATGAACTTCATGCATATTCTGTAATCCAATTTCACGATAGGCTAACAGAGAAACTTCTAACCACTCCTCTTGTTTTAGAATACCTACAATTGTTTATTAAAAACAGAAACCAAAACAGAAACCAGAAACTAAAACAGAAACCAGTGTTCCCAAAACTTTTACATCTGCTCTCAGGATGGCAGGCCTTCCCAGAGACGGTGTTCTACTTGTTATGGGAAGACAATCTGAGAACTTTATTGTTTATAAAGAGAGTCTAATTGTTTATAGAAATCAGAAGGCTGAGAACTGTTAGAAACTGCTTTACTTTTCTCTTCTACTTTTCTCTCAATTGTATGTCTCATGGCCTCTTTCTTTAAGCCATTCCTGAAAAACTCTCCAACAGCAGGTATCAGATGTGATTATCCACATACAAGCTTTAAGATCTTAGACTCTGAATCAGCTTGATCAGAAACCTCTAATCTACACTCGGGGCACGTGCCCTGATGTTTATTAGAACAACAAAACCAGCGTTTCTCACAAACTCCACACTGCAATAGTACCCACGCAGCATGCCAGCCTCTTGATGCACCAAAGGCTACCCGAAATTTCCCACAAAGGCAGGCTATTCCATTTATTACAGGGAACTCTTATCCTCTACGGCAAGCTGTTCCCAGTGCAGACTTACTAGAGTGCCAGTTAAGTCCGGTAAAGCCCCTCTAAATAAACTCGTTCGTCCCCTCTATCTATTTAATAATTTATAGCATTCACAAACTCCCAAGGGTCGAGTACAAACCACAGGGGCAGAGGAACCCCTTGGGTTCATCTAGCCATGGTGAAAGCGTGCACAATCTACACCACAATTTACCACCTTTACTCTGACCCACACTTTTCTACTGTTTACTCTATTTTCTCTGTCAGGCGCTCTCCGCCCCCAGAGCCTGCCCCAGCCAGTGTTTACTCAGCCTCTCCAGTCACGGGTAGGAACTCCCCGCCCGCACAGTAGAGCGCTATACACTTGCAAGATTACAAACACAGTGCACTGACCACACAATGCATTAACCATACAGCAACACAGTGTCCGGACACCACACACACACGCACACACAAACAAAACACACGCGGGTTCAGCAGCTCTGCCCTATCAGAACAATGAATCCCCAATACACAAATACATGGGTTCACCCAGCTCACCCCCACAGCCACTAGCGGTTCTGTCCTATCCGAACGATGAACCCTGTCTCTAATACAGCTGCTCCATCAGCTGAACCCAGACGTCTCTGGGTGATTTACTCCCTTGCTCTCCTTTCCCCCCCCGGGGGGCCCTCAGTACATACCGTATCTTCCTCCGCAGGCCAGCAGGTCCTTGTCTGTCCTCGCAGGAGGCAAGCCGAGACGAGCGGAGCCTCCTCCAGGAAAATCCTGGGGCGCGCCTTGGAGTCCGTTGCCCCCTCCCCCCCCCGCCCCTGCAGGGACAGAGACGGAGACGGAAGGTATCTCTCCTTCTACCTGGCTGGCTCACCAGAATGTTTTGCGGAGAAAAGAAGAAACCTCACAACTTTATAAAAGTTGTAAAGCTCAGTATGTTTTTATTACGGTGTGCGCGTCGGATGCATGCAGAGGAAATCCTCCTCAAAAGGCATGCAGACCCCTGAGGATTTCAGGTCTTCTTTTATCCCCCTTTCAAATGCATATACATAGTTTCAAAATAGGTTCATACATATTCATTCCGCGTGACATTTATCGCCAGTTCTTCTTTATCAAAGGAATTCCTAGGGCGGGGGCAAATCGACCTTGTGGTTGTTTCTGGTTTTGTTTTTTTTTTCTGTCTCCTCACTGTCTCTGCCCTACAGTTTTTCCTACCGCTTAGGCCTCACAGACTTTTCACCTCTCCTAGACACTTCACCTAATTCAGAATGAATCTCTACTCTGTCTCACAGGGGAAGAATCATAGCCCTGCTCCTGCTGGCCACACCATTCCTGATCCAAAGAAGTCCCAGAGCGTGGACAAGAGAAATGGTGGGGAGGGGGTGGGGACAATGTGTGACTGATTGTTGGCCATGAAGTGTTTTGATTTTTATATCTATTCAGACTGCATATAGGAGGTGCTGGGGGTCACTATCAATTGGACATTGCTGATATGAGACTATAAACCAGAAAAGAAAACAGGACAAAACAATTCTCTCTGTGTTGTTTTCAATAGAGTATTTTGCAGTATCAAAATGGTCTCCTTGGTTCCACAATGTTCTGCAGAGCCCCTTGGTTCAATGAGGCCTTGAAGTGTCACAATGGTTTCCAGTATTCCATGAGGCCCCTCAATGTCACAATGAACCTTTTGTTCCATGGAGTCCCACACTGTTCCATGAATCTTTAGTTCCATGGGGCCTTGCAGTTTCACAATGGTCTCCTTGGTTCAGTGGTGCCACACAGTGCCACAATTGCCCTTTTGCCCAACAGGGCCTCATAGTGTCACAATGACCCCTTGCTTCCATGGGGATACAAAGTGCCACGATGGCCCTTTGGCTTCACAAGACCTCAAAATGTAAAAATGGCCTCCATGGTTTCATGAGGCCCTGCTGTGTCACAATGGACCCTTGACTCCATGATGCCCTGTTGTGTCACAACAGTCTCCTTGTTTCTGCACTTTAAGAATGCCCCCTTGTTCCCTTGTAGCCCCACAGTGTCACTATTCTACCCTTGGTTTCATGAGGCCCTGCAGTGCCACAATGGTCCTTTGGTTCTACGTGGTCCCATGTGTCACAATGATCTCCTTGGTTCCATGACACCCCATAGCACAGCAATGGCCTCCTTGGTTCCATGATGCCCCATAGCACAACAATGTCCTCCTTGGCTCAACGGTTTCAGGATGGCCCCTTTGTTCCATTGAGCCCCAGATTGTCACTGTGGTCCCCTTGGTTCCATGAGGCTCTGCTGTGCTACAATGGCTCCTTGGTTACAATGGGTTCTAAAGGCTCATAATGATCTCCGTGGTTCCATGAGGCCCTGCAATATCCCAATGGACCCTTGGTTCCAAGGGGTCCTGCAGTTTTACAAGGCTGCCCCTGCTGTGCTGTAGTGGTCCCTTGGTTCCATGAAGCAAAGCAGAATCAGAATAGCCCCTTGATTCCATGGAGCACCACAGTGTCACCATGGTCCCACTGGATCCACAGGGCCCCGTAGTGTAAGAATGGACCTTTGGTTCCATGAGGTTCCTCAGTGTCTCAACGGCCCCTTGGCTCCATGTGGCCCCACTCTGTCCAAATGGTCTCCTTGGTTCTGTGAAACCCTACAGAGCCACAATGGACCCTTGGTTCCATGAGCTTTTGCACTATCAACAATGGTCTGAGTTCTACAGTGTCACCATGGATCCTTTGTTCCATGAGGTTCTATAGAATAACATGACCACTCTGATTCCAGAAGGTTCTGCAGTGTCACAATGGACCATTGATTCCATGCAGCCCCAAACTCTCACAATGACCCCATGGCTCCATGAGCTTCCATACTGTCATCAACTTTCTCCTGGTTTCCACGAGGCCTTGCTCTGATACAATGGACTTTTGGTTCCATTGGGGTTCTACTGCATCACAATGGACCCTTTGTTCCATGAGGTTCAAAGTGTCACAGCTGGATCCTTGGTTCTGTGAGCCTCTGCTGTCACCAAATGGCCAAAATATCAGAATAAGACTCCTTTATACTAATTTGGTATTTAAGAGAGAATCATTTATTCAGGCTTGAGGTGCAGTGGGTGAAAACTCCTTATGTGGAAACGTGATTCTATCAGTATATCGCTTATATACAGTCACTATGTGTATATTAAAATTTACCCATTTCCATAAAACTAGCCCCAAATTCCCAGATTATGTCCTTGCTTTTTCTATCACTGCATTCTTGAGCCAGATGTCTTAATTTTCTCTTTCAATCATTCCTGATGGGAAAGCAGCCCCTGAATGCCTTGTTTCTCTGCTGAAAGTTCACAGGCATGGTAAAAATTGAATTAACCCTTTTGGTATAAAGGCCAAGGCTTTGTGTGGGCAGGCAGGGGCAGGCAGGAGGCAGAGCTGTCAGCAAGGGAAGGGCCCAGCCAGGTGGGGCAGCCAGGGGATGCCGACAGCCTGCAGGGACAGAGGCGCAGGGCAGGGACACCGTGGGACAGCCTGGGCTGCACAGGGCGCAGGGATGGGCAGCAGCTGCAAGGCAGCCCTGCCAGAGCCAGCTTGGGCAGCACTTTGGCCATGGCTGCTGGCCCTGGGCCTGAGGCCATGAGGGGACAAGTGACTCTTACAGGCCTGGGGCCTCATTGCCTCCTTCTCCTGGCTCAGCAGCCTGGCAGGGGCCGCCCCATGCTCCTGCCCTTGCCATTGCACATCCCCACATGCCAGTGCCCATCCCAGCAAGAGCCCTGAGCAAGGAGGGAGGGACAGGATCTGCCTGGCCAGGGTCTGGGGCTCAGGCCTTGGCCCTTTGCATTCCTGAAACACATCCAGGTTTGCTCAGCACCAGAGACACCTTTGCCTTGTTTGTCCCCAGCTGTCATCACTGCCTTCAGAGTTCTCTTCTACCTGGAATCTGGGGACATTTTCCCAGTTGTGTCCCTGACAGAACTGTAGGGATCTCTTTAAAGTCCAAACACCTCAGTGTTTCAATGTAACTGAGTTCTTGAGGGTTTTGTGACATCACTCAGGGGGTTCTGACATCCCAGAGCAGGCTGTGACATCTCAGAATAGGATATGAGGTGACAGAGCAGACTCTGCCATCATAGATTGTGGCTCTGTGGTGTCAGAGAGTGGGTTGTGACATCACTGGGTGGCTGTGTAACATCATAGAGCAGGTTGTGACATCACAGAACAGACAGCGACATCACAGGGTGACTTTGTGAACTCAGTCTTCCGTGACATCGCAGCACCTCTGTATCACAGCACAGGCTGACATCATAGATATGGGTCTGTGACATCACAGGGGCTGTGTGACATCACAGGGGCAGTGTGAGTTCCCTGGGGAGGTCACTCTGCCCCGGCCCCCCTCACAGCTCCCCCCAGAGCAGTCCAACCCTGCTCGTGCACAGCGGGGTCCCCTGTCCCCCCGGGTCACACCGCCCCCGGCCCCGCAGCCTCCCCCAGAGTATGTTCCATGAGATCGACCCCAGAGCCTGACACGGGGCCGGGGGGCCGGGGCCCTGGGGGTGGCACAGGGGGACAGGGACCCCCCGGCAGGGTCCCTGTGTCCCCCAGAGCCAGAGCCTGGGCCAGGGCTCCTTCACCCTGTTACGAATGAGGTCTTGAGAGTGCTGAAAAAATCCCCAACAATGGATCAGCAAAAACCAGTTTTAATATTAAGGGACAACAGCACAAAGTTCCTTGGCAAGAGTCACTCTGCTCCTGACTGGACTCTTCAGGCACACCAAGGAAATAAGGCAACAACAAAACCAAACAAAATCCAGGCAATGAAACCAGAAATGAACCAAGAACTGTCCCTGTGTGTATGACAACAGGACAGTGAGAGCTAAGACAAAAGCTCAACAGAGTTCAAACTTAACAGGACATAACTTATACCTTAACCTTAACTGATACCTTCAATGTCACAATTTAGCCAAAAACAGCAGCTAACTGTGTTTAACCTAACTTATAACCTATGCCTTAGCAATTTAACAGAGGAATAACACTTTGCAATATTTAACTTAGGTAATAATTTAAAATAAACATAACAACTTAGAAAAAGAACAACTCTTAGGACCATTTAGCTTAGACCTTGTGTCTTAACCTTACTTACTGATATCTGGATATCTGACTGACTCAGCTATCCAAGGCACTCAAACTCCTCAGAGAGCAGCATTTCTGCCACATTTCCCCAGAACAGGCACTCCTGTGTGCACACAGACACAAAGAGTCACTGCAAGGCACCTGTGAGAAATTCCCCTGAGGGCAGGAAATGCTCACTGTGGATCCTTTGGCATCTCCCCAGTGGGTGAAGGTCTGAGCCTGGAGGAGTGGGGGGATCAGCTCAAACTCTGTCATTGTTCAGGGATCCCTGAGTGCAGCAAACAGGAGAGTTCCCGGCTGGGAGAGGCCCCACTCAGAGGGAATCGCTGGCCCAGGAGAGCTCCAAGGGCCCCTTTTGGAGCGCTGTTTGTAGGGCCCCAAGAGAGGGGCTTCAGTCCCAGCAATGGTTCATCCTGGCCGCACTTGGCATCAGCAGCTTTCTTTGGCACTGTGAGAACAGGGATGTTTTGCCACTGAGAGGACAAAAACAGTTCTCAAGGCTGCTGCTAAAGGAACCAGGAGCTGGTTGGGCAGCAGCAGTGCCTGGAGCAGACAGTGTTTGTGATGAGCTGCAGAGGAGCCGAGTCCAGGGGCTGTTGGCCAAGGCTGAGGCCCAAGGAGCATTTCTGAGCTGGCAGGGCGGCCTGAGAAGGGGAGGGGGGAATGCAGCAGCACAGGGCCCATGGAACCAAGGGACCATTGTGACACTGTGGGGTTCTGTGAGACCAAGGGACGATTGTGAAACTGTGGGCCCTGTGAAACCAAGGGGTCATTGGGGTACTGTGGGGCCCTGTGAGACCAAGGGACCATTGTGACACTGAGGGGATTCATGGGATCATGGAGACCATTGTAACACTGTGAGGACCCAGGGAATAAGCAAGACCTTTGTGATGCTGTGGGTCCCCACAGAACCAAGAGGACCATTGTGATACTGTGGGGCCTTGTGAAACTTAGGGACCTTGGTGACACTGCAGGGCTGCATGGAACCTTGGGGCCATGGTGACATTGTGGAACCCCATTGAACCAAGGGTTCATTGCGACACTGCAGGGCTGCATGGAACCAAAGCTCCAGGGTGACACAGAGGGGCCTCCTGGCATCAGTGGTCCATTGTGACACTGTGGAGCCAAATGAGACCATTGTGACACTGCAAAACCCCAGGGTCCAAAGGTCCATTGTGACATTGCAGGCCTCATGGAATAGAGGAGTCACGTGACATTGTGGGAAGCCTCTGTGCTTTCCTTCCTATGTAAAAGAACTGTCCGGCTTCTCCAGGTGCCCATGGCTGAGATTGGGATTCCACCTCCAAATTTCCTTAAATCCAAAGACTGCTCCCAGACAGAATCTGCCATTCCTGACAAATCTGAGTGGCCTTGCCCTAGTGAGGCTCTCACCTGCCTTCCAAATACAGGGGCCCTGTACTTTCTTTCCTATAGAAAAGAGCTGCCCTTCTCAGCCAGGTGCACACAGCCAGAATTAGGATTTCCACCTCCAGCATTCCATATTGTGAGAGACTGGAGAAGACTGTTGGCTGGAAACATTTTGTGTGGGGGAGAAAGTGGCAGGTCCAGCCTTGCCCTGCCCTGGAACCCCAGCCTTGCCCTGCCCTGGAACCCCAATCCCCCCAGAGCCTCTATCCCAGCCCAGCAGTGGCTGCCAGTCCCTGGCACAGCACAGGCAATGCTCCACAGCCACCTCTGGAGCCACCAGTGACCAAATGAGACCAAGTCCCACCCTGGGGGAAGGGCCCAGGAAGACCAAGGGGTATTTAAGGCTGACCACAAGGCAAGCACACATCTTGGTCCTACCTCCACTTGAAATTTTTATCTGAACACTGCTGGAATCCAGGAGTTGGTAGCTGTGTGTGTGCTTCTCTACATCTTATTTTTCTCTTTCTGTGTCTACTTGTTCTATACATGTCCTCTTGCAAATTTTGATTAAGTTAAAATTGAACAGACTTAGAGTTTGTGAGGTTGGATGGGCCAAGTCAATGCTTTGAGAAGCGTTTTTTGTTCACTGAATGTCATATTAATACTTTTGCCGAAGTTTCTCTGATTTTCTAAAGTTGCCAGTCAAGGCTGTTAGGTTGTTTTGAGCTCCTGATAATCTCTTGTTGGTATTTCTCTAGTGCATAAACTCAAAGTATAGAAACAATTTTAATTCCTTTTAAATGCCTCATTGAGAGAGTTTTTTAGTGGATGGGAGTCAGGGCTTGTGTGTCCTGCTGGGCACAGCCCAGGCAGGGCTTTCCCAGCCACATTCCACACTCCATTTCCCAGCTGGAGCCGCTGGTGCCTCTGAGTTGTGCTGCCCCAGCCCCAGGGACGCTCTCCTTGTCTGCCCGTTCCCCCACGGTCTCTGGGCAGGGATGGCCTCAGTGGGGGCTGCTGACATTCTCAGCAACTTGGAGGCTGCTGCTGAATTTTCCTGCTCCAGAGGCTTGTTCAGCCTTCAGCTCTTCAGTGCAGGAATTCAGTGTCCCAGAGCTCATTAACATTCAGAACACAATAAAAAGCCAAGCCTCTGGGAATAATTTGATTTTAATTTTCAAATCTTTTGTGGTTAATTATACAATTTCCAGTACTCTAATCAAGTTAAATAGATTCTATTTAAAAAGACAGTGAGAAAAGATTACTTAAGTCAAATTTAGCGTTTTTTTTCCTGTCAATTTATTGATACGTGCGATCTCCAGCTGGCACTGAATCCAAGTACCTCCTCATGCAGTTTGAATAGAGTTGAAAATCAAGACCCTTCATGGCTGACAATCAATCAGACTCTGTCCCTATCCCCACTCCACCATTTCCACCATCCAAGCCCTGGCACTCAGAGCAGCCTTGTGCAAATCTGAGCTCCCTCCAGCCCAGGCTGCACCTGCAGCTTTCAGCTCTTTGGCTCCAACTCCCACCTGCTTTCCTTTGAGAAGGAGCTGCCTGAGACACAGAGGGATGTTCATTTCTTGTCAGCCAACAAACCCATGGGAACTGAGATGTGTGCTGGAATTCAATGCCCTCCCCATCCCGCAGCAGCCCTGCATTTCCCTCCTGCAGCCTTGGTCTCCAGCACAGCCATGGAGGCTCTTTGGGCTCTGGACTGTTCCTGCAGCCCCCAAGGGCAGCTGAGCTCTGCCTTTGGCCCAGTCAGGTCTGGCCAGCACAGGCCATGCTCAGCAATTGCTTCTGTGTGCCTGGCCTTGCTGTCAGCCCCGGCAGCGGCTGCGTGGCTCCTTTGTGGCCCTGTGCTGGCCCAGCCATGGTGGCCCAGTCCCTGTGCAGGCCCATCCCAGGCCAGGAGCATTGCGGATGGGAACGGCCCCTGTGCCGTGGTGCCCACAGCAGCCTTGGGGCTCTGTGCCCCATGGCCTCCCTGCTGGGCAGCCTCTGCTAGCTCCTGCAGAGCCCCTGGCACCTGTGAGGCTGCACAGACAGCTGGTCCAGAGGTCAGCAGAGCGGCAGCCAGGGCTGGCCATTGCCAGGAACAGGCCCTGAGCACCGCAGGAGAATGGAGCTGGGCCACAGCCAAACTCAGTCCAGGCAAAAGCTGGGCTCAGCAGCCAGGGCTGCCAAGGCCTGGGTACAGAGGCTGGTGCTGACAAATGTCCTGGGCCTCCTCCCTGCTCTTTCCCTGGACACCACCAAGGACACAGAGCAGCCTCCTCTCTGGGCCACTTGCCTGTTTGCAATGCCTTGCACAGGCTCTGGCCCTGCCCCACAAGGCCTGGCCTGAGTCCTGCCCCTGCCCGCTCAGCCAGGCTGAGATGGACACTGATGGTTTCTGGGCCAGGCTCTCTGAGCCCAGCCCAGCTCCCTGCAAGCTCTGCCAGCTGCCCTGAGCTCTGGGCAGCACCAAGGGCCTCTCCCCAGCCCAGCCCAGCCGGCTCTGGCCCCACAGCTCTGCTCAGGCCAGGCTGCTCTGGGCACTGGCTCCACGGCCTCAGCCCCTGGCAAGGGCACAGCAGCAGCTGCAGTGTTGGAGATGAAGGGGAGACGACCATCCTTTAATGCATCGAACTCCAATTTTATTGATCAATCAATCACCTTAAATAACAAAGTTAACGAACTTCATGCATATTCTGTAATCCAATGTCATGATAGGCTAACAGAGACATTTCTAACCACTCCCTTTGTTTTAGAATACCTACAATTGTTTATTAAAAACAGAAACCAAAACAGAAACCAGAAACTAAAACAGAAACCAGTGTTCCCAAAACTTTTACATCTGTTCTCAGGATGGCAGGCCTTCCCAGAGACGGTGTTCTACTTGTTATGGGAAGACAGCCTGAGAACTTTATTGTTTATAAAGAGAGTCTAATTGTTTATAGAAATCAGAAGGCTGAGAACTGCGTTAGGACTGCTTTACTTTTTCCTTTTACTTTTCTCTCAATTGTATGTCTCATGGCCTTTTTCTTTAAGCCATTCTTGAAAAACTCTCCAACATTTCCCCTGTTTTTTTCTTTGAGAGAAAAGAGGTTAGCTTGCCAGGTTTTCTCTATCATCCTACTAACCATCTTTTGAATACAACTGTAGAAGCAAGGTAAGATACTTAAAAGCAATAAAAGTACACCTAATATCCCTATAGCATATATTACAAGGTTTCTTAACCATGGACCCAATCCTAAGCTTTTAAGCCATTCATCAATTCCCAATCCTTTTTCTTCCTTAAGGCTGTTAAGCCCTAGTCGTAGCTCTTTTAACTTAGCATGAATAGATACAGAATGATCAGATAAGTTCATGCAACACATTCCTTCAAACTCTTCACACCCATGGCCTTGTGCTAGAAGTAAAAAATCTATAGCAGCTCTATTTTGTAAAACAGCGTGATTAACACTTTGTACATCTGCAGTTAACATATCTAATATCTGTGATGTCTTATTTAATTCACCCTTAGCCCAACACTCTATTTGTTTTGCTAAGGTCATTGCTTTGCTTGCAGCACCCCATGGTAGGAGAGCTGAAACCATCACTTGTTTACATTTACTCCAGAACAATGGATCTCCTATATGACTACAGTCTAAGTTGTGTAAGCTGCGCCTTTGCCTGCTTGTCTTATGACTTAGTTGCATCAGCACAGATATGTTAGGGTGGAATAATGATAACTTGCCTAAATAGCAAGGTCCACCCTGCGGTTGGGCTGGTATTCCATTCCAGGCTCTATCTCCACAGATTAGAAATATTCCTGTGGGTAATTTCTTAGGTGTCATGATACTAGAGCCTTTACACTGGTTATAAAGTTGTTTGGACACTATTTCCGGGCTTAGAGATGAATCCAGAGTAGCCCATGTCTGTTTATGCTGACTTGTCCTTTGAGAATTAGAGTAATCAACGCTGTAACTCCTCCAAGGCTGAGACAAAGCAATGACTGATTAATCTGTCTAGCAAGTGTTATCCATACATTATCTCTAGGTTGACTAAAATGTGCTACCTTTAATTCTTCAGCTACTACTATACTGAGCAATATAACAAAAGTGAACCTCATTTTTCTGTTTTTGTATTGACCTTCCTTTTCATATCAGTTTTCAACCTTACTGTTCCTGACACCTGAAAACCACACCTTTGTAACCTTCTAATGCAGTTATCTAATGCTTAATTGGGATCTCCTCTTATAGGACCTACAACAGAATGTTGTGTTAAAGGCACCAGTTTTCTACACCTTATTGAGGCTATATATGAAGCACTTTGAGCTTTAACCCTTTTCAAAATACACTGTACCTCTCACCGATAATAAGCTAAGATTTACTGCTCATGAGATTCATAAAGGCCCAAAGCCAAGGCAGTGCCCAGCTCCGTTCCATTCCGTAGTGCCTGCTCCCAATTATATTCCCAGATATGTCTATAATTACAGGTGTGGCACCATAAATGAAAAAGTAACAACTGATCACAACTCCCACAACACAGTGCAACCCAAGCAGCACAATTTAGGCTGTGACATTCAAGACAGTTCTCTTTTGCCGGTCCTCTTATATGAAAAGATGATAATGATTCAATAATGTCAATCAGTACCCTCGTCGTCCGGCAACGGCATGTTATGGCCTTATCAGGCATTGCACGACAGGTGGTAATTGGACTAAGAAAAGAAAGCTGTTAACTGTTTTCATTCATGCAACCTGGAGAGAAGGTGAAAAAGTCTGAAAATGATTCTTTCTGTCCTTGAATTTATCACATCCACCTTTTGTCATGAGCTTCCCAGAAATGTTCAAAGTCAGTTTTCAGTTTGTAATCCTTTAGTCATTTGGCTCAAATGGCATCAACTGGGTGATTCTCAGTCCTTTGTTAATTTGGAGTGGTGGAAAGTAGTATGCATTTAAAGCACTTAAAATATTTAACTTAACAGACTTATTTGCAAATCATGTAAAATCACTTAAATCTAATTCAAACTTATCTATAACAAAATTTACCTGACTTTAAATTCTACACACCTTAACCCAATATAATCTAAACAGAATCTAGCTTTACCCAAACTTAATAACACTCAAACTAAACAGAAACCAATTTCAACAGAACTTAACTGGCTTCAAATCCCACACAACTTAAATCTATATATAATTCAAACTTAGAAGACCTCGAACCCAACCGAAAACAAACTCAACAAACTTAACCTTAACATTTAATGGCACTTAATTGATAACCCAACTTAAACTACTTAATAACAGATAAAACTTACTATAGAAATAATATATGGCATTCACTATAACTCACTCACGGGCCCGATTCCAAAACACTCAACTAAAACAACTTTTCTCACGTTTTTTTTGCTGCAGCATTTATACCAAAAACACACTCACAACATCTCACTCATACAATCAATCCAACACATCTCAACATTTTTAAACTTTTCAAAACACAGCTTTAAAGTCTAATGTTCCACCGGCCCAGCCATCCGGGCTTCTGATGTTCAAAGTCTCTGCTAATACAGATGTTTCCAAGACAGCATACCCAATGCCGAGCCAAATCGGCCAAAATTTGACTCCTGCATTCATTTACGCTGATTTCTGCTTTACAGTCTGTGCTGGGGAGAACAAAAGATCTCTCTAACTTAGGTGAAAAACATCCTGACAGCAATAGTCCTTGGTGTCGCTTGTTTAGTTTCACTAATCTTTTAATTGCAATAGGAATCTTTTCTTTTGTTGACAAGAGTCACGATTATTACGGCTGTTAGATCTCAAACTGTAGCTCCTGCCGGCTACGGCGCGGAGGGAGAAGCGCTCCCGCTTGAAAAAGCACTCTGAAGTCGGAATCCGCTAAGGAGTGTGTGACCACTCACTTGCCGAATCGACTAGCCCTGAAAATGGATGGCGCTGGACGCTCATCAGAGCCCAGAAAAGATGTCGGTCGATCTAAACAGCAGGACGAAAACTATCAATGCACAGCATGATTGCTCCTCCATCACCTGCCCTCTGATGTCCAGTTACTGTTCCCAAGCAGCAACTGGCCGCCCGTGGACATCTGGCCCCCAGTTCACACATGAGGGCGATGCGGCTCCGGTCGCTCCCCCCGCGGCGCTCTTTGTTCACTTCCGGCGCGGCTCTCGGGGTGGCGCGGCTTGGTTTCTGCGCCGGCCGCTCCGCTCTCGGGGCGCCGCGGCCGCTCCCGCGCGGCGGCTCCTGCGGCGGCGGCTTTTGATCTTCCCGCCGCTGCCTCCGGCGCGCCCGTGCCGAGTTCGGAGTAGCACAGCACTGCAATTCTACCATAAATCACCGAATTCACACATTTCCGTTAATCCGTAAACTATATGGAAAATCCCTTTACCGTAACTATAAGTCCAAAGTCCTGTTAAATCCTTCTACTAATTCATATCTGCTCTGCATTGCGGGTCACTCCCTTCGCGGCGGTTCTGCTTCGCCCGCGGCGGCTCCCTGTGGTGTCGGGTAGAAGGCTCCCTGTTGCGGAGGATTGGAGGCTCCCTGCTGCGGAGGGTTAGAGGCAGGATAGAATACTGATGCTGCAGCGATGACTTCTGTTGGTGCCTGGCATTCCCGGCACAAGTGGCCCGTGCCTTCCCATCGGCAGCATTTCGTGCGGCCTCCTTTATTTGATGCTGCAAACGCAGCTGACGTTTGAAGAGGTGCAAGAGCGGCTAACACCTGAGTCTGAGAGGATTTTGCTTGTTCTTGTAAGCCTACTCCTAACTGTTTTATTGCGTCTACTACAAGAGCCTGTTGTCCGGTTGGTATAAGAGCCATCCTTTCTAATGCTTCCTCTACAGTCCAATTCGCACCTAAGTCATTAAGTATGTTTCTAGTAGCAGAATTACAATTTTGAAGGACACACTGCCTGAGTAGGACCTCGCGCAAATATTCTGGCACCCCTGCTCTCTTAATTGCAGCCGCAGCTCTACCAACAAAAGCATCAAATGCTTCCTGTCTGCCTTGCTTAATTCCTACAGACACTGGTATCTCTCCCGGTTCCTTCACCATGTCTATTGCGAGTCTGACTAACCGCATTGCCTCCCGGCACTTTTCTTGGCCTATTAAAGCTTGTGCCTCAGTTCGAAGGAAAGGTCCCACACCCATAAGCTCATTTATAGTGATACCATGCAAGGGGTGGCCTGGCTGTCTCTGAACTGCTACGCACTCATTTACGAGCCCTTGCCAATGGGCATTAAACAGCAATTGTTGATGTTGGGTATAGATTAATTTTACTATGCCACGACAATCATTAACAAGGAGAATGCTAGTGTCAAAAATATAGTCGAGCATTTTCCTGGCTGGTTCGCTTTTAAATCCAGACTGACTAACAGTAGCTCGCAATTGAGATAACATTTTCCAGTCAAGAGCACTGATCGTCACCTGAATTCCCCCCCCCGCGTGAGGGGTAAAAACAACTGGACAAGCCAGTTCGTTAGCCATGCTCATTAGCTCCTGATCTCCCTTTTCCATGGCATCTTTGGCCAGGGCAGCCCACGCGTCTCTTCTATCCCTGGCAATCGTCACCGCCAAATCGTTTTCCGACCTAGGGACCGACTGATTGCTTTTTGGGAACGGAGTATACGTTTGTGGCCCCGGCTGCTGTGAGATAGCAGATACGGGAGAGTCAGAGGCGCTCTGTGTAGCCTGCGGCAAAGCGGGCAATAAAGCACCCTGCGGAGCGCGGCTCGTTAAGGGCAATAAACCGTCCTGCGGAGCTTGACCCATTAGGGGGGGCTGGCTTGTTAAAGGAGGCGGCGAAACGGGTAGTACAGTGCTCTGCGAAGCTTGGCCCGAAACCTGGCTCGAAGCCTGGCCCGGAGCCTGGCTCGCAGCCTGGCTGGAAGCCTGGCTTGCTAAAGGAGGCGGCAAGGCTGGTAATAAAACCGTCCTTGATGCAGGGCCAAGGGGAGTGCCCGAATCCTTATCAAACTCCCTGTCTCGATCATAGTCCTTATTATGGTCATGAGCTGCAGAAGCCTGGTGCGCAGCCCTTTTTTCAGCTTGAAACTGTAAGAGCTCGGTGTTAACAACCCGCCATAATTTACCCAACTTCCTGGCAGTTTTATCATCATCTAAGCTAGCCTGCCACAATAAATCACCAAATTTACGCCACTCAGACAATTCGTGAACTGTATGAGGGTTTACAAAGATACCCCTTTCTACACCATAAGCTAAAAGACCCGGTAACTCTTTCTGTAAGTCTATTCCCTTAATTTGCCTTTTTTGCAAAAAAGTTATAAAAAGTTCATATGCGGCTTGCCGGTCCATACCTATATAAATGAGCGCGCTCTGCAGCACCTCCGGCGTTGGCCACACGACCAGCCAAGACTCTTCTATAAGGTCGCTTGGGGCCCGGCACGTCTCGGCGGCTTTTGTCCGCTTTGTATTCGTGCTTAAAGCCGTTCCGTAGCTGCTCCTCGGAACCTGGACAAGTCCTCACCTCCCCGTGGTTTTCGCAATCCCCAAGAGCGTTCGTTCGCGTTCGTTATGCTCTATCACGTCCAGGGGTCAACCATTTGTTGGAGATGAGGGGGAGACGACCATCCTTTAATGCATCGAACTCCAATTTTATTGATCAATCAATCACCTTAAATAACAAAGTTAACGAACTTCATGCATATTCTGTAATCCAATGTCATGATAGGCTAACAGAGACATTTCTAACCACTCCCTTTGTTTTAGAATACCTACAATTGTTTATTAAAAACAGAAACCAAAACAGAAACCAGAAACTAAAACAGAAACCAGTGTTCCCAAAACTTTTACATCTGTTCTCAGGATGGCAGGCCTTCCCAGAGACGGTGTTCTACTTGTTATGGGAAGACAGCCTGAGAACTTTATTGTTTATAAAGAGAGTCTAATTGTTTATAGAAATCAGAAGGCTGAGAACTGCGTTAGGACTGCTTTACTTTTTCCTTTTACTTTTCTCTCAATTGTATGTCTCATGGCCTTTTTCTTTAAGCCATTCTTGAAAAACTCTCCAACACTGCAGCTGCCACAGGACTCAGCCCCAGCTATGGGGGAAGGTGCTTGGCCAAGGCCAAAGGAGGCTTCCTGGCTGCCCTGCTCCCCTTGGGCTGAGGTGCTGAGAGCTCTGCAGCCCCTACTGCCATCCCATCTGCCCAGGGCAGCACAAGAGCTGCAGCCTTGGGGCTCTCAAGAGCTGCTCCTGCTCCAAGCCCAGGGCCCATCCCAAAGCTGGGGTAGCCACAAAGCTGTGCCCATTTCTGTTCATTGCTATTCATTGCTGATGGGGATGGATCCTCAGCCACTTGGAGTTTGATGATGAATTTTCCTACTGCAGAGGCCTCTTCTTTCTTGAGCTCTTCAGTTCAGGAATTGACGGGAAAAGGCTCATAAACATTTATTCACAATGCCTGAACAAGAAAAGGGAATACTCTAGATTTTCAATTCTTTTGTGGTTAATTAGACACATTTCTGAAGTGTGTTTAATCTGAATATACTGTATTGAAAACAATGAAGAGAAAATTGATTTATCCTGTTAAGTTTTCTTTTCCTGTTTATAGACTGATATCAGCAATGTCCAGTTGATATTGACCCCCAGCACCTTCTAATGCAGTGTGAATAAATATTAAAATCAAGAGCATTAAAGCTGATGATTAGTAATGCTTTGTCCCCCCCACTTACCCACCATTTCCCTGATCCAAACCCTGGGAATCCTATGGATCAGGAACAGGTGAGTCACCACCCCTGGAGATGTTTAACGAAAGACTGGATGTGGCACTGAGTGCTATGGTCTGGGTGACAAGGTGGTGTTGGGTGCTAGGTTGGACTTGATGCTCTCAAAGGTCTCTTCCAGCTTGGCTGATTCTCCGATGATTGTGACACTGCAGGGCCCTGGGGAAGCAAGGGGCCAATGTGACTCTAAGCAAGGGGCCTGGTGGCACTAAGGGGACAATGGTGACACTGTGTGTGACATGGCAGCACAGAGCCAAGGGGCCATTGTGACACTGTGGGGCTGAATGGAAGCAAGGAGTCCATTGTGACAGTCTGGTTCCTGGTGGAACCACAGAGGCCACTGTGACCCTGCAGGGCCTTGTGGAACCAAGGGGCCATTGTGCCACTGCAGAACCAAGGAGACCCTTGGGAGACCCTAGGGACAATAGAATCAAGGGACCATTGCACCACTGCAGGGAGTCTGGGAACTGAGGGAACAATTGTGACACTGTGGTGCCCCATGGAACCAAGGGTCCCTGGTGACACTGCAGGGTCTTGTGTCACCAGGGCTCCATTGTGACATTGCAGCACCAAGGAATTCATTGTGGCACTCTGAGGCCTCAGGGAGCCAAGAGGCCACTGTGACCCTGCAGGGCCTTGTGGAACCATGCAGGGCATTGTGACAGAGCAGGACCTGGTGTCATAATGGGGCCATTGTGACACTGAAGGGCCCCATGGAACCAAGGGGCCAGTGCTGCTCCTCACGGACTCATGGAATGGAGGAAACATGTTTGACCTCATGGTGGCCCTTGGGACCAAGAGGCCATTGTGACACTGTGGAACCAAGGAGAGCATTGCTGCAGTGCCAGACCTTATGGAACCAAGGATCCATTGTGACACTGCAGGGCCTTGGGGGACCACAGTGCCATTGTGACATTGCAGGGCCCAAGGATCCAAGGGACTTTGTGACACCCAGGGGTCCCACTGAACCAAAGGGACACTGTGACAGTGGGAGGCCCCATGGAATCATGCAGACCATTGGGACACTCTGGGGCCTTATGGAAGCTTGGTGACACCAAGTTGTCTGGGAGTGTTGATCTGCTGGAGGGTAGGAGGGCTCTGCACAGGGACCTGGACAGGCTGGATCCAGGGCCCAAATCCAACAAGGTGAGGTTTAACAAGTCCAAGTGCTGGGTCCTGCATTTTGGCCACAACAACCCCTGGCCACAAGAGCCTGTAGCTGGGGACAGAGTGTCTGGACAGCAGCCAGGCAGAAAGGGACCTGCAGGGACTGATGGACAGCAGGCTGGACATGAGCCAGCAATGTGCCCAGATGACCAAGAAGGGCCAATAGCTCCTGACCAGGATCAGGAATGGTGTGGCCAGCAGGAGCAGAGCAGTGATTATTCCCCAGTGTCAGCACTGGTTGGTCAGTACCTCGAGGGCTGTTTGCAGTTCTGGGCCCCCAATTTAGGAAGGACATGGAAGGGCTGTAGCGTGTCCAGAGAAGGGCAACAAGGTTGTTGAGGGGTCTGGAGCACAAGTCCTGTGAGGAGTTTCTGAGGGAGCTGGGGTTGTTTATCCTGGAGAAGAGGAGTCTCAGTGGAAAGAAGGCGATGTCAGGGGAAAGGCTGGGCTTGATGATCTCCAAGGTTTTTCCAGCCTTGCTGATTCTGGGATTCTCTGAAACCACCCTTGGAGCAGTTGCAGGATGAGCCCTGGGACTCCTCTGCAAGAGCTCCAGCAGCCCAGGTCCCTCAGCTTCTCCTGCCAGCCCCAAAGCCCATCCTGTCAGTCCTGCAGAGCCTCTGCAGCTCCTCCTCACTGCCCAGAACAGGGAGCCCCAGAGCCAGACACAGCAGCCCAGATGTGCCCCCCTGGCCTGGGGTGCCTCTGGCAAGGGAGCAGCACCAGGCACTGCAGGAGCCTGCAGACAATTCCTGCAGCACTTGTAGGATGATCCTGCTCCCCAAGGGACGTTCCCATGGTGCCAAGTCAGGAACTGCAATGGGGAGTGGGGCCAGAGAGAAAAGGGCAAACAGGGATGGGCTGTTTGCAGGGGAGGGAACAGGGCTGGGCAACAGGAAGAAATTTGTAGGAGGAAGAGTAAAGAAAGCAAAGGGGAAGCAAAGGAAATGCTGAGGGCAGTTTGGGGGTGGCTGCCAGGCAGCCCTGGCTCTGAGCAACAGTGTCTGCAGTGGGGCGTCTGCAGGAAAGTCCCAGCTGATGGGAACAAACTTTCTGGCTGACTGCAGAGGCCAGGACAAAGCTGAGTGGTTTCCCTGCTGTCCCCCAGCCCTTGCTGGCCCCAGGGGCTGATGGCATTTGTGCTCCCTCAGGTTCATGTCCCCACAGCAACAGCATGGGGGTGCTCCCCCTGCTGTGTGCAATGCAAACAGGGGCTGCTGAGCCAGTTCTGCCGTGTCTGTGCCTGCAAGGATGGGGCACCTGTGTGAGCTGAGGGAGAGGCCAGGGCTGCAGAGGGGGGTTGTTGTTGGCAGCTCCATCAGGACGCTCTGGGATGCTACCCTGGCCTGTGCAGCGCACTGGGGATGGATCAGCCCCTGCTCTGCTGCTCCTTCCTATCTGCCCCAGGGCCCTTGCAGAGCCCCAGCCATGCTGTTTGCCCCCAGCCTGCCCACGGCCAGCCTGGGGCTGCTCATGGGGGTTTTCTGTGCTGAGCATTGGCCTGGGTGTGGTCTTGAGAGAGCCTGGGCAAGGAGCCTGGAGCCCCCAGGGCCTGGCCTGAGGCATCAGCGCTGCCCCAGCAGTGCCCATGGCCTGTCCCTGCTGCAGCCCCGGCACTGCCACCCCCAGGACTGTGCCTGGCCCCGAGAGCACTCAGGCCCTACAGCAACACCAGGGCCAGCAGGGCAGCGGGGCAGGGCCACGGCAGCAGCAATATCAACACCAAGTGCTGCTGCTGCTGCTGGGCACAGCTGCTGGGCCAGCACTGATCTGCCCCCATCTCTGCACACAGACATTGCTGCTGCAGCCCCAGAGAAGGTAACAAAAGGGAATCTCTGCAGAAAACTCTGCTGGTAGATCCTTTAGTTCCTTATAAAGCCACTGAGAGCACAGCTCCTCATTGATACAGTCTGTGGCCACAGGGAAAGTGGAGAGAAATTACACGAGAAATGGCACAAACATTGACATTTATTTGTAGGCAATATGAAAAAAATAATAGAAAGAAAAGCAACCCCAAGAATGAAACCATCAAGAAGTATCAAAGACGACTTTTATTATGAGTGATTTGCAGAAATTGTTTAGTTTAATGTTCCTGAAACCATCCAGTCATCAGTCTCCGCACTTCAGCCTTGAGCTCCTGGTTCCTCAGGCTGTAGATGAGGGGGTTCAGGGCTGGAGGCACCACCGAGTATAGAACTGACAGGGTCAGATCCAGGGATGGGGAGGAGAAGGAAGGGGGCTTCACGTAGGCAAATGAGGCGGTGATGAAGAACAGAGAGACCACGGCCGGGTGAGGGAGGCAGGTGGAAAAGGCTTTGTTCCGTCCTTGCTCAGAGGGGATCCTCAGCACAGCCCTGAAGATCTGCACATAGGAGAAAACAATGAACACAAACCAGCAAAGTGCTAAACACACACTAACAGCAAGAAGCCCCAGTTCCCTGAGGTAGGAATTTGAGCAGGAGAGCTTGAATATCGGGGGGATTTCACAGAAGAACTGTCCCAGGGCATTGCCATGGCACAGGGGCAGGGAAAATGTATTGGCTGTGTGCAGCAGTGAATAGAGAAAGGCACTGGCCCAGGCAGCTGCTGCCATGTGGGCACAAGCTCTGCTGCCCAGGAGGGTCCCGTAGTGCAGGGGTTTGCAGATGGACACGTAGCAGTCATAGCACATGATCGTCAGGAGGGAAAATTCTGCTGACATGAAGAACACAAAGAAAAAGAGCTGTGCAGCACATCCTGTGTAGGAGATGTCCCTGGTGTCCCAGAGGGAATTGTGCATGGCTTTGAGGACAGTGGTACAGATGGAGCCCAGGTCAGTGAGGGCCAGGTTGAGCAGGAAGAAGAACATGGGTGTGTGCAGATGGTGGCCGCAGGCTATGGCGCTGATGATGAGGCCGTTGCCCAGGAGGGCAGCCAGGGAGATGCCCAGCAAGAGGCAGAAGTGCAGGAGCTGCAGCTGCCACGTGTCTGCCAATGCCAGCAGGAGGAAGTGCCTGATGAAGCTGTTGTTGGACATTTCTTCACTCTGGGCATCATGGACTGTTGAAAGAAGACATTGACAGTGTGGGATCAACTTTGAATCAATCTTATGCTATTTTATTTGGAATCCCCTCCAAATTTTTTCTCTTCATGTGAGGGGACTTTATAATCTTTTATGAGTTTGAATTTGTGCTGCTAAGTTACTGCTTTATCTTCAGCATTGGTCTCATATGGAACAATGGGGAGCCCAGAGGGAACACAGGGCAACTGTGCTTCAGTGCAGTCAGACGAGCTGATCCCCACACAGGTGTCTTTGCTCATTACAACTCTCTGTATTTCAAGGTGATCACACGTAAAACTTCCTTGGAAAAGAAAGTGCATTCTTCGATAACTCCAATTTCAAAATAAATTTCCCTAAACTCTCCTCTCCTTTTTGTTCTCTGTTTCTGGACAAGGAAAATATATCCAAGGTTGGTCTGGCTCTTGGGTGCCTGGAGGTGTGCCTTCTGGGAGCTGTTCCTCTCTATCAAAGCCGTGTCCCTGCCAGTGCTGCCAGAGCCCAGTTAAGCCCTGGGGGCTCAGCTCTGCCCTGCAGACCCCTCCCAGCTCACACACTGCCCAGGAGCAGCTCTGGCTCTGCAGGCTCTGATGGCACCATCAGAGCAACCCTGAAGAGGCTGGAAAAGCGACACTGATCCTGCTTTTAAGAGGCCCTGTGCTGATTTCTGTCACTGCCCAATTAATTCAGATATAAGGGAAATTTTGTTTTATTTTTTACTGTCTGAACTGAGAGAGAAATATCTATGTGCAATTTCCCATCCAGGCAACCAAGAGCAGGAGATTAAAAAAACAGGATTTTGCCTTTTATGCATCCCCTGCCTCACTGTTCCCCCTGTATAATCTGCTTTGAAATGTTCTGCAGCAAAATATCATGCTGGGAGCAGTCCTGACCAATGCAGCATCCCCATCACACAAGAAGAACAGTTCCAAGCCTTACCAGCTGTCTCCTCCCACCCAGATCTTGTCCCCCAGTGCTGGCAGCAGCTGCCAGGGCTGACTGAGAGCTGTCCCTGGCAGGCAGCAGAGTCCCTGCCCCAGCACAGCGCCCTGGGCTCTGCAGGACCCTGCTCTGCAGGACAGCCCTGGGTACCCCTGGCTGCTCTGCACCAGACACAATCAGAGAATGTACTCACAGAGTCTGTAGGCATTGGGATGTTCCAGCTTTAGGAGATCTCTCCAGGAGCTGCAGCTGCATTGTGCTGCAGCCCGAGGTTCCTGTGCCAAGGGCTGGCAGTGATTCTGCCCCAGGCACTTCTCAGCCCCTTCCCAGCCCTGACTGATTAAAGCTCTCTGTGCCTTTGTGATGTGCCTGGGGTGGCTGCAGGCAGTGCCCCAGCCCTGCTGGGCTGGCAGAAGAGCTGCTCATCAAGAGAAATGTGCTTTTGAAGCTCTTCTTGGTTACCAGGAGCTGCCTCTGTGTCAGGAGCCCAGGCCAGCTCATCAGCACAGACACAGCACAAGGACTGTAATGAGCCTCTGGGGCTTTGTGCTCAGGCCCTGAAGGAGGAGCTGAAGAAACTTCTCCAGAACTCTAAGGCAGAATCCAACTCCAAACTTTCTTGGACTTTTAATGGGTCCCTCTGAGAGACACAACTGAGAAAGTGTCCCCACGCCCCAGGCAGAGCAGAGAACTGGAGGCAGTGATGACACGTGGGGATAAAGAGGAGCTAAGTCCTGATGCCTTGGGGCACAGTAGGGTCTGTGCCACCAAGGGCTGTGAGGAGACACCTTGTCCTGAGGCACTGGGGCCTCCTGGCACAGCCCCAGCCAGGCTGGGCACTCTCAGCCCCTTGTCCTGCCCTCAGCATCCCCCCCTGGCCCACATCTCTGTGGCCTCAAGGATCTGCTGGAAGGAGTCCCTGGGGAGCCTTGGCCAGGAATGGCCCTTGGGGCTCCTTTATGGTCCCAGGGACTGCAGGTTTTTCAAAGGACTTTGGGTTTGGCTTTTGCCTTGCAGTTTCTGAGAGGTTTGTGCAATCATGGCCTCCAATTATCTGCTGTAATTAGTCCCTGGAGAGGCTGCGTCAGTAGCAACACTCAGTGGGGCTCATTAATGCTTCAAGGTACTTCAGTTCTTTTAAGGTACATGGTGTTGTCCTTTTGATACAGACTCTGTGAGAGGTTTGTATAATCATGGCCCCAGTTATCTGCTTTAACGAGTCCCTTGAGAGCTTTGTACTGACACTCAGTGGGGCTCATTAATACTTTGAGATACTCAAGGTTTTTACGGTACTTTGGATGTTCCTTTCTACTCTGAATATCTGAGAAGTGTTTTTTCCAATTCTGGCCTCCAATTCTCTCCTCCAAGGAGTCCATGAGGATCCTGTGTTTGGGATGGACCTCAGTGGGACCCATTCATGCTCTGAGACACTCTGAGTTTTTTCTCTGAATTTGACTCCTAGAACAGTTTGCGCAATCTCAGGCCCTGATGTTCAAGGGCTCAACTCCAAATGCACAGTGAGGCTCATGAGGATCAATCAAGTCCTGACAAACCATGGCTCTGCCGTGATTTCCCTCTGGTCTGGAGCAGTTCATCAGGAAGGTTTCCTTTTACAGTTATGGAGAAATATTTCAAGGACCTTCTAAGAAATACGTATTCCTATTTTAAAGGGTGCCTTTTACTGCAGTTCCTTTTCTACAAGAGGTGATTGCAGCATTCTGTGATTGATATTGATCCAGGGTCTCTTCCAAGGAGGTCTGGCCAGGTCAGAGAAGTTGTACCTTGAGAGCTGACCCAGTGTGGACAACCCTGCCCCACATTCCCCAACCCCATGTTAGAAACGATTTTCACTTTCAAAAATTTAAATGGTTTATTAAGACCTTATCAAAATGCAATAAAAGAATGAATAAAGAAAAGAATACAATGCCAGGAGCAAAGGATTCAGTCACCACGTGCTCATCTACAAAATGCATGTTCTGTCTTTTACACTTCTAGCCCCTCACAAAGTCTTGTCAATCAACTCCTTCTTCACTGTCCAGTGGTGGCGATCACTGTCTTACACCTTGATTGGAGGTCAGGTGCTGCCATAGTAACAAGCTGACCCTCCCAAATGCCCCGACAACTGAGGCCATCCTGTGATAACAATGCAAGGGGGAGGGGAAGGATAACTATACATCTACAAAACTTTTCTTAACATATATTTAATATTCACCCCTTAATTGTGCTAGTCAACCATAGGATTACTCATCTATAACAATCCCCTTTTCCTTTTCTAGAAGTCATTTTTCTTGAAAAATTAAGTAAAAAAATTTCTCTCTCTCTTGAATGAGTTGCAACAGCATCTCTTGATGTGGGCAAGGACAGTGGGAACAGGAGAAAAAATCTCAGGTTTTCCTTAGACACATTTTGTTTTTTTTGGAATGAACAAAAGGGCTTCACAGAGGTCCGGTATGGCTTTGACTCCCATCTACCGTGCCTATGTGGCTGCTGCCCATAGTTGGTGTATCTTAGGGGTGAGTACAGAGGCCAACTCAGTCTTGTCCTTCAGTGCCTGTTGAATTAAAAGACAACTGAGGAATGATAGAGGTCTGGTATGGCCTTTTGTCCCTACCTTACCATGCCTACGGATTGCTACCCACCGCAGGGTAGAGGCTTCTTGGAAGCAAACAAAGGGGCCAACCCAGTCTTGCCCTCCTTCCTTTGTCTTATTTTCCTAAATAAGTTGTCCTATTGCCTTTTACAGTCCTTTTTGTACTTCTTCTCAACAGATGCTGGTAATTCTCACCCATGAAAACAGGAAGACAGTTCTCGAGCTGGTTGGTAGAAGCTTGACTCTACTTTTGGGCGTGTTGATGTTTTTCTGGTTGTCTTTCAGTCTCTGCTTGAGAATCAATCTTGTTTCACCCAGCCTGATGTTATAGTCCACTCTTCAGGTTCTTCTACTGGGGCTTTGACTCTGTTGCCTGAGTCCATCCCCGCTCTGCAGTTCGCACGGCTGATTTGGTGGTGAGCAGTACCTGAAAGGGACCTTCCCACTGAGGAGTTAGAGGCTGATCTCTCCATGGCTTAATCATCACCGAATCTGGCATTAATATTATAGATTCTGATATCCAGGTGGTAGTTTGAGGAACTGCCCCTTTATGTCTTAGTCCTTCTAAGGTTTGTGCTATAGACCTAACTTATTTCTTGGCATTGGCTTCCCCTTCCTCATAGGTGGCAGCCTTCTGGGGTGAGGTCAGGAAGGGTAACCCAAACATCTTTTCATAGGGTGACACCCTCAGATCTGACTGGGGTTGAGTTCTAATTCTTAATAAGGCCAAAGGGAGACATTTTATCCATGACATCTGGATTTCAATCATTATCTTAACTAGAGCTCTTTTAAGAATTTGATTCATTCTCTGAACATAACCAGAACTCTGTGGATGCCTTGGAGTGTGTACTTCCCATTTTATTCCCAGGGCCTGAACAACTTTCTGCAATATCTTCAATGTGAAATGAGTTCCCCAGTCCAAATCAATCCTGTTTGCCATCCCATATCAGGGAATGATTGATTCTAGAAGTGTTTTACTCACAACATTGGCATTGGCTTTACAGTGGGTACCACCTCTACCCAATGAGTCATGTGATCTACTATTGCTGGCAAAAACTTCCACCGTTGTACCTGGGAAAGCTCAGTAAAGGCTTCTTGGATGTTTTGGAAGTGCCTTAAGGCTAGCTCTCCCCCTCCTCATGAGGGTATTTTCCTCATGATTTTCTTATTTACTTGTTGACATATCACACACTGTTCAGCTACTTGCTTAGCTATTCTGAAAATTCCTATGCATCCCCAGTCCCTTAGAAATTGATCACTTAGCACTTGTGTACCCCAATGTGTTGTTCCATGTATGCCTTCCAGCATTTTCTTGGCAAGGGGTTTATTCAAAATTTGCCTTCCATCTGCTAATCTCCACTGCCCTTTGTTATCATTCTTGGCTCCTCTTTTAATGAGTTCTTCCTTTTCTGTTTGACTGAATACAGGGACTTTTTGCATTTCTCTCATGGGTGTTAATACTATTATTAGTTTTTCTGTCTCTGATTCAGTTGCATTTTAAGCTGCTTAATTGGCTAAATTGTTACCTTGCACCCCTTTTTGGTGTTCTTCAACATATACCACCACTACTTCCTCTGGTAAGGTTTCTAACTTTTCTAGGACAAATTTTTTGTGAATCAGTCCCTTTCCCTTTGAATTTAATAGCCTCCTCTCTTCCCAAATTTTTCCAAAGGTATGCACTACTCCAAAAGCAGATTTTCAGTCTGTTAGCTTTCAAAAACACATAATCATGGAGGGATTATATGTGGTGCTTTTATTAAGAGCTCTGGGTGTCAGGGGTATATTCAACCCAAATCTGACTCCGACCACACATCCGAAAGGATCATGTTTTTATACTCTATCGTTATATAACTTTCATGTTAATTATTAAACTTATATTGTTCTATTGTATACATAAATTTAGTCCCCCTCTGAATTTCCAACATAGTTTCTCACTATTCTTCTTATGGTTATATAATAATTACATTTAATTACTAAACAATCATCACATCTAACAATTATATAATTTATCATACTGCTTACGCAGGTGCAGTTGATCTGGGAAAGCACAAAGCCTAACATTTTAGATTCTATCTTTAACTTTTTCCAGGTTTCCACTATCACTGTGAGTACATTCTCTGCTTCTCTCCTGTGCAGAGCAGCCAGGGGTGCCCAGGGCTGTCCTGCAGAGCAGGGTCCTGCAGCCCAGGGCGCTGTGCTGGGGCAGGGACTCTGCTGCCTGCCAGGGACAGCTCTCAGTCAGCCCTGGCAGCTGCTCCCAGCACTGGGGGGCAAGATCTGGGTGAAAAGAGACAGCTGGTAAGGCTTGGGAGGGCTCTAATGGTGTCGTGAGGATGCTGCATTGTTCAGGACTGCTCCCAGCATAACACTTAACTGCAGAACATTTCCAAGTAGATTATACGGGGAGCGGAGCGAGGCAGGGACTACATAAAAGGGAAAATCCTGCTTTTTTAAAGTACTGCTCTGGGTTGCCTTGATGGGAAATTGCAAACAGATATTCATCTGGCAGTCCAGGATGAGAAAAAAATTTTTTCTCAGATGTTGCTAAACCAGGCAGTGACAGAAATCAGCACAGGGCCCCTTAGAAGCTGCATCAGTCTTGTTTATCCAGCCTCCTCAGGGTTGCTCTGACGTTGCCATCAGAGCCTGCAGGTCCAGAGCTGCCCCTGGACAGTGCCAGAGCTGGGAGGGGTCTGCAGGGCAAAGCTGAGCCCCCAGGGCTGGGCTGGGCTCTGGCAGCACTGGCAGGGCCCAGCCCTGGGCACAGGGAAGCAGCTGCTAGCAGGGACAGCTCTAGGCAGCAGAGCCCTGGGCAAGCAGTGTGTGGAATGCGCCCCCAAGCTGTGCTGGGATATTTAAAGTCCTCTCCAAGCACAAATATTCCATGATTACTTTTTTTACAGATCCCAATGCCAAGGTAACGCAAATGTCCAACAGCAGCTCCATCAGGCACTTCCTCCTGCTGGCATTGGCAGACACGCGGCAGCTGCAGCTCCTGCACTTCTGCCTCTTGCTGGGCATCTCCCTGGCTGCCCTCCTGGGCAATGGCCTCATCATCAGCGCCGTAGCCTGCGGCCACCACCTGCACACACCCATGTTCTTCTTCCTGCTCAACCTGGCCCTCAGCGACCTGGGCTCCATCTGCACCACTGTCCCCAAAGCCATGCACAATTCCCTCTGGGACACCAGGGACATCTCCTACACAGGATGTGCTGCACAGCTCTTTTTCTTTGTGTTCTTCATCTCAGCAGAGTATTTCCTACTGACCGTCATGTGCTACGAGCGCTACGTGTTCATCTGCAAACCCTTGCACTATGGGACCCTCGTGGGCAGCAGAGCTTGTGCCCACATGGCAGCAGCTGCCTGGGCCAGTGCCTTTCTCAATGCTGTCATGCACACAACCAATACATTTTCCCTGCCCCTGTGCCATGGCAATGCCCCAGGCCAGTTCTTCTGTGACGTCCCTCAATCCTCAAGGTCTCCTGCTCACATTCCAACTCCCACAGGGAATTTGGATATCTTGTTGTTACTTGCTGTTTAGCACTTTGCTGGTTTGTGTTCATTGTTTTCTCCTATGTGCAGATCTTCAGGGCTGTGCTGAGGATCCCCTCTGAGCAGGGACGGCACAAAGTTTTTTCCACCTGCCTCCCTCACCTTGCTGTGGTGTCCGTGTTCATCAGCACAGCCATATTTGCCTACATGAAGCCCTCCTGCATGTCCTCTCGATCCCTGGATCTGGCCCTGTCAGTTCTGTACTCGGTGGTGCCTGCAGCCCTGAACCCCCTCATCTACAGCCTGAGGAACCAGGAGCTCAAGGCTGGAGTGAGAAGACTGATGACTGGATGGTTTCAGAGACATTAAACTGCTGGCCAAATTCTACAAATGACGTGAAATAAAAGTAATATTATTGATGGCTTGATGGAGGCTTTTTTTTCCCTTTATATTAGTTTTATCATATTGTCCACAAAGAAATGTCATTCTTTGTGCCATCTCTCATTTTGTTTCTCTCCACCTTCCCTGTGCCCACAGACTGTGTCAATGAGGGGCTGCACTCTCAGTGGCTTTAAATGATCTAAAGAATCTCCAAGCAAAGCTTTCTGCAGAGATGCCCTTTTGTTGCCTTCTCTGGAGCTGCAGCAGCAATGTCTGTGTGCAGAGATGGGGGCAGATCAGTGCTGGCCCAGCAGCTGTGCCCAGCAGCAGCAGCACTTGGTGTTACCAGTGCTGATGCTGTGGCCCTGCCCCACTGCCCTGCTGGCCCTGGTGTTGCTGCAGGGCCTGAGTGCTCTCGGGGCTGGGCACAGTCCTGGGGGTGGCAGTGCTGGGGCTGCAGCAGGGACAGGCCATGGGCACTGCTGGGGCAGTGCTGACGCCTCAGGCCAGGCCCTGGGGGCTCCAGGCTCCTTGCCCAGGCTCTCTCAAGACCACACCCAGGTCAGTGCTCTGCACAGAAAAGCCCCGTGAGCAGCCCCAGGCTGGCCGTGGGCAGGCTGGGGGCAAACAGCATGGCTGGGGCTCTGCAAGGGCCCTGGGGCAGATGGCAAGGAGCAGCAGAGCAGGGGCTGATCCATCCCCAGTGCGCTGCACAGGCCAGGGCAGCGTCCCAGAGCGTCCTTATGGAGCTGCCAACAACATCGCCCCTCTGCAGCCCTGGCCTCTCCCTCAGCTCACACAGGTGCCCCATCCTTGCAGGCACAGACACGGCAGCACTGGCTCAGCAGCCCCTGTTTGCATTGCACACAGCAGGCAGGAGCAGGCCCATGCTGTTGCTGTGGGGACATGAACCTGAGGGAGCAAAAAATGCCATCAGCCCCTGGGGCCAGCAAGACCCTGGGGGACACCAGGGAAACCACTCAGCTTTGTCCTGGCCTCTGCAGTCAGCCAGAAAGTTTGTTCCCATCAGCTGGGACTTTCCTGCAGACGCCCCACTGCAGACGCTGTTGCTCAGAGCCAGGGCTGCCTGGCAGCCACCCCCAAACTGCCCTCAGCATTTCCTTTGCTTCCCCTTTGCTTTCTTTACTCTTCCTCCTACAAATTTCTTCCTGTTGCCCAGCCCTGTTCCCTCCCCTGCAAACAGCCCATCCCTGTTTGCCCTTTTCTCTCTGGCCCCACTCCCCATTGCAGTTCCTGACTTGGCACCATGGGAACGTCCCTTGGGGAGCAGGATCATCCTACAAGTGCTGCAGGAATTGTCTGCAGGCTCCTGCAGTGCCTGGTGCTGCTCCCTTGCCAGAGGCACCCCAGGCCAGGGGGGCACATCTGGGCTGCTGTGTCTGGCTCTGGGGCTCCCTGTTCTGGGCAGTGAGGAGGAGCTGCAGAGGCTCTGCAGGACTGACAGGATGGGCTTTGGGGCTGGCAGGAGAAGCTGAGGGACCTGGGATGCTGGAGCTTCTCAAGAGGAGGCCCAGGGCTCATTCTGCAACTGCTCCAAGGGTGGTTTTAGAGAATCCCAGAATCAGCAAGGCTGGAAAAGGCTTTTGGGATCATCAAGTCCAACCTGTGCCCAGAGAGTGCCTTGTCTCCCCTGAGTATCCACTTCTCCAGGATAAACCACCCCAGCTCCCTCAGCCACTCCTCACACCACCTATGTTCCAGACCCCTCCTCAGACTTGTTGCCCTTCTCTGGAAACTCTCCAGGCCCTCCATGTCCTTCCTGAATTGGGAGGCCCAGAACTGGACACAGCTCTGCCCAACCAGTGCTGAGCCAAGGGAAGAATCACTGCCCTGCTCCTGCTGGCCATACCATTCCTGATCCAGGCCAGGAGCCATTGGCCCTTCTTGGCCACCTGGGCACATTGCTGGCTCATGTCCAGCCTGCTGTCCATCAGTCCCTGCAGGTCCCTTTCTGCCTAGCTGCTGTTCAGCCACTCTGTCCCCAGCCTGTAGTGCTGCAGGGGTTGTTGTGGCCAAAGTGCAGGACCTGGCACTTGGACTTGTTAAACCTCACCTTGTTGGATTTGGGCCCTGGATCCAGCCTGTCCAGGTCCCTGTGCAGAGCCCTCCTACCATCCAGCAGATCAAAACTCCCAGCCAACTTGGTGTCACGAGGGTTCCATGAGGTCCCAGAGTGTCCCAATGGTCTTCATGATTCCATGAGACCTCTCAGCATCACAATGTCCCTTTCGTTCCATGGGGCCCCTTCGGTATCACAAAGTCCCTTGGATCCTTGGGCCCTGCAGTGTTATAATGAATCATTGGTTCCGTGAGGTCTGGCAGTGCAGCAATGCTCTCCTTGGTTCCACAGTGTCACAATGGCCTCTTGGTCCCAAGGGCCACCATGAGGTCAAACATGTTTTCTTCATTGCAGGAGTCCCTGAGGAGCAGCCCTGGACCCTTGGTTCCATGAGGCCCTGCAGTGTCCCAATGGCCCCATCTGACACCAAGTCCTGCTCTGTCACAATGCTCTGCATGATTCCACAATGCCCTGTGGGGTCACCGCGGCCTCTTGGTTCCCTGAGGCCTCAGAGTGCCACAATGAATTCCTTGGTGCTGCAGTGTCACAATGGAGCCCTGGTGACACAAGATCCTGCAGTGTCACCAGGGACCCTTGGTTCCATGGGGCACCACAGTGTCACAATTGTTCCCTCAGTTCCCAGAGTCCTTACAATGGAGCAATGGTCTCTTGATTCCATTGTCCCCAGGCTCTCCCAAGGGTCTCCTTGGTTTTGCAGTGGCACGATGGCCCCTTGGTTCCACAAGGCCCCGCAGTGTCACA
The DNA here is from genome assembly GCF_028551555.1 of Melozone crissalis. NCBI lineage: Eukaryota > Metazoa > Chordata > Aves > Passeriformes > Passerellidae > Melozone > Melozone crissalis. Next base: position 782,900 of record NW_026535940.1, on the reverse strand, counting down.
GTGGCCTCTGTGGTTCCACCAGGACCCAGACTGTCACCATGGGCTCCTTGCTTCCATTCAGCCCCACAGTGTCACTATGGCCCCTTGGCTCTGTGCTGCCATGTCGTACACAGTGTCACCATGGTCCTCTTAGTGCCATCAGGCCCCAAAGAGTCACATTGGCCCCTTGCTTCCCCAGGGCCCTGCAGTGTCACAATCATCAGAGAATCAACCATACTGGGAAAGACCTTGGAGAGCATCAAGTCAAACCTGGGACCCAACACCACCCTATCACCCAGACTATGGCACTCAGTGCCACATCCAGTCTTTCCTTAAATACTTCCAGGGACAGTGACTCACACATCTCTCTGGACAGCCCATTCCAGTGCCCAGTCACTCTTTGTGAGGAGAATATTTCCTAATGTCCAGCCTAAACGTCCCCTCATGCAGCTTAAGGCTGTGTCCTCTTGTCCTGTCACTGTTCCCCGAGAAAAGAGTCTGACCCCCACCTGGCTGCACCCTCCTGTCAGGGAGTTGCAGAGAGTTATGAGGTCTCCCCTGAGCCTCCTCTTCTCCAGGATAAACAACCCCAGCTCCCTCAGCTGCTCCTCACATCACCTGTGCTCCAGACCCCTCACCAGCCTTGTTGGCTCTCTCTGGACACGCTCCAGCCCCTCCATGTCCTTCCTAAATTGAGGGCCCAGAACTGGGCACAGCTATCGAGGTGCTGCCCAACCAGTGCTGAGCACAGGGGAAGAATCACTGCCCTGCTCCTGCTGGCCACACCATTCCTGATCCATAAGAGGGCCAGGGGTTGGATGAGGGAAATGGTGGGGAGGGAGTGGGGACAAAGTGTGATTGATTGTCAGCCATAAAAGGTCTTGATCTTCATATCTGTTCAGACTGCATTAGAAAGTACTGGGGGTCACCATCAGCTGGACATTGCTGATAGCCGTCTATGAAAAGGAAAGAATAATTGTCAAAACAATTTCCTCTGCTTTTTTTTTTTTTCAATATAGCAGATTCACTTTGAATACACTTTTGAAATTTGTCTAATTAACCACAGAAGAATTTGAAGCTTCAATTATTCCCATTGGCTTTTCTTGTTTGATTGTTTTGAACTATTGTTTATGAGCCTTTTCCATTGAATTCCTGAACGAAACAGCTGAAGAAAGAAGAGACATCTGGAGTAATAAAATTCATCAGCAACCTCCAAGTGCCTGAGGATCCATCCCCATGAGAGCAGCAATGGACAGAAATGGGCACAGCTTTGTGGCTGCCCCAGCTTTGGCATGGCCCCTGGGCCTGGAGCAGGAGCAGCTCTTGAGGGCCCCAAGGCCGGGGGTCTTCTGATGCCCTGGGCAGATGGGATGGCAGCAGGGGCTGCAGAGCTCTCAGCACCTCAGGCCGAGGGGAGCAGGGCAGCCAGGGAGCCTCCTTTGGCCTTGGCCCAGCATCTTCCCCCATGGCTGGGGCTGTCCTGTGGCAGCTGCAGCTGCTGCTGGGCCCTTGCCAGGGGCTGAGGCCGTGGGGCAGTGGCCAGAGCAGCCTGGCCTGAGCAGAGCTGTGGGGCCAGAGCCGGCTGGGCTGGGCTGGGGAGAGGCCCTTGGTACTGCCCAGAGCTCAGGGCAGCTGGCAGAGCTTGCAGGGAGCTGGGCTGGGCTCCGAGAGCCTGGCCCAGAAACCATCAGTGTCCATCTCAGCCTGGCTGAGCATGCAGGGACAGGACTCAGGCCAGGCCTTGTGGGGCAGGGCCAGAGCCTGTGCAAGGCATTGCAAACAGGCAAGTGGCCCAGAGAAGAGGTTGTTCTGTGCCCTGGATGGCATGGACAGAGCAAGGAGGGGGCCCAGGACGTTTGTCAGCGCCAGCCTCTGTGCCCAGCCCTTGGCAACCGTGGCTGCTGAGGCCAGCTTTGGCTTGGGCTGAGTTTGGCTGTGGCCCAGCTCCATCGTCCTGTGGGGCTCAGGGCCTGTTCCCAGCCATTGCCAGCCCTGGCTGCCTCTCTGCTGGCCCAGAGGCCGGCAGACCCCAGGGCAGGGCTGTCTGTGAAGCTCCACAGGTGCCACAGGCTCTGCAGGAGCTGGCAGAGGCTGCCCAGCAGGGAGGCCATGGGGCACAGAGCCCCAAGGCTGCTGTGGGCACCACAGCACAGGGGCCGTTCCCAGCCGCAATGCTCCTGGCCTGGGCTGGGCCTGCACAGGGACTGGGCCACCATGGCTGGGCCAGCACAGGGCCACAAAGGGGCCACGCAGCCGCTGCCGGGGCTGACAGCAAGGCCAGGCACACACAAGCAATTGCTGAGCATGGCCTGTGCTGGCCAGGCCTCACTGTGCCAAAGGCAGAGCTCACCTGCCCTTGGGGCTGCAGCAACAGTCCAGAGCCCAAAGAGCCTCCATGGCTGTGCTGGAGACCAAGGCTGCAGGAGGGAAATGCAGGGCTGCTGCGGGATGGGGAGGGCATTGAATTCCAGCGCACACCTCAGCTCTCTGATGATCCCAGCACCATGCTGGGCCCTGTTTCAGACTGGAACAGAGCAGATGTTGATGGGACAGGAGCCCTGCAGGGCTGTCAGGGACCTGCAGCTTGCAAGGTGCTCTGCTCTCCCTCAGGTGCTCTCGGAGAGATCCAATTCCAGCTGGGCACCTCAGGGCACAAGTGGCACTGCCTGTTCATGGGCACAGAACTGATGTCTGCCTGGAAAGGGGCACAGGTTTTAATACATGTCTATCTGATAATATACAAGCGAATCTTTATTATCTGGGTCATTTGAGTACTTTTAAGAAATAGCAATATTTTCCCACCAGGAACGGGAATTTCCTGGAAGTGTACTGATGGCAGGAGAAGCAATACTGATCTTCCTCTCTACTTGTATCACCAATACTCATTCCATTATTTAATCTCCCTTTTCCATCTGGTGTTTCTACCTCTCCTGTTGAAATAGCCATGTTTGACTACATCTCTTAACTAGACCAGCTGGATCCATGTCCTTCCTGCTGCTCTCACATTTCTTCTTCCATATGCTCTCTGGCCATTCAAGTGCCTCTCAGCAGACTGGTTTCATGCTTTAAATCTCAAGGAGTGGCCAAATCTTTAAAAAGTTCAAATAAATATGAATTAAATATGTCGTTCTTGTTATATCTATCTCAGAATTACCTTTTTTTATGTCTTTGTCTTGAACTGTTCCTGTATAGAAATCCCTTTGGGATGGTGGACATGTGAAATGCTGCTGGGACACGACAGGGAGCCGAGGGAAGAGCTGTGATAGTTATTAAACTTTCAAATATTTCTGTTGTGTTTGTTGGCAAGAAATGTTTCTGTGCCTCTGAGTGTCACCAGTCCCTGAACCCAAAGGACACAAACCTGATGAGTAGTTGTTCCCACTGCAGGGGCGCTTGGACTTTGGCTATGCACAGGAGAGCTCTTCATCCCCTTTCTCTCTTTTCCTCCCACTGGGCATGGAGGGAGCTCCTGACTTCAGCGTGTGACTCATGTGTGCAAAGAGCAATTCTGGGCAGAATCAGGGCAGGGAGCGTTCGGGGAGACCTTGGGATTTGTGCTGGGCACAGAAGGTGTTTTCCATTGCTCTGAGACTGTCTGCTGTGGAAAGTGGATTTAATATCCAGCAGAGGAATTACTTTTGCATACGACGGAGCTGTGCCTTCCCTTGACTTTGTTGGCTGACAAGAAATGAACATCCCTCTGTGTCTCAGGCAGCTCCTTCTCCAAGGAAGGCAGGTGGGAGTTGGAGCCAAGGAGCTGAAAGCTGCAGGTGCAGCCTGGGCTGGAGGGAGCTCAGATTTGCACAAGGCTGCTCTGAGTGCCAGGGCTTGGATGGGGGAAATGGTGGGGTGGGGGGTAGTGACAGAGTCTGATTGATTGTCAGCCATGAAGGGTCTTGATTTTCATCTTTATTCAAATTGCATGAGGAGGTACTTGGATTCAATGTCAGTTGGAGACTACACATACTTATTTATGAACAGGAAAAAAACTGAAGAAGGACCTAAAAAAAGTTTTCTCATTATCTTTGTAAATAGAATATATTCCGTTTGAACACACTACTGAAAGCGGTCAAGTTAACCACAGATGATTTGAAAACTGAAATCAAATTATTCCCAGAGGCTTGGCTTGTTAAGGTGTTCTGAATGTTAATGAGCCCTGGGCCACTGAATTCCTGAACTGAAGAGCTGAAGGCTGAACAAGTGATTTGGAAAATTAAATCAAATTATTCCCTGAGGCTTGGCTTGTTAAGGTGTTCTCAATGTCAATGAGCCCTGGGACACTGAATTCCTGCACTGAAGAGCTGAAGGCTGAACAAGCCTCTGGAGCAGGAAAATTCAGCAGCAGCCTCCAAGTTGCTGAGAATGTCAGCAGCCTCCACTGAGGCCATCCCTGCCCAGAGACCGTGGGGGAATGGGCAGACAAGGAGAGCGTCCCTGGGGCTGGGACAGCACAACTCAGAGGCACCAGCGGCTCCAGCTGGGAAATGGAGTGTGGAATGTGGCTGGGAAAGCCCTGCCTGGGCTGTGCCCAGCAGGACACACAAGCCCTGACTCCCATCCACTAAAAAACTTTCTCAATGAGAGATTTAAAAGAAATTGCAATTGTTTGTTTCCTCTGAGTTGGACGCAGTGCAGAAATTCTGTCAAGAGATCATCAGGAGCTCAAAAGAACAAGACAGCTTTTACTAGTTATATTAGAAAATTATGGAAACTTGGCAAATGGTTTAATATGACATTCAATTAAAAAAAAAACACTTATCAAAGCTTTAAATTGGACCATTCACCTTCACAAACTCTAAGCCTGTGCAGTTTTAAGTTACTCAAGATTTGCAAGAGAAGAGAAATGGAAGAAATATACACAGAAAGAGAAAAACAAAAAACATATACAGAAACACCCACACAGCTACCAAGTCCTGGATTCCAGGAATGTTCATATGGAAATTCCAAGTGGAGGTAGGGTCAAGATGTGTGCTTGCCTTGTGGTCAGCTTGGTTTCCCTGGGCCCTTCCCCCAGGTGGGACTTGGGCTCATTTGGTCCCTCAGGAGCTGGGCTGGGGGCTGTGGAGGTGGCTGTGGAGCATTGCCTGTGCTGTGCCAGGGACTGGCAGACACTGCTGGGCTGGGAGAGAGGCTCTGGGGGGATTGGGGTTCCAGGGCACAGCAGCATTGGAGTTCCAGGGCAGGGCAAGGCTGGACCTGCCCCTTCCTCCCCTGTGCAAAAATGTTTTGAGCCAACAATCTCCTCCAGTTTGTCACAACAGGGAATGTTGGAGGTGAAATCCCAATTCTGTCCATGGGTGCCTGGAGGAGAAGGACAGTTCTATTCCACAGGAAGGAAAACACAGGGCTCCAGTGTTTGGAAGGCAGCTGAGAGCCTCACAAGGCCAAGGCCTGGTAGACTTGTCAATAAGGGCAGATTTTGTCTGGGAGCATTTTTGAACTGAAGGAATTTTGGAGGTGGAAGGCCAGTCTTGGCCATGGGCACCTGGAAAAGCAGGACAGTTCTTTCCACAGGAAGGAACGCATGGAGCCTTCCCCAGTATTTTGGGGACAGATGGGAAGTGACCCTCATGAAACCACTGGCAACTAGACTTGTCCTGGCAATATTCCTACTGAAACAATCTCTGGATATAGGGAAATTTGGAGGTGAAATCCCAATTCTGGCCATGGGTGCCTGGTGGAAAAGAACAGTTCTTTTCCATTGGGAAGGAAAGCACAGCGGACCAGTGTTTCAGAAGCAGATGACAAGAGAGTCTTAATGTTCCAAGGTCAGCTGGACCAGTCAGGTGGCCCCTGGGAGGCCAAACCAACAAGACCTGTTCCATCTTCCCTTGGTTTTGTGGGGCCCCATAGTGTCACAATGGTGCCTTGGATCCATGAGGCCCCACAGTGCCATAATGGTGTTACATGGCTTTTCAAGGGTTCCTCAGGGGTGAAGAGATAGACGAGAATCTTGGCTTCACGATCAGAAGGCTGGATTTATTAATTCATTATATATAATACATTATGACTATACTAAAAGGAATAGAGAGAAAAGTTCAGAAGCTGCTAAGCTAAGAAAAGAATAGGAATAGGAATAAACAAGAGAGCTCTCTGTCAACCTGTCCCAGAGAGCTTGGTCCTGATTGGCCCTTAATTGTAAACATGGAACATGGGCCAATCATAGGTGCACCTGCTGCATTCCACAGCAGCAGATAACAATTGTTTACATTCTTCTTCTGGGGCCTCAGCTTCCCAGAAGAGGAAAAATCCCAAAGAAAGGATTTTTATGAAAAAATATCAGTGACATATTGGTGTCTTGTTTCCATGGGGTCCAGCAGTGTCACAATGGACCATTGATGACATGAGGGCCTGCAATGTCACACTGGACCTTTGGTTCCAGGCAGCCCTGCAATGTCACAAAGGCCTCTTGGTTTCACGAGGCCTTATAGTATCACAATGGTCCTCTTGGTTTCTGTGGGGACCTCCAGGGTCCCAGTGGTCTCACTGGTTCCATGAGGCCTCACAGTGACACAATGCTTTGGTTATTCCATGGGGCCTCGTAATGTCACAATGGTCTCCATGATTCCATGAGGCTGTGAAGTGTCCTAATGGTCTCTCCACAGTTCCATGAGGCCCTGCAATGTCACAGTTTGGACCCTTGGCTCCATGGAGTCCCACAGTGTCACAATGGCCCCTTGGTTCCATGACACCCCAAAGTGTCATAATGGTCTCCACAGTTTGAGGACTCCCGGCAGTGTCACAATGCACCCTTGGTTTGATGGCGCCTCTCAGTGTCACAATGATCCCTACATTTCATGGAGCCACACAGTGTCAGGACAGTCCCCTTGGTTCCATGGGGCTCAGCAATGTCACAGTGGTCTCCATGATTGCATGAGATCCCACAGTGTCACACTGGTCCCATGGTCTCACAGGGCCCCACATTTTCACAATGGTCCCTTGGTTCCATGGCCCTGTGCTGCTGCATTTCCCCCTCCCCTTCTCAGGCCACCCTGCCAGCTGAGAAATGCTCCTTGGGCCTGGGCCTTGGCCAACAGCCCCTGGGCTGGGCTCCTCTGCAGCTCATCACAAACACTGTCTGCTCCAGGCACTGCTGCTGCCCAACCAGCTCCTGGTTCCTTTAGGAGCAGCCCTGGGAGCTGTTTTTGTTCCCTCACTGGCACAACATCCCTGTTCTCACACTGCCAAAGAAAGCTGTTGGTGCCAAGTGCAGCCAGGATGAACCATTGCTGGGACTGAAGCCCCTCTCTTGGGGCCCTGCAAACAGCGCTCCAAAAGGAGCCTTTGGAGCTCTCCTGGGCCAGCGACTCCCTCTGAGTGGGGCCTCTCCCAGCTGGGAACTCTCCTGTTTGCTGCACTCAGGGATCCTGAACAACGACAGAGCCTGGGCTGATCCCCGCACTCCTCCAGGCTCAACCCTTCACCCACTGGGGAGATGCCAAAGGATCCACAGTGAGCATTGCCTGCCCTCAGGGGAATTGCTCACAGGTGCCTTGCACTGACTCTTGGTGTCTGTGTGCACACAGGAGTGCCTGTGCTGGGGAAATGTGGCAGAAATGCTGCTCTCTGAGGAGTTTGAGTGCCTTGGATAGCTGAGCCAGTCAGGCCTTGTAAGTGAAGTTAAATCACAAGGCCTAAGTGAAGTTAATTGCTGTGAGAGTTGTTCTCTTGCTAAGTTGTTTAATATAAGTTATAAGCAGAGTTGAATACTTTTGAATGTTATTCCTCTGTTAAATTGCAAAGTCATAGGTTAGAAGTTAGGTTAAATATTGTTAAGTGCTTTTCCTTTGCTAAATTGTGAAGTTGAGGCTATCAGTCATGGTTAAGTCCTGTTAAGTTTGAGCTCTATTAAGCTTTTAGGCTGTATTTCTTTTACCATTACCCTCACTGTCCTTGTGTCACACACACACAGAGGGACAATTCGTGGTTCATTTCTGTTATGATTGCCTGAATTTGGTTTGGTTTTGTTGTTGCTTTCTTTCCTTGGTGTGCCTGAAGTGTCCAGTCAGGAGCAGACTGACTCTTGCCAAGGAACTTTGTGGCACTGTTCCTTAATATTAAATCTGGTTTTTGCTGATCCCTTGCTGGGGATTTTTTCAGCGCTCTCAGCCCCTCATTTATAACAGGGTGAAGGAGCCCTGGCCCAGGCTCTGGCCCTGGGGGACATGGGGACGCTGCCAGGGGGTCCCTGTCCCCCTGTGCCACCCCCAGGGCCCTGGCCCCCCGTCCCCGTGTCAGGCTCTGGGGTCGATCTCGTGGAACATCCTCTGGGGGAGGCTGCGGGGCCAGGGGCGGGGGGACCCGGGGGGACAGGGGACCCCACTGTGCACGGGCAGGGTTGGACTGCTCTGGGGGAGCTGTGAGGGGGGCCAGGGCAGAGTGACCTCCCCAGGGACCTCACACAGCCCCTGTGATTTCACACTGCCACCTGTGATGTCACACAGCCATCTCTGTGATGTAACAGCCCCCCCCCCGTGATGTCACAGTGTCCCTGTTATGCAACACAGCCCCCCTATGATGTCACACAACCCCCTATGTTGTCACACAGCCACCTGTGATATCACAGCCCACTCTGGGATGTCACACAGCACCCTTGAGATGCAACAGAACCAAATCTGGGATGTCACCCTGGAATGTCATGCAGCTGCACTGTGATATCACAGAAAATGCTCTGATGTCAAAAAGTCACTATGTGATGTCACAGTCTTTTCTGTGACGTCACAGCCTGCTCTATGTTAATACACAGCCACCCAGTGATGTCAAAACCCACTCTCTGTTGTCACACAGCCAACCCTCTATGATGGCAGAGTCAACTGTGTGATGTCACAACCCCCTCAGTGATGTCACAAAACTCTCTCTGTGATGTCATACTGACACTCTGCAATGTCACAGCACACACTTTTACCTCACAGGCTGGTCTATGTTGTAATACAGCCATGCCATGATGTCACAGCCTGCTCTGTGATGCCACAGAATCCCCTCTATGATGCTGTAGCTGCTCAATGACCTCACACAACAAACTCTGTGCTGTCACACAGCCCCTTGCTGACATCACAGCCGCTCTGTGCCTCTAGGACACAGCCACAGAGCTGCTGCTGTGACAGGCCCCCTCTGGGACATGCCACAGCCCCTGCCAGTGCTGAGCCCCTGTGAGCTCTGTCTGTGCCCTGCTGGTGTCCCTGAGGGGCCCTGGCAGTGCCCCAGCCCTGCTGGGCTGTGCACAGGAGCTGCTCCTGGCCAGAGCTGTCTCTCTGCAGCGCTGCCCTTGCCAGGAGCTGCCTCTAGGCCAGGAGCCCGGCCCAGCTCAGCAGCACAGACACAGCACAGGGACTTTAATCACCCTCTGGGACTTTGGTGCTCTTTGCATCAGACTCAGTCCCTCAGAGTGTCATCAAAAAATTTCTCAAGAACTCAAAAAGTGATTGAAACACTAAAGTTTTCTTGAAGGGGTAATGGGTCCCATTGAAGGACAGGACTGAGAAAGTGTCCCCAAGTTCCAGATAGAGTAGAACACTGGTGGCAGTGATGACAGGTGGGGATAAGCAAGAAAAAGGTGTCTCCGGTGCTGAGAAAACCTGCGCCTCTGTCCCTGCAGGCTGTCGGCATCCCCCGGCTGCCCCCCGGCTGGGCCCTTCCTTTGCTGACAGCTCTGCCTCCTGCCTGCCTCTCCCTGCCCACACAAAGCCTTGGGCTTGATACCAAAAGGGTTAATTCAATTATTACTGTGCCTGTGAACTTTCAGCACAGGAACAAGTCATGCAGGAGCTGCTTACCCAGCAGGAATGGGTGGAAGAGAAGATGAAGACATCTGGCTCAAGAATGCAGTGATAGAAAAAGCAAGGACTGTATCTGGGAACTTGGAGTGGGTTTTATGGAAATGGGTAAATTTTAATATGCACATAGTGACTGTATATAAGTGATACACTGGTAGAATCGCATCTCCATGTAAGTAGTTATCACCCACTGCACCTCAGGCCTGAATAAATGATGCTCTCTTAGACACCAAATTAGTGTTAAGGAGACCTATTCTGATCTTTTGGCCATTTGGTGACAGCAGAGGCTCACAGAACCCAGGATGAAGCTGTGACACTTGGAACCTCATAGAACAAAGTGTCCATTGTGATGCAGTGGAAGCCCATGGAAATAAAAGTCCATTGTATCAGAGCAAGATCTTGTGGAACCCAGGAGACCATTGCTGACAGTATGGAAGCTCATGGAACCATGGAGTCATTGTGAGAGTTTGGGGCTGCATGGAACCAATGGTCCATTGTGACACTGCAGAACCTTCTGGAATCAAGGTGGTCATGTTATTCTATAGAACCTCATGGAACAAAGGATCCATGGTGATACTGCAGGACTCGGACTTTGTTGACAGAGTAGAAACTTATGGAACCAAATTTTGATTGTGACACAGTAGGGCTTCATGGAACCAAGGGTCCATTGTGGCTCTGTAGGGTTACACAGAACCAAGGAGACCATTTGGATATGTGGAGCCTTATGGAACCACCTGCCACTGTGAGACAGCAGGGCCAAGGGGCCATTGAGACACCAAGGAACCTCATGGAACCAAAGTCTATGGTGATGAAGTGGAACCTCACGGAACCAAAGGTCCATTGTTACACTCTGGAGCCCTGTGGAGCCAAGGGGACCATGGTGACACTGTGGTGCTCCACGGAACCAAGGGGCCATTCTGATTCTGCTTTGCCTCATGGAACCAAGGGGCCACTACAGCACTGAAGGGCCTCGTCGAACTAAGGCAGCCTTGTGACACTGTGGGCCACCTTGGAACCAAGGGTCCATTGGGATATTGCAGGGCTTCATGGAACCACAGAGACCATTATGACCCTTCAGAACCCATTGTAACCAAGGGAGCATTGTTGCACAGCAGGACCTCATGGAATCAAGGGGACCACAGTGACACTGTGGGGCTTCATGGAACAAAGGGGCCATTCTGACACCATGGAACCAAGGAGGCCATCGCTGTGCTACGGGACATCACGGAACCAAGGAGATCATTGTGATACATGGGGCCATGTGGAACCAAAGGATCATTCTGGCATTGCAGGGCCTCGTGGAACTAAGGGCACAATAGTGTCACTGTGGGGCTCCAAGCGACCAAGGGGGCATTCTTAAAGTGCAGAACCAAGGAGGCCATTGTGACATTCTGGGGCATCATGGAGTCATAGGTCCATTGTGAAACAGCACGGCCTTGGGAAACCATGGAGGCCGTTTTTACACTTTGAGACCTTGTGAAGCCAAAGGGCCATTGTGGCATTTTGCATCCCCATGGAACCAAGGAGTCCATTGTGACACTAAAAGACCTCATGGAACCAAGGAGTCCATTGTGACACTATGTGACGCCAAAGTCACATAGTGACCTTGGGTCAAAGGGCAATTGTGGCACTTTGTAGCACCCTGAAACCAAGGAGAAAATTGTGAAACTACAGGGCCCCATGGAACTAAGGATTCTTAGAATAATGTGGGACTCATGGAACCAAAAGTTCATTGTGACATTGCAGGGCAGCCAGGGAGCCTCCTTTGGCCCTGGCCAAGCATCTTCCCCCATGGCTGGGGCTGAGTCCTGTGGCAGCTGCAGCTGCTGCTGTGCCCTTGCCAGGGGCTGAGGCCGTGGGGCAGTGGCCAGAGAAGCCTGGCCTGAGCAGAGCTCTGGGGCCAGAGCCGGCTGGGCTGGGCTGGGGAGAAGCCCTTGGTGCTGCCCAGAGCTCAGGGCAGCTGGCAGAGCTTGCAGGGAGCTGGGCTGGGCTCAGAGAGCCTGACCCAGAAACCATCAGTGTCCATCTCAGCCTGGCTGAGCATGCAGGGGCCAAGGAAAGCACCTCCGGGTCTGCAAGTTCTCTGTGTGGGAGCTGAGCTTTTGACCTCCTGAGCCCTCCCAAGTGCTGGGGCTGCACCTCCAGCTCCAGAGGAGATGTGATAGATGGGAACAGGGACAAATAATTCCTGCTGGATTGTTTCTTGTGTTTGCTTATACAGGCGACCAGGATCCATATGCAGAGGGGTTGTTTTGTGTCAGATAACTCTGGTAAAGTAGTAAGAATATTTTTTAGCTGAAAATAATATTTCTGGTGTAATGCACAATGAGAAATAAAGACACGTATGATCAAAAGAGCATCTAAGAGTGTGAAACTCATTGATGTCCCAGCAGTCAAGCCTGTTCAAATACTTTCCTCAGGGCATCCTTGAGATGAGAGGTGAGCACCAGAGGCTAAGGCCAGCCAGAGCTCTCTGTCCTGGCAGCTTTTGTCTGGGAGAACCCTTGCATATAGGGAATTTTTCAGAGGGCGTATCAGTTTTGGCTGTGGGCACCTGGAAAGAGGGATGGTTCTTTTTCATAGGAAGGAAAATATGGAGCCCCAGTTCTCCAGGGACTGATGAGAGGCAGCCCTCAACATTCCAAGATCAGCTGGACCTGTCAAGTGGCCCCTGGCAGGCCAAGCCAGCCAGATCTGTTCCACGTTGTCTTGGTTACGTGGCACTCTGCAGTGTCACAATGCTCTCCTTGTTTGTGAAGTTTCACAATGTCCCTGTGCTTCCATGAGGCCCTGCAAGGTCACAGGGACCCTTTGGCTCCACAAGGCCCTGAAATGCAGCAATGGCCTCTTGGTTCCACAAAGCCCTGCTGCTTCACACTGGCCCCTAGGGACCGTGCGGCCAAACAGAGCCACAATGGTGTCCTTGGTTCCACGAGGGCCCACAGTGTCACAATGGTCCCTTGGACCCATGAGGCCCTAAAGTGTCATCATAGTTCCACATGAAGGAAAGCAGGAAGGAAAGCATGGAGCCCCAGCCTTCCAGGAGCTGATAAACAGCAGCCACTAATGGCCGAGACCAGACAGATCTGTCTGTCCTGGCAGCTTTCATCTGGGAGCAACAGAATAAATATCTTGTATCTCAGATATAAATATTCTGTATCTCAGATATACGGGATTTTGGAGGAAGAATCCCAATTTCAGCCCATGAGCACATGGATGAGAAGGCCAGTTCTTTCCCTCAGGAAGGAAAGGACAGAGCCCCAGTGTTTCCAGGGCAGATTGGAGGTGACCACCAGAGGCCAAATTAAGCCAGGCCTGTCTGTCCTGGCAGATTTTGTCTGGGAGAAACCCTTGCATGAAGGAAATTTTGGAGAAATACCAATTTTGGCCATGGGTACCTGGGCAGGAGAGATGGTTGTTTTCAATACAAGGGAAAGCCCAGAGCCCCAGTGTTTCAGGGACACATGAGAACAGTGACCCAAGCATGCTGTGGTCAGCTGAGCCAGTCAGGCCAAGCCAATCAGACCTGTTACCGTTTGTTGAATCCCTAAGGCCCCGCAGTGTCACAATGGCGGTGTCAAATTGGATCCAGCTCTTGTCACACTGGCCTCTTGTTTCCATGGGGCCCCATAGTGTCACAATGGCCCTTTGCTTCCATAAGGCCTCACCGTGTCACAGGGGTCTCCTTGGTGCAGCAGTGTCACAGTGGACCCTTGGTTCAGTGGGACCCTGCAGTGTCAGAAGGGTGTCCTTGGTTCCACAAGGTCCTGCACAGCCCCTTGGTTCAATGAGACCTTGAGGTGTCATAATGGTCTCCAGTATTCCATGAGGCCCTGAAATGTCACAATGAACCTTTGGTTCAATGAGTCCCACATTGTTCCATGAATCCTTTGTTCCATGGAGCCCTCTAGTGTCACAATGGTCTCCTTGGTTCCATGAATCCTTGATTCCATGGAACACCACAGTGTCAATATGGTCCCATTGGATCCACAGGGCTCCACAGGGTAACAATGGACCTTTGGTTCCCTGAGGTTCCACTGCATCACAATAGATTTTGGTTCCATGAGGTTCCTCAGTGTCTCAATGGCCTCTTGGCTCAATGTGGCCCCACTGTGTCACAGCGGCAGGTGGTTCCATGAGGCTCCATAGTGTCAAAATTGTCTCCTTGGTTTCATGAAGCCCTACAGAGCCACAATGGACCCTTGGTTCCATAAGCTTTCACACTCAACAATGGTCTGAGCTACAGAGTGTCACCATGGATCCTTTGTTCCATGAGGTTCTATAGAATAACACGATCACCTCGATTCTAAAAGGTTCTGCAGTGTCACAATGGACCATTGGTTCCATGCAGCCCCAAACTCTCACAATGACTCCATGGTTCCAGGAGCTTCCATACTGTCAGCAATGGTCTCCTGGGTACCATGAGGCCTTGTTCTGATACAATGAGCTTTTGGTTCCATGGGGTTCCACTGCATCACAATGGACCCCTTGTTCCATGGGGTTCCAAGTGTCACAGCTTCATCCTGGGTTCTGTGAGCCTCTGCTGTCACCAAATGGCCAAAAGATCAGAATAAGACTCCTTAATATTAATTTGGTGTTTCAGAGAGCATCATTTATTCAGGCCTGAGGTCCAGCAGGGGATAACTCCTTATGTGAACACATGATTCTACTATTGTATAGCTTAAATACTATGGTATATATTAATACATACCATAGTATATAAGCTATATTATAATATACATATTTATATTTAATATACATATAGGTCACTATGTTATAATATACATATTTATATTTAATATACACATAGGTCACTATGTGTATATTAAAATTTACTCATTTCCATAAAACAAACCCCAAGTTCCCAGATTCAGTCCTTGCTTTTTCTATCACTTCAATCTTGAGCCAGATGTCTTCATCTTCTCTTCCGACCATTCCTGCTGGGAGAGCAGCCTCTGAATGCTTTGTTTCTCTGCTGAAAGTTCACAGGCACAGTAAAAAGTGAATTAACCCTTTTGGTATCAAGCTCAAGGCTTTGTGTGGGCAGGGAGAGGCAGGCAGGAGGCAGAGCTGTCAGCAAAGGAAGGGCCCAGCCAGGTGGGGCAGCCGGGGGATGCCGAAAGCCTGCAGGGACGGAGGCGCAGGGCAGGAGCAACGTAGGACAGCCTGGGCTGCACAGGGCACAGGGATGGGCAGCATCTGCAAGACAGCCCTGACAGATCCAACTTGGGCAGCACTTTAGCCAGGGCAGACACAAAGAGCACCAAAGTCCCAGACGGTCATTAAAGTCCCTGTGCTGTGTCTGTGCTGCTGAGCTGGGCGTCGGGCTCCTGGCCCAGAGGCAGCTCCTGGCAAGGGCAGCGCTGCAGAGAGACAGCTCTGGCCAGGAGCAGCTCCTGTGCACAGCCCAGCAGGGCTGGGGTACTGCCAGGGCCCCTCAGGGACACCAGCAGGGCACAGACAGAGCTCACAGGGGCTCAGCACTGGCAGGGGCTGTGGGATGGCCCAGAGAGGGCTCTGTCACAGCAGCAGCTCTGTGGCTGTGTCCTAGAGGCACAGAGCGGCTGTGATGTCAGCAAGGGGCTTTGTGACAGCACAGAGTGGGCTGTGTGAGGTCATAGATTGGGCTGTGACATCACAGAGTTTGTTGTGAGGTCACTGAGCAGCTACAGCATCACAGGGGGGATTCTGTGACATCACAGAGCAAGCTGTGACATTATGGCATGGCTGTATTACAACATAGAGTTGGTTGTGAGGTGAAAATGCGTGCTGTGACATTACGGAGTGTCAGTATGACATCACAGAGAGAGTTTTGTGACATCACTGAGGGGGTGGTGACATCATAGAGCAGGGTGTGACATCACAGAACAGACTGTGACAGCACAGGATGACTTTGTGACATCACAGAGCAGATGTCTCACATCATAGGGTGACATCACAGAGATAGCTGTGTGACATCAGAGATGGCTGTGTGACATCACAGAATGGGCTGTGACATCACAGGATGGTGTCTGACATCACAGGAGCTCTGTGAGGTCACTCTGCCCCAGCCCCCCTCACAGTTCCCCACAGAGCAGTCCAACCCTGCTCATGCACAGAGGGGTCCCCTGTCCCCTCGGGTCCCCCCGCCCCCGGCGCCGCAGCCTCCCCCAGAGGATGTTCCACGAGATCGACCCCAGAGCCTGACACAGAAACAAAGCAACAACAAAACCAAACAAAATCTGGGCAATCAAACCAGAAAGGAACCAAGAACTGTCCCTGTGGCAGGGGATAAACGGAGGGAGGGGGACAGACAAAAGGACGCAAAGGGCAAGGATAAAAGGAATACAGCCCAAAATGTTAACAGTGCTCAAATTTAACAGGACTTAACTCATACCTTAAATTTAACTGATACCTTCAACTTCACAATTTAGCAAAAGAACAGCTTATACAATACTTAACATAACCTAAAACCTATGACTTAGCAATTTAACAGAGGAATAACACTTAACAATATGTAACTCATATAATAACTTACATCATACCTAAAAACTTAACAAAAGAACAACTCTTAGCAGCATTTAACTTAGCTTAGACCTCGTGGCTTAACCTCACATACAGGCCTGATGGACTCAGCTATCCAAGGCACTCAGACCCCTCAGAGAGCAACATTTCTGCCACATTTCCCCAGCACAGGCACTCCTGTGTGCACACAGACACCAAGAGTCAGTGCAAGACACCTGTGAGCAATTCCCCTGAGGGCAGGCAATGCTCCCTGTGGATCCTTTGGCATCTCCCCAGTGGGTGAAGGGTTGAGCCTGGAGGAGTGGGGGGATCAGCCCAGGCTCCGTCGTGGTTGGGGATCCCCGAGTGCAGCAAACGGGAGAGTTCCCAGCTGGGAGAGGCCCCACTCAGAGGGAGTTGCTGGCCCAGGAGAGCTCCAAAGGCTCCTTTTGGAGCGCTGTTTGCAGGGCCCCAAGAGAGGGGCTTCAGTCCCAGCAATGGTTCATCCTGGCTGCACTTGGCACCAACAGCTTTCTTTGGCAGTGTGAGAACAGGGATGTTGTGCCAGTGAGGGAACAAAAACAGCTCCCATGGCCGCTTCTAAAGGAACCAGGAGCTGGTTGGGCAGCAGCAGTGCCTGGAGCAGACAGTGTTTGTACTGAGCTGCAGAGGAGCTGAGCCCAGGGGCTGTTGTAAAAGGCCGAGGCCCAAGGAGCATTTCTGAGCTGGCAGGGCGGCCTGAGAAGGGGAGGGGGGAATGCAGCAGCACAGGGCCATGGAACCAAGGGACCATTGTGAAAATGTGGGGCCCTGTGACACCAAGGGACCATTGTGACACTGTGGGGCCCTGTGAGACCAAGGGACCACTGGGACACTGTGCGGTCCTGTGTCACCAAGGGACCATGGTGACACTGTGGGGTCCTGTGACACCAAGGGGCCATTGTGACACTCTGGGGCCCTGTGAGACCAAGGGACCATTGTGACACTGTGGGGCCCTGTGAGAACAAGAGACATTGTGAAAATGTGGGGCCCTGTGAGACCAAGGGACCAGTGTGACGCTGTGGGGCCTCATGGAATCATGGAGAGCACTGTGACATTGCTCGGCCTCACGGAACCAAGGGGACCGTACTGACACTGTGTGACTCCATGGAATGTAGGGATCATTGTGACACTGAAATGCCCCATCAAACCAAGGGTCCACTGTGACACCGCGGGCCTCATGGAACTGGGGAGACCCTTGTGACACTTTGGGGTATCATGGAACCAAGGGGCCATTGTGACACTGCAAGGCCCCATGGAGCCAAATGTGCATTGTGACATTGCAGGGCCTCGTGGAATCGTGGAGAGACCACTTAGACACTTCACAACCTCATGGACCCAAGGGGCCATTGTGACACTGTGGGGCACCATGGAACCAAGGGGCCATTGTGACACTGAGTGGACTCATGGGATCATGGAGAACTTTGTCACACTGTGAGGCCCCATGGAATAAGCAAAGCATTGTATCACTGTGAGGCCTCATGGAATCAGTGAGAACATTGTGACCCTGGAGGTCTCCACAGAACCAAGAGGACCATTGTGATACTGTGGGGCCTTGTGAAACCAAGAGGCCTTTGTGACACTGCAGGGCTGCATGGACCATAGGTCCATTGTGACTTTGCAGGGCCTCCTGTCATCAATGGTCCGTTGTGACACTGTGGAGCTAAAGGAGACCATTGTGACACCACAAACCCCCAGGGTCCAAAGGTCCATTGTGACATTGCAGGACTCATGGAACAGAAGAGTCACATGACATTGTGGGGCCTGTGGAACCACGGAGACCATTGTGACACTGCAGGGCCTTCTGGAACCTAGGGGCCATTGTGACATTGTGGGACTCCACTGAACCAAGGGTCCACTGGATCCAACTGCAGATCTTCCTGTAATCAACAAGTCCTTGTGACACTATGTGGCACCATAAAAATAAGAGAACACAGAATAGGTCTGGCTGGTTTGACCTCCCAGGAGCAACCTGACTGATCCAACTGACCTTGACATATTTGGGGTCTCATCTGCTATTGAAACAATGGGGCTCCTTACTTCCCTTCCTATAGAAAAGATCTGTTCTCCTCCAGGCATGCTTGGCCAGAATTGGCGTTTCACCTCCAAATTTCCTTATATCCAGGGATTGTTCCAATAGGAATATTGCCAGGACAAGTCTGGCTGGCAATGGTCTCACAAGGGTCAACTCCCATCTGGCCCCAAAAAACTTGGCAAGGCTCTGTGCATTCTTTCCAATGGGAAAGAAGTGTCCTGCTTCTTGAGGTGCCCATGGCTGAGATTGGGTTTCCACTTCCAAAATTCCCTATATCCAAAGACTGGTCCCAGACAAAATCTGCCATTCCTGACAAGTCTGGCTGGCCTTGGCCTAGTGAGTCTCTCACCTGCCTTCCAAAAACTGGGGCTCTGTGCTTTCCTTCCTATGGAAAAGAGCTGCCCTTCTAGGCCAGGTGCCCATGGCCAGAATGGGATTTCACCTCCAGCACTGCCTGTTGTGACAGACTGGAGAAGATTGTTGGATCGAAACATGTTATGTGTGGGGGAAGAAGGGGCAGGTCCAACCTTACCCTCCCCTGTAAGCTCAGCCCTGCCTTGCTCTAGAGCCCCAAACACCCCAGAGCCTCTATCCCAGCCCAGCAGGGTCTGACAGTCCCTGGCACAGCACAGGCAATGCTCCACAGCCACCTCTGGAGCCACCAGCCCAGCTCCTGAGGGACCAAATGAGCCCAAGTCCCACCTGGGGGAAGAGCCCAGGAAGTCCAAGGGGTATTGAAGGCTGACCACAAGGCAAGCACACATCTTGACCCTACGTCCTCTTGGAATTTCCATTTGAATGCTGCTGGAATCCAGGAATTGGTAGCTGTGTGTGTGCTTCGCTGTATCATTTTTGTCATTCTCTCTTTTTAATTCACTCTTCTTGCAAATTTTGAGTAACTTAAAATTGAACAGGCTCAGAGTTTGCAAAGTGTAATGGGCCAAGTCAGTATTTTGAGAAGTGTTTTTTGTTGATTGAATGTCATATGAATCTCGCCTTTTGCCAAAGTTCCTCTGATTTTCTAAAGTTCCCAGTAAAGGTTGTTTTGCTCTTTTGAGCTCCTGATAATCTCTTGTGGGTATTTCTCCAGAGCATCCAACTCGAAGAACACAAATAATTGTAATTCCTTTTAAATGTCTCACTGAGAGAGTTGTTTGGGGGATGGGAGTCAGGGCTTGTGTGCCCTGCTTGGCCCAGCCCAGGCAGGGCTTTCCCAGCCACATTCCACACTCCATTTCCCAGCTGGAGCTGCTGGTGCCTCTGACTTGTGCTGCCCCAGTCCCAGGGACGCTCTCCTTGTCTGCCCATTCCCCCACGGTCTCTGGGCAGGGATGGCCTCAGTGGGGGCTGCTGACATCCTCAGCACCTTGGAGGCTGCTGCTGCTGAATTTTCCTGCTCCAGAGGCTTGTTCAGCCTTCAGATCTTCAGTGCAGGAATTCAGTGTCCCAGGGCTCATTAACATTCAGAACATCTTAACAAGCCAAACCCCTGGGAATAATTTGATTTTCATTTTCAAATCTTTTGTGGTTAATTAGACAAATTCCAGTACTCTATTAAAGTTGAATAGATTACTTAAAAAAGATTACTTAGGTCAAATTTAGGGTTTTTTTCCTGACAATTTATTGATATGTGCTATCTCCAGCTGACACTGAATCCAAGTACCTCCTCATGCAGTGTGAATAGATATGAAAATCAAGACCCCTCATGGCTGACAATCAATCAGACTCTGTCCCTACCCCTACACCATCATTTCTCCCATCCAAGCTCTGGCACTCAGAACAGCCTTGTGCAAATCTGAGCTCCCTCCAGCCCAGGCTGCATCTGCAGCTTTCAGCTCCTTGGCTCCAACTCCCACCTGCTTTCCTTAGAGAAGGAGCTGCCCGAGACACAGAGGGATGTTCATTTCTTGTTCAGCCAACAAACCCATGGGAACTGAGTTGGTGCTGGAATTCAATGCCCTCCTCATCCCACAGCAGCCCTGCATTTTCCTCCTGCAGCCTTGGTCTCCAGCACAGCCATGGAGGCTCTTTGGGCTCTGGACTGTTCCTGCAGCCCCAAGGGCAGCTGAGCTCTGCCTTTGGCACAGTCAGGTCTGGCCAGTGCAGGCCCTGCTCAGCAATTGCTTGTGTGAGCCTGGCCTTGCTGTCAGCCCCGGCAGTGGCTGCCTGGCCCCTTTGTGGCCCTGTGCTGGCCCAGCCATGGTGGCCCAGCCCCTGTGCAGCCCAGCCCAGGCCAAGAGAATTGCGGCTGGGAACGGCCCCTTTGCCGTGGTGCCCACAGCAGCCTTGGGGCTCTGTGCCCCATGGCCTGCCTGCTGGGCAGCCTCTGCCATCTCCTACAGAGCCCGTGGCACCTGTGGGGCTGCACAGACAGCCCTGCCCCGGGCTATGCCGGCCTCTGGGGCAGCAGAGAGGCAGCCAGAGCTGGCCATGGCCGAGAACAGGCCCTGAGCCCCACAGGACGATGGAGCTGGGCCACAGCCAAACTCAGCCCAGGCCAAAGCTGGGCTCAGCAGCCAGGGCTGCCAAGGGCTGGGCACAGAGGCTGGCACTGACAAATGTGCTGGACCCCCTCCCTGCTCTGTCCATGCCACCAAGGGCACAGAGCAGCCTCCTCTCTGGGCCACTTGCCTGTTTGCAATGGCCTGTATGCAATGCCTTTCACAGGCTCTGGCCCTGCCCCACAAGGTCTGGCCTGAGTCCTGCCCCTGCACACTCAGCCAGGCTGAGATGGACACTGATGGTTTCTGGGCCAGGCTCTCAGAGCCCAGCCCAGCTCCCTGCAAGCTCTGCCAGCTGCCCTGAGCTCTGGGCAGCACCAAGGGCCTCTCCCAAGCCCAGCCCAGCCGGCTCTGGCCCCACAGCTCTGCTCAGGCCAGGCTTCTCTGGGCACTGCCCCACGGCCTCAGCCCCTGGCAAGGGCACAGCAGCAGCTGCAGCTGCCACAGGACTCAGCCCCAACCATGGGGGAAGGTGCTTGGCCAAGGCCAAAGGAGGCTCCCTGGCTGCCCTGCTCCCCTTGGGCTGAGGTGCTGAGAGCTCTGCAGCCCCTGCTGCCATCCCATCTACCCAGGGCAGCACAAGAGCCCTGGCCTTGGGGCCCTCAAGAGCTGCTCCTGCTCCAGGCCCAGGGCCCATGCCAAAGCTGGGGCAGCCACAAAGCTGTGCTCATTTCTGTTCGTTGTTGCTCTGATGGGGATAGATCTGCTGGCACTTGGAGGTTGCTGATGAGTTTTACTACTCCGGGTGCCTCTTCTTTCTTGAGCTCTTCAGTTCAGGAATTCACTGGAAAAGGCTGTTAAACATTTGTTCAAATCACCCAAACAAGACAAGCCCTTGGGAATAATATAAGTTTTCAGTTCTTCTGTGATTAATTACACACATTTCAGAAATGTATTCAAAGTGAATATACTGTACTGAAAAAAATGCAGAGAGAATTGTTTTGTCCTATTTTTTTCCTGTTTATAAATTGATATCAGCAATGCAGTGTGCAGTTGATATTGACCCCCAGCACCTCCTAATGCAGCATGAATACATACAAAAATCAAGACCCTTTATGGCTGACAATCAATCAATCAATCACAATTTCTCCCCACCATTTCCCTTATCCAATCCCTGGCACTCCTATGGATCAGGAATTGTGCGCCCAGCAGAAGCAGGGCAGTGATTCTTCCCCTGTGCTCAGTACTGGTTGGGCAGCACACTGTTAGGTCACAGGAACTGGCTGCCCAGGGCAGTGGGTGAGTCACTGTCCCTGGAAGTGTTTATGGAAAACTGGATGTGGCACTCAGTGCATGGTCTGGGTGACAAGGTGGTGTTGGGTTCCAGGTTGGACCTGATGCTCTCCAAGGTCTTTTCCAACCTGGCTGATTCTCTCATGATTGTGACCCTGCAGGTGCCTGGGGAAGCAAGGGGCCATTGTGACACTGCGGGGCCTGGTGGCACTAAGAGGACCATGGTGACATTGTGTACGACATGGCAGCACAGAGCCAAGGGGCCATTGTGACACTGTGGGGCTGAATGGAAGCAAGGAGCCCATGGTGACAGTCTGGGTCCTGGTGGAACCACAGAGGCCACTGTGACACTGCGGGGCCTTGTGGAACCAAGGGGCCATCGTGCCACTGCAAAACCAAGGAGACCCTTGGGAGAGCCTGCGGACGTGGAATCAAGGGGCCATTGCTCCATTGCAAGGACTCTGGGAACTGAGGGAACAATTTTGACTCTGTGGTGCCCCATGGAACCAAGGGGCATTCATTGGGACATTGCATCACCAAAGAATTTATTGTGGCACTCTGAGGCCTCCTGGAACCACAGAGGCCACTGTGACCCTGCAGGGCCTCTTGGAACCATGCAGAGCATTGTGACAGAGCAGGACCTGGTGTCACGATGGGGCCATTGTGACACTGCAGGGCCCCATGGAACCAAGGGGTCAGTGCTGCTCCTCAGTGTCACATATTTTATGTGGACATATTTTATGAAAAATCCTTTTGATAGGTATTTTTCTCCTGAGAACCAGAGAGGCCTCAGAAACTAAATGTAAGCAGCAATTATCTGCTGCTTTGGAATGCAAAGGTGGATCTTTGATTGGTGTCATGTGGTTGTTTTTAATGTCCAATCACAGTTTGGCTGTCTTGGACTCTCTGGTCAGTCACAAGATTTTATTATCATTCAATTCTTTTCTATTGCTTGCTAGCCTTTTGACGAAATCCCTTCTTCTATTGTTTTAGGATAGTTTTAGTATATAATTTTCTTTTAATAAAAAATATATAATAAATTTATAAATCAGCTTTCTGACACAGGGATTCAAGTTTCTTGTATCTTCCCTTGTTCTGTGACCGCTGTGAAAACCACCACACCTCAGGGACTCCTGAAATGAAGGAAACATGTTTGACCTCATGGTGGCTCTTGGGACCAAGAGACCATTGTGACACTGTGGAACCAAGGTGAGCATTGCTGCACTACCAGACCTCATGGAACCAAGGATCCACTGTGACACTGCAGAGCCCTGGGGGACCATGGTGCCATTGTGACACTGCAGGGCCCAAGGATCCAAGGGACTTTGTGATACTGAGTGCTCCCATTGAACCAAAGGGACATTGTGACACTGGGAAGCCTCATGGAGTCATGGAGACCATTGTGACACTGTGGGGCCTCGTGGAACCCTGGTGACACCAATTTGGGTGGGAGTGTTGATCTGCTGGAGGGTAGGAGGGCTATGCACATGGCCCTGGACAGGCTGGATCCAGGGCCAGAATCCAAGAAGGTGAGGCTTAACAAGTCCAAGTGCCAGGTCCTGCACTTTGGCCACAACAACCCCTGCAGCACTACAGGCTGGGAACAGAGTGGCTGGAGAGCAGCCAGGCAGAAAGGGACCTGCAGGGACTGATGGGACAGCAGGCTGGACATGAGCTAGCCGTGTGCCCAGGTGGCCAAGAAGGCCAATGGCTCCTGGCCTGGAGCAGGAATGGTGTGGCCAGCAGGAGCAGGGCAGGGATTCTTCCCCTGTGCTCAGCGCGGCTTGGGCAGCACCTCGACTGCTGTGTCCAGTTCTAAGTCCCCTGTGGTGAGTAAAAGGAAGAAATTTGTAGCTGGAAGAGTAAAGAAAGCACAGGTGAAGACAAGGAAATGCTCAGGGCAATTTGGGGGTGGCTGCCAGGCAGCCCTGGCTCTGAGCAACAGCGTCTGCAGTGGCACAGGAAACTCCCAGCTGATGGGAACAAATTTTCTGGTTGACTGCAGAGGCCAGGACAAAGCTGAGTGGTTTCCCTGGTGTCCCCCAGCCCTTGCTGGCCCCAGGGGCTGTAGACATTTGTGCTCCCTCAGGTTCACGTCCCCACAGCACCAGCATGGGGGTGCTCCCCCTGCTGTGTGCAATGCAAACAGGGGCTGCTGAGCCAGTGCTGCCATGTCTGTGCCTGCAAGGATGGGGCACCTGTGTGAGCTGGGGAGAGGCCAGGGCTGCAGAGGAGGGATGTTGTTGGCAGCTCCATGAGGATGCTCTGGGACGCTGCCCTGGGCTGTGCAGCGCACTGGGGTGTATCAGCCCCTGCTCTGCTGCTCCTTCCCTTCTGCTCCATGGCCCTAGCAGAGCACCATCCATGCTGTTTGCTGTTTGCTCCCAGCCTGCCCACGGCTGGCCTGGAGCTGCTCATGAGGGTTTTCCATGCTGAGCATTGGCCTGGGTGTGTTCTTGAGAGAGCCTGGGCAAGGAGCCTGGAGCCCCCAGGCCCTGGCCTGAGGCGTCAGCACTGCCCTAGCAGTGCCCATGGCATGTCCTGGCTGCAGCCCTGGCACTGCCACCCCCAGGACTGTGCCTGGCCCTGAGAGCACTCATGCCCTACAGCAACACCAGGGCCACCAGGGCAGTGGGGCAGGGCCACAGCAGCAGCACTGGCAACACCAAGTGCTGCTGCTGCTGGGCACAGCTGCTGGGCCAGCACTGATCTGCCCCCAGCTCTGCACATAGACATTGCTGCTGCAGCTCCAGAGAAGGCAACAAAAGGGCATCTCTGCAGAAAACTCTGCTGGGAGATCCCTTAGTTCATTTAAAGCACTGAGGGTGCAGCCCCTCATTTACACAGTCTGTGGCCACAGGGAATGTGGAGAGAAACAAAAGAAGAATCAGTGCAAACAGTGACAATTTTATAGACAATATTAATACTTAAAATGAAGGAAAAAATACCACCACAGCCAAACCAATCAGAAGTATTAAAGAATATTTTTATTTCAAATGATTTGCAGAAATTGGCCAGCAGTTTAATGTTTCTGAAAGTATCCAGTCATCAGTCTCCAGACTGCAGTCTTGAGCTCCTGGTTCCTCAGGCTGTAGATGAGGGGGTTCAGGGCTGGAGGCACCACCGAGTACAGAACTGACAGGGCCAGATCCAGGGATGGGGAGGACATGGAGGGGGGCTTCAAGTGAGCAATTGCTGCAGTGCTGAGGAATAGGGAGACCACGGCCAGGTGAGGGAGGCAGGTGGAAAAGGCTTTGTGCCGTCCCTGCTCTGAGGGGATCCTCAGCACAGCCCTGAAAATCTGCACATAGGAGAAAACCATGAACACAAAACAGCCAAATGCTAAAGAGATGGAAAACACAATTAGCCCAAATTCCCTGAGAATTGAGTGCGAACAGGTGAGCTTGAGGATCTGTGGGATTTCACAGAAGAACTGGTCCAGGGCATTGCCATGGCACAGGGGCAGGGAAAATGTATTGGCCGTGTGCATGAAAGCATTGAGAAAGCCACTGGCCCAGGCAGCTGCTGCCATGCTGGCACAAGCTCTGCTGCCCAGGAGGGTCCCGTAGTGCAGGGGTTTGCAGATGGACATGTAGCGGTCGTAGCACATGATGGTCAGGAGATAAAAATCTGTTGCTGAACAGAAAACAAAAAAAAAGACCTGTGTAGCACATCCTGTGTAGGAGATGTCCCTGGTGTCCCAGAGGGAATTGTGCATGGCTTTGGGGACAGTGGTGCAGATGGAGCCCAGGTCGCTGAGGGCCAGGTTGAGCAGGAAGAAGAACATGGGCGTGTGCAGGTGGTGGCCGCAGGCTACGGCGCTGATGATGAGGCCATTGCCCAGGAGGGCAGCCAGGGAGATGCCCAGCAAGAGGCAGAAGTGCAGGAGCTGCAGCTGCCGCGTGTCTGCCAATGCCAGCAGGAGGAAGTGCCTGATGGAGCTGCTGTTGCACATTTGCAATGTCTTGGCATTGAGATCTGTAAAAAAAGTAATCGTGCAATAGTTGTGTTTGGAAATGACTTTAAATATCTTAGCACAGACTGAGGGGCACTTTCTCCCCATTGCCTGCCCAGGGCTCTGCTGCCTGGAGCTGTCCCTGCCAGCAGCTGCTTACCTGTGCCAAGGGCTGGGCCCTGACAGTGCTGCCAGAGCCAAGCCCAGCCCTGGGGGCTCAGCTCTGCCCTGCAGACCCCTCCCACCTCTGGCACTGCCCAGGGGCCTCTCTGGCTCTGCAGGCTCTGATGGCACCATCAGAGCAACCCTGAGGAGTCTGGAAAAGTGACACTGTTGCTGCCTGTAATGGGCCCTGTGCTGATTTCTCTCACTGCCTGGTTTATTGAGATCTGAGAGAATTTTTTTTCCCTCAACATTAACGGAGAGATGAATATCTGTGGCCAAAATCCAATTTTGGCAAACCAGAGCAGTAGAGCAAAAAAGCAGGATTTTCTCTTTTTATGCAGCCGCTGTCTCACTATGCTCCATGTATAAGCTACTTGGAAATGTTCTACTGTTAAATGTTACCCTAGAAGCAGCCCTGAACAATGCAACGTCCCCACCACACAAGGAGAACACTTCCAAGCATTAGCAGCTGTCTCCTCCCACCCAGATCTTGTTCCTCAGTGCTGGCAGCAGCTGCCAGGGCTGGCTGAGAGCTGTCCCTGGCAGGCAGCAGAGTCCCTGCCCCAGCACAGTGCCCTGGGCTGCAGGACCCTGCTCTGCAGGACAGCCCTGGGCACCCCTGGCTGCTCTGCACAAGACACAATCAGAGAATGTACTCACAGGGTCTGTAGGCATTGGGATGTTCCAGCTTTAGGACATGGCTCCAGGAGCTGCAGCTGCATTGTCCTGCAGCCAGAGGTTCCTGTGCCAAGGGCTGGCAGTGATTCTGCCCCAGGCACTTCTCAGCCCCTTCCCAGCCCTGACTGATTGAAGCTCTCTGTGCCTCTGTGCTGTGCCCGGGCTGGCTGCAGGCAGTGCCCTAGCCCTGCCGGGCTGGCAGAAGAGCTGCTCATCAAGAGAAATGTGCTTTTGAAGCTCTTCTTGGTTACCAGGAGCTGCCTCTGTGCCAGGAGCCCAGCCCAACTCAGCAGCACAGACACAGCACAATGACTTTAATGAGCCTCTTGGGCTTTGTGCTCAGGCCCTGAACATCAGTAACTGAGAAGGACCTGAAGAAACCTCTTCAGAACTCCAAATCAGAATCCAACTCCAAACTTTCTTGGACTTTTAATGGGTCCCACTGAGGGACACAACTGAGAAAGTGTCCCCAGGCCCCAAGCAGAGCAGAAAACTGGAGGCACTGATGGCAGCTGCGGACAAAGAGACAGCTGGGGCACAGCAGGGTCTGTGCCACCAAGGGCTGTGAGGAGACACCTTGTCCTGAGGCACTGGGGCCTCCTGGCACAGCCCCAGCCAGGTTGGGCACTGTCAGCCCCTTGTCCTGCCCTCAGCATCCCCCCCTAGCCCACATCCCTATGGCCTCAAGGATCTGCTGGAAGGAGTCCCTGCGGAGCCTTGCTCAGGAATGGCCCTGGGGGCTCCTTTATGCTCCCTGCAGGGATTGCAGGTTTTTCAAAGGACTTTGGGTTTGGCTTTTGCCTTGAATTTCTGAGAGTTTTTGTAATCATGGCCTCCAATTATCTGCTTTAATTAGTCCCTTGAGAGGCTTTGTCAATAACAACACTCAGTGGGGCTCATTACTACTTCAAGGTACTTCAGTTATTTTAAGCTACTTGGTGTTTCCCTTTTGATGGACTCTGTAAGAGGTTTGTGCAATCACAGCCCCAGTCATCTCCTTTAATGAGTCCCTTGAGAGCTTTGTCCTGACACTCAGTTGGGCCCATTAATGCCTTGAGATACTCAAGGTTTTTAAGGTACTTTATGGATTTAAGAATACTTTTAGGTACTTATAGAGGTGTTTCCTTCCCATACTGAGTCTCTGAGAGGTTTTTGTGCTATCCTGGCCTCCAATTCTCTCCTCCCGGGAGTCCATGATGATCCTGTGTTGAGTATCTTCCTCCTTTCTGTTTTACAACAAAGATGGAACTGAAAGAATTTTGTAAGATTTTCTAGAAGGATCCAAACAAACATGGGACAATTAACAATACAACAACAACTAAGATAATTAATAGCCCTGTTTTAGCTAGATATCATCCAACCCTTTAGTCCCTTGCATTGGAAGAGTTTATTGACCCAGTCTTTGTTTTCCACTTGAAGATTCTTGAACCCTTCCTTCAGTACCTGAATGCTCTTGTGGACTGACTCGCTGTGGCTGAAGAGGTTCATACAATACATCCCTCAGAGTCTACACAGCCATGCTCATGTGCCCAGAGTAAAAACTCTATCACTGTTCTGCACGGTGGCATGTCTGATGGTCTCTATATCTAAAAGCAGGCCACTCAATGTGAGGGACATAGCATTGGTTTACTTAGTTATGTAAGGAACCCAAGATGGTCCAATTGTCCTAAAGCTTTAGCTGCAGCCACCCAAGGTAGTCCAAACTGGGGGTGCTACCATCCGATACCTGGATTAAAGCTTTCAAAGCCATCTCTTTGATATCATCCAATACTTCTCTGAGGATACCTGCTGCTTGATCATCTGGTAGGCTGTGTTGTCCTTTTCCAGCTAGATGGTTGATTGTCAATTCCACCCTTGCCTCATTATTAGCATAGTCTGCTATTAATTGATTTAGTAAACACTTCCATCCCCCTTTCCCACAGGGTGTGTTCTGTAGGTGACAACAACATGGTCATGTTATATTTTAAATCACAGGGGGTTAACATATGTGCTGTAAACATGGCCCTCATTAGGCCATTAAATCAAGGTAAGTCCCTCCTATGGTCTTTAGCTGCCCTACACAGATCCTTGATTTCCTTGCAAGCCAATGGCTGATACCTGGGATTCTGCCCCCTTCTTTCATAACATACGGGGGCAACGAGGAGTTGTTGAGACTGTTTGCCAGTCTCCTTCCTTAACTGCTTCTTTCCGGATCCTTTCCTGGGGATCTTCTGGGGCTGAGGGGTGAGGTGGCTCTGGGGAATCCAAACTGTCTTCTGGGGATGAAGAGCAACTTGAAGCAGAAACATTTGGATTAGAAACACTGTGACTGTTGGGTTTAGTATCTTTGATCATGGGGTTATATTGTCGCCAGAGGGGGAGGCAAAGGGCACTGCCATTTTGTCAGGTGTTGGAAGGAAGGGCCTTGATTTAGGATGGCGGACTTCTGGGGTGGAGTTCTGGAGGCATGGCCCAGGGTGAAGGTGGAATGACTGACAGTGAGGCATGACCCACAGTTGTGGGGGTGGAGTCTGGAGGTTCATTCAGGGCGGAAGAGAAAGTTTTGGTAGCAGGAAGTGGAGGAGCCAAGATGGAGGGAGGATGGTCAGGCTCAGGGGCATCTGGAGAATTTTTAATGATCCGCCTCAGGATTGATTTTAACTTGTTCTTTGAAGATATTTGGTCATGATCTGTGAAAATTAACTTAAAGCATTGATATACACACCTTTCTACTTTGGACATCCGGCTGCCCATTTTTCTCTTTCTCTGCCTTACGTAGAACAGCCACTGGAACACCCTAAATCAGTTATGGGACATCGGTGTGTATTGTAAAAAGACAGTGACAAAATGGGCAATAATTGTCCTGTGTGTCCCCAAACCCACCTGCAATCCTATGCAGGTGAAACTGTCATTTTCCCTTGTGGATCCTGGCTGTCCTGGGGTGACGTTATGATGCTTGTATCCCCATTTATCTGTTCTATGCCTTTAAGACCGACTCTGAAGAGTGGAAGTTTTGTTTGGGGTTCCCTTATCAGGGACACAGAAATGAGCAGTACATAGGGCTGTTTTTCACTTCTTGCTTTCAGCTTGCTGCTTTGCTTGCTTGCTTTTCTGCTCTTGCTTTTGCTCTCGCTTTTGCTTCTGCTTATTAGCTAGTTTAGCTAAACAGTCCAAATTCCTTCCCGGACTGTTTCTCCTCTCCTGTTCCTGTGACCATCTGGAACCTGCTCCAGACTGGGACCCAGGAACACCGAAGGTTTGGCTGCAGCAGCTGCCCCAGCGCCGGAGGGACTGAGAACAGAGCGACCACCCCCGAAAGAGACTTTCTGATTTTGTCATCTTAGTCAGAGCGGTGTCATCTGGTATTGTTCATTTTGTGTGCTGGGGGGTGCTGTGCGTGTCAAATAAACAGGTTTTTTCCACCTCTCTCCAAGGAATTTTTTCCTGAACCGGTTGGGGGGAGGGGCCATGTGGGTTTTCCTTTCTGGAGGAGGGCCCTCCTTTGCAGACTCTTTAACAAATTTGCCCTAAACCAGCACACTGGCCAAGGTCCCTCAAAGAAATGATGAATCTGCCAGCCTGGCACAATCCAAAATCCTGGGGAGCACTGGCCTATCCATCAGCTAACCCCAGCTGACATGACTGAATGTCATGGTCCCTGTTTGGGTGCCAAATGTCTCCATGAGGGTGGCTGTGACAAACCTTTCTGGTTCCCCAACTTCAGGGCAAGCGTGGTGAAAATGAAAAGGAGCAGATGCAAAGGAAGATGAAACAGAAAAGCCTTATAAATATGATTGCCTGGCAAAAGACTTTGAAAATATGGAAACTGTCAGATTGAAATGAAAGCAAGCTTTGAGATACCAAGCCTTAGTTACTGAACAACTGGAAAACAATGGTATGGCCTGCTGAAGGTAATCCCCTTTTGATGAAACAACTCCCTCTGCTTGCAGACAGGTCCAAGGGTCAGAGCAGACCCTACTAGCTTGGCAGAAGGGGTCCAAAGAGTAGTTTTTAGGGTTTAAAATGTAACACAGTATGGTAATGTAATGATTCTTATAGGCTGTATGTAAATGCTATAAGATTTGTATCTTGCACTAGATTAGTTACTGAAAATTAGAATATGCAGCACAGAAGATTTATTGTATTGTAACGGGGACTCCCCTCCTCTTTTGGGCATCCATTTTGGGTGCCTCTTTCAAGCTCCTCTTTCGGGCCTGCTCCGAGCTGTGGCTGGCAGCTCCAAACAAGGCCCCTGCACCCACACCCTTTGCAATAAACCACAAGTTGAAAGACCTGGCCTCAGAGATCTCTCACCTCCGTCCGTCCCAACCGTCCTACCCACCAATGCTACAACAAGCAGGATCAATGGAGTTGCCCAAAAAGAACTTTAGTAATAGGGTGAAAAACAACAAACATGGAGAAGTCAAGCACAGGACGAGGGATGGGATTCAAAGACCTGAGAAAAAGGCAAAGCAACAATATATACACTTGAGGGTAGAACACTCTAGAACAATAATCCTGTAGGGGAAACAAGTAACCACTGGAGGAGAAGAACTTGGACTACTTAGCATAACAACACTAAAGGCTTATGGGGGAACTCTCAAACTTACCCTAAGTTAAATGAATGATTCCCAGGGCTTGAAACTCATGCCCAGTTCTTTGGGATAAAATCCATCTGACTCTGAGTTACAGCTGGGCTAACTTCCACACCGCTGCTTTGCTCTGGTCCCTTGGGCCCAACAGAGCCACAATGATCTGCAATGTTTCCACAAGGCTCCACAGTGTCACAATAGTCCCTTGGATCCATGGTGCTCTGTAGTGTCACAATGGCCAAATGAAGGTTTCACAAGGCTCCCAAATGTCACATTGGTGTCCATAGGAAGGAAACCACTTAGCCCCATGTTTCAGAAGCTGATGAATGGCAACCACCAGAGGCCAAGGCAAGCCTGACCTGTCTGTTCTGGCAGGTTTGCTTGGAGCAACTCATGGATATTTGAAATTCTGAATGTGGAGTCCCAGTTTCAGACATTTGTGCCTGGAGAAGAGGGATGGGAGTTTTTTCCATAAAAAGAAAAGCGCGGAGCCCTTTCCAGTGTTTGGAGTATAAGTGAATGCTGTCCCTCAGGAGTCAAAGACCAGCCCGACTTGTCTGTCCTGGTAAATTTTGTCTGGGAGCAATCCTTTAATACACAAAAATTTGGAGGTGGAATCCTAATTTTGGCCATGGATGCCTGGAAAAAATGGACAGTTCTTTTCCATAAAAAGAAAAGCCCAGAGCCCCAGTGTTTCAGGGGCAGATGGGAGCAGCCTTCCACATTCCCAGGTCAGCCAGACCTGTCAGGTGATGCCTGGGAGGCCAAGGCAGCCACACCTATTTCATGTTCCCTTGGTGCCACAGGGCCCTGCAGTGTCACAATGGTTCTCTTGCTTCCATGAGGGTTTGCAGTGCCACAGTGGTTCTCTGCTTCCATGATGCCCTCAGGTGTCATAATGGCCCCTTGATTACACAAGTCCTTAAGGATCTTAATGGTCCCCATGGTTCCACAAAGCTCCACAGTGTCACAATGGTCTATTGGTTCCATGAAGCCTTGCTGTGTTCAATGGCCCCCCGCAAAGTTTCCACAACTTCCCATAGTGTCACAAAGGCCCTTCCCTCCATGAGGCCCCACAGTGTCACAAGGGTCTCCATGATTCCATGAGGCCTTGCAATGGCACAATGCTCCCCATGGATCCACAGTGCCTCGCAGGATCACAATGGACCTTTAGCTCCACAAGGCCCTGAAATGCAGCAATGGCCTCTTGGTTCCACAAAGCCCTGCTGCTTCACACTGGCCCCTTGGGACCATGTGGCTCAACAGAGCCACAAAGATATCTTTGGTTCCACAAGGCCCCACAGTGTCACAGTGGCCCCTTGGATCCATGGTACCCTGCAGGGTCAACATGTTCCCCTTGGTCCCACAAGTTCCTACAGTGTAACAGATTCCACAAGGGCCTGCAGTGTCACCATGGCCCATTGGTTCCACAATGCTCCGCAGTGTCACAATGGTCTCCATAGGAAGGAAACAAGTGAGCCCCAGTGGTGCAGGGGCAGATGAGAGGCAGTCACCAGAGGCCAAGTCTAGCCAGTCTTGACTGTACGGGCAGATTTTGTCTGGGAGTAACCCTTGCTTATAGAGAATTTTAGATGCAGAATCTCAATTTTGGCCATGGGTGCATAGACAAGAAAGACAGTTCTTTCCCATAGGAATAAAACCACAGAGCCCCAGTGCTTCATGGTCAGATGGGAAGTGGCCCTTGCCATGTCAAATTCAGTGGGACCTGTCAGACAGCACCCATGAGTCCAAACCAGGCAGACATGTTCCATGTTCCCTTGACTTCATGGATCCTAACACTGTCACAATGGTGTCCTTGATTCCATGAGGTCTGGCAATGTCACAATGGCTTCTTGGTTTCATGAGCCCCAACAGAGTCACAAGGGTCCATTGGCCCCATGCAGCCCCGCTGTGAAACAATGGCTCCTTGTTTCTATTTTAAATCAATCACAATCAAACCACAGTTCGATCACTGATCCTTGCTTCCATCGGCCCCCTGAGCTGCACAATGGTCTCCTTGATTCCCTGATGCCTGGATTCCACAGTCTCACCATCATTTCCTTGGACCTCCATTGTCACAACTAACCCATGGTTCCATGAGGTTCCGTAGTGTCATCGTGGTCACTGTCAGAGGCTGGATGAGATCAATGTCCCGAGACACCTTGGGATGCTCGGAATGCGTGTGTGGGGCCAGGGCTGGGTCAGGCCTTGGTTTGTGGTGGGACAGAGCCCTGCCCCCAGCCCTGGCCTGGCAGAGCTGTCAATCACACAGCAGGGGGTGATGTCAACCCAGCTCTGATTGGCCCAGCTGTCAATCAATCACACACTAGCAGCAGGTGCTACCCTGGCTCTGATTGGACAAGCAACTGGCAGTCCCACCCCAGGGGTGGGCCCATGAAGGCCCAGGGGGTTAAAAGCCAGAGCACGAGGCCCAGGGTCTGGATCCTGCTTTCTCCTTGGGTTCCTCTGTTAGTGATGCTGGAACCTGAGCTGTTGGTACCTATGTGTGTGTCTTTTTACAGATCTTCTGTCTTTCTGTTCTTCTCTAGTTCT
This sequence comes from Melozone crissalis, assembly GCF_028551555.1. NCBI lineage: Eukaryota > Metazoa > Chordata > Aves > Passeriformes > Passerellidae > Melozone > Melozone crissalis. The sequence goes on along the minus strand of NW_026535940.1, from coordinate 748,935 downwards.
TCTCCGTCAAATCCTACTTACCTGGAAAATTTTTGGGTAACTTCACATGTTAAGGGTTAATAGATTTTAGAATAAATGTGTGGGAATCCAAGGCACAGGGAATATTTCTGTCTGCTCTGAGGGGTCCTGACCCCCAGAGAAACACTGCCTTTCACCTTCGCCCACGGAGAGGACTTCCAGGAATTTGAGAACTATTAGAATTTTCCGAAGTGTGACATAGTTTAGAGGGTAGTATGCTATGTTCCTTGGGTGAGAAATTTAGGTTTTGGGGTTTTTAGTATGGTGTAGAAAGGCAGCAAGATGGAGGAATTGGGGTGTAGTCCCTGTCTTCTTCATCTGCTCCATTTTCTGCAGTGTTGGTGGCACAGGGTGATTGGTCAAGGAAAGCACAATGCAGACGTTATGTGGACAGTCAAGGGATGAGTTATGTGTAGATAAGTAGAAATAATACAGGTTTTAAGAGTTGATTGGATGAGACAACTTTAAAAGACCTTGAAACCGTACATTTTAGAGCCATTTTGAGGTGTTTGTTCCAGCATTCTGAGCCTCCTGTGGACAGCAATGCAAAACTTTAGATAAGATAATGTCGGAGGAAGGAGACCCAGACACCAATTGGTTCATCCAAGTCCAATTTATTGATCGAATATGGCGGGTTAAATATAGTTCTTAATAAGCTTCATACATATTGCAAAAGTTGAGCTCAGGATTGGTTAGTTACATATCAGCAACTACACCTACTTCTACATTCTTGTGCTTATTCTTCTGTTACATTCTGCAGATATTCAGGACTAATCTCACCTCCCTTTCCTCATGTTGCAGCAAGGCCATCCGGCATTCTTGCCTGTCAGCAGTCACTGAATCAGAGACTGCTGACCTCCCTTTTAAGCTTAACCAGCGGCATTAAGTCAGTATGGCCTTTCTCAGCTAACCAATTCTTAATAAATTTCTCCACATTTCCCCCGTTTTCTTCTTAAGCAAGGAGATTAGTTTGCATTTTTGCTATCATACGGCTAGCCATGTTTTGAATACAAGTAAAAATACAAGGCAAAATAAGCAAAAACATTAAGATCACACCCAGTAAGCCAATAGCATATGTCACAATGTTCCTTAGCCATGGTCCAAGCCCTAAGCCTTTAAGCCATTCGTCAATTCCTAAACCTTCTTCTTACAACACATTCCCTCAAATTCTTCACATCCATGTCCTTGTGCCAAGAGCAAAAAATCTACAGCAGCTCTATTTTGCAAAACAGCATGGTTAACACTCTGCACATCTGCAGTTAACATGTCTAGAATTTGGGATGTCTGGTTCAGCTCATTTCTTGTCCAGCACCCTAATTGTTTTGCTAAATTCATAGCCTTATTGGCAGATCCTCCTGGTAAGATAGTTGAAACTACTACTTGTCTGAATGTACCCCAAAACTTTGGATCTCCAATCTGGCTGCAGTCCAAGTCATGTATACTACGCTTTTTCCTGTTTGATGTTTGACTGAGCTGCATTAGCAAGGACACATTAGGGTGAAACAAGGACAATTTTCCCAAATAACAGGGTCCACCCTGTGGCTTAGCTGGTACACCATTCCACGCCCTGTCTCCACAAATTAGAAATATTCCTGTAGGTAATTTCATTGGTGCCGTGATGTTTGTGCCGTTACATTGACTGTAATACTGTGGAGAGAATTCACTCAAATTCAGAGATGAATCTAAGGTGGCCCATGTGTCTTTAGGTTGATTTAAATTCTGGGCATCTAAGGGTTTGAAACTAAACCATCCGCCAGCTGTGGTGTTAGGCATACTGGCATTTGCACTTCCAAAAAGATCCAATTCTTCAGGAGGAGAATGCAAGGAGGTGTTAAGTGATTGGATTAGTAAGCATTGGCGATAGCCATCACTGACCTGCAGTATACCCTTGTTGCACTGGCAATGTGATGTTTGACATGTTAGACATACATAAGGTTCGATTATTTATCAAACCGCAAAATTCTCCTGGAGACCACACCGGAAGTCCCACCAGGTATATTCGAAATGGGTTAGTAATTCCTCCAAGACTAAGACAAAGCGATGATTGATTAATTTGATTAGCAAGTGTTACCCATAGATTTTCTCTTGGCTGACTGAAATGTGTTATTCCTACTGCTTTAATCGCTACAGCGTTAAGCAGTATAATAAAAACAAACTTCATTTTTCTTTCCTTTTTGCCTGTTTTTTCTTCCTCCGCTGTCTTTTACCTGACTTGTTAGGCTGATTAAAATGGACCTGAGTCAGTCTTTGAATACACTGATCTAACTCCAAATCAGCATCCTTGCTTACAGGTATAGCATCAGGTAGGTTTAAAAGCAAATCAGCTTTACAGCGAGCTGCTATGATGCGTGAGGATGTAGTAATTTCAAGCTCTCTAAGTACTTGCTGTAATTTCCATCTAATATATGCTATAACCACTTGTTCTGCACTCTCAAAAAGCTCTAATCCTGCCCTTCCGGGCAGGCCAGTACTTTGTTCAAGAGATCTAAACCAGAAAGAATATCGAATCCACTTCCCAAAACAAGGGTGACACCATAAAATTCCTACTGTCCTCTGTGAATACCAGTAAACCTTATTGCAATCAGCACAATGCAAAGCTACCCAAGCATAGCACTTATTATTATCCTTTTTGCAAACATAACAAGGAAGTGTATATAGGAAAGGATCAGTATTAAAATTTATCTGTGTGATCCAATCCAACCAGTTCAATGGCGGTGGTTGCAAAGCCTCTTCAGCTTTCTTACTATATACAGCTACCAATTCAAGCTCCTTCTTTAATACAAAATGTACTTGCAAACTTAATTTTTGCAACTTTTCAATGCAGCAGTCTAGTGCTCTTTCAGGATCCCCTCTGAAGGACCCTACAATCGAACGTTGTGTTAAAGGTACTAATTTTCTACACCTTACAGAGACTATACGTGATTTACTTTGAACCTCAATTCTATTTACAACACATTGTACTTCCCATTGATAATAAGCAAGAATTTTTTGTTCAGGAGACTCATAAAGATTTAAAGCTACATATGCATTTAGCCCTGTTTGTCTCCTTAATTCATCTTGCCAGCTTTTACCCCACGTGTGCTCGTGCTCACAAGTGTGACACCATAAATCCCGTAATAATGATTGTTCTATCCAAAAAGTATTATCACAACCCCCACAACGTAGAGCAATCCAGGCAGCACAATGTGGATCATAACAGTCAAGGCAATGTTCCTTTGCTGGATTTGTTAAACGAAAAGTTGATAATGAGTCAATAAAACCAATCGGCTCCTGGGCCGTCCGATAGTGACGTGTCAGTGCTCTGTCCATCGCTTTCGAGTGTCCCTTCAACTATAACAGTAGTGGTCGTAGGACTAGAAACAGTTTCTTCCCCAGTAGCTCCTTGTCCTCCTCCGTGAGACAGTCCACCAGAGGCTGCATCAAAAACAGGTTTAGTCCACTTAGCAGGCACCCACAAAGGTCCTGTAGGTGAGGAAACACAAAGATATCCCCGACCCCAGTATAATACTTTTGCAGGTTTTTCCCATAATCCTGTAGTCGGGTTTTAATTTCCTGACCTGACCTCGGATGATGTTTAATTGCAGGAGGGGATATCGTCTTCCCCAAAAATACATAAATGATTGATCACATACAGAACCTTAGCTAAACATGATTGTGGGTCCTTTATATCTTGATGCTTTTCAATATACTGCTTAAGGGTACCATTTGCTCTTTCCACTATTGCCTATCCAGTAGGAGAGTGTGGAATACCTGTCACATGCTTAACAGACCACTGATTCAACAATTTCTGGACCCTAGCACTCACATAAGCTCAACCATTATCCGTTTTGATACTCTTTGGGACTCCCATAACAGCAAAACAACTTAACAGGTGCCTGATAACATGTGTAGCTTTTTCTCCTGCCTGAGCCGTAGCCCATATGTAATGACTATATGTATCTACAGTGACATGCACATACTTAACTTTACCAAATCTAGGTACCTGTGTAACATCCATTTGCCATTTTTCATTTATTTCCAAACCTCGAGAATTAACTCCAATGCCTAAACCTATTCCACCATTATGATAACTACATGTTGGACATGCTCTAACAATAGCCTTTAGCTTCTGATAAACTCAGCTCAAAATGTTTTGCAAGCCCTCTTGCATTTTGATGATATTTACTATGTGCTTCTCTGGCCAATGTATGCTTGTCAATAGGACAAGAGTTATCAATGGGTAAAGTAACCAATTTGCCTGCACGTTCATTGCCTTCTCCTAAACCTTCAGACCATTTATGACTCCCAATATGAATCACAGAATACACTGCATTTCTCTCTCGTAAAGCTTTCCTTAATTGTATCAATAACTCATACAATCGTTTATTATTCACTCCCTTAATTGCTGCTTCCTCTATTCGTCTGGCTACTCCAGCAACATACATAGAGTCTGTGACCACATTTAAAGGCTCCTGTAAGTTGGACACTGCCCATACTACTGCCAACAATTCCAAAGTTTGTAAACTATCTGCAGGATCTGCTGTAAGAAGTTGATGCTTCCATTGTCCTTTTTCTTGCCAGGTGACAGCAGCACGCCTTGATTTCTTTCCTGCATCTGTAAAAGCTGTAATAGCTCCTTCTATAGGGCGTTCTTCTCTCAATGGTCGGGTGATCCAGTTCCATTCTGTCATCCATTGCAAAACTTTAGGCACTAATTTGCTGGTTTCTACTTTAGCAGATGATGCTAATAATGCTTCCTGCAAGTTCTTTGAATTAATCAAGTACCAGTCCAAAGTCTCTTTCTCCATAGGCAATCTAATGGTAGCAAGTTCTCGACCATCCACTTCAATAATTCTGAGACGCCCTTTTTTGACTAACACAGCCAATTGTTCAATTTTTGAGAATATTGTTCTCTTATGTTGTAGTGTCTCGTATCTCCCCCGTTTTCTCCTGTTGTTGAGAGAGAGCACCAAGCAAATGGCAAGGACTATTCCAAATAGTAAGGTCAATAGGGCAGTCGAGTTGTCGACGAGACACATATCCCTGTTGTACACAATTACTAATTTGTTGCAAGGCAAGGTGGTGCTCCTTTGTTAGGTGTACAGGAGTAGTAGGATCAATACCCTTTAACAAAGGCCGCAGGGTTTCTAATAAATGATTTGGTATTCCCACAATGGGCTTTAACCACTGTAAATCTCCCAGCAACTTCTGTGCATCATGCAAAGTTTTAATGTCCAATTGTAATTCCAATTTTTGAGGTATTCAATACACACTAACAAAAGTGGTGATCTACTTGCTAATGTAAATCCTCCTACTCCGGTGAGCATATTTGATGTTGGGAATAGAGGCCAATGTTGTGGCCATGCTTCTGGAGAAATAATACTGGTGTCTGCTCCTTTATCCAATAATCCATAAAGGGTTATGCTTTGATGTCCATGGGTAATTTCCACTTTTTGTTTTGGTCTATTTTGTAAATCCACAGTTAAAAGTGTAACACCAGTAGAGCCAAAACCCTTTTCATCCCGCGTTTGTCCAGTAAATGATGGTATACCAGATGTCATTTGTGATAGTGGTATTAATTGTGCAATGCGTTGTCCTTTTGTTATTTTAATAGGAGGATAAAGGGTGTAAACCATGATTTGTATTTCCCCTGTATAATCCACATCGATAACACCAGGCAATACAAATAATCCCAGCATAGTTATTGAAGAACGTCCTAATAACAATGCTCCACATTTTTGTTCATTCAAAATGAGAGGACCCTTTACTCCAGTTGGTATCCTCTCAGGCCGATTCGTCATTAATGTGACGTCTACTGCTGCTGATAAATCCAAATCGAGGCTCCCTGCTGTTGCGGTTGCAGACAGGAGGTGACAGTGATGTTACGGCAGCAGCTGATGTCTCCGATGTCACGGCGGCAACTTGTGTTTGGGCGCGTATGTCCCTCATTGCCGCATCAGTAACACTTGATGAATGGTCTCGAGCTCTGTGTGTCCGCCAGTGAGCCGCTTCGGAGAGGAGCAAGAGCAGCTAACACCTGATTCTGAGTAGACTCTGCTTGCCTTTGTAACCCTAATCCTAATTCCTTTAAAGTTTCTACTATAAATGCCTGTGAAGCTGTTGGCATTAATGCCATTCGCTCTAAAGCTTCCTCAATAGTCCAATTTGCCCCTGAAGTAGCTAACACTCTTGCATTTGCTTAACAGGTTCACTTTTTACTCCAAACTGACTAACCGTAGAACGTAACTGGGCTAACAACTTCCAATCTAAGGGAGTATATTCCGCTATATTATGTGTAAGGTTCCCCTGTGCATCATACTGTGGTGTGTATGTAACCGGACATGCAAGATTAGAAGCTACTTCCACCGCCTCGCCATCCCCCATCTGCATTACTTCTTTTGCCACAGCAGCCCAAGCTTCCCTCCTTTGTTTAGCCATCTCCCCCCATAGGTCACTGTGTGCCCCCGGGATGGGATCTGACTCTTTAAGGGTGCTATGCTGCTGGCACTTCGGTACCGAGACCGAGTTCTCGCACGGGGAAGGCGGTGGAGCAGGAGCTGGCTCGCGCGGGGGAAGCGGCCCCCCCGCTGCTGGAGCTGACAGTGAAACCGGAGACGACTCGCGCGGGGGAAGTGGCCCCCCCCGTGGAGGCGGCCCGCTCGAGGGAAGCGGCGGAGGCAACGCTGGCGGCGGAGGCGAAGCTGGCTTGCTCCCACCCCCACCATCCGACCCGCCTGAAGCTGGCGGCGGAGGCAAAGCTGGCTTGCTCTTACCTCCACCATCCAACTCGCCTGAAGCTGGCGGCGGAGGCGAAGCTGGCTTGCTCCCACCCCCACCATCCAACTCGCCCTCCCCCTCTGACAGGAAGGGTGCAGATGGTTCCACTGTATCTAAGGGAAAATTTTCCACACCATTTTGCTGGGGACCCTTAGGCATAAGTATCTGAGTTACAGAAGGTGCTAAGGGATCATCCTCACGACCATACCCTATATTCCTCTTATGAGCTTCTGTCGCCCTTTCTGCTGCCTTTCTCTCAGAGACCTGCTGAAGTAACGTATTATACACAACCCGCCATAACTTGCCAAATGTCTTTGCTGACTTATCATCATCTAACACTGTATCCCACAGGATATCCCCAAACCTTTTCCACTCTACTATCTCATGAACTGTATATGAATTAGCAAAAATTGCTTTAGAATAACCATAAGCTAATAACCCTGGTAATTCCTTTTTTAAATCTATCCCTTTTACTCCTCGTCTTTCTAAATATGAGGAGAAGGAATCGTATGTCGCTTGCCTATCCATACCTATATATCACCGCGCGCTGTTGCAGCCCTTCCAGGCTCCTGCGACACGTAGAGACTTGAGATACCTTTTGTAATCCTCAAGGGGGCTTTTAAAATCCGGCACCGTCCCGGCTGCAAGGACTCTCACCCAACTTCCCCGACCGTGGCGAATTTATAATCCAAGAGAGCGAACGTTCAGAATGCTGCCTTTGCCCGCATTCTCCACCATTTGTCGGGAGAAGGAGACCCAGACACCAGTTGGTTCATCCAAGTCCCATTTATTGATCGAATATGGCGGGTTAAATATAGTTCTTAATAAGCTTCATACATATTGCAAAAGTTGAGCTCAGGATTGGTTAGTTACATATCAGCAACTACACCTACTTCTACATTCTTGTGCTTATTCTTCTGTTACATTCTGCAGATATTCAGGACTAATCTCACCTCCCTTTCCTCATGTTGCAGCAAGGCCATCCGGCATTCTTGCCTGTCAGCAGTCACTGAATCAGAGACTGCTGACCTCCCTTTTAAGCTTAACCAGCGGCATTAAGTCAGTATGGCCTTTCTCAGCTAACCAATTCTTAATAAATTTCTCCACAAGATAACAATAAACAAGAAGCTGAAGACTGAAAAAGTCCCATGCACTTCCTTTTAGCTGGCACAGAACTGCTACAGGAGGGTTTCCCACATCGAGAGAGCCCCCAGAAAGGCCCAACAAAAAACAATCATCAATACCTGGTGCCCTGACAATGTTTGAAATAAGTAGGCTTTTTTCCATAAAGTTGTTTACTGAAGGGTGTTGTCTTAATTAGCCATTCATGTGAAATGTGTTGATTAAATGACCAATGAGGTCCACCTGAAGCAAACCAAGATGTAAAAGTCGATGTTTGAATAAATGGGTAGGTTTTAGCCCTTAGCCTTGTGATGTGAGTCTGTGTCATCTCTGACTAAGTGGTGATATTTGGGGATCAGTGGGGGCTACTGGGGATCCTTTCTGCACTTCATGACCCAACAGGAGCTTCTCTAATATTAAACTTTGCCTGAAGCTCCCACTGTGCCCATGACAGGAACCCCTGTGAGTGTCTGGGACATCCCGGCTCTTTGGAAGCCTGGGGACTCCTGGGATGTCACCGTGGAGCCCCCGTGAGTGCCTGTGACAGATCGGTGCCTTTGCGGCCCAAGGTCCCCTGGGATGTCACCATGGCTGTGATTGCCTCTGACCACAGGGCTCTTTGCCATCCCCAGAAAGCCCTGGGAGGTCTCCATGGAGCCCCTGTCTGTGCCTGTGACATTCCATCTCTGGAACAGCCTGGAGACTCCTGGAAAGTCCCCATGGAACACCTCAGAAGGCCTGTGACAAATTTGATCCTTAGCAGGAAAATATCAGCAGGACCCTGTTGCTATGGTCCGTTTCCATGGCAACCACCACCAGCCTCCTGTTGCTATGGTCAGTTTCCATGGCAACCATCCCCAGCCCCCTTGCCATGCTCAGTCCCTTGGCAGCTCCATGGAGACCCCATGCCAGGGGTGGTTGCCATGGACACCAGCTCAGGCCTGCAGCCAGAGCCCGTTGCCATGGCAACCACTGGCAGCCCCATCCCCAGGCTCATGGGATCCCAGAACCACAGAATTGGCTGAGCTGGGAGGGACCCATCAGGATCCTCCAGTCCAACTGCTGGCCCGGCACAGGACACCCCAACAATGCCAGCCTGGGCCTGGCAGCGCTGTCCAAACGCTACTGGAGCTCCGAGAGCCCTGGAGCTGGGACCCTTCCCTGGGGAGCCTGGGCAGGACCCCAGCAGCCTCTGGGCAAAAACCTTCTCCTGACATCCAACCTGAGCCTGCCCCGACTCAGCTGCAGCCGTTCCCTCCACTCCTGTCCCTGGGCACCAGAGGGAAGAGGTTCCCACAGCCCCAGAAAGGGACCCGCTCCCAAGGCTGTTGCCATGGCCACAAGGGCTGGGACCAGCTGGGATGCTCGGTTTCCATGGGCCGGGGTTCAGGAATGGGATTCCCCAATTTCCTGCTCTTGCTAAAACCGCGCTGCCCTCGCTGCCCTCCCGCCTCCCATGGAAAGCACAAAAGGCAAAGATCCTAAGCTGGGATAAAAACCATTTATTGGGAACAGCAATGAGATAAGGAACAAACAGGAACAAAAACAATATTGATAACAGAAGGGATAAGTAAAACTATTTGCAGAGAAAACTAAAACATCAACAATTGGCTCTTCATGGCAATGTATTTCCTCCTGTCTGCAAAGGACACCCTTCTCCCTGGGGTGAGAAAGAGTCCCTTTCCTGCCCCTGGCAATGACCTGAGGTAGGAGTGAATGTAATGACACAGCCATGGCCAGACACTCATGTTCTTCCATCCCACATCATGTCATTGGCAGGGGCAGGAAAAGGGACAGGTGTCTTCCTAGCATGGATCACAGGGAACATGGATCACCAGGGCTCTTTCCAATATGGGTCCTCCAATGAGGGATGAAGCCAGAGCTGGGCATGAAGCTCTTCTGCTGTTGGGGCACTGATAGAACATCCCTTACTGGTGCTTCCATTGGTGGCTGGTCAAGTCAGAGCTCTGGGTGAAACTCATCCCACACTGGGGACACTCGAAGGGCCTCTTCCCTGTGTGGATGCGCTGGTGCCTGATGAGGGTGAACTTATGCTTGAATCCCTTCCCACAGTCAGGGCAGCGGAAGGGCCTCCCCTCTGTGTGAATCCGCTCATGCAGACGGAGATTTGAGCTGGTCTGAAACCTCTTCCCACACGTGGGGCACTCGCAGGGCCTCTCCCCAGTGTGGATGCGCAGGTGGATGATGAGGTGGGACTTGCACTTGAAGCCCTTCCCACAGTCAGGGCAGCAGAAAGGCCTCTCCCCAGTGTGAATGAGCTGGTGCCTGAGGAGATCGGAGCTGGTCTGAAGGCTCTTCTGGCACTCGGGACACTCGTAGGGCCTCTCCCCAGTGTGGATGCGTTGGTGGGTCACAAGGGTGGACCTGTAACTGAAGCCCTTCCCACATTCCCCACACTCGTAGGCCCATTCCCTGGTGTGGATCATCTGGTGGCTGATCAGGCTGCTGCTCTGCCTGAAGCTCTTCCCACACTCTGAGCACTTGTGGGGCTTCTCCCGATCATGAAGCTGCTCACGAACCACAGTCTCTGTGCTCTGGCTGAAGCTCTGTTCACCTTCCTGACTCAGGGTGGGTCTTTCCTCCTCAGAGCACCCTGGGCTGGGTTTTGAGCCCCTCTTCCTGTGGAATCTCTGGGGATTATCCTCCCCATTGAATTCCTGTGTCATGGAGCTGCTCAAAACGGCCTCTTCCACGAGGTTCTTCTGTGGGGATTTGTCCTTGCTGGTCTCCATCCTCAGCTCCTTCTCTGGGGGAGGAAGCACAAGGAGAAGATGGGATTTGCCCCCATGCCAGAGGGAAAGGGAAGGAGATCCCCTCAGTGCATCCCCGGAAGGATGGCTTTGGCAGCAGGGTTGTCCTGCAGCCAGGGGCCGTGCTGGGCTGGGAGATGGAGCAGGAGAGAGGGGGAAAGGGGCACTGACTTCCTCCTCACCTGCCTGGGTGTCCTGGGGCATCTTCCTTGTCCTTGCAGTCTCTCCCTCCATCTGGCTAAGTTTTAGGAATGGGAAATTCTGTTTTGGGAAGAAAACAAGAAATAAGCACACTAAATTTTGTACTGGATTGAAGGCAAACCAGGGGGAGAGTCTAAGTCAGAATTCCAATTAAAAAAAAAAATTAGGATCAAGGCAATGATACAGAAACACTGCCTTAAACTGACAGAGTCAGGATATAACCTGACACCCTGTTGGTCAGGGTGGTGGCTGCAGTCCCATTAAATGGTGGCTGCAGTCCTGTTGGAGTGATCAACGTGATTCTGTCCAAGAAGTGATGCTGTAGAAGGGTCTGGTCTTCCTCTGAAGGTCCACTGGTGGTTATGGAGCTCTTGTCCTCTGGGAACCCAGTAGGCAAGGTGCTGCTGGTGTTGCCAGCCTCATCTTATATCCAGGTAGGAATTCTTGGATCCTCCCCCTGGGCGGAGCACCCCACAATGAGATGATGGAATTTTATCAGTCCTGCAGTGACACTCAATGGCCCATTAGCAGAAGATGTCTCCCCTGGAGGGCGTTATCAGGGATGAGTCATGGAAGAGATAAAGAACACTACCCTGCCTTTTTATAGCAGTTGATGAAGATGGCGATTGAAAACATGCATTTGGTTACATCTTGCATTGCAACCTGAAGCAGTGGGGTAATCCCTGCTCGGGGGGTGAACACCACCCCCCTTATCCAAACTGGCTCAGGTGTAAAACCCCCACCCCGGGAAGGGCACACACACAGGGGACAATGTCACACTTGGCCCTGCTCCATGTGCGGTCTCTGTCCCTTGTCACTCCCTTACTCTTCCCCCTTTTCTCTTTCTTTCCAACTCTCTCTCTACCTCACATTTACTGTTCAATAAAATCCACTTTGGATTTGGTCTTGTTAGTCTTAATTGGGGCAGAGGAATTTCTCCAACAATTTTCTTAAGCAGATTGCGACATTATTTTGCCATAGTGTGTTCAGGGCACCGTTGTCTGACCCCAAGTGCCTTTGACAACAGCATGGTTCCCTCCTCTGAGGAGGTTATGGTTCTCTCTGGAGGAACTCTTGGAAACTTGGACACAGCTTCCTCTGAGCACCTTATGGGAGAACTGATGAGGAAAATGGCTGTTAGAGGTGGCCAGTGAAAAAGAAAATATTTTGTTGTCCTTCCTTGAAAAGTTTGTTAAAATCACTGGAGGAAAGGGAGCAAATGCTACCAGCCAGACTGACAAGGTTCATTCACCCCACGATGAGGAACACAAGACTGTGGAAAGTCCCACAAGAACCCCCACTCAAGTAGCTAAATTCCAGGATAACTTCTGAATTCACAGGCTTGGGTGGGGGCTTTGCCAAATGTGAGAATCATTTTTCTCTTCATCCCTGTCAGCTTTGTGACAGCTACACAGAGCTTTCCCTTCCTTTTCATAATCTGTATTGGGCCGAATTTCTACTTTGCTCTTATTGGAACCTACCAGCAGCTGAGCTGGAGCTGTTCAGGAACTGATCAAACTTGGAATTGCTACAAAATTGCTTTTATTTTTGGTTTATTCATGTTTGCAATTTATTTGTGTTTTCATCACATACGACTTGTGGGAAAAACAAGTATTCATCAAAGCGATTTATGCAGAGTCAGGTTTGATTTCTGCCAAGTTTATTTTGTCAAGTGCCCAGAGGAATCTCCCATCCTGTCTGCTGCTGCTCCCACAGGGATGTGAGGGTTGATCGCAGAGCCCCAGGGGTTACAGTCAGGGCTGCCCTCAGGGAATGCTCACCTGGTATTGAGGGGCAGCATGGGAGCACCTGGATCTTGGAGCACCCAGCCGCCCCTCATGTTTGGATGTGCCTGAGGAGGGCTGGGATGATGCCAGGGACATTCTGCAGTGACATCCCCTCTGTCCCGCTCTGGGTGAGCTCAGTCCCAAACCTGACCCTCATCCTGGTCTCAATCTCACTCCATGTTTAGACACACTCACAGTTCTGTATTTAATTTCATCCCAGTGCCAGACTTGTCTAGCCCCAGACCCAATCCCAACCCCAGCCCTAAAGCCAATCCCATGCGTAGCCTTAACCCCAATCCCAGCTCTAATCCAAATCTCTGCCCCAACTCCAACCCCAGCCCCAATTCTAGCCCCTTCCTAAATCCTCAGCCCCAAACCAAATCCCAGGTTCAGCCCTTCTGGGGCTTTGGGAGTGTCTCTGTCCCTGTGACCCCGATGATGTTTGGGTAGGGTCACACCAGTGCTGAGAGGGAGAGAGACTGCTGTGACCTCCCCAGGTGTGAGAAGGTGGGAGAGCCCCCCCAGCCCTGAGCACCCTCAGCGGTGAGAGGGACACAGAGCCCCTGGTCCCCAGCCCTGCACAGGCATTGCCTGGGGCCAGAGGGATGGAGACCCCCCAAGTATCCCCCAGGGTGAAGGGACAGAGAGCTCCAAGCATTCCCTGGGCTGAGAGAGACAGAGACTGCCCCGAGAACCCTTTTCAAGGAAGGACAACAAAATATTTTCTTTTTCACTGGTCAGTCAGAACAGCCATTTTCTTCATCATTTCTCCCATAAGTTCCCCAGGAGGAAGGAGGGACTGTTTCCAAGTCCTTCCAAGTTTCCAAGAGTTCTTCCAGAAAGAACCACAACCTCCTCAGAGAAGGGAACCATGCTGTTGTCAAAGGCACTTGGAGTCAGAGAACAGTGCCTAAACTCACTGTGCCAAAACAATGTCACAATCTGGTTAAGAAAATTGTTACAGAGATTCCTCTGCCCCAATTAAGGTGCTAACGAGACCAAATCCAAAATGGATTTTATTGAACAGTAAATGTGAGGTAGAGAGAAAGATGGAAAGAAAGACAGAAGGGGGAGAGAGCAAGGGACAGAGACCTCCTCTGGAGGGAGCCAAGTGTGACATTGTCCCCTGTGTGTGTGCCCTTCCCAGGGTGGGGGTTTTACACCTGAGCCTGTTTGGGTAAGGGGAGGGTTATTCACCCCCTGAGCAGGGGTTACCCCACTGTTTCAGGTTGCCATGCAAGATGTAACCAAATGCATGTTTTCAATCCCCATCTTCATCAACTGCTATAAAAAGGCAGGGTAGTGTTCTTTATCTCTTCCATGACTCATCCCTGATAACGCCCTCCAGGGGAGACATCTTCTGCTAATGGGCCATTGAGTGTCACTGCAGGACTGATAAAATTCCATCATCTCATTGTGGGGTGCTCCGCCCAGGGGGAGGATCCAAGAATTCCTACCTGGATATAAGATGAGGCTGGCAACACCAGCAGCACCTTGCCTACTGGGTTCCCAGAGGACAAGAGCTCCATAACCACCAGTGGACCTTCAGAGGAAGACCAGACCCTTCTACAGCATCACTTCTTGGACAGAATCACGTTGATCACTCCAACAGGACTGCAGCCACCATTTAATGGGACTGCAGCCACCACCCTGACCAACAGGGTGTCAGGTTATATCCTGACTCTGTCAGTTTAAGGCAGTGTTTCTGTATCATTGCCCTGATCTAAATTTTCTTCTTAAATTGTAACTCTGACTTAGACTCTCCCCCAAGTTTACCTTCAAACCAGAACTAAAGACAATGTGCGCACCCTTTGTTTTCTTCCCAGAACCGGATTTCCCATTCCCAAACCTTGATTGGATGGAGGAGGAGGCTGAGAGGAAGAGGAAGGAGCCTTGGGATACCCAGGCAGGTGAGGAGGAAGTCAGTGCCCCTTTCCCCCTCTCTCCTGCTCCATCTCCCAGCCCAGCACAGATCCCGGAACAAAAGACAATGTGCACACCCTTTGTTTTCTTCCCAGAACAGGATTTCCCATTCCCAAACCTTGATTGGATGGAGGAGGAGGCTGAGAGGAAGAGGAAGGAGCCTTGGGATACCCAGGCAGGTGAGGAGGAAGTCAGTGCCCCTTTCCCCCTCTCTCCTGCTCCATCTCCCAGCCCAGCACAGATCCCGGAACAAAAGACAATGTGCACACCCTTTGTTTTCTTCCCAGAACAGGATTTCCCATTCCCAAACCTTGATTGGATGGAGGAGGAGGCTGAGAGGAAGAGGAAGGAGCCTTGGGATACCCAGGCAGGTGAGGAGGAAGTCAGTGCCCCTTTCTCCCTCTCTCCTGCTCCATCTCCCAGCCCAACACAGCCCGCGGCTGCAGGACAACCTTGGTGCCAAGACCGTCCTGCCGGGGATGCACTGGGGGAATCTCCTTCCCCTTCCTTCTGGAATGGAGGCAAATCCCATCTTCTCCTTGCCCTTCCTTCCCCAAACAAAAAGCTGATGATGGAGACCAGGGAGGAAAAATCTCCTTGGCAGAACCTCATGGAAGAGGCTGTTTTGAGTGACTCCATAGTGCAGAATTCTAATGGGGAGGAAAATCCCCAGAGATCTTGCAGGAAGAGGGGCTCCAAACCCTGCCCAGACTGCTCTGAGGAGGAAAGACTTACCCAGAGCCAGGAAGGTGGACAGAGCTTCAGCAAGTTCTTGGAGCTGATGGCCCAGGAGCAGCTTCATGATGGGGAGAAGCCTCACAAGTGCTTGGAGTGTGGGAAGAGCTTCCAGCAGAGCAGCACCCTGATCTGCCACCAGATGATCCACACCGGGGAATGGCCCTACGAGTGTGGAGAATGTGGGAAGGGCTTCAGCTACAGATCCAACCTTGTGACCCACCAACGCATCCACACTGGGGAGAGGCCCGACAAGTGTCCTGAGTGTGGGAAGAGGTTTTGGACCAGCTACCATCTCCTCCTGCACCAGCGGATTCACACCAAGGAGAGGCCTTTCCTCTGCCCTTACTGTGGGAAGGGCTTCAAGCAAAAGTCCAACCTCATCAGACATCGGCGCATCCACACTGGGGAGAGGCCCTACAAGTGTCCCCAGTGTGGGAAGAGCTTCGCCCGGAGCTCTCACTTGACCAGTCACCAAAGGAGGCACTGGTAAAGTAATCTCTGCCAATGCCCCAAGTGCAGGATGAGCTTCGTGCACTGCTCCAGCTTCAACCCCCATGGAGGACCCATGTTAAGCAGAGCCCTGGTGATCCATATTCCCCATGATCCAGTCTGGGGAAACACTTGTACCTTTTCCTGCCCCTGCCAATGGACATGATGTGGCTCTGAAAAAAACACATGAGGGTCGTGGCATGACCATGTCATCATATTCTCTCCCACCTCAGGAAATTGCCTGGGGCAGGAAAGGGACTCTCTCTCTCTCTCTCTCTCTCTCTCCTGAGAAGATGGGTGTCCTTTCCAGGCAGTGGAAAATTGTGTCCAGGAAGAGACAGTCAGTTATGTTGTAGTTTTCCCTTTATTTTATCCCTTCTGTTACCAGTATTATTTCTGTTCTTGTTTGTTCCTTATCTTGCTGCTGTTCCCAATAAATTGTTCTTATCCCAGCCTGGGACCTTTGCCTTTTGTGCTTTCCATTGGGGGTGGGAGGGCAGCGAGGGCAGCGTGGTTTTAGCAGGAGCAGGAACATGGGGTATCCCATTCCTGAACCCCGGCCCATGGAAACCGAGCATCCCAGCTGGTCCAAGCCCTGGTGGCCATGGCAACAGCCTTGGGAGCGGGTCCCTGGCTGGGGCTTTGGGAACCTCTTCCCTCTGGTGCCCAGGGACAGGAGTGGAGGGAACGGCTGCAGCTGAGTCGGGGCAGGCTCAGGTTGGATGTCAGGAAAAGGTTTTTGCCCAGAGGCTGCTGGGGCCCTGCCCAGGCTCCCCAGGGAAGGGTCCCAGCTCCAGGGCTCTCTGAGCTCCAGCAGTGTTTGGACAGTGCTGCCAGGCCCAGGCTGGCATTGTTGGGGTGTCCTGTGCAGGGCCAGCAGTTGGAGTGGAGGATCCTGATGGGTCCCTCCCAGCTCAGCCAATTCTGTGGCTCTGGGATCCCATGAGCCTGGGGATGGGGCTGCCAGTGGTTGCCATGCAACAGCTCTGGCTGCAGGCCTGAGCTGGTGTCCATGGCAACCACCCCTGGCATGGGGTCTCCATGGAGCTGCCGAGGGACTGACCATAGCAACAGGGGGCTGGGGATGGTTGCCATGGAAACTGACCATAGCAACAGGGAGGTGGGGATGGTTGCCTGCCAAGGATCAGATTTTTCACAGGCCCTCAGAGGGGTTCCATGGGGACTTTCCAAGAGTTTCCAGGCTGTTCCAGAGCTGGAATGTCACAGGCAGGGACAGGGGCTCCATGGAGACCTCCCAGGGCTTTTTGGAGATGGTAAAGAGCTGTGGGGTCAGAGGCAGTCAAAGCCATTCCATGGTGGCATCCCAGGGCACCTTAGGCGGCAAAGGCACTGGTCTGTCAAAGGCATTCGCAGCGTCTCCACGGTGACATCCCAGGAGTCCCCAGGCTGCCAAAGAGCCGGGATGCCCCAGACACTAACAGGGGTTCCTGTCATGGGCACAGTGGGAGCTTCAGGCAAAAGCTTTATTTCTTTATTGGAGAAACTCCTGCTGAGTCATGAGGTGAAGAAATGACACCCAGTAGCCATCATGGTTCCTCAAACCCCTGCAGAGCCCCTAGACTTCTGAAATTCCTTTTAAGAGAGGAGACTGGGAGTGGCTGGATCCAATCCCAGCCCCAGAATTTGTCAAAGGTATAAAAGATTGAACAGGTGGAATTCAAATTTTACACAATTTGTCCTGCAGAATCAATGATAGAATACCCGAATAATTTATATAAATATGTCTCTAGCTTATTCTCATCATGATCAGATGGAAGGTCACTAGCACAGTTATTTATTCCACAGATCAGGAGCTATAACAATTATTAGAATATCGTGCTGTGGGCAGCAATTTTGAAGTCAGCAGGGCCTTGCTGGAGTTGCTGCAGCCCATTGCAGGCAGAGCCTCCTGCTCCAGCAGGAACTGCCTTTCCTGTGCCATGAGCAGGGCAGGTCCCACTGCAGGAAAAGCCCCAGGCCAGCCCCAGCACAAGGAAGGCCTCGGGCACAAGGGCAGAGTGCCGTGCTGGGAGCTGTGCCAGGGAGAGCCTGAGGCACCAAAGGCACCTTGGCAGCAGCAGCTGCTTGCAGGCCATGGCCAGAAGCCTCCCTTGGCAGCCCGGCCTGGTGGCCACCACTGCAGAGCTGCTGCCTCAGGGCTCATTCCTGGCTGGGCCCTGAAAAGCCACTTCTGCTCCAGGAGCCTGACTGGAAAGCCATTGGCCCCAGCACCTTGGGGACAAGATATTAATGACAAAACTCTTCATGCCAGCAGAGCCAAGGCAGGGGCAGAGGAAAGGGCAGAGCCAGGCCCAGGGGACAGGGCTGCCATGGTGATGGCTGTGAGGTCACTGCCCCTGCAGCAGCCTGGCTGCCCTCAGCAGACATTCTGGCCAGAAGCGTTGTGGGGGCACCCAGGACATCAGAGAACCACAAAACAGGAATTCTGTCCAAGGGGATGAGAGGGTTCCCTTGGGTCAGGCTGCACAAAGCTCCTGCTCTTGGACAATTCCTGTGATGGGGCTTCCAATTCTCTGGAAAAACGGTTGCCATTTTGTGCCACTCTCATAATTGTAAAATATTTCCTCTTTCTAGCAAATGTAAATCCACCCTCATTCAATTTAGAGATATTGAGCCTGTCACTGCAAGATTTGCGAGTAAATGCCTTTGACTACATTTTTCCATTTTCACAGACTTTGGAGAGGAACCAAAAATCTCCCAAGATGGGATTTGGAGGCCTCATCACATAACCAGCAGGGATGGGCTGATGGCTCTGGGGTTGTTCCAGATTGAAGGCAAGATGTATTCTATTACCATCTGTATGGCAGTTGTCTTGTCAAGTGGGCAGTTTTCCCTTATCTCTCTCTCTGACTGATCACAATCACTTCTCCCTTGGGAGGGGCATCTGCTGATAATGGGCTATTGAATGTCACTGCATGACTGATAAGAACTCTAATATCTGACTGTGAGATGCTCCGCCCAGAGGGAGGAGCCAAGCATTGCTACCCAGATATAATCTGGAGATTCTGGAATACCAGAACAGCTTTCTCCACTGGATTCCCCAGAGGAACAGCAGCTGCCTTTTCTCCCACTGGATCTTCAGAGGAAGAATACATCCTTTTCTACAGGACCTCCTGCTCCAACAGAACCACACCTGACACTGCAGGAGGACTGCAGCCACATTTCTAATTGGACTGCTACCAACATCCTGACCCACAGGGTGTCAGGTTGAGTTGTGACTCTGTCAATGTTGTTCTAGTGTACTGCATTGTTTATTTGTTTAATTTTCTTCCCTATTAAAGAACTGTTATTTCCTGCTCCCATATCTGTGCCTGAGAGCCCCCTCAATTTCAAAATTATAACAATTTGGAGGGAGGGGGTTTACATTTTCCATTTCAGGGGTAGCTCCTGCCTTGATTAGCTGACACCTGTCTTTTCAAACATTAACAAGGGGAAAGTTTCAAAGCCTCAGTTATAAAGCAAACAAAGTTTGGAGGAACAAATAAAATATGAATTGGGGATGTTCTATTAGTTCCAGAAGCAGGGTGAAATTTATTAGGAAAGGATTTACAGGTGCATTTTGACATTCTCTGGAGTGCTCCCAGAGAAAGGGAAAATGGTAGTTAAGCTTCTCCAATTAAGGGAAGAAAATGAGGAGAAAACTCAAGAGATGGTTTGGGCAAAACCAAAAAACTGAGGTAAATTGAACATGAAACCTATAGTAATAAAAATAACTAATGAGAATCATCCAATTCAGCTATGACAATATCTACTCTCCCTGGAGGGGAGACGAGGACTACAGCCGCTGATCCAGGACCTACTTGAGGACAGGACCTTAGAACCATGTATGTCCCCCCATAATACACCCATATTACCAGTAAAGAAGTCAAATGGGACTTACAGGTTTGTCTAAGATTTGAGAGAAGTGAACAAAAAACCAGTGAATTGATACCCAGTAGTGCCTAATCCCTATACACACCTAAGTAACATGCCAGTGGTTTAGCATGATAGACCTAAAAGATGCTTTTTGGGCATACCCACTGGCAGAGAAAAGTGGGTAGTCTTTGCTTTTGAATGGGAGGACCCTGATTCTGGGAGGAAGCAACAGCTTCGGTGGACTGGGTTACCCCAAGGGTTTTCTGAATCCCCAAACCTCTTTGGTCAAGCGCTAGGAGAAGTAACGCAACTCTTCTCCATTAAACCTGAGATAAAGCTCATCCAATATGTAAATTATTTGCTTTTCTCAGGACAGGAAGAAAAAGAAGTTTGGGAATCCACCATAGTGTTGTTAAATTTTCTGGGGGGCCAAGGACTTCAGGTATCAAAAGGGAAACTCGAATTTGTAGAAAGAGAAGTAATATACCCAGGATTTGTGATATACCCAGCTCCAAGGGACCTGGCGGCTGAACCCTGAGAGAATTACAGGGATAGTCTCACTCCCACCAAAAACTAAGAGAGAAGTCAGAAGGTTTTTAGGCCTGTTGGGATATTGTAGGCTATGGATTGGAGGATACATGCAGGCCATCTGGTTCTTGTATGAAAAGTTAATTGAAGAGATTAGGTGGGAAAAAGACGATGAACAAAAGTTTGAAGCTTTGAAGCAAAAATTGGTTGGTGCACCAGCCCTGAGTCTTCTTGCCTTAGACAAACCCTTCTATCTGTCTGTGGATATAGAAAAAGAGGTAACACATGGAGTGTTAGCCCAGGACTGAGGAGGATCCAGGAAACCACTGGCCTATGTATCATAATTACTAGAGCCTGTCAGCCAGGGGTGGCCAACCTGCATTCAGGTGTGGCAGTGACTGCCCTACTCATAGCAGAAAGCAAAAAATTAACCTTTTGGGGGAAAATTGAAGATATATGTCCCAGACTCAGTAACAAGTATCCTGAGCCAAAAGGCTGAGAAATGGCTCACTGATTCCCAAATGCTAAAGTATGAAGCCATCTTAATAGATAATGGTTTAGAGCTAATTGTGAGTAACCAACTCAACCCTGCCCCGTTTTTGTATGGAGAACCAGATGAGGCACTAATACATAATTGCCTAGAGGTTATAAACTGTCAAACTAGAGTAAGAGAGGACGTAACAGATCAACCACTCCAAGGTGGAAAACGATTGTACATCAATGGATCTTCACAGGTAATAAAGGGGCACAGGTTATCGGGGTACGCTATAGTGCATGAAGGGTTGGTAGCCATAGAAAAGATAAAGTTACTTTCCAACTGGTCAGCCCAGGCATTGAGTTGTATGCCCTAAAACAAGCTCTGGATATATTAGCATAGAAAAGGGGAACAATATATACAGACTGAAAATGCACTTTTGGAATAGTGCATATATTTGGAAAAATTTGGGAAGGGAGGGGGCTATTAAATTCAAAGGGAAAGGGACTGATTCACAAAAAATTTGTCTGAGAAGAGTTAGAAACCGTCCAATTGCCAGAGAAGTAGTGGGGGTATATGTTGAAGGACATCAAAAAGGGGAGCAAGGGAACAATTTAGCCAATTTAGAAGCTAAAAATGCCACTGAATCAGCGACAGAAAAACTAATAATAGTGTTAACACCCATGAGAGAAATGCAAAAAGTCCCTGTATTCAGTGGGACAGAAGAGGAAGAATTTCTCAAAATAGAAGCAAAGAAAGATAAAGGGAAGTGGTGATTAGCAGATGGGAAGCAAATATTGAATAAACCCTTTTCCAGGAAAATGCTAGAAGGCATACATGGAACAACACACTGGGGTACCCAAGTGCTAAGTGATCAATTTTTAAGGGATTTGGGATGCAAAGGAATTTTCAGAATAGCTAAGCAAGTAACTGAACAGTGTGTGATATGTCAACAAGTTAATAAAAAATAATGAGGGAAACACCCAGAGGAGAGCAAGAATTAGCCTTATGGCCCTTCCAAAACATCCAAGTAGCCTTTACTGAGCTTCCCCAGGTACAACAGTGGAAGTTTTTGCCAGCGATAGTAGATCACGTGACTCATCGGGTAGAAGTGGTACCCACTATGAAATTCAATGTCAATGTTGTGAGTAAAACAATTCTAGAATCAATCATTCCCTGATATGGGATGGCAAACAAGATTGATTCAGACTGAGGAACTCATTTCACATCAAAGATATTGCAGAAAGTTGTTCAGTCCCTAGGAGTAAAATGGGAATTACACACTCCATGGCATCCACAGAGTTCCAGTCAGGTTGAGAAAATGAATCAAACTCTTAAAAGAGCTCTAGGTAAGCTAATAATTTAAACCCAAATGTCAGGGATAAAATGTCTCCCTTTAGCCTTATTAAGAATTAGAACTCAACCCCAGTCAGATCTGAGGGTGTCACCCTATGAAATGATGTTTGGGTTACCCTTCCTGACCTCACCCCAGAAGGCTGCCACCTATGAGAAAGGGGAAGCCAATGCCAAGAAATAAGTGATGTCTATAGCACAAACCTTATAAGGGCTAAGATATAGAGGGGCAATTCCTCAAACTACCACCCTGGATTTCAGAATCCATAATGGGGATTGGGTGATGATTAAGCCATGGAGAGATCAGCCTCTAACTCCTCAG
Organism: Melozone crissalis; assembly: GCF_028551555.1. NCBI lineage: Eukaryota > Metazoa > Chordata > Aves > Passeriformes > Passerellidae > Melozone > Melozone crissalis. Next base: position 726,576 of record NW_026535940.1, on the reverse strand, counting down.
TGGGAAGGTCCCTTTCAGGTACTGCTCACCACTGAATCAGCCGTGCAAACTGCAGAGTGGGGATGGACTCATGCCAACAGAGTCAAAGGCCCAGGAGAGGAACCCGAAGAGTGGACTATAACATCCAGGCTGGGTGAAACAAGATTGACTCTCAAGCAGAGATTTACCAGCATCTGTTGAGGAGAAGTACACAAGGGACTGTAAAAGGCAGTGGGACAGCTTCCTTAAGAAAATAAGACAAAGGAAGGAGGGCATGACCAAGTTGGCCCCTTTGCTTGGTACCAAGAAGGCTCCATAGACCTGCTGTGGGTAGGAACCCCATAGGCATGGTAAGGTAGGGACAAAAGGCCATACCAGACCTCTATCATTCCTCAGTTGTCTTTTAATTCAACAGAAATTGGAAGGCAAGACTGAGTTGGCCTCTGTACTCACCCCTAAGAAACACCAACTATGGGTATCAGGCACATAGGCATTGTAGATGGGAGTCAAAGCCATACTGGACCTCTGTGATGCCCTTTTGTTCATTCCAAATAAGTGTGTCTAAGGAAAACCTGAGGTTTTTTCTGCTGTTCCCACTGTCCTTGCCCACATCAACAGATGCTGGTATGACTCATTCAAGAGAGACAGAAAATTTTTTACCTAACTGTTCGCACAAAATGACTTATAGAAAAAGAAAATGGGGGCTTGTTATAGATGTGTAATTCCATGGTTGATTTTCACAGTTAAGGGGTGAATATTAAATATATATGTTAAGAGAAGTTTTGTAGATGTATAGTTATCCTTCCCCTCTCCCTTGCATTGTTATCACAGGATGGCCTCAGTAGTTGGGGCATTTAGGAGGGTCGGCTTCTTACTGTTGCAGCACCTGACCTCCAATCAAGGTGTTAGACAGTGATCTCCACCACTGGAGAGTGAACAAGGAATCGATTCACAAGACTTTGGGAGGGGCTAGAGGTGTAAAAGACAGAATATCCATTTTGTAGATGAGCACACAGTGACTGAATTTTTGCTCCCAGCATTGTATCCTTTATTCAGTTTTTGTAGTATTATCATGAGGTCTCAATAAACAATTTAAATTTTTGAAAGTAAAAATAATTTCTCTCATGGGTTGGGGAATGTGGGGCAAGGTTGTCCACACTGGGTCAGCTCCTAGGTACAACTTCACTGACCTGGCCAGACCTCCTTAGGAGAGACCCTGGATCAACATCAATCACAGGATGATGCAATCACCTCTTTTATAGTAAGAACAGCAATAAAAGACACCCTTTAAGATAGGATTGCATATTTCTCAGAAGCTCCTTGAAATATTTCTCCATAACTGTAAAAGGAAATCTTCCTGATGAACTGCTCCAGACCAGAGAGAAATCAAGGCAGAGCCATGGTTTGTCAGGACTTGCTTGATCCTAATGAGCCCTGTGGTGCATTTGGAGCTGAGCCCTGGAACCCTGGGCCTGACGGGAGATCGCACAAACCTTTCCAGGAGTCAAAGTCAGTGGAAAACCCCAAAGTGTCTCAAGGCACCAATGGGTCTCACTGAGGTCCATCCCAACACAGGCTCCTCATGGACTCCTTAGAGGAGAGAATTGGAGACCAGGACGGCAAAAAAATTTCTGAGAGACTCAGTGTAGAAAGGAAATTCCAAAGTACCCTAAAAACCGTGAGTACCTCAAAGTATTAATGAGCACCACTGAGTGTCAGTACAGAGCTCTCAAGGGACTCATTAAAGCAGATAATTGGGGCCATGATTGCACAAACCTCTCAGAGAGTCTGTATCAAAAGGGAAACACCAAGTACCTTAAAATAACTGAAGTACTCTGAAGCATTAATGAGCCCCACTGAGTGTTGTTACTGACAAAGCCTCTCAAGGGACTTATTACAGCAGATAATTGGAGGCCGTGATTGCACAAACCTCTCAGAAACTCCAAGGCAAAAGTCAAACTCAAAGTCCTTTCAAAAACCTGCAGTCCCTGCAGGGAGCATTCAGGAGCCCCCAGGGCCATTCCTGAGCAAGGTTCCGCAGGGACTCCTTCCAGCAGATCCTTGAGGCCACTGGCATGTGGGCTAGGGGGGGATGCTGAGGGCAGGACAAGGGGCTGAGAGTGCCCAGCCTGGCTGGGGCTGTGCCAGGAGGCCCCAGGGCCTCAGGACAAGGTGTCTCCTCACAGCCCTTGGTGGCACAGACCCTGCTGTGCCCCAGGGCACCAAGACTTGGCTTCTCTTTGTCCCCACCTGTCATCACTGCCTCCAGTTCTCTGCTCTGCTTGGGGCCTGGGGACACTTTCTCAGTTGTGTCCCTCACTGGGACCCATTACAAGTCCAAGAAACTTTGGAGTTGGATTCTGACTTGGAGTTCTGAGAGGTTTCTTCAGCTCCTTCTCAGGGACTGATGTTCAGGGCCTGAGCACAAAGCCCCAGAGGCTCATTACAGTCCTTGTGCTGTGTCTGTGCTGATGAGCTGGCCTGGGCTCCTGGCACAGAGGCAGCTCCTGGTAACCAAGAAGAGCTTCAAAAGCACATTTCTCTTGATGAGCAGCTCTTCTGCCAGCCCAGCAGGGCTGGGGCACTGCCTGCAGCCAGCCCAGGCACAGCACAGAGGCACAGAGAGCTTTAATCAGTCAGGGCTGGGAAGGTGCTGAGAAGTGCCTGGGGCAGAATCACTGCCAGCCCTTGGCACAGGAGCCTCTGGCTGCAGGACAATGCAGCTGCAGCTCCTGGAGCCATGTCCTAAAGCTGGAACATCCCAATGCCTACAGACCCTGTGAGTACATTCTCTGATTGTCTCTTGTGCAGAGCAGCCAGGGGTGCCCAGGGCTGTCCTGCAGAGCAGGGTCCTGCAGCCCAGGGCGCTGTGCTGGGGCAGGGACTCAGCTGCCTGCCAGGGACAGCTCTCAGCCAGCCCTGGGGGACCAGATCTGGGTGGGAGGAGACAGCTGGTAAGGCTTGGACGTGTTCTCCTTGTGTGGAGAGGATGCTGCATTGTTCAGGACTGCTTCAAGGATGGCATTTAAGGCCACAGCACTTCCAACTAGATTACACAGGGAGCATATTGAAACAGGGGCTGCATAAAAGGGAAAATCCTGCTTTTTTTATCTACTGCTCTGAGTTAGAAATTGAACATACATATTCATCTCTCATTTCAGGTTGTGAAATATAAAAATAATCTCCCAATCTGAGTAAACCAGGCAGCAACAGCAATCAACACAGGACCCCCTAGAGGCTGCATCAGTGTCACTTTTTCTGCCTCCTCAGGGTCACTCTGACGTTACCATCAGAGCCTGCAGAGCCAGAGCTGCCCCTGGGCAGTGCCAGAGGTGGGAGGGATCTGCAGGGCAGAGCTGAGCCCCCAGGCCTGGGCTGGGCCCTGGCAGCACTGGCAGGGCCCAGCCCTGGGCACAGGGAAGCAGCTGCTGGCAGGGACAGCTCCAGGCAGCAGAGCCCTGGGCAGGCAGAAGGGGGGAAAGTTCCCCCAAGGCTGTGCTGGGATATTTCAAGTCCTCTCCAAACCCACCTATTGTTGTCTTATATATTACAACAGTTCAATTATCATTATATGTTGTCTCAGAGATTAAGAGTTCTGTTGTCTTACATTGTCTTGTATATCAAGAGTTCTCTTATCATTATTGTGCAAGGATTTCATACCCTCAGAGTTTCATACCTCCTCTAAGCACTGACTGTTCTTGGTCCTTGCTGCAGCCATCCAGTGACTTCTCTTTTATACCACTAGTTCTTATTGGTTACAAGTGTTGCCTGTTATCATCCAGCCTGTTTCTCATCTTTAGTAGTAGGGTGCAGCTGCAACTTGTTGGGGGAAGAGATTTCATTCTACATTACCCATACTGTGTCCTCCTACAACCTATTCCATGATTGCTTTTCTTACAGATCCCCATGCCAAGGCACAGCAAATGTCCAACAGCAGCTCCATCAGGCACTTCCTCCTGCTGGCATTGGCAGACACGTGGCAGCTGCAGCTCCTGCACTTCTGCCTCTTGCTGGGCATCTCCCTGGCTGCCCTCCTGGGCAACGGCCTCATCATCAGCGCTGTAGCCTGCGGCCACCACCTGCACACGCCCATGTTCTTCTTCCTGCTCAACCTGGCCCTCACTGACCTGGGCTCCATCTGCACCACTGTCCCCAAAGCCATGCACAATTTCCTCTGGGACGCCAGGGATACCTCCTACTCAGGATGTGCTGCTCAGGTATTTTTCTTTATGTTTTTCATTTCAGCAGATTTTTACCTTCTGACCATCATGTGCTACGACCGCTACGTGTCCATCTGCAAACCCCTGCACTACGGGACCCCCCTGGGCAGCAGAGCTTGTGCCCACATGGCAGCAGCTGCCTGGGCCAGTGCCTTTCTCAGTGCTCTCATGCACACAGCCAATACATTTTCCCTGCCCCTGTGCCATGGCAATGCCCTGGGCCAGTTCTTCTGTGAAATCCCACAGATCCTCAAGCTCTCCTGCTCACACTCCAACCTCAGGGAACTGGGGCTTCTTGCTGTTAGTGTGTGTTTAAATTTTGGTTGTTTTGTGTTTATTATTTTCTCCTATGTGGAGATCTTCAGGGCTGTGCTGAGGATCCCCTCTGAGCAGGGACGGCACAAAGCCTTTTCCACCTGCCTCCCTCACCTGGCTGTGGTCTCCCTGTTCATCAGCACTGGCTTTTTTGCCTACCTGAAGCCCCCCTCCATGTCCTCCCCATCCCTGGATCTGGCCCTGTCAGTTCTGTACTCGGTGGTGACTCCAGCCCTGAACCCCCTCATCTACAGCCTGAGGAGTCAGGAGCTCAAGGCTGCTGTGAGGAGACTAATGGCTGGATGCTTTCAGAAACATTAAACTGCTGCCAAATTTCTGAAAATCACTTGTAATAAAAGTCATCTTTGATACTTCTTGTTTGTTTAATTGTGGAGGGAGGGGTTCCCTTTATTTTAATTTTTTTATCTTGTCCACATAGAAATGTCATTGTTTGTGCCATTTCTCATTTTGTTTCTCTCCGCCTTCCCTGTGGTCCAAGACTATGTCAATGAGTGGTTGCGCTCTCAGTGGCATTAAAGGAACTAAAGGATCTCCCAGCAAAGTTTTCTGCAGAGATGCACTTTGGCTGCCTTCTCTGGAGCTGCAGCAGCAATGTCTGTGTACAGAGCAGGGGGCAGATCAGTGCTGGCACAGCAGCTCTGCTCCTGGAGGCCACACCATTCCTCATCCAGGACAGGAGCCATTGGCCTTCTTGGCCACCTGGGCACACTGCTGCCTCGTGTCCAACCTGCTGTCCATCAGTCCCTGCAGGTCTCTTTCTGCCTGGCTGCTGTCCAGCAACTCTGTCCTCAGCCTGTAGCGCTGCAGGGATTGTTGTGGTCAAAGTGCAGGACCCAGCACTTGGACTTGTTAAACCTCACCTTGATGGATTTGGACCCTGGATCCAGCCTGTTCCATGAGGCCCCAGAGCGTCCCAATGGTTTCCACATTTCTATGAGGTCTCCCAGTGTCACAATATCCCTTTGTTTCCATGGGACCCCTTGGTGCCACCAAGTCCCTTGGGTCCTTGGGCCCCACAGTGTCACAATGGTGCCATGGTTCCCCCAGGCCCTGCAGTGTCACAATCCATGGTTCCATGAGGTCTGGCAGTGCAGCAATGCTCTCATTGCTTCCACAGTGTCACAATGGCCTCTTGGTCCCCACAGCCACCATGGTGTCAAGCATGTTTCCTTCATTCCAGGAGTCCCTGAGGAGCAGAACTGGCCCCTTGGTTCCATGGGACCCTGCAGTGTCACAATGGCCCCATCTGACACCAGGTCCTGCTCTGTCACAATGCTCTGCATGGTTCCACAAGGCCCTGTGGGGTCACAGTGGCCTCTTGGTTCCATGAGGCCTCAGAGTGCCACAAGGAATTCCTTGGCACTGCAGTGTCACAATGGAGTTCTGGTGACACATGATCCTGCACTGTCACCAGGGACCCTTGGTTCCATGGGGCACCATAGGGTCACAATTGTTCCCTCAGTTCCCAGAGTCCTTACAATGGAGCAATGGTCTCTTGATTCCATTGTCCCCAGGCTCTCCCCAGGGTCTCCTTGGTTCTGCAGTGGCATGATGGCCCCTTGGTTCCACAAGGCCCTGCAGAGTCACAGTGGCCTCTGTGGTTCCACCAGTACCCATACTGTCACAATGGACTCCTTGCTTCCATTCAGCCCCACAGTGTCACTATGGCCCCTTGGCTCTGTGCTGCCATGTCGTACACAGTGTCACCATGGTCCTCTTAGTGCCATCAGGCCCCACAGTGTCACAATGGCCCCTTGCTTCCCCAGGGCCCTGCAGTGTCACAATCATCAGAGAATCAACCAGGCTGGAAAAGACCTTGGAGAGCATCAAGGCCAACCCAACACCACCTTGTCACCCAGACCATGGCACTCAGTGCCACATCCAGTCTTTCCTTAAACACTTCCAGGGATGGTGACTCATCCACCTCCCTGAGCAGCCCTTTCCAATGCCCAATCACCCTTAGTGTGAAGAATATTTCTTAATGTCCAGCCTAAACATCCCCTGGTGCAGCTGAAGGCTGTGTCCTGCTGTCCTGTCCCAGTTCCCTGGGAAAAGAGCTGGACCCCCACATGGCTGCACACTCCTGTCAGGGAGTTGTAGAGAGTGATGAGGTCTCCCCTGAGCCTCCTCTTCTCCAGGATAAACAATCCCAGCTCCCTCAGCCACTCCTCACAGGACTTGTGCTCTAGAGCCCGCCCCAGCCTTGTTGCCCTTCTCTGAAGATGCTGCAGCCTCTCCATGTCCTTCTGAAATTGGGGGGCCCAGAAGTGGACACAGCACTCGAGGTGCTGCCCAACCAGTGCCCAGCACAGGGGAAGAATCACAGCCCTGGTCCTGCTGGCGACACCATTCCTGATCCATAGGAGAGCCAGGGGTTGGATGAGGGAAATGGCGGGGTGGGGATAGGAACAAAGTGTGATTGATTGTCAGCCATGAAGGGTCTTGACTTTCATATCTATTCAGACTGCATTTGAAGGGGTTAGGGGTCAATATCAACTGGACATTGCTGATACCAATCTATAAACAAGAAAAGAAAACTGGACAAAACCAGTTCTCTCTGCTTAGTTTTCAATATACCATATTCACTTTAAATACACCTCTGAAATCTGACTAATTAACCACAGAACAATTGAAAACTTCAAATTTTCCCACGGGGTTTTCTTGTTTAAATGTTTTAAACAAATGTTTAATAGCCTTTTTCACTGAATTCTTCAACTGAGTAGCTCAAGAAAGAAGAGGCCTCTGGAGGAGTAAAATTCATCAGCAACCTCCAAGGTGCTGAGGATCCATCCCCATCAGAGTGGCAATGAACAGAAATGGGCACAGCTTTGTGGCTGCCCCAGCTCTGGGATGGGCCCTGGGCCTGGAGCAGGAGCAGCTCTTGAGGTCCCCAAGGCCAGGGCTCTTGTGCTGCCCTGGGCAGATGGGATGGCAGCAGGGGCTGCAGAGCTCTCAGCACCTCAGGCCGAGGGGAGCAGGGCAGCCAGGGAGCCTCCTTTGGCCTTGGCCAAGCACCTTCCCCCATGGTTGGGGCTGAGTCCTGTGGCAGCTGCAGCTGCTGCTGTGCCCTTGCCAGGGGCTGAGGCCGTGGGGCAGTGCCCAGAGAAGCCTGGCCTGAGCAGAGCTGTGTGGCCAGAGCCAGCTGGGCTGGGCTGGGGAGAGGCCCTTGGTGCTGCCTAGAGCTCAGGGCACCTGGCAGAGCTTGCAGGGAGCTGGGCTGGGCTCAGACAGCCTGGCCTAGAAACCATCAGTGTCCATCTCAGCCTGGCTGAGCATGCAGGGACAGGACTCAGGCCAGGCCTTGTGGGGCAGGGCCAGCACCTGTGCAAGGCATTGAAAACAGGCAAGTGGCCCAGAGAGGAGGCTGCTCTGTGCCCTTGGTGGCGTGGACAGAGCAGGGAGGAGGCCCAGGACATTTGTCAGCACCAGCCTCTGTGCCCAGCCCTTGGCAGCCCTGGCTGCTGAGCCCAGCTTTGGCCTGGACTGAGTTTGGCTGTGGCCCAGCTCCATCGTCCTGTGGGGCTCAGGGCCTATTCGCAGCCATGGCCAGCCCTGGCTGCCTCTCTGCTGGCCCAGAGGCTGGCAGAGCCTGGGGCAGGGCTGTCTGTGCAGCCCCACAGGTGCCACGGGCTCTGCAGGAGCTGGCAGAGGCTGCCCAGCAGAGAGGCCATGGGGCACAGAGCCCCAAGGCTGCTGTGGGCACCACGGCACAGGGGCCGTTCCCAGCCGCAATGCTCCTGGCCTGGGCTGGGCCTGCACAGGCGCTGGGCCACCATGGCTGGGCCGGCACAGGGCCACCAAGGGGCCACGCAGCTGCTGCCAGGGCTGACAGCAAGGCCAGGCACACAGAAGCAATTGCTGAGCATGGCCTGCGCTGGCCAGGCCTCACTGTGCCAAAGGCAGAGCTCAGCTGCCCCTGGGGGCTGCAGGAACAGTCCAGAGCCCAAAGAGCCTTCATGGCTGGGCTGGAGACCAAGGCTGCAGCAGGGAAATGCAGGGCTGCTGTGGGATGGGGAGGGCATTGAATTCCAGCGCACACCTCAGCTCTCTGATGATCCCAGCACCATGCTGGGCCCTGTTTCAGGCTGGAGCAGAGCAGATGTTGATGGGACAGGGGCCCTGCAGGGCTGTCAGGGACCTGCAGCTTACAAGGTGCTCTGCTCTCCCTCAAGTGCTCTCTGAGTTATCCAATCCCAGCTGGGCATCTCAGGGCACAAGTGGCACACGGCACAAGCCATGAACTGGCTGTTCATGGGCACATAACTGATGTCAGCCTGGATAGGGGCACAGCTTTTATTACCTGTTAGTTTCATAATATACAAGCAAATCTTTATTATCTGGTTCATTTGAGTACTGTTAAGAAATGGCACAGTTTTCCCATCAGGAGCAGGAATTTCCTGGAGGTGTACAGATGGCAGGAGGAAAAATGCTGATCTTGCCTTCTACTGGTTTGACCAATATTTTCTTTATTACTTCCTCTCTATTTTCCTTCAGGTGTTTTCAGCTCTTCTGTTGAAAAGGCCATGTATAAGGACATCTCTTCCTTTACAGCAGGTGGATCTATGTACTTCTACTGCTCTCTCATTTCCTCCTCTAGATGCTCTCTGGTCATTCAAGTGCCTCTCAACTGACTGGCTTCATGCTTTGAGCTGGAAGAAATTGCCCAATATTTCTGAAGTTCAAATAAATATATAATAAATATAATCTTAATTGTGTTTTTATCTATCACAGAATTACCTTATGTCTTGGTCTAAAACTATTCCTGTACAGAAATCCCTTGGGGATGGTGGACATGTCAGATGCCACTGGGACATCACAGAGAGCTGATGAAAGAGCTGTGATGGTTGTTAAACTGTTCAAATATTCAACTTGTGTTTGTTGGCAAGAAACCTTTCTGTGCCTCTGAGTGTCACCAGTCCCTAAGCCCAAAGGACACAAACCTGATGAGTTGTGGTTCCCACTGCAGGGGCTGCACATGGACCTTGGCTCTGCACAGGAGAGCTCTTCGTCCCCTTTCTCTCTTTTCCTCCCTCTGGGCATGGAGGGAGCTCCTGACTTCAGCGTGTGACTCGTGTGTGCAATGAGCAAATCTGGGCAGAATTGGGGCAGGGAGGGTTTGGGGGGACATTGGGATCCGTGCTGGGCACAGAAGGTGTTTTCCATTGCTCTCAGGCTGTCTGCTGTAGAATGTGGATTTAATACCCAGCAAAGGAATGACTTTTGCATTTGATGGAGCTGTGCCTTCCCTTGGCTTTGTTGGCTGACAAGAAATGAACATCCCTCTGTGTCTTGGGCAGCTCCTTCTCCAAGGAAAGTAGGTGGGAGTTGGAGCCAAGGAGCTGAAAGCTGCAGGTGCAGCCTGGGCTGGAGGGAGCTCAGATTTGCACAAGGCTGCTCTGAGTGCCAGGGCTTGGATGGGGGAAATGGTGGGCTAGGGGTAGGGACAGAGTCTGATTGATTGTCAGCCATGAGGGGTCTTGATTTTCATATCTATTCAAACTGAATGAGGAGGTACTTGGATTCAGTGTCAATAGGAGACTGCACAGACTGATTTATGAACAGGAAAAAGTCCCAAACAGGACCTAAAAAATGTTTTCTCACTGTCTTTTTAAATATAAAGCATTCACTTAGAACACACTACTGAAATCTATCAAATTAACCACAAATATTTGAACACTTAAATCAACACTTAAATCAAACTCCAGAGGCTTGGGTTCTTAAGGTGTTCTGAATGTTAATGAGCCCTGGGACACTGAATTCCTGCACTCAAGAGCTCAAGGCTGAATAAGCCTCTGGAGCCGGAAAATTCAGCAGCAGCCTCCAAGGTGCTGAGGATATCAGCAGCCCCCACTGAGGCCATCCCTGCCCAGAGACCGTGGGGGAATGGGCAGACAAGAAGAGTGTCCCTGGGGCTGGGGCAGCACAACTCAGAGGCACCAGCGGCTCCAGCTGGGCAATGGAGTGTGGAATGTGGCTGGGAAAGCCCTGCCTGGGCTGTGCCAAGCAGGACAGACAAGCCCTGACTCCCATCCACTAAAAAACAACTCTCTCAATGAGATATTTAAAAGAAATTACAATTGTTTGTGTACTCTGAGATGGACTCTCTAGAGAAATACCAACAAGAGATTCTCAGGAGCTCAAAACAACAAATCAGCCTTTACTGGCAACTTTAGAAAATCAGACAAACTTTGCCAAAAGATTTATTATGACACTCTAGTGGGTTTTCATTTGTTAATTTAAGATTTTTCTAATCTTGAGATTTCTTAATTGATGTATTGATGAGTGTGGTGGGTTTTAGTTTCAGTTAATTATTTATGGATTTACTTTTATTACTTTTTAAAACTCCTCTATGTCAAACTATGCCAGATATTTGATCAACAAAAAACACTTCTAAAAACATTGACTTGGCCCATTCAACTTCACAGTCTAAGCCTGGTTAACTTAATGTTAATCAAAATTTGCAGGAGCACAGAAACAGAAGAAGAAGACATAGAAAGAGAAAGACAAAAAAGATACAGAGAAGCACACAGACAGCTACCACCTCCTGGATTCCAGCAGTGTTCAGATGGAAATTCCAAGAGGAGGTAGGGTCAAGATGTGTGCTTGCCTTGTGGTCAGCCTTAAATACCCCTTGGTCTTGCTGGACCCTTCCCCCAGGTGGGCCTTGGGCTCATTTGGTCCCTCAGGAGCTGGGCTGGGGGCTGCGGAGGTGGCTGTGGAGCATTGCCTGTGCTGTGCCAGGGACTGGCAGACACTGCTGGGCTGGGATAGAGGCTCTGGGGGGATTGGGGTTCCAGGGCAGGGCAGGGCTGGGGCTCCAGGGCAGGGCAAGGCTGGACCTGCCCCTTCCTCCCCCACACATGAAATGTTTTGAGCCAACAATCTCCTCCATTCTGTCACAACAGGGAATGTTGGAGGTGAAATCCCAATTCTGGCCATAGGCACCTGGCCAAGAAGGACAGCTCTTTTCCATAGGAAAGAAAGCACAGAATCTTGCCAAGTGTTTTGGGAACAGATGAGAGATGACCCTCATGAAACCACTGCCAGCCAGACTTGTCCTGGCAATATTCCTATGGGAACAATCCCTGGATATAAGGAAATTTGGAGGTGGGACTGCAATTCTGGCCATACCTGGAGCAGAATGTCAGATCTTTTCCATAGGAAGGAAGGCACGGAGCACCACTGTTTCAATAGTGGATGAGACCCTCAACATGCCAAGGTCAGCCTGACCTCTTGGGAGGTCAAACCAGCCAGACCTGTACTGTATTCCTTTGTTTTTATGGGGCCCTGAAGTGTCACAATGGTGCCTTGGTTCTGTGGGGCTCCACACTGCCACAATGGCTCCTTGATTACAAGAAGACCTGAAATGTCACAATGGACCCCTTGTTCGATGGGATCCCACAGTGTCACAGTGGCTCCCAGGTTTCACAATGGTCCCACTGATTCCAAGAGGCCTTGCAGTGTCACAATGGTCTCCATGGTTCCCCAGGCCCCACAATGTCACAGGACTCCTCTGTTCCATGAGCCCTGCAATGTCACAATGGACCTTTAGACCCTGGAGGTTTGCAGTGTCACAATGGTCTCATTTTGGCTCCACAGTCTCACAATGGTCCATGGATGACAGAAGGCCCTGCAATGTCACAATAGACCTTTGGCTCCTTACAGCCCTGCAGTGTCACAAAGGCCTCTTGGTTTCACCAGGCCCCATAGTATCAAAATAGTCCTCTTGATTCTGTGGTGACCCCCAGGGTCACAATGGTCTCACTGGTTCCATGAGGCCTCACAGTGTCACAATGCTTTGCTTATTCCATGGATCCTCATAGTGTCACAATGATCTCCATGATTCCATGAGTCCCCTCAGTGTAACAATGATCTTCTTGGCTCCATGGTGCCCCACAGTATCACAATGGCCCCTGGGTTCCATGAGGCTGTGAAGTGTCAAAATGGCCTCTCCATGATTACATAAGGACTTGCAATGTCACAATGGACCTTTGGCTCCATGGGGTCTTGCTGTATCAGAATGATCCCTACATTCCATGGAGCCACACAGAGTCAGCATGATCCCCTTGGTTTCATTAGGCCCAGCAATGTCCCAGTGCTCTCCATGATTCCATGAGGCCCCACAGTGTCACAATGGTCCCTTGGTCTCACAAGGCCCCACAGTGTCACAGTTGTCCCTTGGTTCCATGGGCCCTGTGCTGCTGCATTACCCCTTCCCTTTCTCAGGCCGCCCTGCCAGCTGAGAAATGCTCCTTGGGCCTCGCCCTTGGCCAACAGCCCCTGGGCTCAGCTCCTCTGAGCAGCTCATCACAAACACTGTCTGCTCCAGGCACTGCTGCTGCCCAACCAGCTCCTGGTTCCTTTAGCAGCAGCCCTGGGAACTGTTTTTGTTCCCTCAGTGGCACAACATCCCTGTTTTCACACTGCCAAAGAAAGCTGTTGATGCCAAGTGCAGCCAGGATGAACCATTGCTGGGACTGCAGCCCCTCTCTTGGGGCCCTGCAAACAGCGCTCCAAAAGGAGCCCTTGGAGCTCTCCTGGGCCAGCGACTCCCTCTGAGTGGGGCCTCTCCCAGCCGGGAACTCTCCTGTTTGCTGCACTTGGGGATCCTGAACAACGACGGAGCCTGGGCTGATCCCCACACTCCTCCAGGCTCAATCCTTTGCCCTTTGCTGGGGTAATGCCAAAGGATCCACAGGGAGCATTCCCTGCCCTCAGGGGAATTGCTTACGGGTGCCTTGCACTGACTCTTTGTGTCAGTGTGCACACAGGAGTGCCTGTGCTGGGGAAATGTAGCAGAAATGCTGCTTTCTGAGGGGCTTGAGTGCCTTGGACAGCTGAGTCAGTCAGGCCTGTAAGTAAGGTTACATCATGACAAATAAGTTAAGTTAAATGGTATTAAGAGGGGTTTTTCTTTTGCAAAGTTTACTATGTTATAAGCTAAGTTTAATATTTTTTAATGTTATTCCACTATTAAATCCTTAAGTCATTGTTTGTAAGTGAGGTTAAATGCTGTTAAGCTCTGTTCTTTTCCTAAATTGTGAAGTTGAAGGTATCAGTTAAGGTTAAGGTATCAGTGAAGTCCTGTTAAGTTTGACCGCTGTCAAGCTTTTATTTCTTTATTCATTTTATCCTTGCCCTCACTGTCCTTGTGTCTCACACACACTGGGACAGTTCTCAGCTCATTTCTGTTTGATTGCCTGGATTCTGTTTGGTTTTGTTGCTGCTTTGTTTCTTTGGTGGGCCTCAAGTGTCCAGTCAGGAGCAGAGTGACTCTTGCTGAGGAGCTTTGTGCTGCTGCACCTTAATATTAAATCTGGTTTTTGCTACTCCCTTGCCAGGGATTTTTCAGCACTCTCAAGCCCTCGTTGGTAGCAGGGTGAAGGAGCCCTGGCCCAGGCTCTGGCCCTGGGGGACACGGGCACACTGCTGGGGGGTCTCTGTCCCCCTGTGCCACCCCCAGGGCCCCGGCCCCCTGTCCCCGTGTCAGGCTCTGGGGTCGATCTCGTGGAACATCCTCTGGGGGAGGCTGCGGGGCCGGGGGCAGGGGGACCTGGGGGGACAGGGGACCCTGCTGTGCACGAGCAGGGTTGGACTGCTCTGCGGGGAGCTGTGAGGGGGGCTGGGGCAGAGTGACCTCCCCAGTGACCTCATACTACCTCCTGTGATGTCACACAGCCCCTGTGATGTCACAGCCCCTATGATGCCACACAGCTGTTTTGCAATGTCACACAGCCACCATTGATGTCACAGCCCACTCTGGGTTGTCACACAGCCCCTGTGATCTCACACAGCTAACTATGAGATGTCACCCTATGATGTGCTACATCTGCTCTGTGATGTCACAGAAGTCTCTGTGATGTCGCAACCTGCTCTATGATGTTACACAGCCACCTAGTGATGTCACAGCCCACTCTCTGATGTCACAGAGCCACCCTCGATGATGGCAGAGTCTGCTCTATTACCTCACACTATGATGTCACAGACAGCTTTGTGACATCACAAACCCCTCAGTGATGCCACGAGACCTTTTCTGTGATGTCATACTGGCACTCTTTAATGTCACAGCACATACTTTGAACCTCACAGCCAGCTCTATGATGTCATCCAGCCATGCCATGGTGCCACAGCCTGCTCTGGGATGTCACAGAATCCCCTCTATGATGCTGTAGCTGCTCAGTGACTTCCACAACAAACTCTCTGATGTCATAGACCAATCTCTTGACTTCAAAATTGCTTCCTAGAGCACTATATTCTAATAATTGATAAAGCTCCTGAACTGTGGAGTAAATAACTGGAGTTAAAATCTTTCTGTCCGATCATGATCAGAATCAATCAGAGCTGTATTTATATAAATATATCTGGTATTCCATCATTAATCCTGTGCGACAAATTGGGTTAAAGTTCAATTCCAGCTGTCCAATCTTTTACACATAAACCTTTGACAAATTCTTGGGCTGGGATTGGATCCAGCTGTTGCCAGTCTCCTCTCTTAGAAGAAATTTTAGCAGTCTAGGAGCCCTGCAAGGGTTTGAGGATCCATGGTGGCTGTTGGGTGTACTTTCTGCACCTCACGTCTCAGCAGGAGTTTCTCCAATAAAGAAATAAAGCTTTTGCCTGATGCTCCCACTGTGCCCATGACAGGAACCCCTGTGAGTATCTGGGACATCCCGGCTCTTTGGCAGCCTGGGGACTCCTGGGATGTCACCGTGGAGCTCCCGTGAGTGCCTGTGACAGATCGGTGCCTTGGCAGTCCAAGGTCCCCTGGGATGTCACCATGGAATGGCTGTGACAGCTCCTGACCACAGGGCTCTTTACCATCCCCAGAAAGCCCTGGGAGGTCTCCATGGAGCCCCTGTCTGTGCCTGTGACATTCCATCTCTGGAACAGCCTGGAGACTCCGGGAAAGTCCCCATGGAACCCCTCTGAGGGCCTGTGACAAATTTGATTCTCAGCAGGCAAACATCACCAGGACCCTGTTGCTATGGTCAGTTTCCATGGCAACCATCACCATCCCCCTGTTGCTATGGTCAGTTTCTATGGCAGCTCCATGGAGACCCCATGCCAGGGGTGGTTGCCATGGACACCAGCTCAGGCCTGCAGCCAGAGCCCGTTGCCATGGCAACCACTGGCAGCCCCATCCCCAGGCTCATGGGATCCCAGAACCACAGAATTGGCCGAGCTGGGAGGGACCCATCAGGATCCTCCACTCCAACTGCTGGCCCTGCACAGGACACTCCAACAATGCCAGCCTGGGCCTGGCAGCGCTGTCCAAACGCTGCTGCAGCTCAGAGAGCCCTGGAGCTGGGACCCTTCCCTGGGGAGCCTGGGCAGGGCCCCAGCAGCCTCTGGGCAAAAACCTTCTCCTGACATCCAACCTGAGCCTGCCCCGACTCAGCTGCAGCCGTTCCCTCCACTCCTGTCCCTGGGCACCAGAGGGAAGAGGTTCCCACAGCCCCAGCCAGGGACCCGCTCCCAAGGCTGTTGCCATGGCCACCAGGGCTGGGACCAGCTGGGATGCTCGGTTTCCATGGGCCGGGGTTCAGGAATGGGATACCCTAATTTCCTGCTCCTGCTAAAACCACGCTGCCCTCGCTGCCCTCCCACCTCCCATGGAAAGCACAAAAGGCAAAGATCCTGGGCTGGGATAAGAACAATTTATTGGGAACAGCAACGAGATAAGGAACAAATGGAACAGAAAAACTATTGATCACAGAAGGGATAAATAAAACTGTTTACAGGGAAAACTAAAACACAACTCACTGGCTCTTCCCAGCAACATATTTCCCCCACCTGGAAAGGACACCCTTCTTCTCAGGGAGAGAGAGTGTCCCTTTCCTGCCCCTGGCAATAACCTGAGGTGAGAATGAATGTAATGACAGGACCATGGAAAGACCCTCATGTTCTTCAGTTCTACACCATGTCATTGACAGGGGAAGGTATTGGGGCAGTTGTCTTCCCAGCATGGATCATAGGGAACATGGATCACCCGCGCTCTTCCCAACGTTAGACCTCCATTGGGGATGAAGCTGGAGCAGTTCACAAAGCTCCTCCTGCAGCTGGGGCACTCACAGGGCTTCCCTTAGTGGCACCTCCGTTGGTGTTTTGTCATGTTAGAGCTATGGGTGAAGCTCTTCCCACACTGGGGACACTCGTAGGGCCTCTCCCCAGTGTGGATGCATTGGTGGGTGATGAGGTGGGAGTTTTGCTTGAAGCCCTTCCCGCACTCAGGGCAGCGGAAGGGCCTCTCCTCTGTGTGAATCTGCTGGTGCTGGAGGAGACTGGAGCTGGTCTGAAACCTCTTCTGACACTGGGGACACTCGTAGGGCCTCTCCCCAGTGTGGATGCGTTGGTGCCTGATGAGTTCTGACCTGTAGCTGAAGCCCTTCCCACACTCCCCACACTCGTAGGGCCATTTCCCGGTGTGGATGCGTTGGTGGCGGATCAGGGTGCTCCTCTGCCTGAAGCTCTTCCCACACTCCAAGCACTTGTAGCGCTTCTCTCCATCATTAAGCTGCTCATGGACCACCAGCTCTGAGCTCTGGCTGAAGCTCTGTCCACCTTCCTGGCTCAGGGAGGGTCTTTCCTCCTCAGAGCACCCCAGACTGGGTTTGCAGCCCCTCTTCCTATGGAATCTCTGGGGAGTTTCCTCCCCGTTGGATTCCTGTGGCCTGGAGTCACTCATCACGGCCTCTTCCTGCAGGTTCTGCTCTGGGGATTTGTCCTCCCTGGTCCCAATCCTCAGCTTCTTGTCTGGGGGAGGAAAGACAAGGAGAGGATGGGATTTGCCTCCGTGCCAGAGGGCAGGGGAAGGAGATTCCCCCAGTGCATCTCCAGTAGGATGGTGTTGGCAGCAGGGTTGTCCTGCAGCCAGGGGCCATGCTGGGCTGGGAGATGGGGCAGGAGAGAGGGGGAAAGGGGCACTGATTACCTTCTCACCTGCCTGGGTGTCCTGGGGATCCTTCTTGTTCCTCACAGCCTCCTTTTCCATTTGGCAAAGGTTTGGGGATGGGAAATTCTGTTTTGGGAGGAAAACAAGGAATGAGTGCATTGAGTTTTGCACTGGGTTTAAGGCAAACCTGGGGAGGGTCTAAACCAGAATTACAATTTAAAAGAAAACTAAGATCAAGGCAATGATACAGAAACACTGCCTTAAACTGACAGAGTCAGGATATAACCTGACACCCTGTATGTAAGGGTGGTGGCTGAAGTCCCATTAAATGGTGGCTGCAGTCCTGTTGGAGAGGTGAACGTGATTCTGTCAAAGCAGTGATGCTGTAGAAGGGTCTGGCCTTCCTCTGGAGGTCCAGTGGTGGTTCTGGAGCTCTTGTCCTCTGGGAATCCAGTAGGCAAGCTGCTCCTGGTTGTAGCAAGGCTCAGCTTATATCCAGGCAGGAATGCTTGGTTCCTCCCCCTGGGCGGAGCATCCCACAAAGGGATAATGGAATTTTATCAGTCCTGCAGTGACACTCAATGGCCCATTAGCCCAAGATATCTCCTCTGGAGGGCGTTATCAGGGGTGAGTCATGGAAGAGATAAAGAACACTGCCCCACCTGTTTATAGCAGTTGATGAAGATGGGGATTGAAAACATGCATTTGGTTACATCTTACATTGCAACCTGAAACAGCAGGGTAATCCCTGCTCAGGGGGGTGAACACCACCCCCCTTACCCAAACTGGCTCAGGTGTAAAACCCCCACACACAGGGGACAATATCACACTTGCCCTGCTCCAGGGGAGGTCTCTGTCCCTTGTCACTCATCTTTTCTCTTTCTTTCCATCTCTCTACCTCACATTTACTGTTCAATAAAAACCATTTTGGATTTGGTGTCGTTAGCACCTTAATTGGGGCCGAGGAATCTCTCTAACAATTTGCATAACCAGACTGTGACATTATTTTTGCACAGTGTGTTTAGGCGCTGTTCTCTGAACCCAAGTGCCTTTGACAACAGCATGGCTCCCTCCACTGACGAGGTTGTGTTTCTCTCTGGAAGAACTCTTGGAAACTTGGACACAGTCTCTCCTTCCTCCTGCGGAGCTTATGGAGCTTATAAAAGTTTTTTTTCTTTATGGGAGAAATGATGAGGAAAATGGCTTTTATGGCTGGCCAGTGTAAAGAAAATAATTTGCTGCCTTTCCTTATAAAGTTGTTAAAATCACTGGAGGAAACGGAGCAAATCTTACCAGTGAGACTGACAAGGTTCATTCACCCCATGGTGAGGAATGCAAGGCAGCTAAAAGTCCCAGAAGAAGCCCAGCTCAAGTAGATAAATTTCCGAATAAGTCCTGAATTCCCAGGCTTGGGGGCTTTACCAAATGTGACAATCATTTTTCTCTTTATCCCTATCACCTTTGTGACTGCTACACACAGCTTTCCATTCCTTTTAATAATCTGTATTGGGCCAAATTTCCACTTTCCTTTTATTGAAACCTGCCAGCAGCTTAGCTGGAGCTGTGCAGGAAGCAATGAATATTGGAATTGCCACTTCACTGCTTGGATTGTCAGTTTATTCATGTTTGGGATTTGTTTGCACTTTCATCACAAGTTACTTGTGGGAAGACTATATATTCTTCACAGTGATTTTGCAGAGTCAAATTTGATCTCTGCCAAGTTTATTTTGTCCAGTGCCCAGAGGATGCTCAAGGGGTCTCTGTGCCTCTCGCACTGGGGGATGCTTGGGAGGGGTTTGGCCGGGGGGGGGGGGGGGTTTCCTCTCCCTGTCAGCCCAGACTGTTCCCCAGGGGATTTCCCTGTCCCTGTCACCCCAGGCCATTCCCCAGGGGGTCTCCATCATTTTCACCCAGGAAATGCCTGGGGGGTCTCCCTCCCTCTCACCCCTGTGCCAGGGGGTGCTCAGGGCAGTCTCTGTCTCTCTCAGCCCAGGGGATGCTCGGGGGTCTCTGTCCCCTCACCCTAGGGGATGCTCGGGGGGTCTCCATCCCTCTGGCCTCAGGGAATGCCTGTGCAGGGCTGGGGACCAGGGGCTCTGTGTCCCTCTCACCGCTGAGGGTGCTCGGGGCTGGGGGGGCTCTCCCACCTTCTCACCCCTGGGGAGGCCGGGGGGGTCTCTGTCCCTCTCAGCCCTGCTGTGACCCCACCCAAACATCATCGGGGTCACAGGGACAGAGACACCCCCAAACCCCCAGAAGGGCTGAACCTGGGATTTGGTTTGGGGCTGAGGATTTTGGAAGGGGCTGGAATTGGGGCTGGGCTTGGAGTTGGGGTTGAGATTGGATTAGAGCTTAGATGGGGGTTAAAGCTAGACATGTGATTAACTTTAGGGCTGGGGTAGGGATTGGGTCTGGGGATAGATGAGTTTGGGACTGGGATGAGAATAAATAGAAAACTGTGAGTGTGTCTAAACATGGAGTGAGACTGAGACCAGGATCAGGGTCAGGTTTGGGATTGAGCTCACCCAGAGCGGGACAGGGGGGATGTCACAGTGGGAAGGTTTGGGGAAAATCCTGGTTTGGGGAAAAACAAGGTGTGAATGCCTTGGGCTGCAGACTCCTCCAACCCATGTCCATTTCTAGAAGTCACCTGATGTCCAAAAATCAAGAGTGAATAAAAAAAAGCCACCAGGAGTTTCCCATTTCCAGTCTCATCCCTCTTGGGTTATGGTTGCTCCCCCATCTCAGGGCTGCTGGGGATTCCATTGGTCCTGGGGATCCCTCCTCTCCAGGGTCCTGCTTTTGGATTCTGGAAGGTTCTGGGGTCCCAAGGTCCCCCTCTCCAGCCTCCCCTCAGTCCAGCCACTTGGGGTTCCCCTTTCTTTCCACCACCCTGTCCTAGTTTAAGGCAAAATCGGTTGAAACCCTCCAAAAGGAGTTTCCTCTAGAATGCCGATTCAGCAGCCCCACCCTCAGCCAGTCCGGGAAAATATTTCCGGGGAGAAAAGTGGAAAAAAACTTTATTCTACAGGCAAAGCATTCACCAGCACAAAAATTGAACAATATTAAGCAATGAAAACTCCTGCTGCTCCAAAATAGATGACAAACTCTGAAAGTCCCTCCTTGAGTTGTAGCTCTGTGCACTCTTTGTCTTATCAGTGCCTTATCAGTCTCTTATAAGTCTATTACCAGCCTCTTATCAGTCCATCCAGCGCTGGAAATGCCTCAGCCCAGGCTTATCCCAGTGGGCTTCACGGAGGAGCTGCCGGTGATGTTCTGGGTGTTCAATCCAGAGCAGATTTAAACAGCTCCAAAGAAAAAGAAAAACCACAGTCCAGGGAACTTCTCTGCCTCAGCGAGCTAAAAACTAACTAAAAGCAAAGGAGAGCTCTGTCCTGCTCTCTGTCCATCCAGCAGCTGGAATGCAGAGGACTGAGTACAGTTTCTGAAAACAAACTGCTGCTTCTTCCTCCTCCCCTTCGCTCTCAGAACCAGCCTTAAAGGTGCAGAACTCATTTCTGGGCTAAACAGACCGATGGGGGGACGAGCATCATGAAGTCACCCAGGACATCCCTGTCACGGTCAGGGGGTCCCGTCCCCACCTCATCTCCGGGCTGCCGGGGGTGCCCCAGCTCCGGTATCGCCCCTTCCCCTCTCCCCGCCCCGGGGGTCCCCCGTTCCACAGCCCCGGCTCGCACGGGGATCCCCAAAACCAATGTCCCGCCCCGTCGGTACCGGGCCATCCCCACATGGACCCCCCGGGACCCTCCCGAGGGGCGATCGCGGCTGCTCTCCCCCCGAAAAAGCTCCTCTTGGGGAGCCCGGAGATACCCGGGGCTCGAGTCCTGGATCTGCCGGCTCTGAACACTCTCCAAAAAATCCTCCCGGAGACGCCTGGCTGGAGCCGGGGCGAGCTCGGCCTCCGCCCTCACCTGCGGCTCGGGGCTGGCGGCGATTCTCCCGGGGCAGGGGGCGCTGCAGGCTCGGCGTGCGGGCGCTCCGAGCGCCGCGATTCTCCCGCTCCTGCTCCTCCTGTCCCTCCTCTTCCTCCCGCATTTCCTCCGCTGCCAGCCCCGACCCCCCTTTCCCACCGCTCTGTCCCATGGACCCGCAGCACCGGCTGCTGGGTGGGGGAGCCCCCGATCGGCCCCAGGGCTGGGCACGGGGCTCGGGGACCCCCCCGGGGCGGATCCGTCCCCCGGCCCGAGCCCCAAATTCCGCTCCGGGGCCGCCGGGCTCTGCGGGCCCGCCTGGCAACCGGTGAGTCATCGAAGAGAAAAGCTCTGGTTGGCTGGAAATTGTTTACCGCGTCCTCTGATTGGCTGGAATTGTAAAAGGCGCTACGCCCGGCGGGTGTCCCTGGGAGCTGCGGAGTCCAGGCGGGAACCTTTTCCCATTTCTTTATGTTCTCTGAGACCTCTTCCGGATTTCTTTCTCTCCCTTTCTCCTCCCCATTTCTTGTTCCGTTCAGTCCACGTTCAATAATCGTCGGTTGCGTTCCCACGCTCTCATTCGCTCCTTCACTGGGGCAGAGGCGTCTCTCCCTCGCGGGGTCGTAATCCATGGACAGGGTCCCTTCCCACCCCAGTCCCTGGAAAATTTCCATCAAAGCCACCTTTGCTGTGTGCTCTGGGAGCCCACAGAGCTGCTGGATCTTCTCCCCTTGGGAGAGAAGCTCCTTGGGAGGCACGGCAGGAGCAGCACCCTGGCAGCCTCGGGAATGCCCCTCTGGGATCCACGGCACACACTGCCGGGGTCTGGAATTCCAGTTCTCCGCTATGAAAAGATGTTCCTGCGCATGAGGGCAAAGCTGTCAAGAAGGAGCCAAAAGCCAAGTGGAGCAAGATCTTACAGTGGCATTTCACTGCGAGCCTTCATAACTTCCCCCATGGTTGTTGTAGCTCCTGAATTGGGAATTAAATCCGGGCACGGTCTTTGGTGTGAGCTGCCCTGCGTCAAGGGAGACACTGAGAGAGAAACAGAGCAGACAAAGAGAGGCAGGAGAGAAAGGAGGGCACAAACACAATCAGCTGAGAAGGTGGCACTCTGAAAACAGACCAAAACTGACTGAAAAGTAATATAACAGAAAGAAATAATTTTGCACCTTTTATTTACTATCAAAATACAATTTCTTCCCCTTCTCACAAACCTCTTGCCAGTGACATTCAGCAGGGCTGTCAGAAAGTCCTTCATTCTGGGTGGATGTTCCAGGCTGCAGCCACAAGGAAAGAGGGAATGGGGATTTTCCTGCTCCTGGGGTGTTTGACATCCTCAGCTGAGGAGAGGAGGAGGCACCAGAAGAAAAGGGCAGCTGGACTTCACCCTTCCACAGGAAAAACGGGGCGAGAGAATCTCTCATCCTGTCTGCTGCTGCTCCCACAGGGATGTGAAGGCTGATCGCAGAGCCCCAAGGGTCTCAGTCAGGGCTGCCCTCAGGGAATGCTCGCCTGGTATTGAGGGGCAACGTGGGAGCACCTGGATCTTGGGGCACCCAGCTGCTCCTCATGTTTGGAGGTGCCTGAGGAGGGCTGGAACAACGCCAGGGACATCCTGCAGTGACATCCCCCCTGTCCTGCCCTGGGTGAGCTCAGTCCCAAACCTGACCCTGATCCTGGTCTCAATCTCACTCCACGTTTAGACACACTCACAGTTCTGTATTTAATCTCATCCCAGTGCCAGACTTGTCTAGCCCCAGACCCAATCCCAACCCCAGCCATAGAGCCAATCCCATGTCCAGCCTTAACCCCAATCCCAGCTCTAATCCAATCTCAACCCCAACTCCAAGCCCAGCCCCAATTCCAGCCCCTTCCAAAATCCTCAGCCCCAAACCAAATCCCAGGTTCAGCCCTTCTGGGGCTTTGGGGGTGTCTCTGTCCCTGTGACCCCGACGATGTTTGGGTGGGGTCACAGCAGGGCTGAGAGGGACAGAGACCCCCCCGACCTCCCCAGGTGTGAGAAGGTGGGAGAGCCCCCCCAGCCCTGAGCACCCTCAGCGGGGAGAGGGACACAGAGCCCCTGGTCCCCAGCCCTGCACAGGCATTGCCTGAGGCCAGAGGGATGGAGACCCCCAAGCATCCCCCAGGGTGAGGGGTCAGAGACCCCCGAGCATCCCCTGGGCTGAAAGGGACAGAGACTGCCCCGAGCACCCCCTGGCACAGGGGTGAGAGGGAGGGAAGCCCCCCATGCATTTCCTGGGTGAAAATGATGGAGACCCCCTGGGGAATGGCCTGGGGTGACAGGGACAGGGACAGCCCCTGGGCAATGGCCTGGGGTGACAGGGACAGGGACAACCCCCCCAAATCCCTGCCAAGCATCCCCCAGTGCGAGAGGCACAGAGACCCCTCGAGCATCCCCTGGGCACTGTGAAAAATAATTTGGCAGAAATCAAACTTGACTCTGCATAAATCACTTTGATGAATATTTGATTTTCCCACAAGTCAGATGTGATGACAAACAAATCGCAAACATTAATAAACTGACAGTACAAGCAATTTTGTGGCAATTCCAAGTTCCACTGGTTCCTGCACAGCTCCAGCTCAGCTGCTAGCACATTCTGATAAAAGTGTAAATTCAGCCCAATACAGATGTCATTAAAAGGAAAGTAAACTCTTTGTAGCAGTAACAAAGGTGACAGGGATGAAGAGAAAAATGATTCTCACATTTCACAAAGCACTCAAGCCTGGGAATTCAGGAGTTATTTGGGAATTTAGCTACTTGAGCTGAGCTTCTTGTAGGACTTTGAGCAGCCTTGTGTTCCTCACCATGGGGTGAATGAACCTTGTCAGTCTCGCTGGTATCATTTGCTCCCTTTCCTCCTGTGATTTTAAAAAACATTTCAAGGAAGGATGTCACAGACATTTTTCATAAAATCCTCTCTTTTAGGATTTGTCCTTTCTGGGAAGCTGGGGCCCCAGAAGAAAAATGCAAACAATAATTATCTGCTGATGTGGAATGTAACAGGAGCATCTGTGATTGGTCTTCTGTGAGTGTTTGGATTTGCTGACCACTCACGGGAGAGTTGGTCCTTGCTTTCTGCTGGACACAGAACTTTGTTATTCATTCTTTTCTTTCTATTCTTAGCTTAGCAAGCCTCTGCAACTTTTCTCTTTATTCCTTTTAGAATAGTTATAATGTATTATATATCATATATCAATAAATCCAGCCTTCTGATCATGAACCAAGATTCTCGTCCACTTCTCTTACCCTGAAGACCTTCATCAGGTCGCTGTAATAGAAGGACAACAAAATATTTTCTTTACACTCCGGGCCCACAAAGGCGATTTACCTCATCAGTTCTCCCATAAGTCACTCAGAGGAAGCTGCAGCCCAGTTTCAAAGAGTTCCTCCAGAGAGAACCACAACCTCCTCAGAGGAGGGAACCATGCTGTTGCCAAAGGCACTTGGGATCAGAGAACAGTGCCTAAACTCACTGCACCAAAAGAATTTCACAATCTGGTGAGTCTGGTTAAGAAAAGCGTTAGAGAGATTCCTCTGCCCCAATTAAGGTGATAATGAGACCAAACCCAAAATGAATTTTATTGAACAGTAAATGGGATAGAAAAGGGGGGACAGGAAGGGAATGACAGGAAAAAGAGCCCTCCCCTGGGGCAGGGTAAGTGTGACATTGTCCCCGGTGTTTGTGTTGCTTTCCCAGGGTGGGGGTTTTACAGCTGAGCCAGTTTTGGTAAGGGGGGTGGTGTTCACCCCCTGAGCAGGGATTACCCCACTGTTTCAGGTTGCAATGCAAGATGTAACCAAATGCATGTTTTCAATACCCACCTTCATCAACTGCTATAAACAGGTGGGGCAGTGTTCTTTATCTCTTCCATGACTCACCCCTGATAACGCCCTCCAGGGGAGACATCTTCTGTGAATGGGCCATTGAGTGTCACTGCAGGACTGATAAAATTCCATCATCCCATTGTGGGATGCTCCTCCCAGGGGGAGGATCCAAGCATTCCTACCTGGATATAAGCTGACACTTTGCTACACCAGGAGCAGCTTGCCTACTGGATTCCCAGAGGACAAGAGCTCCATAACCACCACTGGACCTCCACAGGAAGACGAGACCCTTCTACAGGATCTCTGCTTTGACAGAATCACCTTCGTCACTCCAACAGGACTGCAGCTACCATTTACTGGGACTGCTGCCACCACCCTGAACAACAGGGTGTCAGGTTATATCCTGACTCTGTCAGTTTAAGGCAGTGTTTCTGTATCATTGCCTTGATCTTAGTTTTCTTTTAAATTGTAATTCTGGTTTAGATCCTCCCTAGGTTTGCCTTCAAACCAGTACAAAAGACAATGTGCGCACCCTTTGTTTTCTTCCCAGAACAGGATTTCCCATTCCCAAACCTTGGTTGGATAGAGAAGGAGGCTGTGAGGAAGAGGAAGGAGCCCCGGGACACCCAGATAGGTGAGGAGGAAGTCAGTTCCTATTTCCCCCTCTCTCCTGCTCTATCTCCCAGCCCAGCACAGCCCCCAGCTGCAGGACAACCCTGCTGCCAACGCCATCCTGCCGGGGATGCACTGGGGGGATCTCCTTCCCCTTCCCTGTGGCATGGAGGCAAATCCCATCCTGTCCTTGTCCTTCCTTCCCCAGGGAAGGAACTGAGGATGGAGACCAGGGAGGAAAAATCTCTATGGCAGAACCTCGTGAAAGAGGCTGTTTTGAGTGATTCTAACACACAGGAATCCAACAGGGAAGAAAAACCTCAGACATCCCCCATGAGGAGGGGCTCCAAACCCAGCCCAGGGTGCTCTGAAGAAGAAAGAGCCACCCTGAGCCAGGAAGGTGGACAGAGCTTCAGCCAGAGTTCAGAGCTGGTGGTCCATGAGCAGCTTCATGATGGAGAGAAGCGCTACAAGTGCTTGGAGTGTGGGAAGAGCTTCAGGCAGAGCAACCACCTGATCAGCCACCAGATGATCCACACTGGGGAATGGGCCTATGAGTGTGGGGAATGTGGGAAGGGCTTCAGCTACAGATCCAACATTGTGACCCACCTACGAATCCACACTGGGGAGAGGCCCTACCAGTGCACCACATGTGGGAAGAGGTTTCAGACCAGCTCACATCTCCTCCGCCACCAGTGGATTCACACAGATGAGAGGCCCTTCCACTGCCCTGAGTGCAGGAAGGGCTTCAAGCACAACTTCACCCTCATCATCCACCGGCGCATCCACACAGGGGAGAGGCCCTATGAGTGTCCCCAGTGTGGGAAGAGCTTCATCACCAGCTCTAACTTGGCCAGACACCAATGGAGCCACCAGTAAGGGAAGCCCTGCAAATGCCACAAATGCAGGAACAGCTTTATGTACCACTCCAGCTTCATCCCCCATGGGAGAACCCACATTGGGAAGATCCCTGGTGATCCATGTTCCCCATGATCCATGCTGGGAAGACACCTGTCCCGTTTCCTGCCTCTACCAGTATCATGATGTGGCATTGAAAAACATGAGGGTCTTGCCATGGCTGTGTCATTACATTCACTCCCACCTCAGAGAATTTCCAGGTTCATAAAAGGACACTCTCTCTCTCTCTCCCTGAGAAGAAGGGTGTCCTTTCCAAACAGGGGAAATTGTGGCCAGGAAGACCCAGTGAGTTGTGTTTTAGTTTTCCCAGTAAACTGTTTCATTTATCCCTTCTGTTATCAATATTGTTTCAGTTCTGTTTGTCCCTTATCTTGTTCCTGTTCCTAATAAATTGTTCTTATCCCAGACCAGACCTTTGCCTTCTGTGCTTTCCATGGGAGGCGGGAGGGCAGTGAGGGCAGCACGGTTTTGAGGGGAACAGGAAATTGGGGAATCCCATTCCTGCACCCCTGGCCATGGAAACCGAGCATCCCAGCTGGTCCCAGCCCTTGTGGCCATGGCAACAGCCTTGGGAGCGGGTCCCTGGCTGGGGCTGTGGGAACCTCTTCCCTCTGGTGCCCAGGGACAGGAGTGGAGGGAACAGCTGCAGCTGAGTCGGGGCAGGCTCAGGTTGGATGTCAGGAAAAGGTTTTTGCCCAGAGGCTGCTGGGGCCCTGCCCAGGCTCCCCAGGGAAGGGTCCCAGCTCCAGGGCTCTCTGAGCTCCAGCAGCGTTTGGACAGCGCTGCCAGGCCCAGGCTGGCATTGTTGGGGTGTCCTGTGCAGGGCCAGCAATTGGACTGGAGGATCCTGATGGGTCCCTCCCAGCTCAGCCAATTCTGTGGTTCTGGGATCCCATGAGCCTGGGGATGCGGCTGCCAATGGTTGCCCTGGCAACGGGCTGTGGCTGCAGGCCTGAGCTGGTGTCCATGGCAACCACCCCTGGCATGGGGTCTCCATGGAGCTGCCAAGGGACTGAGCATAGCAACAGGGGGCTGGTGATTGTTGCCATGGAAACTGAGCATAGCAACAGGGGGCTGGTGATGGTTGCCATGGAAACTGTCAGGTGCGGGAAGACTTGGACACTCAATATGAGATCAGGAAGCTCCGTTTATTTAGCAAAAGCATCAAACTTTTATACACACAAATAATAAGCTTCATGAATATTCTGCAAACCAAGCAACCCATTGGTTAAGCTACACCACCAACTCTTCCTCATTCTTTCAGACCTACATTCCCTTTTCCCATGTCTCTCTGTCTACTTGTTATCATACTCAGCCAGGCCCAAGGACGTGCTATCTTGCAGGTGCAAAAGCTCCAACTAGCTGTGTTCGGTACTTTCCCAGCCCCTGGTCGGCTAACAAGCGAATGTCTGTGTGACCTCTGTCATGTAGCCATTTCTGCACACACAGTCATCTGAGATGTCACCCTGTGATGTGATACAGCCATCTCGGTGATGTCACAGAAGACACTGTGATGTCATAAAGTCACCATGTGATGTCACTGTCTTTTCTGTGATGTCACAGTCTGTTCTGTGAGGTCACAGCCTGCTCTATGATGTTACACAGCCACCTGATTATTTCACAAACCAATCTCTGATGCCACAGATTCACGCTTTATTATGGCAGAGTCTGCTCTATGGCCTCACATCCTACTCTGTGATGTCACAGCCAGCTCTGTGATGTCGCAACTCCCTCAGTGATATCACAAAACACTCAAGAACTCAGTTTCATCAAAATGCTGAAGTTTATTGCACTTTGAAGAGATCCCGCTCAGGGCCACAACTGAGAAATTGTCCCCAGGTTCCAGGGAATGCAGAACACTGGAGTCAGTGATGACAGCTGGGGACAACCAAGGCAAAGGTGTCTCTGTGCTGAGCACACCAGATGTGTGTCAGGAATGCAAAGGACCAAGGCCTGAGCCCCAACCCCTGGCCAGGCAGATCCTGTCCCTCCCTCCTTGCTCAGGGCTCTTGCCGGGATGGGCACTGGCATGTGGGGATGTGCAATGGCAAGGGCAGGAGCATGGGGCGGCCCCTGCCAGGCTGCTGAGCAGGGACAAGGAGGCAATGAGGCCCCAGCCCTGCAAGGGTCCCTTGTCCCCTCGTGGCCTCAGGCCCAGGCCCAGCAGCCATGGCCACAGTGCTGCCCAAGTTGGCTCTGGCAGGGCTGTCTTGAAGCTGCTGCCCATCCCTGTACCCTGTGCAGCCCAGGCTGTCCCACGGTGTCCCTGCCCTGCACCTCTGTCCCTGCAGGCTGTTGTCCCTGGCACAGCACAGGCAATGCTCCACAGCCACCTCTGCAGCCCCCAGCCCAGCTCCTGAGGGACCAAATGAGCCCAAGTCCCACCTGGGGGAAGGGCCCAGGGAGACCAAGGGGTATTAAAGGCTGACCACAAGGCAAGCACACATCTTGACCCTACCTCCTCTTGGAACTTCTATCTGAACACTGCTGGAATCCAGGAGTTGGTAGCTGTGTGTGTGCTCCTCTGTATCTCATTTGTCTTTCTCTCTTTCTGTGTCTTCTCTTTCTGTGCTCCTGCAAATTTTGATTTACATTAAATTGAACAGGCTTAGAGTTTGTGAAGTCGAATGGGCCAAGTCAATGCTCTGAGAAGTGTTTTTTGTTGATTGAATGTCTGTTGTAGTTTGACATTAGAAGAATTTTAAAAGGTCATACAAAACTTTTTGTGTAACTGACAATCTGTTAAACCACTAAGATACTGAACACATTTCTGTGAAATACATACGTTAAAGACAAAAAACTCAGGAACATCCTCTTTCTTTTCCAGTCAACAAAGAAGCAGCAGGCCCTGGCCCCAGTCCCCATCTCAACCAAACCAAACCAAACCAAACCAAACCAAACCAAGCAACCCTGCTGTGGGCTGAGCCCCTTCCCCCCACCCCCTCCAGGCTGCCCCCCCCCCCCACCCCCCAGCACTGGCCCCATTCTTACCAAACCAAACCCCAACAACTACTAAACAGGAAAACAAAACTGTCTACAAAACCCTAACCAGAACAAAGTTAGCCACACCTATTAAAACTTACCATCAAGTCCCCTTCCCCCAACACCATTCAAACCTATACAACCTGTAACCCATCCAAAATAACCGTACAACTAAAATTAAACACAGAAAAACCCAAAAACAAACCATAAAACCAATCCTAACACAACCCAACCACAACTTCCACCACAAGTTAGTGGCAGGTGAGGTATTAGTCCTTTCTCTTTTAAATTTATTTTTAATGAAATTTTCCTTTATACCCTTTCAAATTTTTCGGCATACTTTACCTTTCTAGTAATCCAATCTCACAATAAAATTAATACATAAATAATTACCTGACTATAAAACCCACCACACTCATCAATACATTAATTAGGAAATCTCACAATTAGAAAAGTCATAAATTAACAAACCAAAACCACTACAATGTCGTAATAAACATTTTGCCGAAGTTTCATTGAATTTCTAAAGTTGCCAGTAAAGGCTGTTTGGTTGTTTTGAGCACCTGAGGACCTCTTGTTGTTATTTTCCAGGGAGTCCAACTCAGAGGACACAAACAATTGTAATTCCTTTAAATGTCTCCTTGAAAGAATTGTTTGGGGGATGGCAGTCAGGGCTTGTCTGTCTTGCTTGGCACAGCCCAGGCAGGGCTTTCCCAGCCACATTCCACACTCCATTTCCCAGCTGGAGCCCCTGGTGCCTCTGAGTTGTGCTGCCCCAGCCCCAGGGACGCTCTCCTTGTCTGCCCATTCCCCCACGGTCTCTGGGCAGGGATGGCCTCAGTGGGGGCTGCTGACATCCTCAGCAACTTGGAGGCTGCTGCTGAATTTTCCTGCTCCAGTGGCTTGTTCAGCCTTCAGCTCTTCAGTGCAGCAATTCAGTGTCCCAGGGCTCATTAACATTCAGAACACCTGAAAAAGCCAACCCTCTGGGAATTGTTTAAGTTTTCAAATAATTTGCAAATTTTAGTAGTGCATTCAAACTGAATATATTCTATATAAAAAACAGTGAAAAAACCATTTTTTGGGCGCTGTGTAGGTTTTTTCCCATTAATAAACTATTATGTGCAATCTCCAATTGACACTGAATCCAAGTACCTCCTCCTGCAGTTTGAATAGACATGAAAATCAAGACCCTCCATGGCTGACGATCAATCACACTCCGTCCCTACCCCCACCCCACCATTCCCCCCATCCAAGCCCTGGCACTCAGAGCAGCCTTGTGCAGATCTGAGCTGCCTCCAGCCCAGGCTGCACCTGCAGCTTTCAGCTCCTTGGTTCCAGCTCCCACCTGCTTTCCTTGGAGAAGGAGCTGCCCGAGACACAGAGGGATGTTCATTCATTGTCAGCCAGCAAAGCCAAGGGAAGGCACAGCTTTGTCAAATGCAAAACTCATTAATTTCCCTGGCTCTGTCCTGCCCCTGATTCCCACAGCCTGTCCTGTTTCTTTCATCCCTGCATTGCCAGGGACTTTCTGGGACAAGGGAGCTCTGCTCTGGGGATGGAGGGAGGTCCAAGTGCCATGAATGGAGTGGGAACCACAACTCATCAGGTTTGTGTCCTTTGGAGGTCAGGAACTGGTGAGACTCAGAGGCACAGAAAGTTTCTCTTCATGGCCAACAGACCACAGTTGAACAGGACACAATTTAATAAAAATCACACTCTTCCCTGAGCTATGTGCATGGTCCCCACAGCATCTGATGAGTCCAACATCCACAAGTGATTTCCATAGCAAAAGTAATTTCAGACAAACATCGTTCTGTGATAGATATAAACACAATTAAGTTTTTGTATCAGGATGCTCGTCCTGGAGTGGGGGAAAAACAGCTTGAACAATTCCTGTTTTGCAAAGCTGTCAGTGGTGGATGGAGAAGGGGATCAGGCTGCTCTTGGTGGTGAGGAAATGCTAAAATCAGCCTGACTCATTTCATCTCCTCATGCCCTGGCTGATCGCCCCTCTTTCCCCTTCCACCCATTGGCTTTTGTCTCCCCCCAGCCCCCCGGTGAAGAGCCTGGCTCTGTGTTCTCCATCCCCTCCTCACTGGCACTGCCAGGCTGGGATGAGAAGCCCCTCAGCCTTCCCTGCTCCAGGCTGGACCAGCCCAGCTCCCTCAGCCTCTGCTCACAGCCCAAGGGCTCCAGCCCCACCTTGGAGGTCCTTCCCAGACCCTGCTCCAGCTGCCAGACATCTTTCCTGCCCTGGGGAACCCAACCCAGGCCGCAGTGACCTGGATAATCCCCGTCCTTGATGTCCTGGTCACACAGCCCTGGCCCCTTGTCCCCTGTCAGGCTCTGGGGTGGATCCTGTGGAACATCCTTTGGTGGAGGCTGTGGCTCCAGATGGGCCAGGGGGATCCTGGGTGACAGGGACCCTGCTGGGCATGGACAGCATTGGAGTTGTTGGGAGAAACTGTGAGGGGGAGCTGGGGCAGAGTGACCAACCCAGTGACCTGACACAGCCCCTCTGGGATGTCACACAGCCCCTCTGTGATGTCACAGCCTGCTCTGTGATGTCACAGCCCATTCTCTAATGTCACTCACCTGGCTCTCTGATGTCACAGAGGCAGTCTATAATGCCATAGCTGCTCAAGGACCTCACATAACCCACTCTGTGATGTCACAGCCCACTCTGTGACCTCATGTTACCAGATGATAAATTGTCTCCACCAGCTGAGCTCACACCTGGAGCTTGTTCTCCACAACCCCAGGCCTATGGAAACCACACAATGCCCATTGTGTTGGAAGGGGAACTGGAAGCTCACCAGCCTCAGTGTCCTGCCAGCTCAGCCAGGCCCATGGGAACATTGGGATCCACGAGCACCAGGGACCACCAGAGAGACCTCCAGGAGAGAAGAACACATGCATGAGGGGAGGGGAAATATGTTAATGATTTTGAGGAAATGATTATCACATATGTGAAAAAGAATAGATAATCACTAAATTTGCAGATGACACCAAGCTAGGTGTGAGTGTGGATCTGCTGGAGGGTAGGAGGGCTCTGCAGAGGGTCCTGGACAGGCTGGATCCAGGGGCCAAATCCAGCAAGCTGAGGTTTAACAAGTCCAAATGCCAGGTCCTGCACTTTGGCCACAACAAACCCTGCAGCTCTACAGGTTGGGAAAGCAGCCAGGCAGAAATGGACCTGCAGGGACTGATGGACAGCAGGCTGGACATGAGCCAGCAGTGTGCCCAGGTGGCCAAGAAGGCCAGTGGCTCCTGGCCTGGATCAGGAATGGTGTGGCCAGCAGGAGCAGGGCAGGGATTCTTCCCCTGCGCTCAGCACTGCTTGGGCAGCACCTCAAGTGCTGTGTCCAGTTCTGGGCCCCCAATTTAGGAAGGACATGGAGGGGCTGGAGCGTGTCCAGAGATGGGCAACAAGGCTGGGGAGGGGTCTGGAGCACAAGTGCTGTGAGGAGTGGCTGAGAGAGCTGGGGTTGTTTATCCAGGAGGAGGCTCAGAGGAGACAAGGCAGTGTCAGGGCACAGGCTGGACTTGATGATCTCCATGGCCTGTTCCACCCTTGCTGATTCTGGGATTCTCTGAAAGCACCCTTGGAGCAGTTGCAGGATGAGCCCTGGGCCTCCTCTTCAGCAGCTCCAGCAGCCCAGGTCCCTCAGCTTCTCCTGCCAGCCCCAAAGCCCATCCTGTCAGTCCTGCAGAGCCTCTGCAGCTCCTCCTCACTGCCCAGAACAGGGAACCCCAGAGCCAGACACAGCAGCCCAGATGTGCCCCCCTGCAAGGGAGCAGCATGAGGCACTGCAGGAGCCTGCAGACAATTCCTGCAGCACTTGTAGGATGATCCTGCTCCCCAAGGGACGTTCCCATGGGGCCAAGTCAGGAACTGCAGTGGGGAGTTGGGTCAGAAAGGAAAGGGCAAACACGGATGGGCTGTCGGCAGGGGAGGGAAGAGGGGTGGGCAATGGGAAGAAATTTGTATCAGGTAGAGGAAAGAAAGCAAAGGTGAAGCCCAGAAAATGCTCAGGGCAGTTTGGGCGTGGCTGCCAGGCAGCCCTGGCTCTGAGCAACAGCGTCTGCAGTGGGACAGGAAACTCCCATCTGATGGGAACAAACTTTCTGGCTGACTGCAGAGGCCAGGACAAAGCTGAGTGGTTTCCCTGGTGTTCCCCAGCCCTTGCTGGCCCCAGGGGCTGATGGCATTTGTTCTCCCTCAGGTTCATGTCCCCACAGCAACAGCATGGGGGTGCTCCCGCCTGCTGTGTGCAATGCAAACAGGGGCTGCTGAGCCAGTGCTGCCGTGTCTGTGCCTGCAAGGATGGGGCATCTGTGTGAGCTGGGGGAGAGGCCAGGGCTGCAGAGGGGGGATGTTGTTGGCAGCTCCATGAGGATGCTCTGGGACGCTGCCCTGGGCTGCGCAGCACACTGGGGATGGATCAGCCCCTGCTCTGCTGCTCCTTCCCGTCTGCCCCAGGGCCCTTGCAGTGCCCCAGCTGTTGCTGCCCTCAGCTGCCATTGCAACCCTCAGGACAAAGCGGTGCCAGGGCTGTTCCAGGTACAATTGCAGTGACACTCGTTGGTGCCACCAGGTGCCATGGCAACGGCCATGAGGAACCATTCCTTGGTTTGGTGCCATGACAACCAATGCCAGGAGCCCTTGTGAAGGTTGGTGGCCATGCAAAGCTGCCCTGGCCCTTGTTCAGGGCTGGTGTCAGTGCCCAGAGCCAGAGGGGATCCCTTGCTGGGGGCTGTGCCATGGCCACCTGCCCTGTGCCGCGCTGGCCGCTCAGGCACCAGGAACCAGCAGCCAACGGCACTGCCAGGGCCAAAGGCCAGGTCAGCCAGACAGAAAGGGGCAGGGCTGGGCACTGTTTCCATGGCAACCGGCACTGGGGGGACACCTGGGTCACCTGTCCTGGTGGTTGCCATGGAAACCCCTGTCAGGGACTGAGGGCACAGCCCCTGGCACTGAGACACTGCTGGGCCGGGTGCTGAGCACAGGGCTGAGCACGCAGAGATGGTTTTGTTCTTGCTGAGCTGCAGCACAGCCAAGGCCTGTCCTGCCCCTTGTCCAGCCACGCTGGGGAGGGGCTGGGGCTGCGGAGGAGCTGGGCAGGGACACAGCCAGGACAGGGGAGCCCAACTGACCCCGGGCATAGCCCAGACCAGAGCACATCATGCTCAGGGTATGAAGGGGGGAAAAAAGGGAGGGAGGGGGGAATTTTGGAGGGAGGGTTTTTGCCTTTCCAGGGAATACCTAGGCGAGAGGGGGCCCTGTTTCACCAGTGGGCAGTGTCACTACCAAAGACACAGACACCAACTGAAGGAATTGTGTCATTTATATCATGCACAGCTGCAAAGATTTACAAAAGGATAAGCTTAGCAAAGCACATCATCATTAGCAGAGAATTACAAAAGAAGCTCAGCAATCCATCAAAACCCATCATTACATTTTGATGACCAATCCCTTGGTGAAACACTAGAGGTGTTTGTGGCAGACAAAGATTCTGGCTGACTATCAAGGTACACCTTACAGACATCAGTAGTACTTTAGTGACACTGTTCCTCATTCTTTTTTCTCAATCTCATAGGAGTTAGGAACAAGAATTCTGTTGCCCATGGAGCTGGCACCTTTTTAATTCCAGAATAATGCCCCCAGGCCCTTTGCTGTTCAGCTTTACCATGCTGTCTGTGGCTAACAAGGCTTGGGGGCCCCTTTCCCCTCTGGCTGGAAGGGGCCGGGTCCCAGTGCCTGAGGGGCACCCAGCCTCCTGGATGGAATTCCTGTGCAAGTCCCTCAGTGTCACAGCAGCCTTCACATGGAGCCCCATGGATCAGAGCATTTTCCAAAGGGGTCCTTGGGGCAAAAGGAGAAGATCTGGATTGGCAGGATGTGTAAAACAATATCCTGTCAGATCTCCTTGCTCTCACACAGAATCCTTGGCTGCAGGGACACATTCCCATTGTTCCTGCCCAGGTTTCAGGACTCAGAGTTGTCTTTCCTAGGAGCTGTTCCTTCAGCTGCCTCGGGAGGGCCATTTGGCCTCCGGACCCACACTCTGGCTCCATAATTAGGGCTGCTGGATCCAAACCCTTTATCTCCACAAACGGTGGTGATTGGAGCTGGATCTCCTTTTTTCACAATCATTCTTAAAATTGCAAGATCAATAATTGTGCTACCCTGTCATGGGGTTGAATAATCCAGTCTTGTTCATTATTGTTTACAGAATTACTGTAATTTCTCCTGGATATTCTGCATCATTTCCTCCTGCCATGACAGGACCACTTTGCAAGGCCAAGCTCCAAGGGAGCAGTTACCAAAGCAAAGTGTCCTGGAGGAATCTGAATTCCTGTTTCAGTATTGATAGCTCTCATTTGCTTTGAATTTATCCTCATTAATTCCAATGCATGAAGGCCCAGCCCTGCAGCCTCTGGGCTGGCCCTGCCAGGGGCCATCACAGCCAGAACAATTTCCCAGGCAGCCCAAGTCTCACTGCCCATGGCTGGATTTGCAAATTGGGGGCAGCCGTGCACAGCCAGGGGGTTTCATTTCCCCCATGGGCCATTGTGAAGGGCATGGAGCACATCTGGGAGATGGGTTCTCCATGGGCAACAGTTCCCATCTCCTCATCTTTCCAACTGCTCTTTTAACAACCCCTTCACCCTTTCAACCGATCCTGCAGCTTGTGCATAGTCTGGTACATGAAAAACCCTGCAGACAAAATCGCTGTATTTTTCACAGGAACAGGCAAAGCACTCTGCATCACAGTATCAGCACACCCTGTAAAAATCACCAATTTCCTCCCTTCCTCCTTTTTCCATTGTATACAATCTCACAAAGTTGACCACTGACATTAGGGTCCTGGCCAATCCTGTTCTGTAGGGTATTTCGTGTTACATCCCTGAGCAGCCAAAGATACCAAATTAGTATTGTCAGCACTATTTCACATTATTATTATATGTACATATTTATATATAAATACAGATATAGACATGTAGATATAGACATATATACATAAAAATCTATAAATATAAACAGGAAGGTCTTATTATACTATAAATATGTATATAGTTATTTGTTATATTGATATTTCACTTGCACAAGGGCATCTGAGCTCAAGATTAAAACCTTCTTCTGTTGCTCCATGTGGGAGCATTCCAACAATGATTGTTCCTTCTGAAGGTGCTGTTTCCTATGTACTCTCAACAAATTCATCTTTGTCTGCCCAAATCCACAAAGTCTTTTCCTTTTCCATTTGCAATTTTTGGATGCATTTGAAGCCATCCAGGGGTGCAGCTTCTTTTACCCAACAGTCTCACTGCTCACACGGGGCTCCAACCTCAGCCCACTCCAGAGCAAGGGAACTCCAGGGAAGGGCTTCCCAGCTGGGAATTTCTGATGGGACTGATTCCTCACACTGACACTGAACAAGTGACATTTTGTTGGGATCTGGCCAGACTGTGCCAGTTTTGTTTTACCACTGGGCAGGGTCAGTACCAAAGGCACAGACTCCAACTGAAGGAATCGGTGTCATTCACTGCAGTTCAGAGCAGCAAAGAATCACAAAAGGAGCAGCTCAGCAATGCACCCAACCATCCCCACCAAAGATTGCCTGCAGAGATTAACAAAGATCCAGCAGCATTTACCCTCAGCCTTTACCATCCCCCAGACCCACACAGCAGCTGGGGAAGCTGGCACAGCCAAGGGCTGCAGAGCCACTCCTGGGCACTGGGAATTCCTGCAGGTGCCTCCAGCCCCAGGTGAGGCTCCAACCCCGCTGGGAGAGGGCCCAGCTCTGACAGTGCTGAATGAACAAACTGACAGCACTGCTAGTGTGGCAACATCTGCTTTCATGCTCCTCTTGGGTCCCTCCCAAAGCCTGGCCAGGGCTCAAGGAGGAACCAAGGGAGGTGACTTTGACCATACAGCCCCAAACAAGGCCAGATGTCAGATTTCATGGCCTTGTCTGGCTTCTAAATACACAAAGGTCAATCCATGTCTCACTAATGAGTGGCTACATCTATCTCAGTGCTAATGACCATGCATATTTCATCAGGGAGCAGATACAAAGATAACCTTTGCTTGGAAGGTTCATCCAGAGGCCACCTTTGGCTCAGGGCCTGCTGTCCAGGCCTCACTCAGGGCTGGTGTCCAGGCCTTGGCACTTTAGGGACGTGGTTTAGTGCTGGGCTTGGCACTGCTGGGTGAGCGGCTGCACTGGGTGAGCTCAGAGGGCTTTTCCAACAGAAAGGATTCTGTGATTCCATGATTATATCCACTGCATCCAGCTGGGGCTATTTTAGCAGCATTACTTTGCTCCAAAAGTTCCCTCTTGCCCAGCTCCTGTGGCCTGAGGCTTCAGCTCCTTCAGCTCCTGGTGCTGAGCTGCTCCTGCTGAACGAGACGAATCAGAGAGAAGAACACAGTCCATGCAATTCCTTCTGGGACACGGAGAGGGGAGGCTGTGCAAACAGGAGCATTGTTTGCTGTGGCCTCCTCTCTGCCCTTTATGCCTTTCAGCGCTTTGAACCAGCCAAGAGCTTTCTCCAAGAGTGCAATGGAGCAGCTGCTCCTGCTCCCGGGCCTGGCTCTCTCCAGTCTCTGCCCTTGCCTGGTTCTGTCCCTCGTGCTGTGCCCTCTGTTTCCTCAGGGCTCGCTGGCTTCTGCCCAGGACTGTGGCACTGGCACAGATCCAGTGCTCCAGAGCCTCCTTTCTGTGCCCTTGGAGCTGCCTGGGCACAGGAGCCTTTTCCATCTGGAAGCTCCCCATGGACAGGGAGTGCCCAGCTCTGTTCCTTGCACAGCCTCCAGGAGCCCAGGGCTGCCATCTCCAGTCCCTGCTGGCAGTGGGGGCTCCCAGGTGCCTCAGGCTGCTGTGACACCGCTGCACACGGGAGGGAAGAGGGGCAGGGGCTGTGCTCAAAGTCAGCTCCATCTGCTGCTGCTGCTGCTGCTGCTGCTGCTGCTGCTGCTGCTGTGGGGTCATTTGTGCAGCCCTGGCCCGGAGTCAGGGATCAGATCCTGCCAGTCTCTTCCAGCCCTGGCTGCTCAGAGTTTGGGCCTTGGAGCCTCAGGTGGCCAAAGGCAGCTGCTGCTGGTCCCTCTGTGTGCCCGTGTTCAGCAGTGCTGCTCCATCAGTCTGTGCCCAGCAACGGGGAAAAGCCTCAGCCCTGCAGGGCCAGGAGCTGCCGGGCTCTGCCTGAGCAGCTCAGCCAGCAGGAAGGGAGCTGCTCCACACGGGAATCAGGAGCAAAGGACATTCCTTTGATAGGACATGTTTTCTATTTAAAGGAAAAAAAAGGAAAAAAGAAAAAAAAATTGTAAAAGATAAGAATAAAATCCAAGTGTTAGTGAAAAAAAAACCATACAGTTAATGAAAAAAACAAAACATAAATGCCAAATTACATTCTTTGCATTAAGAGGTAAATGATCTTTTTAAAAAGACAACTCAGTTATTTACATTGTAAATGTGCTGATGGCGGAGATCCATCTTTGTGACCTCAAAAGCCTCTTAAAAGATTTTGGGCTTTGTTTCCAATATTGGTATTTGAAATTGTGGTCGAAGCAAGAGGAAATTGCTTTGTGCCCTTCCAGCTCCAAGCAGGACTGGGAATGGAAACTCTGTCAAAGCCCAAATCCTTTAGAAGATCACCTTCCTTCTCAGCCTGGGAATGAGCTGCACATTCCTTTTGAAACTGTCAGGGATTTCTTAGAGACATAAAGTCTCACTTACGGCTTTTTGCTCGGGTTTGGAAGTGCAGAAGGGCAATTCTCCATCCACCAGCTCCAGACTGCACTGCCTCAGGAACATCGCCCACTCGCCAGCTTTGGCCCACTCGTGGCACTTCTAGAGGAGGAAGAAAGTGCAATTGCACAATTCCAGCCAATCAAGAAGGAAGAATGGGACAGACAAAACACCCTGTGCAGATCCAGGCATTTAGCTGGGACTGTGGAGAGTTTGGGTCCTTGCCAGTTGGATGTGTGTCCCCAGCTGCAATCTCTGGGCCTGCAGCAGAGTCTCACTCACCTGCCAAAGCAGAAAGCTCAGGCGCTGTGCTCGCAACGGGCTCGTCTGATGCAGAGCTGTGACAGCAATGTCAGGGCAGAGCCAGCCCAGCTGGGCCTAGGGCTGAGCCCAGCAGAGCCCTGGCAGAGCCCAGAGCAGCCTCAGCACCTGCAGAGCCTGGCTGCAAGGAGAGAAAGCAGAAACCACCCGTCAGCTGAGGGCTCCTGTGCCCTTGTGACAAGGCCTGCGGTGCCCAGGCCATGCTGGCTGTGCCCAGAGCTGTGCCCAGAGCTGCCCATCCCTGCTGCCTTTGGCAGCAGAGCAGAAGGGCAGCACATGTGCCCAGCCTGCAGCCAGCCACGGCACATCCAGCCCTCAGCAGCTGCCCAGAGCAGGATGCTCCTGTGCTCGCTGCCAGCTCCCAAAAGCTCTGATCCCACCCTGCCAAGCACACAGGGACCCACCTCACATCAGCCACGGCTGCAAGAAAAGCTGCTCCCAAACCATGGCCTCAGCCTTCTCCAAGGGCATGGCCCATCCACACCACAGCTGCTCCCAAGCACTTCCCCATCCACACTGGACCACCTTGAATGCTTCCTCTGGAAAAATAAACAACACATTATTGAAAAGAGATTAGATGCAAAAAGGGAAAACAAGAAAAACGGTAACACCTCTTATCTGTGTCAGGGCCTTGAGGAAGGCCCAACCCCCACATGCCAGGGAAAAACCCAGCCATAGGTGAGGGAAGCCCACACTTTCTCTCTTCCCCTCTGCACTGCCGCCAAAAAATCACGGTGACCCCAAAGCAAACAAGGGCAGTGGAGCAGCCCAAGCCCTTCCTTGCCTGCACAGCAAAGCAGCTGTGCACAGGTTCTGGAGTCCCACCTCTGCTCCCACCATAGGGGTTTGTTTGTGTCGGGCTGGCTGCCCCAGCCCCAGCCCCAGCCCAGGCCACAGTGGGTGCTGGGGGCTGTTGGCAGGGCCAGGAGCCCGCTCCCATTTCGTACCCACCCCAGCCCATGCCCCAGCCCTGCCAAAAGCAGCTGGGCAGTGACTGAAGAATGAGTTGCATCTCCCCCCAGCAAGGGGGGAGCCTTTGGTTCCCCACCAGGCTGGGCCATGCCCAAATCTGGCAGAATTTGCCTAGGTGGGACTCACCCGCAAATTCCCTGTGGAGTTTGGCTTTGAAGAAGGTGCCAGAATCAAAGTCCATCACCTTCAGCCTCCCGTGGCCAGCTGAGGAAGAGCTTGTCATCCTTGATGTCACCCTCACTGTCTCCAGCAGCAGCAGCAGCAGCAGCAGCATCCCCACCTGGTACAGCTTCTCCAGGGGCTCCTTCTCCTTCCCTGGGGGCAGACCAGGCTCTCAGGGCTCTGCCCAGGGCCCCAGCTGTCAGGGAACCAGGACAAGCAAAACCAGCTGGGATGGCGGCCACCAGTGCTGGGCAGAGCAGCTCAGCTCCAGCCCAAGGGCTGCGTGTTCCCATCCCATGAGCCTGGTGCAGTGACATAGGCAACACAAAATGGGCTGGGTTCCTTTGCTTCTGATTGCCAAGGCATGTGTGCAGCTGGAACTTACCAGGGCCATGGATATTCCAGGGACCTGGAGAACCATTCCCAGCAACTGGGAAAGTCCTAGGGGCTCCATCCACCCATAGATGAGGTCTGCAAATTTGCCCCGAAATTGGATCCAGATTTTAGAGGCCAAAAAGAGCAAGTCCAAGTGACTTGATGATATTTTTAGCCCAGAAAGCCCTGCAGCTGATGGCACACTTCACAATCAGCAGGGGACACAGCTAGGCCAAAGCCCAGACCCTAGCTGGGAAATGAAGAAAAGAAAAATCTTAAAGAAAAGGAAAATTACCCCTCGCACAGGTTGCCCCAGCAAAGACAGCCTCCGGGATCAGCTCTCTTCCTAAGTCATGCGGCAGAGCAGGCAGCCGAGCCCCGACAGGCGAGGCCGAGCCCTCCATGCCCTGCGCAGCTGATCTTGCAGCCTCTGGATGGTGGAATATCGCCCATGCTGTATTGCCAGGACGACATGCAGTGTTTCAAGTGCCAGCTGTGACACGGCACTGCTCCTGTCCTCCATCAGGCATTCCAGGGCTGCAAGAGAGAGGAACAGAGCTATGGTCAGAGCTGGATCTGCGGGGAGCCAAGAAGAGCCCCTGCAAGGGCCATCCCAGCCGGCTCTTGCCATGGCCAGGAGGGAGCAGGGAGAGGGAATCAGCCCGAAGCTGCTGGCCACGAATGGCCCACGTCGCCCTGAAAGCTCCGTGTGCTCTCCCCACGGGAGCTGAGCCCTCCGCAGCTGGAGCAGGGCTTGCAGCTCCCCCCAGCAGCCCCCGCTGTCAGCCCGCTGCCCTCACTCACCAGTGCAGATCAGCTGCAGCTCTTGCTGCTGCCCCCTCAGGCGCCGCCCGGCCATGCCTGTGAACACAGAGCCTGTCACGGCCCCAGCGGCACAGCTCCCTGCCAGCAGCGCTGCCGGCGCTGTGGCCACACGGGCTGCTGGCCCGGCAGGGCTCAGCCCGGGCCCTTGCTGCACGCTGCCGCCCCAGGGCACGGCTGCCAGAGGGCGGCAGCAGCAATGCCCAGGCCAGGCGGGGCTCCACGGCGCCCCAGGGCACGGCTGGTGCTGCCGGGACAGCAGGCGGGGCTGGGGCCGAGATGCGGCAGGCCGGGGAGGGGAAGGGCAGCCCGGGCTCGGGACTCACCCATGAACCTGACGGCCGCCTCTCGCAGGGGCTCCTGTGGGCTCTCCACGTAGCACAGGGCCTGGCGCAGGTGCTCGGCCGCTCGGCTCCTGTCCTCTGCCAGCTGCAGAGAGCGGCAGGAGGGAAGGGTTGGTGCAGGCTCAGCCCCTGGGCCGGGCGCTGCCTGTGCCCAGCCCCGGCCTCCCCTGGCCGCACAGCCCTGAGGCACGGCCAGCAGCCGCTGGCCAAGGGCTCCCGAGGGGAGGGGGCAGCGGGCCGGCTGCTGCCCGGGGAGCCGCAGTGCCGGCCCGCAGCCCCCCCGGGCCGGGGCTCCATGGGCACCTGGCTCTGGCCCACGGGAGCCGGGAGCAGAGCCCGCGCGGCTCAGGGAAGGCAGCGGCGTGTGGGGCGCAGGCTGGCGGTCCTGGCTGCAGCACTGGGCAGGGGCTCAGCTGCCGGCCGCACTCACTGAGCAGTGCGGTCAGGGGGCTTCTCCAGCCTGAGGCTGGGGCTTGCAGGCCGTCCTTACCAGGGCCTCGCCGAACCTCCAGGTCTGACCCAGCTGCAGCATGTGTTGGAGATCCTTTCTGTGCAGGAATGTGGCTGAACAATGCAGCGTTTCCCGGGAGTCCTGGAGAGCAGCAGAGACCTGGCGATGGCACCAGAGCCCAGGGCCCAGGACCCGCACAGGTCCCTGTACCAATGCCAGGAGGAGGCTGCAGCCCACGAGGCCACAGAGCAGGAGGCAGCCAAGCCCCCCTGCCAGGGGGCCGGCAGCAGCCGCTGAGTCCTCACCTCTGCCACAAGCTGGTTCTTGTCATGGCAGTGGAAGAACAGTGGGAGCAGGCTCTGGCGCACATGTGACTTCAGGGCCTTTTTTTCCTCTTCTGGCCAAAAATACAGCATCTCTCTGAAAATGAACATGGAGCACACCTGCACCTGGCTATCATCCTGTATGAAAGAAAGAAGAGACCTCAGCATCGGCTGCTTCACACCCATCTGGGCACAGGCCTGAAAATGCACAGGACACAAAGTTTGCAGGCAGCAGCCAGTGGCCATGGCTGGAGGCGCAGAGCCTTACGTTGTCAAAGAGCGGCAGGAGCGCCCCAGTCAGCTGCAGGGCGAGGGGGCTGGCTAGCGGGGCACCATTGCACAGGAACAAACGGCTGAGGAGAACCACGGTCATCCTAAGCATGTTGCTGTCATTTTCCTGCAGCAGCTCCACGAGCCTTTCACGCAAACTCCACATTCTTATTGCGGCCTGCGTGGAACATGAGTGTGTGAAAGGCCATCCTGCTGCCACAGGGCCCAGAGGCCAAAGGCCTGTGCCAAAGCACTGGAGCAGCTGAAGCGGGAGGCAGGAGAGCTGGGAGCAGCTGCCTCAGCACCCCAAGGCCAGGCAAGGGCAAGCGACTGCCTTGCTCAGCCCCACACTGGCAGCATGGCTTCAGCCGCTGCCCTCTTCTCACCGAGACACTGGTGCCGAGAACCAGGAGGCCTCTGAGTGCCAAGCGACGCATCTCCCTGCACTCGTTCTGCAGCTTCTTGGACATGACCTCCAGGATGCTGTCACGGCATTCACTCAAGTCCAGGCAGTCCAGGGTCTGAAAGGCACAAGGCTGGTGATGGGGGAGCCGCACAGGGCCAGGCCCAGGCAGCAGCACAGGGCGCGGGCACCGTCCCGGGCAGCTGCGGCCACGAGAGGGCACAGAGCCGGGAGGCAGCTCAGCCAGGCAGTGCTGGCCTTCAGCCTCACCTCCGCAAGGAACGCCATGGCAGCCAAATCCCGGCATGGCGTGTCTTTGCAGAGCAGCCCAAGCAGGTGGAATGCAATTGTGGAACACAAGGCTTCAGATGCATGGTGCATTTCTCTGGTAGGAGGAAACAGGAAGCAAAACCCTGAGGTAGCAGGGCTAAAGCTCTCCCAGGACTGACTCACAGAGGTCTGGCCTTTCTCTAGCACCCAGCAAGGGAGAGCTGAGCCCCTCTCCTGGCCTTCTGCAGTCTCCTTGGCTGTCCCTTGGTGACAAGGCCTTGTGGCCCACGACCAAGGGGCCCCACTGTGTGGGGCACCCCGGGAACAGGGCACAAATGCCAGGGGCAGTTGGGGAGCAGGGCGTCTCACCTGGCCAGCATGCCCACAGCACAGTGGTGGGTGTCAGCACAGAGCAGTGTGTCCCAGCCATGCT
The DNA here is from genome assembly GCF_028551555.1 of Melozone crissalis. NCBI lineage: Eukaryota > Metazoa > Chordata > Aves > Passeriformes > Passerellidae > Melozone > Melozone crissalis. The sequence goes on along the minus strand of NW_026535940.1, from coordinate 681,951 downwards.
TGTCTTCCATTGCCACCACCACATCCTCATAGTGCAGTCGGCAGAGCAGGGCCTTCAGGGTCTGCTCTGCAAAGCTGTGTGCAGAGAAAAGCCCAGGTCACGCTGGGAGCACTGGCTCCTGCCCTGGGCACGTGACAGGGACAGGAGGACTGGGATGGAGCACCTGTTGGGGCTGGTGGCAAGGCCGTGTTGCTGCTGGCATCCCTTCCAGAAGGTATCGGCTGCCTCTGGCATATCCAAGGTGCTGAAGAGCACTTGGAAGAGCAGATACACAAAGAGGCGAGGGAAATGAATGGTCACCACATGTGGGACACAGGGCATCTGGAGGATCTTCCACATCACCACAGTTGCCTGCAAAGGACAGAGCAGCCCGAGCTCAGCGCCGAGGTGTCCGTGTGGCAGGGAGAGGCCAGTGGAGACACAGGGGAAGCACGGGGCCTGGTGGCTCTGAAGCTGCCCCTGGGCCAGGTTTCATCCCAGCAGGGAGAGGCAGCAAGACACCATGGTGGAGGGAGGATGGAGACCTGATGGAGAGGTGAGCTTGGGCTGAGCAAAGGCCAGTTGCAGAAACTCACAGCCAGGGCAAGGACAGCCGTGTGGTCCCCATCGGAGGTGCACGTGCTGTGCTCTGGCCAGTAGGCCAGAACGTCAAGGAGTACGAGCATGGCCGTCTCTGCAGTCCTGCACGAGCACATGATGGTCTTCCACATGGTCAAAGCAGCTCTGTGGGGTTAGAGCTCTGTCTCAGGGGGTTTGGGACACAGCACTGTGGCCTGGGCCGCAGTGGGGAGCTGAGCTGGCTGCCAGCTCTGCCTCTGCCCACTGGCCCTCAGCACGCAGGCAGCCCAGCCCCATGGGGACTGGCCCCTGAAGAGCAGGGAAGGAGCATGGCAGAACACTGGGGACTGGCAAAGGGAGGAGCCAGAGGGCCCTGGAATTCTCTGTGTGTCAGACCACTGGGACAGGCTCTACAGGGTGATGAGCTGCTGAGCCCTGAGCCTTGTGGGCCCATGAGCCCTGTACCTGTCACATGATGGGGCCACACGCAGGAGAGCCATCACCACATCAGCAGGCTGTGCCTCTGTCAGATCCAGAAGGGGCCTGTACAGGTTGTACTCAGGAAACTCATTTGCCACGAACCACTGGTGGATGTACCTGATCATGGCGGGCACCTGGAGAGGCAGGGGAGACTTGGAAAGCTGCCAGAGGGAGTCATGTGCCCAGCTGCCCCAGAGAAGTGCTTCCCTTGCCAGCACACCGCCATGGCCTCAAGGCTTACAGTGAGCAGCAGGCGTGGCTTGGGAGGCCAAGCAATTGCTGTGAGGATGGATGCCAGGCCACAGGCTGCTTACTTGCTTTGGACTGGAAGGACCCTCCTCCACAAGCATATCCAGCAGGGCAGCACTGGTGTTGCTTTTGAAGATGGGAGGGTACACTCTGACCACAGTGCCCATGACGCTGGTCTCTTCCTCCCGAATCCTCTTCATGAATTTGCACACCATCTGTAGCAGATGGGCAAGAAGCCGGGGATGTTGCATGGAGTGCTCCACACACGGTGCTGGGCTGAGCAGGGACAGCAGGCCCAGCCCAGGTGGGGGTGGCTGCAGATACCTGCGCTGTTCTTCGGAAGCGGCCACGGGTGCGCTCCTGCTGCTGTGTGTGCTCCAGGGCTGCATCTGGCAAAGAGTGAGCGCAGCCAGAGATGAGGGGCTGCGGGAGAGGCCGGAGAACACAGCCCAGCCCTGCGCTCCTCAGGCAGGGAGAGCCCCGGGATGCTCCAGGGGGATGGAGCACGGCTCCTACGGGGTGTCTGCCCGGCCCCTCTTCCGTCCTGTCCATGGGCATTTCCCCAGGGGATGAGATGGGATGGCATGGCATAGGGCCAAGTTAGCTGCAGGCTCCAGCCCTGCAGCCCAGCTCAGCCACTCACCCTCCTGCGGTGGTTGGAACGGCACCACCTCTTCGGTCTGCTGTGCTGGGACAGCACCAGGGCCTTCTTCCTCGTCCTCCACGCCGACCAGCTTGGGCACTCTGGGGGCTCTCTGGTCCATGGCTGTTGCTGGAGCACGCCCCAGCACCGAACGCAGCCGGTGCCGCTCCTGCAGGGCCTCCTGCGCCTCACCTGCGGGCAGTACGTGGCGGTCAGCGCTCGGCCCGGGGCCAGCAACGGCCCCCGAGCGCCCCTCACCCGTCCTGGGCCGGCCATGCCCAGGCGTTCGCTTCCGGGAACGCGGCACGGGAGGCTCGGGGCTGGCGGCCGCGCTGCCGAGCGGCGGAGCTCGGGCCGGGGAAGCCGCAGAGGGGGCGGCGGGAGCGGCCGCGCCGCGTGTGTCCTCCGCGGGCCCCGGGAGGAGCCGGGGCCGAGGCCGGGACTGGACCCTGCCTCGGGGCCGGGGCCGGGGCCGGGGTCGGGCTCGGGCCAGGCGGAGCCGAAGGGCGGCGACGCCGTTTCGGCCCCTAGCACTGATTCCCGCCCTGCAGTGCCACCGCCAGAACGGCCAGAGCCGAGCGGAGGCGAGACCGCAGCGGGACGGCCGGGGCCGGGCTCGGGGCAGCCCCGCCCGGGGCCGGGGGCGGGCCGGGAGCATGGCCCGGCCCGGCAGGGGACAGGGAGGCGGGGAGAGGAGAGGGACGCCGGGTAAGGGACCCCGAGAGAAGGGTGCCCGACCGCGGGAAAGGGAGAGAAAAAGAAAGAAAGAGAGAAAGGAAAAGAGAAATAGAAAGAGTGTTTAAAACTATGTGTTCGCTGCTGCTGCTGTCGCCGCTGCTGCTGCTGCCGCTGCTGCTGCCGCTGCTGCTGCCGCTGCTGCCGCCGCTGCTGCTGCCGCTGCTGCAACTGAAGCACCGGGGCCGTTCGTCCCCGTGTCCGTTCCCTGCTCGCCCCACGAGCCCCACGTTCGAGCCCCGCGCGCCCTGGGGACAGCCCCTCCGTCTGTCCAAACACGGGAACTTTGCAGCCTTGAGCCCAGATGCAGAGCCCTGACTCCTGCGCACTGGCACAGCGATCCCCTCGCCTGCTGCTGTGCATTGTCCTTGCTGAGGGTCAAACACTGTCGGGCCACCTTCCCTTGGTGTAGGATTCCTACCTGACCCAAGCACTGCACTTACATCTCCAGTGTTGCTTTCCTGTAAAAACAGGGGAAGGAAAACATTGTGTGTGGCTCATGGTATTTTAGAGTGTCTAAAAATCACTAAGTCATCAATCCTAGAGGTGAGGTGCATCTGGAATTACTGGGATGCAACATGGAAAAGGAGAGCATAGAAACAAATAGAGGGAAATATCTTGGATTGTTTCTTTTATTTTTCATTTCACTTCTGTAAAGCTGTTTCAGTTTTCCAGGAATCTTCTACTGTCTGCTCTTCCCAAGAATCTCTCATGGAGAACGAGGTCAAGCTTCTGTCACAAGATTTGCCACCAGGAAATTAGGCCACTGGTGCAATTTTCATGATGACTGTTAGTGCTGGCTTAGGGCAAATTTGGAGAGGAAACCTCCTAAAGGGGTCTGTCTAGAAAGCAAGTTCAAGCAGCCCCTCCCCCTACTAGTTCAGGAAAATACTTCCCTGGAGAAAAGTGAAAAAACCCCAGTTTATTAAACAAGTAAAGTATTCACAAGCATGAAAAATGAATAATATTAAATAAAACCTCTGACAGTGCTGAAGAGATGGCAAATTCAGGAAGTCCTTTTTGTGGGTTGTAGTTGGCTCACTCGGTCTCTTCTAAGTCCCTCTGGTTCTGGAATGCAGCGTCCCAGAACTCGGTGGGCCACAGGTGTGAGCTGCCGGTGTTTTTCTGGGTTTTGAGTCCAGAGCAGGTTTAAACAGTTCCAAGAAAAAGGAAAGTCACAGTCCAAAGAAACTTCTCTTCCTAAGCTAGCTAAAACCAAATTGCTAGACCTGGGCTGTGAAGGCATCGGGAAATTTCCAAATCTGGGCACTGGCAGTCCCAGCAAACACCAGAGCTGGATGGTGCTGGAGCCAGAACCTGCACATTTCCAAACTTTGGCTTTCTGTGCCAGCAAATCACTGGACTTGGACTGTGCCAGCACCAGGAAGTTTTCAGATCTGGGCACTGGCACTGCCAGAAAACACCAGATCTGGGTGGTGTTGTTGCCAGCGACAGAAATCTGCTGGATTTGGGCTCTGCTGACACAGGGAAATTTCCAAATCTGGGTTCTGGTTACATGAAAAACAAGATGTGGGTGGAGCCAGACCCAGTAGCAGGAAGCTGCCACAGGTTTTGGATTTCTGTGCCAGCAAATTGCTGCCCTTGGGCTGTGCCAGAATAGGGAAATTTCCAGATCTGGGCACTGGCAGTGCCAGCAAACAGCCCATTTCAGGCTCCAGGCTCCAGGAAGGACTGGATCTGGATGCCTTCCTCTTTTCTTTCCTTCTTTCCTTCCTTCTTTCCAGGGGTCCTGCTGCCAGCAAACTCCAGATTGGGCGGTACTGGCAAGGGGAAATTGCCAGGTTTTAGCTTTCTTTTCCAGCAAATTGCTGGACATGGGTGGTGCCCGAAGAGGGAAATTGCCAGATGTGGGCACTGACAGTGCCAGCATACACCAGATCTGGGTGGGGAATGTGCCGGCACTGAGAAATTTCCAGATGCTAATTTTCTGTGCCAGCAAACTGCTGGAATTAGGCTGTGCAGGCATCTGAAACAGTCCTGATCTGGGTACTGGCAGTGTCAGCAAACCCGAGATTGAGTTGCTGTAGGTACCAGGTCTTTGCTTGGTTTTGACTTTCTTTGCCAGCAAATTGCTGCACTTGGGCTGTACCAGAATAGGGAAATATCAAGATCTAGGAACTGGCAGTGCCAGCAAACACCACATTTCAGGAAGGATTGGATCTGGACCCATTCCCTCCCTGCCTCTCACCCTCAACAAGGTGCCAGAGGGGCTGGAGAGCAGCCAGGCAGAAAGGGACCTGCAGGGACTGATGGACAGCAGGCTGGACATGAGGCAGCAGTGTGCCCAGCTGGCCAAGAAGGCCAATGGCTCCTGGCCTGGCTCAGGAATGGTGTGACCAGCAGGAGCAGGGCAGGGATTCTTCCCCTGTTCTCAGCACTGCTTGGGCAGCACCTCAAGTGCTGTTTGCAGTTCTGGTGCCCCCAATTAAGGAGGACATGGAGGGGCTGGAGCGTGTCCAGAGAGGGCAAGAAGGCTGGGGATGGGTCAGGAGCACAAGTCCTGTGAGGAGCAGCTGAGGGAGCTGGGGTTGTTTATCCTGGAGAAGAGGAGGCTCAGGGGAGACAAGGCGGTGTCAGGGCACAGGTTGGACTTGATGATTTCCATGGCCTGTTCCACCCTTGCTGATTCTGGGATTCCATGAAACCACCCTTGGAGCAGTTGCAGGATGAGCCCTGGGCCTCCTCTTCAGAAGCTCCAGCAGCCCAGGTCCCTCAGCTTCTCCTGCCAGCCCCAAAGCCCATCCTGTCAGTCCTGCAGAGCCTCTGCAGCTCCTCCTCACTGCCCAGAACAGGGAGCCCCAGAGCCAGACACAGCAGCCCAGATGTGCCCCCCTGGCCTGGGGTGCCTCTGGCAAGGGAGCAGCACCAGGCACTGCAGGAGCCTGCAGACAATTGATCTGAAGGCCAAAGCTCCTTAGCTCCTTCTGAAAGAGCAGGAACAGTTCCTCATTCCAATGTGGTGGAATGCTGGGCACCACAGCTCCAGGTGAGGACTGGACACAAGTTTGCTCCCACTGAGTGCTGTGATGGGTTCTGCAGGAGCTCTGGGCTCCTGTGATTGCCAGGCACAATGAGGAGAGAAGGAGCCAAGTGCACTGATGTGGAAATGGATATGTAGAAAGCTTTTAGGGCCTAGCAGAAGACCCACAGAGTATGAATCTGTATATAAATCTTGAGACAAGAAATGCTAACTTAAAAATGCCATGGAATAGGACAGATATTGTTGAGAGAGAAATGGAGCTGGAAAAAAGTTCCAAAAGATGGCCTTGCAAATAAGATTTTGGAAAAACAGAGCTATGAAAGATGCATTGTCGTGGGACCCACGAGGGGCAGTTTTAATAATTGGCTTTAAGGCATCTACAACGTGGCATGGCAAAAGGCTGATAGACCAAAACACCTAATTATAATGTATCATAATTAGGAAATAGTTGGCTTCTGATTGTGATGGCGTGAATTATAACATCTGTATTGTCTCACCCTTCTTATAAGACTGAAAATTGAATACAAGTTTTTAAAACACCTCTCAGTGGCCCCATCTCTAGGTCAAGAAAAGAGTATTATCCAACACACTGACACACCTTTGCCCTGAGCATAGCCCAGCCTGGACCAAACACATTGAAAGGTTTCCCCTTTGGCCCATGTCTCGAAACATCAGGTCTGCTGTTTGACAACTCGAGTTGGGTTGGTGTCAAGGAGTTTCCCTCAGAAATACTGGGTTTGTCTTCCTCTGTGCCTTCCCCTCAGCAGCCTTGGGGATGCTCCTGTGTGAAGCCATCTGTCTCACACAGTTTGAGAAAACTTCAAACAGGATATTGTGCAATAAGTCGTCTCCTCTAAAGTGTTCCAACAATCCCTTTCCAGCAACAGGAAATTATTACTAATAGATGAAAGTGGAAAAACCCCAACAGTTTAGTAACAAACAGAATCCCCCCATGACACGCGTTACAAGAAGGCGCCGGGCTCTCTTGGGAAGAACAGGAGCTGTCACGGAGCAGTTCCAGCAGCTGATGGAAGCTCGGGGGCTCGTCCGGCTTTCTCCCATGGCAGAGCTCCATGGAGCGGGCAGGGCAGTGAAGCAGCTGGGCTGGAGCCCCTCGCTGCCTTTTCTCCCCGCCGTGGCTCAGCTCACAGACTCGGGCTGGGAGCGGGGCCGCTCCGCTCCTGCCGGCACCGTGTCCCTGGGCTTGGACAAACAGTTTCCTGCCAGGAGAGCCCTGCACACTGCTCCACAGATCTTTCATAAAGGCCCAAACCAACTCCAAACACTCTGTCTGCTGCAGCTTTTCACAAAGGGCTGCAGCAATCCAGGACAGCTGCAAGTGAGTGTTGGAAGGCTCTTGTCTTGTTCCTGACAGCAGAATTCTTTATGATCTTGTGCAATTTTATTCAGCTGTAACATGGGAGCTGAGGTTTTTTTGTTAAAATATTTCATGATGAGTATGAAGCCTTGAGAGTGTGAGGTGCAAGACTGATGTGTGAAAGCATGAGCATGTCCTCCAAAGCGGCCAGTTTAATTGCCCATTTTATTACTCTTGTATTTACTCCACACTAATAAGGATAATCAAGCTTTGCTTGGAGGCAAAAACAGGCATGGGATACACTACAGTCCCTCACAGGCTCACCAGGGCTGGCAGTGACAGAGCAGGCAGTCTGCTTCATTGTGAACCACTACAGAGCTACATCCCAATCTGGTTTAAGTAGCGTGCTATTATTAAGAGCTCCTTTTCTGCATGAGACACCAAAAGGAGATCCCAAATGATCTTCATGCAAGCATGCAGTAAAGAACTGCTCCTGCTATCCTAACAAAGCATTTGCTTTGGCAATTACACTCTTCCCATTCATCTTTTTATGCAGGCACTTCAGGTTTTCCCCCACACCCCTGCAAGGCTGGCAGTCACTGTTTCCCATTTCCTGTTCTTCCCTAGAGATGGTGCAGTGGCTGCTTTGAAACAAAAAAGCCCTGAGATCTGGACAGCTTGAAGGAGCATGAAATGCTAATTATGTGCTCATATTGGTAACACCCAGGTCTGCACTGCCCAGTCCTCTGCAGCAGCAGCAGCAGGACCATGCATCATTCCTGTTGGTGGCTGTTCATGCTTCTGGTGTGCAAGAGCAATGACTTTGAGGAGGGACAAAAATGCCCCTATTCAAACAGTGGGTGTGCAAGGAGATGTGAAGTTTCACAGCCTTTTCTAGGATATTTTAGAAACATCTAAGAGAATATTGTGGCATGGAGTAGGTCACTAAATTTGTCTCTAGAGGAATCCCCAAAGGGCACATTCACTCTGCTGCTGATGACAACCCCATAAGCTCACGGACCAGTTTTCCTTGCAACGTGCCACCCTGCCTGGGCTTTACTGGGCTGGGACTAGACCCAGAGCTAAGCAAGCACATGCAGCCAGGTGACATTGTGTGAGAACAGAAGCTGGCAACCATGAGGATTTTGCTGTCAGAAGGTTACAGCTTGCACTGGGCCCAGAAGTGTTTTACCCTAAAGCAAAGCAAATTGAAATGTGAAGTTTAAAAGTTTCAAATGACTATGAAAGGAAACTGCAGAATAATTTCTGGAAGTGCAGCATTGTCAATGATCATACAGCCCACCAAGAGCTGGAGCTGAATCCAGAATTGCTTCTTCCAGCTGTGCAGGAATTCATTCCACTGGCAAGCACTGGTCCATGGGAACAAATGATCCCCTAGCTCTGGGCTGAATGGCGCCCAGGCTGCAGTGCAGATTGGAGGAACCCTTGTCACTTGTTATTGGCCTCCCAGTGCACTCATCCTTCTGCAAACAAGGGGCAAACAACACAGCTGCACTGCTGTCCCCAGTAATATACATACAGGTGGCTTTTCCAAAGCAGTGCATCATTTCCCAGTGGAATACATGACCTCTTCTTACCTATGGAATTGTGATTGAAGACACCTGTGAGTCAGATCTGTGGGAGATTGCAAAGGAGCAAAGCTTTGGGATTTGGGCACACTTCTCTTGGTTGCTTTGCTCAGGCCTTTGGTGGGCACAGAACACACCTTTGACTATACAGGATCTTTTGGATCCATTGTCCCTCAAACAGGTCAACAGGTGACTCTGTTGTAATGCCAAGTAACAAAGAGCAGCACAAATGACACAAAGAAAACATGGCCAAAGAGGAGGAGGAGAGGCCCAATGCGGAAAGGATGTGGTGAGACGCTGGCACATCGAGTGAGCTGCACTCCCATAATCTCTAGGCTAGCAGGTCCTGGTCTCATATTCTCCTTTTGGTTTTTTCAGTTTTGTTTATTTATTTACTTTTTTTCATCATCAAAAAAAATATAGAATTAAAAATATGTCATCAAAACTTAAAGACAGAATCAAAACACGTTAATTCAAAACTGTATCTAAAGATCAGAACATATGTACAGCTCTAACTGTGAAGCTGTTATGTTTGCGCAATTATCCCATCATAAAAAAACCCCAAACAATATTAAAAGTAGTTGATATTTGAATAGTTAAAATAAGAAAATATATAAAATTGGATACAATATAATTTGATTAAAATAAGGGATAATTTGGTTCAAATAATAGCACATAAGCAAAAACAACTGCGGGGTACAGAGTGCGGGTTTCAATGACCCTTGCCACTTCACGTACAAGCTTGCCAAGTGAAAGTCACCCCTTATATGCTATATGTCAATTCCATCTCCTCCCATTTTTGGTTCGTCATATCTCTATCTCCCCCTTCATTACCACCTTTACCATGCATGTGCCAACACTTGGTTTGGTGGTTGCACAAGTCTTTGGAGGTCGTCACTTGATGAAGGCTCTGTAGTCTTCTTCGTTGTCCTTTAATTCACCTTTGGGTTACACATGCACATCAAGCCAGTACAATGTAAGCCAAGACTAACGTATCACTGCATCTACATATCAAGGCAATAAATCCCTTATAATTAGCATTTTCTGGGATCCAACCCGGTTCTTGGTCATTTTTAGCAACTGTATCTTCAGCTTCTTTCCTGTGGTCCTTGAGAACATCTGCTGGGAAGGGCGGGTGGAGCCCCTCCTCTCCCTCTCTTCCTTGGCATTACAACTTTAAACTATTTTATTATTCTCAAATATTAATTACTGTATCAATATTGATTCCTGTTTCAATATTTATCAGCACAAATCATACCTATTTATCACAGACTGATGTCACTGGAAAAATTCCGTCTTTTCCAAAGGTTTTCATTTGCTTTGGCTGTACTTCGTATGGCTGCAGGTCACATTTCCTTTGGCTTAAGGAAGTATCTTGGCAGTTACTCTTGGTAATATATCTTTCTAATTCTGCCTTTGGAGGAATTACTCAGTTCTGCAGTCCTTATTACACGCCCTGTTCTAAAAGACTTTTATATAGTTTTCCCTCTCTCTGTGTTTTCACACTTGTTCAACAAGGTTTTCTTTCTAAGAATATTAGTCACAATATCCCAAAGGATTAAAAAATGCTTAGGTATTTTTACCTAAGTATTTACTAAAGAAAAATAATAATAATTAAAAAAACCTGCATGCATGCTGGATGTAAAATACAAACAGAAATAAACTTGAGAGTTCTCCCAAAAACCTTAAGAAAAAACCCCATGTATTCTATAAAACCTGGAGTATTCATCTACAGTATACAAAAATGGGCATGTTCTAGAAGAGAAAATTTGTGCAATGGTTCCGCACAGAATTCTATGCTTTCAAGCTTTTTGCCCTTCACGGGCAGTGCCATTCTCTGAACTGTAATGCTCTGAGCATGTTCTGCTCACCAGGGCAGCTTTCTGCTCTGCCCTGGTACAGATCATCCTCCCAGCAAAGGGGGAGTGCAGCCACCACAACTTGCAGCACCTTCCCACACAGCAGGAACCTGAAGGAGAGAGATGGCTTTCACCAGCTGCTGCGGGTTCTAACACTGCCACCTCTCAGCTGCTGAAAGCCTGAATTTCTGTGTTGCAGTGCGTTAGTTTATTGAGCCAAATGTTCTGTTATATAGTGGTATGTTCAAGTGTTCCCCGAGTTATTACAGTTAGTTTCTCCCCTGTGTTATGCCTTCCTACCCAAGTGTCTCTCAAGGAATTCCATCCCTCCTCACCAGATTTTTCCCTGTCTGTCAAGACAACCCAGCCCCTTTGCCCCATCCCTCAGCCCAAACCCTACCCTTTGTTCCAGAAAGTTCCCTGTCCCTCACCCTAAGATCCAATCCCTATCCCAACGCTCTCTTCTCCCCTTGTTCTGCTTTGTTGTAGCCCTCAAAACCACACCCCAAGAGTCGCTTATTGGTTACTATATGGTGTCCACCCCCTGTTTTGAAAGATTTTAAAAACCCGTGCACAGGGGTGCTGGGGCTTCTCTGAACATCTGTTCCCTTTGGGAATTCTGACTTGTAGAACCTTCCCCCCGCCTCTCCTGACGAATTTGCTGCACTTTACACCGCCGAAGAGCCTCCTGTGCTTCCTCCACTCGGTCCTCCAGGGGTCTCTGCTCGGCATTTGGCCTAGAGGTTCTGGCTCAGGCAAAACCCTAACCTAGCCAGATCCCCACTCCTGCCGTTGTCCCTGGAGCATCACAGAGGTAGCCAGGGCTGCGGAGGGCAGTGACAGTGACCCATGCCCTGGCATGTCACAGCCCCCAGAGCCACGCCTGCCAGGCCACAAGCCTCAGCCCTGGTCCCCACTGCCGGCCTCAGGGGCTCCTGGGCATCCTCACCCTGAGTGCAAAGGCAGCCTCAGGAGCCCCCCAGGGCGCTCTGGATCCAGGCTGCAGACACCCTAAAGCCAGCACTGAAAGGGACATGGATGGGGACTGCAGCTGGATCTTGCAGTGCTCACCAGCCCTGACTGCTCTCTAAGTGAACCCAAACCTCATTTGCAGCACCTTGAGCACATTGACCCTGCTCGCTCGTCCTGGAATGTGGTGTTCCCACATCCTACACCAGCCCTTTGCAGGGAGTGACCAGCTCCCAGCTGCTCTGCTACCCTGGCCTTACTTTCTGTTTGCCAGCAATGAACTTAACGGATACACTCCTGAGAAACCTAGCACATTTGCTTCTCAGGAGGTCTTTGGCAAAACAACTCCACTAATCCCTAGTTTTGCACAGAGAAGGAGGTCCTGACAAAGCATAAGGCACAGGCAGGGCTCTGGCATATGAATTCCTGAGCCACAGGATTCCACCCATTGTTGTTCCTAGCTACTTTGCTGATATTTTAGAGCCAGTTCTGGACAAGGGCTGCTGCTGACAGGATAGGAAAATATGGAGAAAAAAAGGTGCAGGAGACAACAACAAAAAAAAAAAAAAAACCAAGGGGAAAACCCCTTAGAAATACAGAGCACAACAGAAGTCCTTGGAGATGGTTCAATAGAAAATGCCAGCAGCAGTGAGCAGAGCCCGAGGTTGCTCACTGCCACCCCAGGGGCTCCTCAGTCCCCTGCTGGTTTGTGTCTGATGCAACCCTGCCTGGAAAGGGCTCCAGGCTCTGGTGTTCCCAGCTTGCTCCAGGCTACATTCTTAGCAGCACTGAAAGAAGAGGTGAAACAAAGAGCCATTTTCTGTGCTGCCTGCAAACTCTTCTTCTTCAGTGCCACTGCCAGAGATCATCCCTCTGTCAGCTTGGCACTGTGCCTGCTGCGTCCTTGTCCCTGTCCCTTGCATCAGCTCCTGCACATCATCAGCACTCGCTGTCCCACATCATGAACAGAGAGAGCTGTGTCAGAAGAGCAAGGAGTGCATTTTCTTGGCCTTTCTAGCAGACACAAGAAGCATGAGTCCAAATAACTTTGTTGTTTGTTCCTGCCCTCCTTTTTGATAACTCTTTTCTGCTTTAATGCAAAAGCCTCTTTTCCTACATGGATGGAATGATCTGGAATTGGCAGTTGCTTCAGGCTGTCAGGCACCATGGGAGTTTTCTCTTGTCTCTGATGAGGATTTGGTGAATTTTCCATTGGTCACTTGGTGGTGTCACCATGGGCTGAGCTCAGCGGCCGACTCTGCTGTCCCGAGGGGATGCATTGGGACGCCAAGCCCCTCAGGGCTGGAATTCGGGGGAGGGCGGACTCGGAGCGCCCAGAGCCTGGGCCCGTGAGGAGCTGTCCTGAGCAGCCGCGGCCATGGAGACAAAGGCGGGAGCTGTGGCCGAGGCCGGCAGGCGGCCCGGGCCCGCTCGCAGCTGCGAGGACGCCGGCAGCCTGTGCCCTGAGGCCGAGGCCGTGGCGGGCGCTTTGCGGGCAGGGCTTTTCCGAGCCGGCCGATATGTGCTGCCTCCCGTGTGGGCCCGGCTGCGGCAGAGGCAGGCGGGAGCGCAGCGGGGCCGGCAGCGGCGGGCAGAGGCCGCAGAGAGCAGCAGCCCGGGCGGGCCCGCTGCGGAGCGGCACGGAGCTGCCGGGCAGCCCTCGGCCGTGTCTGTGCGCACAGGGCAGGAGCAGAGGCCGGAGCAGAGGCAGGAGCCGCGGCAGGAGCCGGCCATAGCGGCAGCTCGCCGCGCCCGGGGCCGCAGCTGCAGCTCTCCCCTGCCGGCCACAGCAGCAGCCGCTCGCCTCCGAGGCTCCAGCGCTTCCCGAAGGCGAGGGGCCCGGCCCCCAGCACGCCCTGGAGCCCCGCAGCCAGAGGAGCCGCCGCCGCCGTAAAGGGCAGCGCAGAGGGCGCAGGTTGAGGAGGAGGACATGAGGCTCGCTCTGAGCCGCGCTGGGGCGGCTATGCCCTGTCAGCCTTCGCCTTGAGCCCTTTGCTTCTTTTCCATGAGCCCTGATCCCCGTCGTTGGCCAAGGGCCCCCGCAGCCCTTTGCAGGGCTGCAGGAAAAGCTGCCTCAGTCACAGAATCACAGAATCCCTGGCTTGGAAGACAGACACTTTCAAGATGATCGAGTTCAATCTGTGGCCTAATACCTCAACTAAAGCACTGCACCGAGTGCCACATCCAGTCTTCTTTCAAAGGCTTGCAGGGATGGTGAGTCCACCAGCTCCCTGCAGGGGTCTGTCCCAGGAAGAACCAAGATAACACTGGGGCCTTCTACCCCCCAGCACTTGGAGCTCTGGAAGTTTGTCTTTCTGCTTAGGCAAAGGCCATGGAAAAGGACTGGGAAAAGTAGTCACAAATCGAGTAGCCTACAGAGCTCTAAATTGATGTGCAAGGAATACAGAAAAGACAGAAAAGAAAAAAGGCAAAACTCAAATGGCATCAGCAAAGTCTTGGGCATGAACACATAGCTGCAAAGGGTCTTCTCAGCCCTATTTCTTTGTATTTCTGGGAACCAGAGGAATCCTGCTTGAGCCTCTGGGGAGATGGGTTTGGGAGGTAAAAGTTCATGTCTTTTTTCTCCTTGGGGCAGCTCCTGTTCCTGGCATCAGCTGAGCCTCTCTCCAGCCTGATGCCTGTTCTGATTGTTGCAGCAAAACAACTGATGGCAGACAGAAGACACTGACACTTGCAGAGACGTGACTTTTTCCAGTGCCAGCTGGGAGTGGGAGTCAGAAGAAAAACTCCCGAAAGCACAACTCCATTGGAAGATTGCCTTCCTTTTCATTGCGTAAAGAAGCTCTAGATCCACTTGTGAATTGTCAGTTGTTTGTTAAGGATGGGAAGTTTTCTTTCCTGATTTTTTTCATGTGGTTTGGAAGTGGATGAGGCTCTCGTTCATTCACAAACTCCAGACCAAAGTGCCTTTGGAAGATGGCCCACGTGGCAGTTTTTGCCCAGCCATGGTACTTGTGGATAGAAGAGAGCAAGGGCAATGGTATTTGCAGCCAAAACCCAGCAAAGCTTGGCTCAGCCAAAACATCCCGGGGAGAGAGAGGCCTCCAGCTGTTCCTAGAAATCAGCAAGTTCCAGCCAAATGGTTGTGTAGCACTAAGTGCAATCTCTTTGCCTGGCTCAGAGCCTTGCTCAGCTGAAGAAGCAGAAAGATCAGCAAGGAGCTCTCAAAGGCCCATCACATCATTTTGATTTTGCTTATCTTGTGTAAGTTTGCAACTGAACGTGTTTGCAGTTGAGCTAATGAGAGAAAAAAAAAGTAAATAGAAGCTTTACGGTGGGGCCATGATATTCCACAAGAGGAATCACTGGTGTGCATTTAATTGGAGCTCTCTCAATCCTATAAAAGTATTGTAGCCCTGATTTAAAATAGGCCGATATGAACCAATTTGGAGAGACAGAGACTAAAATGGCTTATGGGGGTTTTTCTTAAGAGTGAGAAAAACTACCCAAAAGGTGTTGTTTTGTGGCATTTTAAAATATACTACCTCAAAATTACCAACTGCAATAAATCAAGAGTTTAAAATGGAGTGTTTAGGTATATGAATAATTAAAACCACAAAAATGTGAAGATATGAATGCAGTTTTTCATAAAAATCATTAAATTATAGACCAAAAAATACATGCCCTGAACTACAATGCAAAGGCAGGTAGAACTGTACTTGAATGGTCTCTTTTTAGATTGCTGGAGTTTTTTCCTTGTGAGGAGGAGCTCGGGTATTGCTTAAGAAAAGTGGCACAAGCAGGACGGGGCAGCGTGCTGTGCTCCGTGCAGAGGCTGCCAGGGGCTGCCCGAAGAGCGCCCTGCTGCAGCCAGAGCCCTCCTGGCCTGGGGCCCGGGAGCAAAGGGCCAGGGCAGCCACCTCTTCCTTGTCCTGGCCCTGCCACTGCTCCCTGCTGCTGCTGCTGCTGCTGCTGCTGCTGCTGCTGCTGCTGCTGCTGAGGGAAAGAGAAGACTCTCCTAAGGCCCCATGAACGAATGCACTTACGCAGCCCTGGGGATGCCAGTGAAGGAAACCATGTGTCACGTAATGCATGTGTGACCAGAGTCACCAAACACCACCGAAACATGGAATTGTTGCACCTCTCTAGGACAGGCAGAAATTTAAAGAATTAACTGGGGACTTGAGGGCAGAAGAGGCTGGAGGAGGAAAACAACTGTGGGGGGAAAAAAACGACCATATCTGGAGGGGGAAACATCTCCGCCTTCTCAGAACTGGTCGAGGGAACATGTCTCTAATTCTCTCCAGAAAGGGATACTTTAGGTGAGCTCTGCACCTCCAACTGCCTTGGACCAGAGCCAGAGCCAGGAAGATTCAGTTATGTAAATGTTATGTAGATAGATGGATGGATGGATGGATGGATGGATGGATAGATAGATAGATAGATAGATAGATAGATAGATAGATAGACAGTAGATAAATAGACAGATCTCATTACTGAAATCTCTCTTTACTGTCCTCTCTGTTGCTACACATATCAGAACTTGGTATCCAGTGCGCCGCTCAACTACAATCCCGAGATTGCTCTCCTGTTTCTTCAGTAACCCACACTCTTGGGGCATCTGGAGCATGTAGGTCATTATGGAATGCAATCAGACACCGAGCATTGCTGGGAACTGCACTCTTTGTGCATCTGTGCTCGGGCAAGTTCTTCTCTTGGACTCGACCACACTGATGGTGCTAAAGTGGCTGGAATCAGAAATGCAGCCCAGCCCCTTCCAGCTCCTCTAATCTCTGAGCACCAGCTGGAATGCAATTGATTTCCTGCTCAATTCCCAAACACAACACACACTGATGCCCTGGGCTGCCAAAAGACACAGGAGCCGTTAACCTAGTGAAAGTGATGTGTTTCTGCCAGTGCTGGAAAAGGGCAGGAAAGATGGAGAAAAAGCTCCCTTGCTCCCTGGAGAAGGAGAAATTACACAAGGCTTCTCCTTCTAGCAAACAAACAAACAAATAAACAAAAAAAAAAAAAAAAAAAGAAAGTGTTACCCACTCCAGTGTCTAAAGCACTTGGATGCAGTGAAGGGATGTTTGGCAGGGAAACAGCCCCTGTGCTGAGCAGTGGCTCTATGGATCTAAGGCAGGGATCTATGGAAGTCTGCCTGAAGGTCCCTCAGTAGCCCCCATTGTCCAGGCTAAAGCTCCCTCAGCATCTCCTCCCTGGCCTTGTGCTGCCCCCCCTTGCCCAGCTCCCCTGTCCTTCTGTGCACTCGCTGCAGCCCCTCCATGACTTTCTGCTTCCCAGGGCCCACAGCTGCACACAGCACTCCAGCTGTGGCCGCAGCGCTGCCCAGCACAGGCCACGCTCCCTGCCCTGCTCCTGCTGCCCCACTGCTGCTGGCACAGGCCACCGTGCCCTTGGCCTTCTTGGCCCCCTGGCCCCACGCTGCCTCATCTTCAGCTGCTCACGGCCGCCAGCCCTGCGTCCTTTGGGCCCACGCAGCTCCCCAGCCACAAAGGTGCCCATTGCACTTCAGATACTGCAGGCACCATTGCAAGATGGTCTTCCTGTTCTACCACCTCATGTTCCAATCAGATATCATAAAGTTTGATAAGAATAGGATTCTAAGCCACTCTGTTTAAATTGAAATGATCTAATTCAACTGTACAGGAAATTGCTCTTAATTAAATTTTCCCTATCTGCTGTCTGCAAGCATCGTTCTCTTTTCAAAACTAGGTTTTTAATTCTTTAAACTCTGAGAAGGAAATTTAAAAATATCTATCTCTGCCGTTATTATTTTTGT
Source organism: Melozone crissalis (assembly GCF_028551555.1). Classification (NCBI taxonomy): domain Eukaryota; kingdom Metazoa; phylum Chordata; class Aves; order Passeriformes; family Passerellidae; genus Melozone; species Melozone crissalis. Next base: position 664,783 of record NW_026535940.1, on the reverse strand, counting down.
TACAGGCAGGAATATGGATTTTCTTTCAGCCTTCCTAGCTGGGCCTGTACAGTCTACTGCTACTGCCAAGCTCACATCTTCCTCTACAATTCTTAAACACCAGGAACATGAAATGTTCCTTTCTCACTCACCTCAGGATCTTCAGCACTGCTAAATACATGCTTCAGTTGTCCTGTAGTGGGAAGGGAAAATTAACCAGATGCTGTCAGAAAACTGCCTGGGCTGCTGAATCCCACAGAACAAGTCAACCCAAACAGAGATGATTTCCTGTTTCACAACATCCCTGCCAGAGACACATTTCATTCACACAGCCAGCAAGAGATCAGGACAATATTCTTGGCTGTGCCCACACTGCAGCCAGTTTAGCCAGTAAATGAATTCAAATATGATCAAGCAAATGCAAAGTGTTTTTCTTTAACACTCAATGCTCCGGTTCTACCAAACACATAAGACAGCTTCTGAAATTTTCTCCTTCAGGTACTCTTTTTTTTTATCACTCAGTGTCATGCACTCGTTCTGATTAACTTGCCGGAAACAGTTGCCCAGAAAAGCTTCCCCACAGTCCCCCTGCAGATGATGCAGTTCTATTGCCGAAGAGCACAGCAGCACTTCCATTCAAAGGGAACAACTATTTTAGCACTCAGTAAAAGGTCAAGTTAGTAAAATCCTTTCATGACAAAATTTAAAAAGAAATAAGCTTTCTCTGAATTCTGGGAACAACTGCAGAGTTTTTGGAAGGCTTTAAAGAAGGTCTGCCAGTCTACATTTTCAAAGGTGTCTTGCTTGTCCCAGCAAACTGAGGAAATGACAGACTCTGCTGCCACAGACTCTCCCATGGAGGGAATGGAAGCCCTGCAGGTTCCCTTGCAAATGCTTCCCCTGTGGCTACAGACACCCCCTTTTTAGCTGAACCTCTTGACAGGAGCTTTACCAAACCACTGGCATCCCAATGCTCTTTCTCTTTCAAAATCAGAAACTCAGCCACCAAGAAAGAGCAGGAAGACATAGAAAAGCCAGGTTAGGATACACCCTAACCTAATTAGAATTGAAAACTCTACTTACGTGCGAAATTTGTAAAATAATAAATGGAATAGGCAATGCCATATGCAGCAAAAGCTGCAGTGGCCAGATGGTTAATTATTGGCATTTCGGCAATTTTTCTAAAAGCTTAAAAAACAAGCCTCTTGTCAGTGGGCAGCTGCCTACTGACAGATGCTTTGACCAGGAAGGTTCTCCTGATCTGAGCAAGGCCTAGGGCTGCTCTGACACTTAGGCCTTCCGTACACCAAGGCAACCTTCTGATGCCACTATGACGACGTGGCAACCACGCCCTGACATCACAAAGGGACAGCTCTGTGTTGGTCTGTGAGTTTATGCACAGCAAAACCCACCTTCCCTACAGCGAACACAAAAGAGCCTGGGAAATTCTCATCTTTCACAAAGCAGCAAAAATTCCCCTCATGGGCCAAACCCTGTTGTTCAGGGGATCCAAGAGGAACTCCAGGAGTGTCCCAAGTACAGCCTGTACCCCAGCTGAGCACTCAGATGGGACACAAGCAAAGGCAACCAGACCAAGACAATGGCCCACAGCATTGCACGTGTGAGAAATGACTCTCACTTTTAAAATTTTAAAGGTTTAGTAAACCTTAACAAAGGACTGAATAAGGAAAAATTGCAGCATAGGGAGTCTCTGTCATTAGCAGCCACGTGCTCATCTACAAAAAGGATGTTCTGCCTTTTATACCCTTAGCTCCTCCAAAAGTTTTGTCAGTCAACTCTTTCTCTGCTGTCCACTGGTGGAGAATACTTTCTTGCATCCTGACTGGAGGTCAGGTGTTGTTACACCCTGCCTGCTGGTCACAAGCCAGCCCTCCCCAAATGCCCTGACTACCAAGGCTATTACAAGGGGGACGGGAAAGAGGACTATGGGAGGATATATTACAATACCATCACTACACATTTGAACATCCACATAACATCTACTTCTTAATTGTCAGAGCCACCCAGTGCATTACTTGTCTAGAACACACAGAACCAGGAGAGAAGCCACTGTTGGCATCACAGCTGAAATCCTTCCTAAGAGATCTCCCCACATATTTACACCTTTATTGGACATGCCCAGGGCTCCGGTGCGGGTACATCTCTGCCTTTCTTCCCCTGTGGCAGCAGTCGAACTGGCAGCATCTGCCCGCCAGCAGCAGCTGCTCCAAGCTGGGAACGCCACTGGCGGTGCTGATTTCCAGAGGCTTCTGTGTGCCAGGGGAAGCCAAGGCAGGAGCGGGTTGAACGGCGCTGGCGCTGCTGCTGCTGTGTGCCAGAGAGCCCCGGTTGGGCAGGGCACGGTGCCCACTGCGCTGCGGGCTCCTTCTCCTGCCACAGCTGGGCACACCTGGCAACAAGGCATGACAACTTGTGGGCAAGCCAAGGGGTTTCTGGGGCTGCACTGCTCTGCACACACCCAGCACACCTGCAGCACAGAATTTTAACCCTCAAACAGGTAAACCAAAGGGAAACAGCTGGAAAAGATTTCATTTTGACCATTCTTACCTGCTCAACAGAAGTCTTCAAAATGAACGTTACCAAGCAGGGCCCAATCCCTGCTGCCAGGTCAGGGTTAGAAAAAAGAGGCAATCCTTGATCTCAGCACGGGGTGTATGGGGAGTCACTTCCCCAACACGTGCACACCCAGCAATCTCAATTACTAGTTTGTATCCATGGATCTAAGACATATTCAATACTTTGCTGAAACTCACAGGCTAAATATTCCCCCAAATTATTTGATTTACTGATTGATACTTATTGACTTATTGATACTTAAATCACTTCACCGAATTTACTGACATGAGAAGAGGAGTGTCCTTTAGTCCCTGCCAGCCTTTGACACAGGTTCAGGAGGAGACCCATGCACAAAATAACCCAGGACAAAACTGGGATGGCAAAGCAAATTAATTCTATTTGTTGCAGTAGCAAATCATACATACCAAGCCCTGGATTCCTAAAAATCTGCTGAGCAGGAGAAGGAGGTGGAGCGTGGTGCTCGGCAGCAGGGGCAGGTAGGCAGTGCACTTTCAGGACATCCCCTGGATCAAAATGTTGTGCATCTCATCCTTCTAACCCTTCCATCTCAGAACCAGGCCTTGTATCTCCTGCTCAGGAGTGGAATTTCCTAGTTACAGCATCGGCTCACACATGGCTGGTGTGTGAGATGAGGCCAATGAATCCAGGATTGAAAAGAACTGGAAGAGTTAAAATTTTAACAAGATTTGGTTAGGCAGAAAGAGTATAGCAAGAAGAGTAGAAATAATAAGGGATAGTTAATTTCTAGCAGATAAGGTAGTTAAGGCTAGGGTAATATATCACTTGCCTGTCTTTACTATGTTTAAAGAAGCGGGATGGGATGCGGATTTCTTTGTGACAAAGAAGAGGACCGTAGCCTGCATCTGGGCCCCGAAATTTCAGCTTTAGCCAAGGGGTGCGAAAGCCTGCCAACAGGTCATAAGGAAAGAGGTCAAATTGAGGAAGACGTCTTGGCTTCATCAGAAGGAGACCATTCCCTGCTTTAAAACCCACCAACCCCTGTGATGTGAAAGAATCCGCAAATGTGAAGGAACTTTGGACTCAGTTATAATACATTTTAATACAAAGGGGGTAGGTGGGGTTACGTAATGAATATGTATTAGTCGTTTTGGGAATTATATGAATATGTAGGACTTTTTTAGATAAGTAGAGCGGCAGTGATTCTTCACACATGTCTTTAAGAGACAACTCCTCGTGTGCCTGGCGCTGTAATAAACACACCACCTTCTACCTTTAACTGTGGGGAGTTCTATTCCACACCTCATTTGGTGACCGCGGCAGGAACGCTTCTCTGCTCCAGCGAGAACAACCGGGCTCTGGACGTCTCTGGGCGCTGCCAGGACATTCCTTTCCTGGTGGCACCTCCGCTCTCAGCTGTTTCTCGAGGGGGACAGACAAGACTGCTGGGACTGTGGAGAAAGGGAACGTTTAACTCTGTATAAAGTAACCCGTAAGGTGTATGCAGGGGAAGGGCTGTTCACAAGTCACACAGAGACGTCCTGTGCACAATGTACGCCTGTGCAGTTTGGGTTTGGGTCTGGCTGCTGGCAGAAAGGATTTGCTGTGTCAATAAGGACCTGCTAGCAATTGTGGGGATGGATTGAGCAAATCCTGTTTTATTGCTGCCATTTTTCCTGTGTGTTGTAATTGTGCTTCCGTTTTCAGTGTGTGAATGCTTGAGGAAGATGATGTCTGTGGATGCTGATGTGGTGGATGGTGTGTGTTGTGTTGAGAAAAGTGAGCATTCTGTCCCCTCATAAAGAGATGCTCCTTTCCCGGTGAGCCTGTGTGTGTGGACTTTCTAATTGCAGGGGTTGGTGCTCCCTGTGACACCTGGTGCCTGGGTATACAGGGGGGTTGAGTGGTTTTTCTCCCACATTGTGGTCATTTGGGACTGCACGGTTGTGTTTGGGGAGATTTTAGGATTTTGTTTGCAACAAGTGCAGCAATTTATGCAGAAAACTTCAGTGTGGTGATTTATTATGTTGAATTATGCTAGTTCCTTTCTACCGCCCCCCTCCCCCAGGGTTTAAAATCCCCTGCCATGAGGTGGACACTCTCTATCCTCCTCTGGACATCTTCTTTCCTCTCCTGGACACTCCCTTTCTCTCCTGGAGTTGTTCTCCATTAAAGCTGTGGGACTTTGGTCCCGGGAAGAGAGAGCGCCTCTCGTCTTTTGCTTTTATCCTTGTAAGTGTCACTGGGCCCAGAGCTCGCCAAACTGATCCCCCACGAGATGAAAACTGACAAATGGCGCCACATACACAGCTCAAAAATTGGCCACATTTTCGATGGACTGGGGTGTTTGCCACACTTTTGAAATTCCCTATTCCCACACAGGTCAGGCAATTGTTGAAAGGACGCACCACACTCTAAACTCATTCTAGATCAACAAAAGAGGGAGTGGCTCAAGCAACATCCCAGATGAGGTTGAGCAAAGCTTTAGATGTCTTTATGTTTTTAATAGCTCATTTGCAGGAACTAATCCTCCAATTTTTAGGCACTTTTCAAACAGCACACAGGAAAAATTGAAAGAAAATCCTTCAGTTTTGATCAGAAACCTTGAGTTAGGACAAATTGAAGGACCATTTCCGCTAATCACTTGGGGCAAAGGGTATGCTTGTATTTGCAAAGGTGTCGGACCTATGTGGGTCCCCGCGAAGGGCGTGAAACTGTCTCATACACAATAGCGCAGCGACAATTCCAACAGCAGGGAAATGAGCACGCAGACGTGAGCCACATGGAGAAGCGACGGTTCATGCCAGACGATCCTGTTCAACCTGTGAAAGCTACAAATCTTGAGTTTGATGTTGAGTTTTTGGACTGTGAAAATGGTTTGCATCATAGAGCTCTTTCAGCAAAAGCGTGGTGTCCATTGTGTTCAAAAGAATTCTAAGATATCCAAATTTGTAAAAATTGAAGGTTAGAGGGACAGTTTAGTGCCCTATAGTTGGCCAGTCCCTGAACAAGTGCTAAAAGATTTGCTTGAGAACTGAAATAGATTGGCAAGCTTCATCCTAAAAACAGCTGAAAATGAACATGGAGTTTGATCAAATGACAGACTGGCACTTGTTGGTTTTGCTTGCTTGCTTTTGCTGTGCATATATGCCTGTAGATCAACCAAAAATGAATGTTTGCCTTGCTTTAGCCAAGTCAGCAGTCTCAGACGCCATGTGTTTGACCAATTTGAATCCAGACTTTGTGACCCGTTTGGTCGGTGTGCCTGTGCCAGCCAAGGAGTAGCCAATACCCAATCGTGACAAATATTGGTGTGAGGCTGCCAACGAGACCAATCCCATAACCAGCTGGCATCACTGGGCCCCTGACCTTCTTAAAGCACCTTCTGAACCTCAAGAATTGGAATTCTTGGTTCATTGGTGATGGAATTTTGTGCTGAGTTTCAGTACCAGGGAGATCCACAGTTAAATGTTACTCCCCATCATCCTGAGGACAGATACTCAAGTTTGTGGTGCAATTGTACTACCCCAGTGCCCCCTAAGGGTGAAACTGCTGACGAGTAGATGACCTAGATGAGTCCCCATGACAATTAGCAATAGAATATTGGCTCATATGTGAAGATAGAGCCTGGCAGGACATTCCCTCAAAAATTAAATGTGGCCCATGTAGCATCAGACAACTCACTGTGAGAGCACCTAGTGTTAAAAAAGCCATCAAGAGAAAACACAGAGAAAAAAGATTTGCCCATCATTATAAAGAAAACTTTAATAGCAATTTCAGACCCTAGGGCCCTGCAAAATGAGGTACATCGAATTTATTTCTACATGAACTTGCCTCGGGCGAGGCATTGAAACCATTACACCGACTGGGTTGTTGGCTGAAGAAAGAAGACAGTGCTACTTCCATTGCAATTAGTGACATGATGACTGATGTTAGTGCTGTCAGACATGCAACCTTACAGAACAGAGCAGCAATTGATTTCCTTAGCAGCCATTCCATGTGTTCAGTGTCACCTCCATGTTCAACACTGTCACTGTCAGCTTTGACAGCTTTTGGACTGTGTTTGAGAAGTCAAATTTTTCTGACTGTTGAAGGGCTTTGGGGCCCAGAGTTCTTGTTAGGAACAAGGGATTAAGTGTGTGAGCCATGGAGTTGTTGGACCAGGTGTTTTGTGTAAGTGGCGAGAAGGGTTTCTTCCTTTCTGTTTCTCTTTCAAGGGGAATATTAATGTTGCCCCTGAATCCTCAGGAGGGGAGCCTGTGGATTGAACTGCAGCAGGGGGAGCTTTGCATGGCACCGAGAGCTGTGGGAACAATTCCCAGGAGCCCGAGGAGCTTGGTAAGGACAGAGCCCACACTGGTTTAGAGAGGGGTGAGATGCTGCTCTGAGCCTGCCTCTGGCAGTGAGGGAGATGAGAAGGGTTGAGTTCCTGTCTGCAGGCTTGGTGCTTCCTGGTGCCTTTAGTTCAAATGCTGCACTGGCAGAACCTGCCTGAGCCCTGCCCTCCACGCTTCTACAGAGGCTCTGACACTGAGTCCTCTGAGGGAATCCAAAAAATTAGAGGGTTTTGGGAAAGCTGCAAAAGGCAGGTCTCAGATACAGTAGAACTGTGATTACAGCTAAGCAGCAGCCATGAGATAGGTCAGCAGAAAAATTATTTAACCTGTAGAAAAGCAAGGAAAAATAGGACAATGGTCTGTGTATTAATGCTGGTCTAGAAAACCTCTCTAAGCTACAGAAAAGTTTATCTAGCAAGATATTGGGAAGGTTGAAGCTTAATAATGGAGCTCAATGCATTGTGTTTTAAGGCTTCCAAGTAGGTATTGTATTTGAAATAAGCGAGCATTGTTTTAACCAAAGGTCCCTGTGCTTAAAGTGATTGGATAGAACTACTGTCAATAAGCTTTTGCTTTGTGTGATTGGTCAAAAAACTTATAAAGTAAGTTGTAACATTAAGTTCTTTGTCTGCTGCCTGGGATGTGAGCTGCTGGCATCTTCCCATTGTCAGACCCATGTAATGAGACTGATGCTGGAAAACAAACAGCTCGAGGCGCATTCCTCAGCAGTCCCGGCCCGTTCGTGATTTCTACACAGCCCCCTGCCAGTGTCAAAGGGCATGGCTTGATTTGCAGGGCAGACAGTCTTAAACATCTGCAATATCCTATCAGAGTCCTAGTTTGGCTTCATTCAAAGAAAGAGGAGAGTGCACCTAACACTGACCACTTGTTAGGCAATATCTTCCACCTTGCCCTTGTACCCCTACAGAGAGGCTGTCTGCAAAATGCCCAGAACACCATCCAAATCTGCAGCAAGTACAGGAAAATCAGGCAGAGAATCTTTCTGTTTTCAAGGTCCCCCTTCCTAGGCAACTTGACCCTTTCTACCCGATTCTCACTTGAGATCTACCCATGACAGAGCACTGCAGGAAAACACTTTAAAGGGTCATTAACCAGGACCTGCTTGGAAAGCAAGGGTAGAAACTCTTTCCCTCCCTGATGGGATACGGGCCAACAACTGCTGCCCTGAAGATGTGCAGCTGCTCCTCTCTGGAGAGGCCATGAAAGGGCTGTGATGGTCTACGGGAACCAGAGGAACGATGAGCTCAGGTTGGCATTTAAGCTTCATGGGAACAAGCAGAATGAAGAGCTCACAGTGGAGATGAAATTTGCCTGTGCCTGGCTCCTCCGATGAAACCCCAAGAAGTCCAGATGAAGCAAACACCTTCTCCCAAGCAGCTAGGAAAACCTCAGAGTCCTGAGCACCTGCACTTAGCCTGGAAGGGCCTGGAGGCAGCTCTAAATGCTCAGGTGAGGCAGCACTGAGGTCCTGGTATGAGAGCGCTGTGTAGCAGTGAGGGAAGGAAAAGGGAAGCAAAGGGAAGGCTGGGTCACTATTGGTCTTTGGGTGTGTTTCCCTTGGCAGCAACTGTACTGTCAGGGAAAACAAAAGCTCCCTGAATTGTTAAAACTGAAAATCAGGGACAAAGCCTCTCTAACTAGTCAAAGTTACAAAGTGGTGTGTTCATTATGCCGGCGGGTGGCACAGGGGAGGGTCATTCCCGAAATGCGTGACCGCTGCCCGGGCTCGGCTCGGCACGGCACAGCACAGCGGGATCCCGCAGGACAGGGAAGGGCAAGGCAGGCAGGGAAGGGCAGGGCAAGGCACTGGGAGCAGTGACAGGCTCTGTCCCCACGCTGCATCCCATGCCTGGGTAACCATCGGGGACAGAGAGGAAGGACATTGCTCTGTCTTGGCTGCGGAAAGGATGAAAAGGGGGAGTTAGAAAACATTAATTTGGACTCCTTTTCAGCAGACGAGCTGGTTTTATCTCACCATGTCTGCCTGTCTTTGGCAGAGTTGGCACATTGCTCATGAATTGGAGTCAGCTACGGCAGCAGGAATGGGAAGCATATTTGTCAGCATTGATATCAAAGCCAAAGTGCTGCCCCATGGATGGATGGTGCTTTCTTCAGGGGATTTTGGGCCTAGAGTTGTAGCAAACTCACACTGGTGTCTTCCCAAGCAGCGTTGCCTTTTTCTTTCCTCAGGAATCACCTCTTCTTTTTCTTCCCCTCAATCTGGGGAGAGTTCCCATGCAAATGTCTCCTGCAGCCAACTCCTGTCACTGTAGACTGACAAAGGAGATCTTGCAGTGGGAGAGACTCCCTAGAGCTGCTGTGGAGAGCTGAAGGGGGAAGCTTTGTCCCTTAGTCTTGAAGTCTTGTTGGGGAGCTGCTTGTGCTCTGGGGGGCGGACACCAGTGGTGTTTATCCAAGCCTTGCAGGTTCATTCCTGAGCTTGCTGACACACCACAGAGACTTTGGGGTTGTCATATTGGCAAACAAATTTCAGTCTGGGCACTTCTTGAAATGCTTCAATTATTCTTTTTTTGCTTTTCTGCAGAAATGTTGTCATCATCTATTCCTTCAAGAGAATCTTTTCCTACTTTTTATGGAATTCCTTTTGCTGCCCTCCCAGACCAGGCCAATTCCCAGGGCTCCTTCCCAAAGTGAGGTGCAGCCCATGGCCTCCACTCTCCAGCTGGAACAGAAGGAAGCACGGAGTTTGTGGTTGTGGGAGAGGAGCTTCTCATTCCTGCCTGCTTTCCCTTTGGGACAGGTTGGTGTGTGCTCATTTGATAAAGGCAGGTTTAAACTCTGAAGCAGTTTTGTTTCAAACTGCTCCCTTCTCCAGCTCTTCTGTGGGTATCCTTGGACAAAAGGCCTCTTGGTGGGAGCTCTCTATGGCAGGTTAAGGAAGGAGGTTGATATTTCAGGGTTGTGACTACTGAAAGCAGCTGGTTTCTGGAGGTGTCCAGAGCTGGGAGTGGCTCCTTTTCTCACCTGCCTACAGCAAAGGAAGTTGCAAAGTGGGAATTTCATTTGTGGAGATGGCCATCAGGGGTGTTTTCCAAGAGATGGGCTGGCAGAGAGGCAGGTCTCATGCTAAACTGGCTGTGTGTTTGTTTTGATGGTGGGGAGGGTCAGAGATGCAGACACACCAGCTGAACGAACAGTGTGATTTACTGTAATGCCAAAGTGTAAAAAAGAGTCAGGAAAGGATAATCTAAGCAATGCACCTCAGCATTATTACAAAAGGGTGCCTCTGGTGATTAAGGAAGATCCGTCACCAGGTAGCCCAATGGTTTCCCCTTCATCCAGAGCTGCACATCAGCTGGGGGAAGCTGTCCCAGCCCAGCCCTGCAGAGCCACGGCCGGGAACCGGGAAATCCTGCGGTGCCTCCACCTTTGGTGGCCATGAGGCTCCTGAGTGCGCTGTGAGAGTAGCCCGGCTCCGAGAGTGCTGGACGAGCAATGTGCCAGAGCTTCTGCTGGGGGCACAGCTGGTGTCATTCTCCTCTTGGTTTTCTCCCCAGGCCTGCCCAGGGCTCAAGGAGGAACCAAGGCCATGTGTGGCCTTGTCCACTTTCCTCATGCCGAAAGGTGAAGACGTGTTTCACCAGTGAATGCATGCAACAATCCTTTTGATAGTAACACTTGGTTAAGGAGCAGGTACATAGAACATTGGGTTGGGAAGGTCATCTAGAGTGCAGCTTTGGCTCAGGTCCTGTTGTTGAGGCTTCAGTCAGGGTCTGTTGTTCAGGCCTTGGTCCTTCAGTATTTTGTGGTGCAAATCATACCTGCGCAGAGCCGCAAACAACCAGGTCTATCATTAGCACATGTGAGACAGGGAACAGGATTAGCCCTGCAAGGCCGGGCTAGGGCCAAGAGCAGAGGGCCAGCACCCTGCTTTTGCCCCCAGGCAGCCCTGCAGAGCAAGCAGCCCCTCCTGCCCAGGGGCTGAGGTGCCCGAAGCTGCCTCCCCGCTGTGCAGCTCTGCAGAGCCCGCGGGGCGCAGGGTCCTGGGCAGCCAGGGCAGCCCGGCTGCCTTGGGGCACAAGGAGTGCCCCAGAGAGAAGCTGCTGCCCTTTGCTTTGGAACTGTTGCTCAGAGTCTTGTCATTAATCCACAGTGTCTGATGTGTTTTCCTTTCCTCTCCCAAGTTTAACACAGCTTTTTGAGAAAATTGACTGATGTAGCTCCTGCTGGTGGTGGTGATAGTACTTTTGTCTGCAGGTGAGGGCAGGTGATTTGGACCAAGGACGGAGTCCATTGTTAACACCCCAGCTTTGCCAAGCCAAGAAAACCATTCACAATTGGGCTACCAGTGCTGAGCAGTTTTCCTAGGTTTTGGAAAGCTACCACCTTAAGAAACCCAACAGATTTTCCTCCTGGAGGATACCAGCAGTACCATGATGCCAATGTTTTCCACCCCTTTTCTATGTCATTTTTAGAGTTCCGCAGTGCCCAGCAGGAATGAAATGACCTGTGATAATGTGGTTTGAGAGCTCTGTGTTGTTCATTGCCACATGAGTGTTCATGACAAGCTGGACACCCCACTCGTGGCTCTGTGGAGTTAAATTCATCCCAGTTCTGTTCAAACAGCAGCCCCGAGATGCTGAGAAGGGCAGGCACAGTGGGTGGGTGTGCGTGCACGCACCCGGGAGCTGAATGCTCTGTGTGCAGATGGTTTTGCACTGTTGTAAATCTTCACTTTCCCAAGCTGAAAGGCTATTTCAAATATGTATCTTAAATGAAAATATATATAAAAAAATAAAATTGTCCAAAAATACATGTGCATTAAATTTCATGCATATTATGTATTATATATTTTTATTAATATAATATAATATAATGTAATGTAATGTAATATAATATAATATAATATAATATAATATAATATAATATAATGTAATATAATATGATGAATATATGAGATCATTTTTGAAGCCATTGCTTGTGGGGGATATTAGATTATCTCTTAGTGTATGTACATTTTTGCTTTCTGCTACTGCTGATCCTAGCAGCAACTCCCTGTCAGTTCTTCCAGGTCACTTCACACAAAGGGATTCCATCATTTCAGTGCCTGTGAGAGCTTGGCACTGAAATGCCAACTTGATTCCCAACTTTCCAGCCTCCTTCTGGATTTTGGGGCATCTCAGCACTTGTGTCCATGGCCCTTCCTTCATCCCCAGCCTGCAGCAGTCACAGTCACTGCTGCCTCCCCCTTGCTGCAGCTCATTTGCCAAAGTGCTGCCAAAGGCAGCAGAGCTGGCTCAGGATCCCTGCTGGCTTCTGCTCTCTGGGATGAGCTTCAGGGGGACACTTGGAGCACTTTCCTAAAGAGCTGCCCGTGGGATGAGGGATTTGTCCTCCCGGGTGGCTCCTGCTTGGATTCTGTGCTCATGGAGCCCCAGAGTTTTCTCAGCAGCCTCTGCAGTGAGTTCTGAGCCAACGTGGGGCTCTGCTGCCAGCCCAAATCTGCGCTTCCCCTGCCCAGCCTGAGTGCAGGTGGGGCATGTGCTGGGCATGGCCGGAGATTGGCATGGCCAAAATCCTCCGGCATTTACATCTGCCCATGTCTTTGAGTAGCACAAATCTACACTTACTTCAGTTGAAACATTGCATTTATTGCAGATAGTTACACCCGCACTACTAATGTACAAATACACAAACATTAACTTAAGTGTAAAAATGAAATTTATTTTAAATTGCAACACCTGTGCTACCGATATAGAAACACAGAAATATGAATTTATGAATAAAATTTATTGTGAGAATTGTGCTATATAAATATATACAGATATCAACTTCATTAAAAAAAAATTATTGCAACCCTCTGCAACAACTCACAAATATTGAAGTTACTGAATTGAAGTTTAACAATTAAATTCATTACTTATTACTACAAATGTACAGCCCATATACAAATACAGAAACAGCAATATCCCTCTGTAAAGGAACTCAGATCCAGAACTAAATAAATAGAATTTTAGAACTATACAACTCCATACATAGAAAATAGAAGTAAATACATATAGAGGCATAACAATATAGACATGGAAACATGTATCTTTGTCCCGTTCTCGGCTGTTTTTGATGGCCTGGAAAGGCTCGGGATGGACTTGGGACAGCCTGCGCTCCAAAGGATGAAAAGAGTCTTCAGGTTTTTTCTCAGTCTTCAGTGTTTATTAGTTTTTATCTACAAGATTTTCTCCCGGCCCGACAGAGGTCCACAGAGCACGTCGGCCATGAGCACACTGAGAGCCCTCGGGGCGGTCAGTTATCTTTATACCCAAAACTACGTATAAGATATTTACCTATTTTCCCCAATACCTTTCACCCTTATTGACAAGTGCACTTTTAGTAAGAACCAATCCCAAAGTGCCACCACCACCACAGAAGATGGAGGCCAAGAAGAAGAAGAAGGACAGGACACGCCCTAATTCCTCCATCTTGTTTCTCTAGACCCCCCTGTACTGAAATTCTAAAACCTGTGTTTCACACTATAATTAACCCATCCCTTCACCATTTATCCCCGTGAGATCCTCCCATCCTCATACAGGTGTCGTCTCCTGTGCAGGATCAAAGTCCAGCCACCAGACACTTCTGGCAACATTCCAGGACCTCTGAGCCCCCCAAGGGTTATCCCGGTGACTCTGCACATCAGGACTGATGTGCTGAGATCCCACATATCTTGGTAGGTATTCTTGGTGTTATATCTTGCTAATTCTGCCCTTGGAGGAATTACTCAGTTCTGCAGTCCTTATTACACGCCCTTTTCTAAAAGACTTTTATACTGTTTTCCCTCTCTCTAAGTTTTCACATGTGTTCAACAAGGTTTTCTTTCTAAGAATATTAATCACCATATCCCAAAAGATTAAAAAATGCTTAGGTATTTTTCCCTAAGTATTTACTAAAGAAAAATAATAATCATTTAAAAAAACTGTATGCATGCTGGATGTAAAATACAAACAGAAATAAACTTGAGAGTTCTTCCAAAAACCCTTAAGAAAAAAGCCCATGTATTCTATAAAACCCAGAGTATTCATCTACAGTATACAAAAATGGGCATGTTCTAGAAGAGAAAATTTGTGCAATGGTTCTGCACAGAATTATATGCTTTCAAGCTGTTTGCCCTTCAGGGGCAGTGCCATTCTTTGAACTGTAATGCTCTGAGCATGTTCTGCTCACCATGGCAGCTTTCTGCTCTGCCCTGGTACAGATCATCCTCCCAGCATAGGGGCAGTGCAGCCAGCACAACTCGCAGCACCTTCTCACACAGCAGGAACCTGAAGGAGACAGATGGCTTTCACCAGCTGCTGCGGGTTCTAATAGTGCCACCTCTCAGCTGCTGAAAGCCTGAATTTCTGTGTTGCAGTGTGGTAGTTTATTGAGCCAAATGTTGTTATATAGTGGTATGTTCAAGTGTTCCCCGAGTTATTACAGTTAGTTTCTCCCCTGTGTTATCCCCTCCTACCAAAGTGTCTTTTAAGGAATTCCCTCCCTCCTCACCAGATTTTTCCCTGTCTGTCAAGACAACCCGGCCCCTTTGCCCCATCCATCAGCCCAAACCCTACCCTTTGTTCCAGAAAGTTCCCTGTCCCTCACCCTAAGATCCAATCCCTATCCCAACGCTCTCTCTTCCCCTTGTTCTGATTTGTTGTAGCCCTCAAAACCACACCCCAAGAGCCGCTTATTGGTTACTATATGGTGTCCACCCCGTGTTTTGAAAGATTTTAAAAACCCGTGCACAGGGGGGCTGGGGATTCTCTGAACGTTTGTTCCTTTTTGTAATTCTCTGCTGTGAACCTTCCCTCTGCCTGTCCTGATGAATTTGCTGCACTTTACACCGCAGAAGAGCCTCCTCTGCTTCCTCCACTCGGTCCTCCAGGGGTCTCTACGTCTCGGCATTTGGCCTAGAGGTTCTGGCTCAGGCAAAACCCTAACCTAGCCAGATCCCCACTCCTGCCGTTGTCCCTGGAGCATCACAGAGCTAGTCAGGGCTGCAGAGGGCATTGACAGTGACCCATGGCCTGGCATGTCACAGCCCCCAGAGCCACACCTGCCAGGCCACAAGCCTCAGCCCTGGTCCCCACTGCCAGCCTCAGGGGCTCCTGGGCATCCTCACCCTGAGTGCAAAGGCAGCCTCAGGAGCCCCCAGGGCGCTCTGGATCCAGGCTGCAGACACCCTAAAGCCAGCACTGAAAGGGACATGGATGGGGACTGCAGCTGGATCTTGCAGTGCTCACCAGCCCTGACTGCTCTCTAAGTGAACCCAAACCTCATTTGCAGCACCTTGAGCACATTGACTGTGCTTGCCCGTCCTGGAATGTGGTGTTCTTACATCATACACCAGCCCTTTGCAGGGAGTGACCAGCTCCCAGCTGCTCTGCTACCCTGGCCTTACTTTCTGTTTGCCAGCAATGAACTTAACGGATACACTCCTGAGAAACCTAGCACAACATTTGCTTCTCAGGAGCTCTTTGGCAAAAAAACTCCACTAATCCCTAGTTTTGCACAGAGAAGGAGGTTCTGACAAAGCATAAGGCACAGGCAGGGCTCTGGCATATGAATTCCTGAGCCACAGGATTCCACCCATTGTTGTTCTTAGCTACTTTGCTGATATTTTAGAGCCAGTTCTGGACAAGCGCTACTGCTGACAGGATAGGAAAATTTGGAGAAAAAAAGGTGCAGGAGACAACCAAAAAAAACCAAGGGGGAAAACCCTTAGAAATACAGAGCACAACAGAAGTCCTTGGAGATGGTTCAATAGAAAATGCCAGCAGCAGTGAGCAGAGCCCGAGGTTGCTCACTGCCACCCCAGGGGCTCCTCAGTCCCCTGCTGGTTTGTGTCTGATGCAGCCCTGCCTGGAAAGGGCTCCATGCTCTGGTGTTCCCAGCTTGCTCCAGGCTATATTCTTAGCAGCACTGAAAGAAGAGGTGAAACAAAGAGCCATTTTCTGTGCTGCCTGCAAACTCTTCTCCTTCAGTGCCACTGCCAGAGATCATCCCTCTGTCAGCTTGGCACTGTGCCTGCTGCGTCCTCGTCCCTGTCCCTTGCATCAGCTCCTGCACATCATCAGCACTCGCTGTCCCACATCATGAACAGAGAGAGCTGTGTCAGAAGAGCAAGGAGTGCATTTTCTTGGCCTTTCTAACAGACACAAGAAGCATGAGTCCAAATAACTTTGTTGTTTGTTCCTGCCCTCCTTTTCGATAACTCTTTTCTGCTTTAATGCAAAAGCCTCTTTTCCTACATGGATGGAATGATCTGGAATTGGCAGTTGCTTTAGGCTGTCAGGCACCATGGGAGTTTTCTCTTGTCTCTGATAAGGATTTGGTGAATTTTCCATTGGTCACTTGGTGGTGTCACCATGGGCTGAGCTCAGCGGCCGACTCTGCTGTCCCCAGGGGATGCATTGGGACGCCAAGCCCCTCATGGCTGGGATTCGGGGGAGGGCGGGCTCGGAGCGCCCAGGGCCTGGGCCCGTGAGGAGGTGCTGCTGGCGCTGGCTGTGCTCAGCCCGCTGTGCCGAGCAGCCGCGGCCATGGAGACACAGGCGGGAGCTGTGGCCGAGGCCTGCAGGCGGCCAGGGCCGGCTCGCAGCTGCGAGGACGCCGGCAGCCTGTGCCCTGAGGCCGAGGCCGTGGCGGGCGGTTTGCGGGCAGGGCTTTTCCGAGCCGGCCGTAATGTGCTGCCTCCCGTGTGGGCCCGGCTGCGGCAGAGGCAGGCGGGAGCGCGGCGGGGCCGGCAGCGTCGGGCAGAGGCCGCAGAGAGCAGCAGCCCGGCCGGGCCCGCTGCGGAGCGGCACGGAGCTGCCGGGCAGCCCTCGGCCGTGTCTGTGCGCACAGGGCAGGAGCAGAGCCCAGAGCAGAGGCAGGAGCCGCGGCAGGAGCCGGCCATAGCGGCAGCTCGCCTTGCCCGGGGCCGAAGCCGCAGCTCTCCCCTGCCGGCCACAGCAGCAGCCGCTCGCCTCCGAGGCTCCGGCGCTTCCCGAAGGCGAGGGGCCCGGCCCCCAGCACGCCCTGGAGCCCCGCAGCCAGAGGAGCCGCCGGCGCCGCAAAGGGCAGTGCAGAGGGCGCAGGGTGAGGAGGAGGACATGAGGCTCGCTCTGGGCCACGCTGGGGTGGCTCTGCCCTGTCAGCCTTCACCTTGAGCCCTTTGCTTCTTTTCCATCAGCCTTGATCCCCGCCCTTGGCCAAGGGCCCCCACAGCCCTTTGCAGGGCTGCAGGAAAAGCTGCCTCAGTCACAGAATCACAGAATCCCTGGCTTGGAAGACAGACATTTTCAAGATGATCGTGTTCAATCTGTGGCCTAACACCTCAACTAAAGCACGGCACCGAGTGCCACATCCAGTCTTCTTTCAAAGGCTTGCAGGGATGGTGAGTCCACCAGCTCGCTGCAGGGGTATGTCCCGGCAAGAACCAAGATAACACTGGGGCCTTCTACCCCCCGGCGCTTGGAGCTCTGGAAGTTTGTCTTTCTGCTTAGGCAAAGGCCATGGAAAAGGACTGGGAAAAGTAGTTACAAATCGAGTAGCCTACAGAGCTCTAAATTGATGTGCAAGGAATACAGAAAAGACAGAAAAGAAAAAAGGCAAAACTCAAATGCCATCAGCAAAGTCTTGGGCATGAAGACGTAGCTCCAAAGGGTCTTCTCAGCCCTATTTCTTTGTGTTTCTGGGAACCAGAGGAATCCTGCTTGAGCCTCTGGGGAGATGGGTTTGGGAGGTAAAAGTTCATGTCTTTTTTCTCCTTGGGGCAGCTCCTGTTCCTAGCAACAGCTGAGCCTCTCTCCAGCCTGATGCCTGTTCTGATTGTTGCAGCAAAACAACTGATGGCAGACAGAAGACACTGACACTTGCAGAGACGTGACTTTTTCCAGTGCCAGCTGGGAGTGGGAGTCAGAAGAAAAACTCCCGAAAGCACAACTCCATTGGAAGATTGCCTTCCTTTTTGTTGCGTAAAGAAGCTCTAGATCCACTTGTGAATTGTCAGTTGTTTGTTAAGGATGGGAAGTTTTCTTTCCTGATTTTTTTCATGTGGTTTGGAAGTGGATGAGGCTCTCGTTCATTCACAAACTCCAGACCAAAGTGCCTTTGGAAGATGGCCCACGTGGCAGTTTTTGCCCAGCCATGGTACTTGTGGATAGAAGAGAGCAAGGGCAATGGTATTTGCAGCCAAAACCCAGCAAAGCTTGGCTCAGCCAAAACATCCTGGGGAGAGAGAGGCCTCCAGCTGTTCCTAGAAATCAGCAGAGTTCCAGCCAAATGGTTGTGTAGCACTAAGTGCAATCTCTTTGCCTGGCTCAGAGCCTTGCTCAGCCGAAGAAGCAGAAAGATCAGCAAGGAGCTCCCAAAGGCCCCTCAAATAATTTTGATTTTGCTCATCTTGTGTAAGTTTGCAACTGAACGTGTGTTTGCAGTTGAGCTAATGAGAGAAAAAAAAAGTAAATAGAGGCTTTACGGTGGGGCCCTGACATTGCACAAGAGGAATCACCGGTGTGCATTTCATTGGAGCTCTCTCAATCCTATAAAAGTATTGTAGCCCTGATTTAAAATAGGCCAATATGAACCAATTTGGAGAGACAGAGACTAAAATGGCTTATGGGGGTTTTTTTAAGAGTGAGAAAAACTACCCAAAAGGTGTTGTTTTGTGGCATTTTAAAATATACTACCTCAAAATTACCAACTGCAATAAATCAAGAGTTTAAAATGGAGTGTTTAGGTATATGAATAATTAAAACCACAAAAATGTGAAGATATGAATGCATGTTTTCATAAAAATCATGAAAGTATAGACCAAAAAATACATGCCCTGAACTACAATGCAAAGGCAGGTAGAACTGTACTTGAATGATTTCTTTTTAGATTGCTGGAGTTTTTTCCTTGTGAGGAGGAGCTGGGGTATTGCTGAAGAAAAGTGGCACAAGCAGGACAGAGCAGCGTGCTGTGCTCCGTGCAGAGGCTGCCAGGGGCTGCCCGAAGAGCGCCCTGCTGCAGCCAGAGCCCTCCTGGCCTCGGGCCCGGGAGCAAAGGGCCAGGACAGCCACCTCCTCCTCGTCCTGACCCTGCCACCGCTCCCTGCTGCTGCTGCTGCTGCTGCTGCTGCTGCTGAGGTAAAGAGAAGATCCTCCTAAGGCCCCATGAACGAATGCACTTACGCAGCCCTGGGGATGCCAGTGAAGGAAACCGGGTGTCACATAAAGCATGTGTGACCAGAGTCACCAACACCACCTAAACATGGAATTGTTGCACCTCTCTAGGACAGGCAGAAATTTATAGAATTAACTGGGGACTTGAAGGCAGAACAGGCCGGAGGAGGAAAACAACTCTGATGGAAAAAAACGACGATATCTGAAGGGGGAAACATCTCTGCCCGCTCAGAATTGGTCGAGGGAGCATGCCTCTAATCCTCTCCTGAAAGGGATGCTTTAGGTGAGCTTTGCATCTCCAACTGCCTTGGACCAGAGCCAGAAAGATTCAATTATGTAAATGTTACATAGATAGATAGATAGATAGATAGATACATACATACATACATACATACATAGACAGACAGATCTCATTACTGAAATCTCTCTTTACTGTCCTCTCTATTGCTACACACATCAGAACTTGGTAGCCAGTGCCCCACTCAACTACAATCCTGAGATTGCTCTCCTGTTGCTTCAAAAAAGCACACTCTTGGGGAATCTGGAGCATGTAGGTCCTTATGGAATGCAATCAGACACTCAGAGCATTGCACTGGGAACTGGACTCTTTGTGCATCTGTGCTCAGGCAAGTTCTTCTCTTGGACTCGACCACACTGATGGGGCTAAAGTGGCTGGAATCAGAAATGCAGCCCAGCCCACCCCAGCTCCTCTGATCCCTGAGCACCAGCTGGAATGCAAGGGCATTGATTTCCTGCTCAATTCCCAAACACAACACACACTGATTCTCTGGGCTGCCAAAAGACACGGGAGCCATTAACCTTGAAAGTGATGTGTTTCTGCCAGTGCTGGAAAAGGGCAGCAAAAACTGAGAAAAAGCTCCCAGGAGAAAGAGAAATTACACAAGGCTTCTCCTTCGAGCAAACAAACAAATAAACAAAATATGAAAGTGTTACCTACTCCAGTGTCTAAAGCACTTGGATGCACTGAAGAGATGTTTGGCAGGGAAGCAGCCCTTGTGCTGAGCATTGGCTCTATGGATCTAAGGCAGGGATCTATGGAAGTCTGCCTGAAGGTTCCTCAGGAGCCCCCATTGTCCAGGCTAAAGCTCCCTCAGCCCCTCCTCCCTGGCCTTGTGCTGCACCCCCTTGCCCAGCTCCCCTGTCCTTCTGTGCACTCGCTGCAGCCCCTCCATGACTTTCTGCTTCCCAGGGCCCACAGCTGCACACAGCACTCCAGCTGTGGCCGCAGCGCTGCCCAGCACAGGCCACGCTCCCTGCCCTGCTCCTGCTGCCCCACTGCTGCTGGCACAGCCACCGTGCCCTTGGCCTTCTTGGCCCCCTGGCCCCACGCTGCCTCATCTTCAGCTGCTCACGGCCACCAGCCCTGCGTCCTTTTGGCCCACGCAGCTCCCCAGCCACAAAGGTGCCCATTTCACTTCAGGTACAGCAGGCACCATTGCAAGACGGTCTTCCTGTTCTACAATGACATCTTCTAAGTAGATATCATAAAGTGTGATAAGAATAGAATTGTAAGGCACTCTGACTAAATCAAAATGGTCTAATTCAACTGTACAGGAAATTGCTCTTAAGTAAATATTCCACCCTATCTGCCGTCAGCAAGCAAGGTTCTCTCTGCAAAACTGGATTTGTAGTTCTTTAAAGCTCTGAGATGGAAATTTTAAAATATCCACCTATGCCTTTGTTATTTTCATTGCAGGCATGAAAACTGATTTTCTTTCAGCCTTCCTTGCTGGCCCTCTACACTCTATTGCTACTGACCAAGCTTTCAGCTTCCTCTACAATTCTTAAGCACCAGGAACATGAAATGTTCCTTTCTCACTCACCTCAGGGTCAGCACTGCTGAATGCACACTTCAGGTGACCTGTAGTGGGCAGGGAAAATCAACCAGATGGTGTGAGAAAACTGCTTGGGCTGCTGAATCCAACAGAAAAGTCAACCGAAACAGAGAAGATTTCCCATTTTGTAACATCCCTCCAGGAGACACCTTTCATTCACACAGCCAGCAAGGGGTCAGGACAATATTCTTGCTTGTGCCTACACTTCAACCTGTTTAGCCAGTAAATGAATACAAACATGACCAAGAAAATCCAAATTGTTCTTTAACACTCAATGCTCCTGTTCTAGAAAACACATAAAACGGCTTTTTAAATCTACTCCTTCAGGTCTTTTTTTGGGGTTTTTTTTGTTTGGTTTTTTATTTTTTTTTTAATCAGTTGCATGCACTAATTCTCTTTAATTTGCTGGAAATGCTTGCCCAGAAATGCTTCCTCAAAATCCCCTCTGAGCTGTGGCGGACACTCACTGCTTTAGAGTTTACATTTCCTTGCAAAGAGAATCACTAGTTAAGCACTTGGTAAAGGGTCAAGTTAGAGAGGTAAATCCTTTCATGACAAAATTTAAAAAGAAATAAGCTTTCCCTGAGTTCTGGGAACAACTGCAGAGATTTTAAAAGGCATTCCAAGAAGGTCTGCCAGTCTGCATTTTCAAAGCTGTCTTGCTTGTCCCAGCAACCTGAGGAAATGACAGACTCTGCTGCCACAGACTCTCCCGTGGAGGGAACG
The DNA here is from genome assembly GCF_028551555.1 of Melozone crissalis. Classification (NCBI taxonomy): domain Eukaryota; kingdom Metazoa; phylum Chordata; class Aves; order Passeriformes; family Passerellidae; genus Melozone; species Melozone crissalis. The sequence continues at coordinate 643,168 of NW_026535940.1, read as the reverse complement.
GAAGCCCTGCAGGTTCCCCTGCAAATGCTGCCCCTGTGGCTACAGGCACCCCCTTTTTAGCTGAACCTCTTGGCAGGAGCTTTACCAAACCACTGGCATCCTAATGCTCTTTCTCCTACAAAATCAGAAACTCAGCCACCAAGAAAGAGCAGGAAGACATAGAAAAGCCAGGTTAGGATACACCCTAACCTAAGTAGAATGGAAAACTCTACTTACGTGCAAAGTGGGTAACATAACACGCGGAAAAAGAAATGCCATAAGCAGCAAAAGCTGCCCTGGCCAGATAGTGAAACATTGTTATTTTTGAAAGTTAGGTAAATAGATGAAACAATGCTCTTGTCAGTGGGCAGCTACCCACTGACAAAGGTGCCAATCAGGAAAGTTCTCCTGAATCTGAGCCAGCACTAGGGCTGCTCTGACACTCAGGCCTTCTGTGCACCAAGGCAACCTTCTGATGCCACTATGACGATGTGGCAACCATGCCCTGACATCACAAAGCAAACGCTCCATGTTGGTCTGTGAATTTATGCCAAGCAATAACCAACCTTCCCTACAGCAAACACAGAAGAGCCTGGGAAGTTTTCCTCTGTCACAAAGCAGCACAAATTCCCCTCAGGGGCCAAACCCTGTTGTTCAGGGGATCCAAGAGGAGCTCCAAGAGTGCCCCAAGCACCTACAGCCTGTACCCCAGCTGAGCACTCAGATGGGATACAAGCAAAGGAAACCAGACCAAGAAAATGGTCCACAGCCCAGGGCTCCTGTGGATGTACATCTCTGCCTTTCTTTCCCTTTGGAAGCAGTCAAACTGGCAACTTGAGGGGAAACCAAGGGCTTTGTGGGGGCTGCATTGCTCTGCACACACCCAGGCCACCCGTGGCACAGAGCTTTGGTGCCTAAAAGGATAAACCAGCTGGAAAATGTTTCATTTTGACCTTTCTTACCTGCTAACAGAAGTTGCCAAAATGAAAGTTTCCAAGCAGGGCCTGATCCCTGTTGCCAGCTCTGGGCTAGAAAGGAGGCATTACTTTGTTTCAGTGCTGGGTGCATAGGGAATCACTTCCCTAAGCCCTGCACACCCAGCAATCTCACCTACCCGTCTTGTATCCATGGAACTAAGACATATTCAATACTTTGCTGAAACTCATAGGCTAAACATTACCTCAAATTTATTGACATATTTCAATCACTTCTCAGAATTTACTGACATGAGAATAGGAGTGTCCTGTAGGTCCCTGCTGGTCGTTGCCACAGGTTCAGGAGGCGATCCATGCACAAAAGAACCTAAGACACAACTGGGCTTGCAAAGCAACTTTATTCCATTAGTTGCAGTAGCAAATAATACATACCAACCCCTGGATTCCCAAAAATCCGCTGAGCAGGAGAAGGAGATGGAGCATGGTGCTCGGCAGCAGGGGCAGTTAGGCAGTGCACTTCCAGGACATCCTCTGGATCAAAACGCTGTGCATCTCATCCTTCTCACCCTTCCAGCTCAGAACCAGGCCTTGTATCTCCTGCTAAGGATGTGGAATTTTCCCAGTTACAGCACCAGCTCACACATGGCTGGCGTGTGAGATGATGGCTCAGGATGACTCCATGACTCCCTGCCACCGATGGCTCCATTGTTCCCCTTTCACAGCTTGACTGCCCACCGATTGACCAATACATTGTTTCTCTTTCAAGGGTCAAGGTCCCCCATGTTAAACAAGACACTTTCCTTCACTGTCTTGTCAACCTGCTCAAACATGGATCAAATATGGCAGGGCTTCGGGCCCGTCTCTGGTTCCTGACACAGTTGTTTGGGAAATATTCCCATTCCTCAGATTCTCCTTTGGTGGTCAAGAGCCTCCTAAAAACACTTTCTTCCCTTTGAATGCATTCCAGCTATGTTCTTAGCAGGGGCACTCTCCTTATTCTCAAGGCCAAGATCGCCAGTTGCACACAGTAAGCACTGCAGTGGGGGAATACAGGCTTCAGCACTCCTGTTAAAGCTAAAAGAATTCAAAAGACTAAGCCCTGTTTGTTACACGCCTCTTCTTCCTATTCTGGGAATCAAACACAAGCGTTTCATCAATACACCCTGCAAGTGCTCTTGCTGAGTGAAGCCACATTGCTGTGTCAATAAAGCAGCTGGGACTCAGTTTCTTCATGCGGGGAAAGCCAATTCTTCATTCACATAACTCATTTTTACACGGTTTTCACAGATCTCGTGTTCAGTCCAGCTGGCTGGTAGTTTCCTTGCCACACAATTTATTGCTTAGAAGGTGTATTAGTGTGTACATGCAAAGACTCACTCTTTTTAAGACTCACTCTTACTCAAGTGATTACATTTTTTTTCGTGGATGCTCATGGGAGAGATTTCTTGTTTATTACAGATGCAAACAGTTTTCTTAGCACAATAGCTTGTTGTGCTAACTGCACTCATGACTGTTCCCATGGGAAGTTTGCTGGCTGCACATAGAAGATGTAACAGGCTATCTGGGAATTTACTATAGCAAGGCCTGATTTTATAAGGCCTTTCTTTTCTAATAACCCTACCTGTGTGCAACACATTTATGACTTTCTTTCAGAAATTAATGAAGAAAACACAAATTGCCTGCTCAAACCCTTCTGCCCCCTTCCAAATCAGTTCACTCCTCAAGCACAAACCTCAGGCACATCCCCGACTGCCTCTCTCCCAGCAACTCAGAGCTGCATTGCACAGTGCATGCTGTGCGCCACAAAGCACAAAGCAGGCTGGCCTGGTGGGCCTGAATATTTCTGCCAATCACTCTGCATCTCACACCTTTGCTCTGGCTCAGTGCAGAACTGCAGGATTGCAGGTGCTTCCTCCCAGAGCTGCGTGAGGCGCTGGCTCCTGCAGATGTGCCCTGCCAAGCTGTCCCTGCCTCACGCTGGCCTCACTTCCCTGGCACAAGTGCCGGCCCTGAAGGAGCTGCCCTGTGCTCCAGCCTGCCGAGCAGCCCGGCTCCCTGCCCCGGTGCCCAGAGTGCTGCACACACTGCTGGCCTTTGCCAGGAGTTGCAGGGCAGCCGGCAGAAGAGGAGGAATCCTCAGCCAACTCAGCGGCCCGCGGCTGCCCTTGGCCTTTCCCTGCTCCTGGGCACACTCCAGACAGCCAATGCCTCCAGGCCGGGCTGTGCCCAGCACGGATGCACTTCCCCTCAGCAGCAGCCAGCTGCCACCTGGGCTCTGAGAGCGGAGGATTCACCCGCTCCCAGCAAGAGGCACCCAGGGCCTGGCTGCTGCCTCTTGCAGCTCCAAGGGCCTCCTTCCAGCCTGCCTCTGCCAGGGCTCAGGCTGCTCCGGCCTCTGCCGGGGCTCTGCTGGGGCTCCAGCCCGGGCAAGGCCGGGCCCGCTCTCACCTCACAGGCGCTGACAGCTCTGCACCACAGGAGACCTTCCCGAGCACCCTCTCTGATCTTTCTGCTTTCTCACTTGAGCAAGGCTTTCCTCCAGCCAAAGAGATTATTGCATTTAGGGATCCAAATCCAAGTGGCAGGAACCCCAATGCTCTGCAGTCACAGCTGAAGGCCTGAACCTGCACAAGATGTTTGGGCTGCCTCATTCTTCCTTTGGTTTTGCCTTCAAATGCCATTGCCCTTACTGCCTCAACTAGAAATATCACAGCTGTGCCATAACCAGCCAGTGGGTCATATTCCAAAGGCAGTGTGGTCTGGAGAGGATGAATGAAGAGGAGCCCTCCTCACTTATGAAACCATACAAAAGAAGCCATATGTGTGACTTAGCACCCATAAAAAACAATTGGTAATTCCGAAGGAAATGTTGAATTTTCTGAAGGGGCCAGAAGGAGGAGAATCTTCCAAATGAGTTGATGTTTCAGAAACTTTATTAATTTCAACTCTAATCTATAATTCTATGCTACAAATCTGTTCAGCAACCCTACTCTACAATCCTACTCTAAATTGGTAACAGAGATAACATCTTGACATGATTGCTATGTTCTCGTCTCCTAGGGTTAGGCTTAGGCTTAGGCTTAGGCTTAGGCTTAGGCTTAGGTTTAGGTTTAGGCCTAGGCTTAGACTTAGGGTTGGGGTTAGGGTAAGGGTTACAGATAGGGACAGGGTTAGGGCTTTGGGTTTGGGTTAGCATTTAAGGTTAGGGTTAGGGTTTAGGGTTAGGGTTTAGAGTTAGGGTTATTCGTCTTCTTCACTGAGTTGATGAGTTGTGCCAGGATGAATGGTGGCTTGGCTGAAGTTACAAATGGATGCTGTCCACCGGAAAAAAAAATACAACAAAAAACAGTGAACCATTACTTTCCAAGCTCATTGCTTCAGGGACTCAATCGGGATACATCAAGTTCCTGGAAAGACCCAGAAAGAGGAGCAATGGGACCATCTGCTCCCCAGTCATCTCCAGTGTGCAAGACCTTGCCATCACAGGCAATCCTGGCCCAGAATCCCACTCATCTGTTTATTGTGATTTCTTCATCATGCTGGGGTTTTTGCCCTGCCAGTGCTCTAGAAATGGCACTTTCTGTCCCTAGGTTTTCTTCCTTTCAGGAAACTCCAATGACTCACACAGGCCCCTGCCTTTGAAAGACAGGCACTGTGCTGATTCCCACAGGGACAGAAAGCAGTGTCTACCTTTCCATGCCCTGCCCCTCGTGTGCTGGATGGCACCTTCCTTCCCAGCAGGGCCAGCCCAGTGGCACTGGGCCCTGCAGTTCCCTCTCTGCCACACAACCTGGCAGTAACCCTGGCGCAGTTCCCGTCTGCTTGAGCGTGCCAGGCAGCAGATGGGGCTGGGACAAGTCCCTCCCAGCTGTCCCTGTTTGCATGGCAGAAACCTCTAAGGGTGGGCTGGGGGGCACAAACCAGGGCCCCTCAGAGGCTCACAGTGAGCCCCCCACAGCCCCTCCTGCCCACAGCCAAATCTCTGACCCCTAGGCTGGGACTGGCTTCCTTGGGTTCCTCCACCACCATTTCATGTCTCTGTACCCCGCATTGCTCTACTTCAATTCTTTTGCCATTAGATAAAACTGAACACCCCACCAAATCACAAAAGAGGGCAACAGAAACAGACAGAGGACAGAGCATCTCTCCTCTCAAGAAATGCACAGGGAGCTGGAGTTATTCAGTTTTGTGAAGAACAGGCCCCGGGTAGACTTTATTGCCACTTTCCAAGACTTCAGAGTGGCTTTGAAGAAAGTGGGGGACATCTTTTTTAACAGGGCCAGTTACAATAGGATATGGACAAATATTTTTAAACACAAAGGGCATCTAATCAGAGTAGATCTAAGGAATAACTTGTTTCTCGGAGTATGGTGCAACCCTGGCACAGCTTGCCCCAAGAGCTTGTAGGAGCCCCATCCCTGCAACCATTCTGGCTCTGGTGGCAAAGGGCTCTGAGCAACCTGATCTCTTTAAAGAGGTCCCTGCTCATTGCAGGACACTTGCACCACAGGACCTTTATAGGGCCTGCCAGCCCAGCCCAGTCTAGGATTCCTCACCATTTTCATTTGAAGAGCACCAAGAGTGGAGGTGAGGAGGAAGGGGGCTCATCTGCTGCCTTGGACTTGAGTGGAAGAGGAGCCCATCCCTCAGAGCCTGTTTCACCTGCAGCCCCTTCACATTTTACCTGCAGGAGCTCCTTGGCAGACCAGCGCTGCTCCTCGTCTGTCTGCAGGCAGCAGCTCAGGAAGTCACGCAGCAAAGCCGAGAGGAGCTTGGGCTGCCGCAGCTGTGGAGTCCCTACTGTGGCTATCAGGTGTGTAGCCTGGAGAAAAAGGAGACACCAGGCTCCACCTCCTGCTTTCACATCTCTAAGGCTCTCCCAGATCCCTTTGTTTAACCTCTGTTCTGCAGTGGCACTTTCTGCCCTGGCACAGACCCAGAGATAACTTTCCTTTACCAACCAAAAACCCAAACCCCGATGCAGCCACAGCTTTTCCACCATCCCTCAGATCTTGCCTTGGCAGCTGATTTCATTGCCTGACCTAGTTAGTGGGAACTACATCAGCAAAAGGACATTTGCATCTCTGAGGATTCATGCCAGCTTCAGAGGCTTTTTGGAAGAGGGACTTTGCTATACTAACTAATTTCATGGGTTAGTACATGAAAGGCATCTCTGCAGTGCTTTTTGGTCCTTTAAGCGCAAGTGCCCTAGAACAAAACTCATCAGGCTTTTTGTGCTGTTCTTGAAAACAATGGTAATTGGAAGAAAAGAAAGGAAATCCATCAGTTAATACCCAGGTAGGGAAGCAAACATTTACAATCTCCTCTTCAACACAGACACATTAAGGTGCCTGCACAAATGTATTGGGATGAAAATGCCTGCTTGGGCACACAGGAGCCACCTGCAGCTCTGTCTCTCAGCAGTCTGAAAATTTCAGCTTCCCATTTTTGCAGCAAAAGAAAAATTGTCTAGGTCAGAAGAAGGAGAGGCTCCATCCCTATGGCCACCCTCTAGTCATTTGGCTACTCAAGTCAATGCATGAATGGTAGGCCCATCCCAGAAAGTGCCAGGAATCACTGGGAGGTTTTGGCAGGCTCTCTGCATCACCAGGCTCTGGCTTGGTGACGTGCAGAATGTTGCTTGGGCTAGGAGAGAAACATGGTCACTGAGTGTTTCAACAGCACTGCACAAGAAGCAGAAGAGACTCAGTGGCCTTTACACCCTCATGCCCATGTTTCCCAATAAGAAGAAACTGCACACAGGGTTAGGTTCCTCTCTAAAGACCACAGTTTTAGAAACTTTGTTGGGTTTGGGTTTCCTTCCTTCATTTCTGGAAAGATAACAACACTCTTAAGATGCTCTTTTCCTGTTATTAAGGCCATCTACACAGACAAAAGAACTGGAACCACTAACCCAAATGAAAGTGTTGCCTGAGAACATTTTGTTTGTTTGGAGTTTGTTTGCATGTGGTAAGGCTTGAATTCCCCCATTGATGCAACCAAAAGTCCAGCAGATGCTGATGTGTTGCAGGGACATTTGTAGGAGGGGACCTTGGTGGAAGTAGTTCCAGCAGATGGCAATGGGATTTTGTCCAGTGGCACACAGGACATGGGACAGGTGAGAAAGACAGTGGGATCAGTGAGTATTTGCTCCTTACCGTGCCAGAACTTTCACTCAAGTAAGGAGGTTCTTGTTCTATCATTTCAATTCCCACAATTCCAAAAGACCATATGTCCACTTTGGGGCCATATGGTTGACCTGTCACCACTTCAGGTGCCATCCACCAAGGAGTCCCAGTTAGCGAGCACCGTCTGCTCTGCTCAGGGGTGAGCTGAGTAGCGAGGCCAAAATCAGCTGAGGAGAAAACAAAATACTGGTTTTATCTGAATTCTGTGCAATTAGGAAAGCAAGCAAAAGAATTCCCCAGTGGAAGTTTGAAAATGTGCTGTTGAATCTCCTGGCATTGGTGAATTTAAAAATCCCCCCATTTTTTACACTGCCTCTAGCAGTGGCTTTTGTTCTTTGGAAACTTTGGACTTGTAACTCCCTCCCTCTGGAAGGGACACACACAGAGCAAGGCCACTCTTGATTGCTTGTGGTTCCTTATACCTCTGTGCACGTTGCAACTGTGCCCTCAGCTCGCAGCAGGGGTCCCTGCACTGCCACCAGCACCATTTTTGGGGAACTGGCTGTCACTCCAAGCAGCCCCACACCCACATCCCTGGAACGCTGCACCTGACCAAGAATATACTGACCCAGTTTGACAGAACCGTCGGTTTTGAGAAGGATGTTGTCACTCTTCACGTCTCGATGGATCACATTGTTTGAATGAAGAAAATCCAGTCCTTGCAGGCACTGAGCGAGAAAACAGAAACAGAAGGGCAAAAATGAGTGATGTGATTTCATCACACAAGAAAGGAAACAAAGAATCTGAAAGATTCCCTCTCCAGGGGAATGGGGAGTAATGGCAGAACAGTAATGGCCACTGAGAGGAAGAGCTTGCTGCTCCAAAACTTGCAGAGCAGGACCTTTCTGAGGAAAGGCACGTCAGCTTTTGAAAGGGCAACAGCACCTGCTGTTGTAGGCTGTCCCCTGCCAACCAGCCAGGATGACTCCTGCTGCAGTGCATGTGCTCAGAAGCAAAGAGCATTGTGGCTGCACTCCTATCCTTTTTAGCTGAGGACTGAGAGAAACGAGTCTCTCTCCTTTTTCTTTGCTGTTTGTTTCAAATCCTGCCACCAGCACCTTTGCTTTTACAGGCAAGGAATGCAGTGAAGACAGACTCCAGGCAAACATTTAGAGAGGCAAGGTGGAGAGCAGCAAATACAAATACAAGAGACAGAGCGAGAATACAACAGCAGGAGATAAGAGTACTGGCACTGAGTACAGGGAGTGCAGGGGCACTGGCAGGCCTTTCACTTGAGAGGCTTTTACTTGCCCATAGCATACCAGCAACAGAGAAACAAAGCTTGGCACAGGAAACCTCTCCTGTTCTGAGCCCCTGTTTCCCAGACAATCCTGCCCAAGCCCTTGGAAACACAGCTGGGATTGCTGACCTCCCGACTGATGGCTGCTGTCTCATCTTCAGACAGGCAGGTCTGGCTGACGATATCGCTCAGGACACCTCCATCCATGTACTCTATAACCAGCAAGAGTTCCTCGCCTAGAAGGTAGCTGAAAGAAGGAAACAAGGGGGTAGAGATGAACATGCATGGCTACACTGATTTTTTGCTTCCAGGTTTCTTATTTCCAGATGCCTTTGTGACAAGGACAGAATCAAAGGAATAGATATTCCCTCTTGGCTGTGCATTGTTTGCAATCTGTGCAGTCTCAAAGAGAAAGACACATCTGTGAAAAAGGAGATGTCTTAGATGGGCAGCAGATGAAAAGTGCAGTTTAGAAACAGCCCAGATAAAAAACCTGTCAGGCATGGTGTTTCTGGAAATAAGCACCTAGTCTTCCTGGCATGCATAGCAATGGCAGGGAGGGGCAACAATCCAAGGGAAATCCACTTTAGGATGGTTCATCTGCACTTAAGAAACTTTAAAAAATCAATCCCAAATAAATGTGGAGGCAGTGAACTTTGAGGCTATTGAGTTAGGAAGATACAGCTGATCCAGGTATTGAATAATTTTGGAGTAATTATCAAACTAGGTGTGCCAGGGAAGACTGATGCAGACAAGATGCACTCTCTTCTCATCCATTGGAGATGAGTAGAGACATATGAATAAATAAAAATAACAGCTTTACTTGCTGCCACTGACCAAAGTGGGTTTTTAACCTCTAATGTTTGCTTTATGTAAACACACATCCATGGGATAAGACCATGACCTCTCACCTGTCTAAATAATTCACAACATTGGGACTCCTATACCTCTTCATGATTGTTATTTCATTAAAGGTTAGCTCCTTCCTCCTCACTCCTTGAAGATTTATTTTTTTTATTGCCACCTAAAATGACATTGAAAATCAGTAACTTGGGAGGTTGGTGGCACGAGACCACAAGGCACGTGGAGCGAGTGATTTTGCAATGACACGGCTGAGCTGTGCCAAACTGCCTTGTGATTAGGCACTGCAGTAATTAGGAACTGACATTCCAACAGCCCATTTCTCTGCTCCCTCGGGAGCCAGTTACAGGACACGTGGGGCCACTGACATTTTGCCTTGACCACTTGGTAACAGCGGTGTCTCAGTTATCACCCACAAACCTCTGACCACACTCTCTGCTGCTTTGTTTGGGACTCAGAAGAAGTAATCCATGCCTTAATACTCTGTGGATACATCTTGGGATATGGGCAGGGCTTAGGGCTTTCAGGGATGCCTTGCAGATCTCTCCCTACGTGCAGTTTCCAAGTGCAGCACTGCAGGTGGCCAAGGAACTACGAGTAACTTTCAGATGGATTTGCTGGCAGCCAGAAATGAGAATTCAGGACTCTGAAGCTGTAGCCCCAGAGAGCAGTGAGGTGCTTGAAGGCACCGCCTTTGTTTTAGCAATGGAGAGCGAGTGAGCGCGTCCTTCTCTGAAAGGAATCGCTGCCCTCCGTGCCTTCCTTCCGGCAGCTGAGGAGGACAAAGTCCCAGATGTGTTCTGTGGGCTGGCACCAGTCTGTGCTTCTTGTGCCTTTTCAGCACAGCTCTGCCCAAAGCTCCAGCCACAGCTCACACCAGAGGGGAAAGCCCTCGAGTGCAGCAGAGCCTGCAGGGGCCGATGACATTTACCTCTCCTCCTGTGGAAGTGTCAAGTGCTCTGTAAACATCTCCATACCCCCTAGAAACAAAACAGAAGCAGAGAAAGGAGAAGCTGTTTAGACCTTGCAGTGAAAGCCAGCCCACACAGGAAATCTCTGCTGGAAGTGTCAAAACCTGCAGGATGCAGGAGGGCTCTGCCAGAAGGCAGATGATGCATTTTCCTCTCAAGTGCATGGGCACTGGGCCTGTTCCTGAAGCACTGGGGTTCAACTTCTAAAGGGAGGTTAGTCTTTCCTCTTGGGTTTCACTGTCTAAATGGTGTGATTCCTATCCTGACCACAGAGTGTTTCCTTCCTCAAACCAGGGGAAAGAATTGCTCCTGGGAACTGTTATCTCTCAGCTTTGATAGGGCGTAGGTTGCTCTTTCAGGCAAGCAAGTTTCTTCTCTTTTCATTAGTGTGCCAGTATGATTTTGAGACATACAAAAAATGCTAAAGAAATTAAGACAGAGCTGTCCCACACTTGAGAGACAAGGAGACCTTCCAGGTCCTGTTCCTTGATGCAGGCAAGACCTCGGTAGCAAGGCATCTCTGACAATGCCTTCTGAGCCCACTCACAAATTCTGAGCAGCATTGAGAGATGGGACAATCTATCCCCAGTGTGTGAACATCTTTGCAGCTGGCCTGACTTCACGCTGGATAGACATTCCACCAGAAAAACACCCGGCTTATGGTTGTGCAGGAATAACTGCTGTTGGACTCACCCGCTGCCAATATAATTCAGATGCGTGTATTTCATTAGGGGATTTTCAGTGGGGTTCACCATTCTTCCTGAGGGAAACAAAATGCAAGATGCTGACTTTAAAGCAGAGATCCCAGCTTCCAGGAGATAGAAAAGGCAGCCCCAGCGCCTGGAGCTCTGAGCCCTTTGTGGTCGGCGAGGTAACAACGACCACAACCAGGCAGACAGCTCTGCAGCACAAGTGGCCAGCACAGAGACTGATTTGTACAGTCTTTTGAAGAGTTCTCTTGACAGGAAACAAAGCACAGGGACCTGCAATCCCAGGAGAGGAGGACATCTTCCCCACCTTTCAGCAGTTTGCCAAAGGAATGCCTTCCCATTTGTAAACCAGAGCACCTCAAGCTGTAACTGATTCTGACGGGGCTTTCAGCATCAGGACCCTGACCTGTTTATGAGCAGGCTGAGCTCCAAGATGCCCCTCTCCCAGCTAAGGAAGGCTCCAGCCTCTGCAGTCCCTCCAGCCCTCAGGGACAGGGCAGTTAGCACAACAAGGCTGGCAAAGCCCAAGCATGAGCACTGACAGGCACTGATGGGAAGAAGCCAGAGTGAGCCTGGGCCCCGGACAAGCTGTTCCCCCCATTCCGGACACAACAGGATGGGCTTTGAGATCAGCCACACTGAGGCGCAGATCAGTGCCCTTTTTGTCCCAGCAGGTGACGGCAGACACAGAATTCACTGGGCTCTGGCCTCAGCCCCACCAGGTCTTATCTGAGAGCACAGCACTGGCAGCTGTTACGGGCAAGAAGCAGATTCATTGGGTTGTGCTGCAGAATCACAAAGGGCTTGATATGTTTTCCTAGAGATGTATCTGAGCAGGGCCTGGGCCAATGGGTAGGATTCTAACAGTCATGGGAAAGAGTGGGAATCAGGTATGGCAAAGTGCCATGGATCTGAGGGATATACCATGGCTGAGCTGGAGGCTCTCTCCTGAGAAATGCCTGCAGTACAGTTTTATCAGATCACGCCACCTGGATGTGTCTCCTGGACACATCTTGACAAGCATAGAACTAGAAGATTAAATAAAGTTTGTTATCAAAGTCTCTGTTTTTTCTTTGAGGCACATGGAAAATACCTCGTGCTCTCTATTTGTCCTGTAACCTGATGTTCTTTCAAAGTAGTTCTTATTGACAAAAAGATAGCATTCTCTTATTGACAAAAATATAGCATTCTCATGAAAATAAACTGCAGATGTAGTAGTGGTAACAGTAACAGTCATAAAAATGACATCAGTAAGACGTGGGGTAGAAGGGCTCCTTCAGGATGGAGAAAAACACAACAAAAAACCTCCATCAAAAATGAACAATACAAAAGCAATCCCACCCCCCCTCCCCTCCAAAAAAGAATCCCCAACCAAAAAGACAAAACTCCAAAGCCAGTCCATTTCTGTGAAGTTTTTTTGCTCTGATGACTGGTTGGAAGTCAGGAGCCTAAAGAGAATTTAGGAAGCTAAAAATTCTGTTCAGTTTGGCCACTAGCACACAGGACTTGCCTAGATCATTTGCTAGGTCACAGCCTTCTGCTGATCCAAGAACAATCCCTGCTTCAGCCTTTAGCAGAGAGGGAAGCTCAGGCAAACCCAAGCCAGTCCCCCCTCAGAGGCAGCAGGAACACCCAGAGCTCTCTCCCTGCCTCGGAGCACAGCACTTCCTCTGGGGAGTCCTAAATGGCCCTGTGACACCAAGCTCAGGAGTAGCATTTGGTACAGCTCTGCTGACACCCGCACACAACACACTGTCCCTCAGATAAGAAACACCCCAGACGTACCCAGCAGCTCCAGGTACTCCTCCTCAATCTCCTGTTCCCAGGATCTGCCCAAGCTTGAGTTCCCAGGTTTCACAGAAGGGTTTCCTCGAGGTGATGCTGCTGCGGCAGCAGGTTCAGAGCCCAGGATGTGCTGGACCTGGAGCATTTCTGGTGGGCACTGTTCCTGTCCCTCACTCCTAGCTTGGGGTCCTTCATTGCCACACATTCCCTGCAAGTCTTCGCAGGCTGCCCGGTGAGACGTCAACACTTGCACCTCAAGTCAAACAGAACAAAGCAGTCAGACACTACAGCTTGTCCCTGTCAGCCAGGAGTCATTGACTGTGAGGAAAGGCAAAGAACAGATTGACAGCAGATACAACAGCTTGTTTCAATCCTTCATCTGGGTCACCAAGTTCCACTGTAAAAACACCTCAAGAAAAAAGGAGAGCAGGAACAGGCCAGCGGGAATCAATTTGGATGACTGCTGGCCAAAAGGCCAAAGGACAAGTTTCAGGGCAGCAGCTGAGATTCAGCACACCAGGAAATCACTGCTGTGATACACACACTACAGCAGCATGGCACTCAGAGGCATGGCCTCACTCCCTGCTGCTCTGCACTGGAAAGGCAAGAAGGGCAGAAACCACCAGACTGGTGACTGCAGTGGCTGCATCCCTCTTTCACTCACTAGGTTTTGCAGAGACTGATGGAAGCGATTAAGTTTCTCTCTGATGATTTTCATTTCTTTCTCCAGCTGCTTATGCCTTGCCTTGGTCATACTGTGAGCTATCTGAAGCTCTGCATCCAGCTGTTCCTTCATGTTCTCTAACAAACAAAAGAGAGGACATTTCATGAGTGGAGTGGCTGCCACTCTTTCATTCACCTGGTTTTGTTGATCGCCCCTCTGCTGATGGAGATTCTCCTGTTGAATTCTTCCCATGTCTTCCTTGTTCTTTCTCTTCACTGCCATGATGTCACTCTGAGCTTCAGGCAGCTCTGCTTGTGGCTTTTCCTTGATGTCCTGTACACACAAAAGCAGAGGAAGGGACTGAGAGCTGCCATCAGGCTCAACATTTTTCCTCTTGCAGCCTCAAAATCACATTTATTCAGCCCCTTCTTTCTGCTTCCCTCTCCACATCAGCCTCCATTGCAAACCTCCTGTCCCAGGGCTGATCTCTGTAGATTGCAAGGCTCTGTCCTTCCAGTGCCTGTGGGACTCCTGGCCTCCTCAGTCCCAGGAGCTCTGGTTTACGCCCCTCTTCCTGCCCTTCCCTCTGTCCCCTGGCCAGTCAGGCTCACCTGGCCATTCTCCTGTGGCTCTTCCACCTGCTGCCTGTGCTGCTCTTCCTGCCCTCGGGCAGGGAACAGCTCTCCCTGAGTCTGGCATGGCATCTCAGATAAGGCAGTGTGCTCCTGCTCTTTCTCTAGAAGCACCTGCACAGAAAGCAAGACAAGATGGGTTTCAACTTCCCATACGCCCTTTGTGGGCCAAGACTCACAGACTGCTGGGCTCACACGTTCCCAAAGCACTGTGCTGCTGCTCTCCTGGATCGTTCTCTGCCCGAGGGGAGGCACAGATTCCAAAGTGACCCTGGCCCTACAATCAGGGGCCATCTGGGACTGAAGCCCCAACAGCCTCTCAGGCAGCTGGAAGGGAAGGGGTGGCATTTCTCAAGGGTCTGGTGAGGGCCTCCCTCTGCTTCTGCCATGTCCTGTTTGTCTTTCAGTAGTGACTGACACCCCGCCCTGTCCCACAGCTCCATCCTGGCTCTGCAGGGGCTTCCTGGGTGAGCTCCCTCCTTGTGAGAGACACTTCTGGAGTTCACCTTCTCTTCAGGCCTGCACCAGCATTCCTCCTTCCTGACATCTAAACTCTTGCTAGAAAACCGGGTCATTCAGGAGATGAGGATGCATGCAAAGATCCCTGATGGAAGTCAGAGAACCTCTACGGCCATCTCAGTATATGGAGGAAGACCAAGGTGTTTCTTCTCCCTCTTTTGTCAACTGAGAATTCTGACCAGCAGGAACAGAGTTTCTCATAAGGCCCCATTAACGAATGCACTTCCACAGCCCTGGGGATGCCAGTGAAGGAAACCATGTGTCATGTATGGCATGTATGAGCAAAGTCACCAGACCCCAGCTACAGCATGGGATAGTTCCACTCCCTTAGGACATGCAAAAATTTAAAGGATAAAAAGAAGGCTTCAGGGCACAAGAGGCTGGAGTAGGAGAACAGGAGGGGGAAAATCAACCATCTCTGGAGGGGGAAACATCTCTGCCTGCTCAGGATCAGTCAATGGAACTTGTCTCTACCCCTCTCCTGAAGGGATGCCTTTAGGTGAGCTTTGCATCTTCCACTGCTTTGGAGCAGAGCCAGGAAGATTCAAATAGACACGTAGACAGATCTCACTTTTATAATCTCTCTTTACTGTACTGTGGTATTTACATTTTTTGTACACAAAGAGATATAGTTCTCTCTCCTAGGTTATTTTTTTTTAAGAGAAGGTAGTGAGAAACTTAAAGAACAAGAGAAAGCAATTATTATCTCTACTTGCTGTTCTTGTTGTTTAGTACATGTAGAATGTGTTCTAGTGATTGTTTACTGAAAGTGATTTGTTAATTGGATTTTAGTGGTAGTTGTTTAGCTTGATTAGCTAATTAGATAAAAGCTGTGTTGTGACTGTCTGGAGACAGTCATGAGTTTTTCTTTAGTAGCTTTATAGTATAGTATCTCTTTAGTATCGTTTTAATACAGTACTAGTGTAATATAACATAGCTTAAAAAAGCATTTGTTTAACATTCTAAATCATAGAGTCAAAGCACAATATTCACCATGTGGGGTTCACCCTGAATCAACACTGTCATTTCTGTCGCTACACACATCAGCACTCGGTAGCAGTGCCCCGATCAGCAGCCATCCTGAACTTGCTCTCCTGTTGCTTCAGTAACCCACACTCTTGGGGAATATGGAGCATGTGGGTCCTTATGGAATGCAACCAGACCCAGAGCATTGCACTGGGAACTGAACTGTTTGTGCATCTGTGCTCGGGCAAGTTCTTCTCTTGGACTCGACCACACTGATAGTGCTGAAGTGGCTGGAATCAGAAATACAGCCCAGCCCCTCCCAGCTCCTCTAATCCCTGAGCACCAGCTGGAATGCAAGGGCATTGATTTCCTGCTCAATTCCCAAACACAACACACACTGACTCCCTGGGCTGCCAAAAGACATGGGAGCCGTTACCCTGAAAGTGATGTGTTTCTGCCAGTGCTGGAAAAGGGCAGGAAAGATTGAGAAAAAGCTCCCTGGAGAAGGAGAAATAACACAAGGCTTCTCCTTCTAGTAAACAAACAAACAAATAAACCAACAAAATATGAAAGTGTTACCCACTCCAGTGTCTAAAGCACTTGGATGCAGTGAAGGGATGTTTGGCAGGGAAGCAGCTCTTGTGCTGAGCAGTGGCTCTATGGATCTGAGGCTGGGATCTATGGAAGTCTGCCTGAAGGTCCCTCAGGAGCCCCCATTGTCCAGGTTAAAGCTCCCTCAGCCCCTCCTCACTGGCCTTGTGCTGCACCCCCTTGCCCAGCTCCCCTGTCCTTCTGTGCACACGCTGCAGCCCCTCCATGACTTTCTGCTTCCCAGGGCCCACAGCTGCACACAGCACTCCAGCTGTGGCCGCAGCGCTGCCCAGCACAGGCCACGCTCACTGCCCTGCTCCTGCTGCCCCACTGCTGCTGGCACAGCCACCGTGCCCTTGGCCTTCTTGGCCCCCTGGCCACACGCTGCCTCATCTTCAGCTGCTCACGGCCGCCAGCCCTGCGTCCTTTGGGCCCACGCAGCTCCCCAGCCACAGAGGTGCCCATTTCACTTCAGATACAGCAGGCACCATTGCAAGATGGCCTTCCTTTTCTACCACCTCATGTTCCAAGTAGATATCATAAAATTTGATAGGAATAGGATTCTAAGTCACTCTGTTTAAATTAAAATTATCTAATTCCACTGTACAGCAAAACGGTCTTAATTAAATTTTTCCTATCTCCTGTCTGCAAGCATTGTTCTCTTTTCAAAACTAGGTTTTAGTTCTTCAAACTCTGAGAAGGAAATTTAAAAATATCTATAGCTGCCTTTGTTACTTTTGTTTCAGGTATGGAAATGGATTTCTTTCAGCCTTCCTAGCTGGCCCTCTACACTCTACTGCTACTGGCCAAGCTCCCAGCTTGCTCTACAAATCCTCAACACAAGGAACATGAAATGTTCCTTTCTCACTCACCTCAGGATCTTTAGCACTGCTGAATACACGCTTCAGGTGACCTGTAGTGGGAAGGGAAAATTAACCAGATGCTGTCAGAAAACTGCCTGGGCTGCTGAATCCAACAGAACAAGTCAACCCGAACAGGTACGATGTCCGTTTCACAACATCCCTCCCGGAGACACATTCCATTCACACAGCCAGCAAGGGATCAGGACAATATTCTTGGCTGTGCCTACACTGCAGCCAGTTTAGCCAGTAAATGAATACAAAGATGATCAAGAAAATGCAAATTGTTCTTTAACACTCAATGCTCCTGTTCTACCAAACACATAAAACAGCTTCTGAAATCCTCTCCTTCAGGTACTCTTTTTTTTTCCCAATCAGATACATGCACTAATTCTCATTAACTTGCAGGAAACAGTTGCCCAGAAAATCTTCCCAAAATTCCCCTGAGCTGTGGCAGTTCTGTTGTGGAAGAGCACAGCAGCATCTCTAGGGTTCAGGAGCAGACACTCCCTGCTTTAGAGTTTGCACTTCCTTTCAAAGGGAATAACTATTTTTGCACTCAGTAAAAGGTTATTAAGTTAGACAGTCAAATCCTTTAATGACAAAATTTAAAAAGAAATAAGCTTTCTCTGAATCCTGGGAACAACTGCCGAGTTTTTAGAAGGCCTTCCCTGAAGCTCTGCCAGTCTACATTTTCAAAGCTGTCTTGCTTGTCCCAGCAACCTGAGTAAATGACAGACTCTGCTGCCACAGACTCCCCAGCGGAGGGAACGGAAGCCCTGCAGGTTCCCCTGTAAATGCTGCTCCTGTGGCTACAGACACCCCCTTTTTAGCTGAACCTCTTGGCAGGAGCTTTACCAAACCACTGGCACTCTAATTCTCTTTCTGTTTCAAAATCAGAAACTCAGCCACCAAGAAAGAGCAGGAAGACATACAAAAGCCACGTTAGGATACACCCTTACCGAAGTAGAATGGAAAACTCTACTTACGAACAAAGTGTGCACCGTAATATGCGGAAAAACAAACACCATAGGCAGCAAAAGCTGCTGTGGCCAGATGGTGGATCATTGTCCCAGTGCTGTGCAAGTTTTCTCCAACACTAGAAAAACAAGTGCCCTGTCAGAGTGGAGCTGCCCACTGACCAATGCTCAAACCAGGAGGGTTCTCCTGATCTGAGCAAGGCCTAGGGCTGCTCTGACACTCAGGCCTTCCGTGCACCAAGGCAACCTTCTGATGCCACTATGACGATGTGGCAACCATGCCCTGACATCACAAAGCAAACGCTCCATGTTGGTCTGTGAATTTATGCACAGCAATAACCAACCTTCCCTACAGAAAACACAAAAGAGCCTGGGAAGTTCTTCTCTGTCACAAAGCAGCAAAAAATCCCCTCATGGGCCAAACCCTGTTATTCAGGGATCCAAGAGGAACTCCAAGAGTGCCCCAAGGACCTACAGCCTGTACCCCAGCTGAGCACTCAGATGGGCCTCAAGCAAAGGCAACCAGGCCAAGAAAATGGCCCACAGCATTGCACATGTAAGAAATGGCTCCCACTTTTAAAGGTTTAATAAACCTTAACAAAGGACTGACTAAGGAAAAATTGCAGCATTGGGAGTCTCTGTGACTAGCAGCCATGTGCTCATCTACAAAAAGGATGCTCTGCCTTTTATACCCTTAGCCCCTCCAAAAGTTTTGTCAGTCCACTCTTTCTCTGCTGTCCATTGGTGGAGATTACTTTCTTGTATCCTGACTGGAGGTCAGGTGTTGTTACACCCTGCCTGCTGGTCACGAGCCAGCCCTCCCCCAATGCCCTGACTACCAAGGCTATTACAAGGGAGACAAGAAAGAGGACTATGGGAGGATATATTACAATACCATCACTACACATTTGAACATCCACATAACATCTACTTCTTAATTGTCAGAGCCAACCATTGCATTACTTGTCTAGAACACACAGAACCAGGAGTGAAGCCACTGTTGGCATCACAGCTGAAACCCTTCCTAACAAATCTCCCCACATATTTGCACCTTTATTGGACATGCCCAGGGCTCGGGTGCGGGTACATCTCTGCCTTTCTTCCCCTTTGGCAGCAGTCGAACTGGCAGCATCTGCCTGCCAGCAGCAGCTGCTCCAAGCTGGGAACGCCACTGGCGGTGCTGATTTCCAGAGGCTTCTGTGTGCCAGGGGAAGCCAAGGCAGGAGCAGGTTGAACGGTGCTGGCGCTGCTGCTGCTCTGTGCCAGAGAGCCCCGGCTGGGCAGGGCACGGTGCCCACTGCGCTGCGGGCTCCTTCTCCTGCCACAGCTGGGCACACCTGGCAACAAGGCATGACAACTTGTGGGCAAGCCAAGGGGTTTCTGGGGCTGCACTGCTCTGCACACACCCAGCACACCTGCAGCACAGAATTTTAACCCTCAAACAGGTAAACCAAAGGGAAACAGCTGGAAAAGATTTCATTTTGACCATTCTTACCTGCTCAACAGAAGTCTTCAAAATGAACGTTACCAAGCAGGGCCCAATCCCTGCTGCCAGGTCAGGGTTAGAAAAGAGGCAATCCTTGATCTCAGCACGGGGTGTATGGGGAGTCACTTCCCCAACACGTGCACACCCAGCAATCTCAGTTACTAGTTTGTATCCATGGATCTAAGACATATTCAATACTTTGCTGAAACTCACAGGCTAAATATTCCCCCAAATTATTTGATTTACTGATTGATACTTATTGACTTATTGATACTTAAATCACTTCACCGAATTTACTGACATGAGAAGAGGAGTGTCCTTTAGTCCCTGCCAGCCTTTGACACAGGTTCAGGAGGAGACCCATGCACAAAATAACCCAGGACAAAACTGGGATGGCAAAGCAAATTAATTCTATTTGTTGCAGTAGCAAATCATACATACCAAGCCCTGGATTCCTAAAAATCTGCTGAGCAGGAGAAGGAGGTGGAGCGTGGTGCTCGGCAGCAGGGGCAGGTAGGCAGTGCACTTTCAGGACATCCCCTGGATCAAAATGTTGTGCATCTCATCCTTCTAACCCTTCCATCTCAGAACCAGGCCTTGTATCTCCTGCTCAGGAGTGGAATTTCCTAGTTACAGCATCGGCTCACACATGGCTGGTGTGTGAGATGAGGCCAATGAATCCAGGATTGAAAAGAACTGGAAGAGTTAAAATTTTAACAAGATTTGGTTAGGCAGAAAGAGTATAGCAAGAAGAGTAGAAATAATAAGGGATAGTTAATTTCTAGCAGATAAGGTAGTTAAGGCTAGGGTAATATATCACTTGCCTGTCTTTACTATGTTTAAAGAAGCGGGATGGGATGCGGATTTCTTTGTGACAAAGAAGAGGACCGTAGCCTGCATCTGGGCCCCGAAATTTCAGCTTTAGCCAAGGGGTGCGAAAGCCTGCCAACAGGTCATAAGGAAAGAGGTCAAATTGAGGAAGACGTCTTGGCTTCATCAGAAGGAGACCATTCCCTGCTTTAAAACCCACCAACCCCTGTGATGTGAAAGAATCCGCAAATGTGAAGGAACTTTGGACTCAGTTATAATACATTTTAATACAAAGGGGGTAGGTGGGGTTACGTAATGAATATGTATTAGTCGTTTTGGGAATTATATGAATATGTAGGACTTTTTTAGATAAGTAGAGCGGCAGTGATTCTTCACACATGTCTTTAAGAGACAACTCCTCGTGTGCCTGGCGCTGTAATAAACACACCACCTTCTACCTTTAACTGTGGGGAGTTCTATTCCACACCTCATTTGGTGACCGCGGCAGGAACGCTTCTCTGCTCCAGCGAGAACAACCGGGCTCTGGACGTCTCTGGGCGCTGCCAGGACATTCCTTTCCTGGTGGCACCTCCGCTCTCAGCTGTTTCTCGAGGGGGACAGACAAGACTGCTGGGACTGTGGAGAAAGGGAACGTTTAACTCTGTATAAAGTAACCCGTAAGGTGTATGCAGGGGAAGGGCTGTTCACAAGTCACACAGAGACGTCCTGTGCACAATGTACGCCTGTGCAGTTTGGGTTTGGGTCTGGCTGCTGGCAGAAAGGATTTGCTGTGTCAATAAGGACCTGCTAGCAATTGTGGGGATGGATTGAGCAAATCCTGTTTTATTGCTGCCATTTTTCCTGTGTGTTGTAATTGTGCTTCCGTTTTCAGTGTGTGAATGCTTGAGGAAGATGATGTCTGTGGATGCTGATGTGGTGGATGGTGTGTGTTGTGTTGAGAAAAGTGAGCATTCTGTCCCCTCATAAAGAGATGCTCCTTTCCCGGTGAGCCTGTGTGTGTGGACTTTCTAATTGCAGGGGTTGGTGCTCCCTGTGACACCTGGTGCCTGGGTATACAGGGGGGTTGAGTGGTTTTTCTCCCACATTGTGGTCATTTGGGACTGCACGGTTGTGTTTGGGGAGATTTTAGGATTTTGTTTGCAACAAGTGCAGCAATTTATGCAGAAAACTTCAGTGTGGTGATTTATTATGTTGAATTATGCTAGTTCCTTTCTACCGCCCCCCTCCCCCAGGGTTTAAAATCCCCTGCCATGAGGTGGACACTCTCTATCCTCCTCTGGACATCTTCTTTCCTCTCCTGGACACTCCCTTTCTCTCCTGGAGTTGTTCTCCATTAAAGCTGTGGGACTTTGGTCCCAGGAAGAGAGAGCGCCTCTCGTCCTTTGCTTTTGTCCTTGTCAGTGTCACTGGGCCCAGAGCTCGCCAAACTGATCCCCCACGAGATGAAAACTGACAAATGGCCCCATATACACAGCTCAAAAATTGGCCACATTTTTGATGGACTGGGGTGTTCGCCACATTTTGGAATTCCCTATTCCCACACAGGTCAGGCAATTGTTGAAAGGACGCACCACACTCTAAACTCATTCTAGATCAACAAAAGAGGGAGTGGCTCAAGCAACAACCCAGATGAGGTTGAGCAAAGCTTTATATGTTTTTATGTTTTGAATAGCTCATTTGCAGGAACTAATCCTCCAATTTTTAGGCACTTTTCAAACAGCACACAGGCCAAATTGAAAGAAAATCCTTCTGTTTTGATCAGAAACCTTGAGTAAGGACAAATTGAAGGACCATTTCCGCTAATCACTTGGGGCAAAGGGTATGCTTGTATTTGCAAAGGTGTCGGACCTATGTGGGTCCCCGCGAAGGGCGTGAAACTGTCTCATACACAATAGCGCAGCGACAATTCCAACAGCAGGGAAATGAGCACGCAGACGTGAGCCACATGGAGAAGCGACGGTTCATGCCAGACGATCCTGTTCAACCTGTGAAAGCTACAAATCTTGAGTTTGATGTTGAGTTTTTGGACTGTGAAAATGGTTTGCATCATAGAGCTCTTTCAGCAAAAGCGTGGTGTCCATTGTGTTCAAAAGAATTCTACGATATCCAAATTTGTAAAAATTGAAGGTTAGAGGGACAGTTTAGTGCCCTATAGTTGGCCAGTCCCTGAACAAGTGCTAAAAGATTTGCTTGAGAACTGAAATAGATTGGCAAGCTTCATCCTAAAAACAGCTGAAAATGAACATGGAGTTTGATCAAATGACAGACTGGCACTTGTTGGTTTTGCTTGCTTGCTTTTGCTGTGCATATATGCCTGTAGATCAACCAAAAATGAATGTTTGCCTTGCTTTAGCCAAGTCAGCAGGCTCAGACACCATGTGTTTGACCAATTTGAATCCAGACTTTGTGACCCGTTTGGTCGGTGTGCCTGTGCCAGCCAAGGAGTAGCCAATACCCAATAGTGACAAATATTGGTGTGAGGCTGCCAACGAGACCAATCCCATAACCAGCTGGCATCACTGGGCCCCTGACCTTCTTAAAGCACCATCTGAACCTCAAGAATTTGAATTCTTGGTTCATTGGTGATGGAATTTTGTGCTGAGTTTCAGTACCAGGGAGATCCACAGTTAAATGTTACTCCCCATCATCCTGAGGACAGATACTCAAGTTTGTGGTGCAATTGTACTACCCCAGTGCCCCCTAAGGGTGAAACTGCTGACGAGTAGATGACCTAGATGAGTCCCCATGACAATTAGCAATAGAATATTGGCTCATATGTGAAGATAGAGCCTGGCAGGACATTCCCTCAAAAATTAAATGTGGCCCATGTAGCATCAGACAACTCACTGTGAGAGCACCTAGTGTTAAAAAAGCCATCAAGAGAAAACACAGAGAAAAAAGATTTGCCCATCATTATAAAAAAAAACCCCTGTAATAGCAATTTCAGACCCTAGGGCCCTGCAAAATGAAGTACATCGAATTTATTTCTACATCAACTTGCCTCAGGCGAGGCACTGAAACCAATATACCGATTGGGTTGTTGGCAGAAGAAAGAAGACAGTGCTACTTCCATTGCAATTAGTGACATGATGACTGATGTTAGTGCTGTCAGACATGCAACCTTACCGAACAGAGCAGCAATTGATTTCCTTAGCAGCCATTCCATGTGTTCAGTGTCACCTCCATGTTCAACACTGTCACTGTCAGCTTTGACAGCTTTTGGACTGTGTTTGAGAAGTCAAATTTTTCTGACTGTTGAAGGGCTTTGGGGCCCAGAGTTCTTGTTAGGAACAAGGGATTAAGTGTGTGAGCCATGGAGTTGTTGGACCAGGTGTTTTGTGTAAGTAGTGAGAAGGGTTTCTTCCTTTCTGTTTCTCTTTCAAGGGGAATGTTAATGTTGCCCCTGAGTCCTCAGGAGGGGAGCCTGTGGACTGAGCTGCAGCGGAGGGAGCTTTGCCTGGCACCGAGAGCTGAGGGAACAATTCCCAGGAGCCCAAGGAGCTTGGTAAGGACAGAGCCCCCACTGGTTTAGAGAGGGGTGAGATGGCTGCTCTGAGCCTGCCTCTGGCAGTGAGGGAGATGAGAAGGGTTGAGTTCCTCTCGCAGGCTTGGTGCTTCCTGGTGCCTTGAGTTCAAATCCTGCACTGGCACAACCTGCCTGAGCCCTGGCCTCCACGCTTCTCCAGAGGCTCTGGCACTGAGTCCTCTGAGGGAATCCACAAAATTAGAGGGTTTTGGGAAAGCTGCAAAAGGCAGGTCTCGGATACAGTAGAACTGTGATTAGAGCCAAGCAGCAGCCATGAGATTGGTCAGCAGAAAAATTATTTAAACTGCAGAAAAGCAAAGACAAATAGAACAATGGTCTGTGCATTAACGCTGGTCTAGAATAACTCTCTAAGCTACAGAAAAGTTTATCTAGCAAGATATTAGGAAGGTTGAAGCTTAATGATGGAGCTCAGTGCGTTGTGTTTTAAGGCTTACACATAGGTATTGTATTCGAAATAAGCAAGCATTGTTTTAACCAATGGAACATGTGCTTATAGTGATTGGATAGAACTACTGTCAATAAGCTTTTGCTTTGTGTGATTGGTCAAAAAACTTATAAAGTAAGTTGTAACATTAAGTTCTTTGTCTGCTGCCTGGGATGTGACCTGCTGGCATCTTCCCATTGTCATAACCATGTAATGAGACTGATGCTGGAGAACAAACAGCTCGAGGCGCGTGCCTCAGCAGACCCGGCCCATTCGTGATTTCTACATAGCCCCCTGCCAGCGTCAAATGGCATGGCTTAATTTGCGGGCAGACAGTCTTAAACATCTGCAATATCCTATCAGAGTCCTAGTTTGGCTTCATTCAAAGAAAGAGGAGAGTGCACCTAACACTGACCACTTGTTAGGCAGTATCTTCCACCTTGCCCTTGTACCCCTACAGAGAGGCTGTCTGCAAAATGCCCAGAACACCATCCAAATCTGCAGCAAGTACAGGAAAATCAGGCAGAGAATCTTTCTGTTTTCAAGGTCCCCCTTCCTAGGCAACTTGACCCTTTCTACCCGATTCTCACTTGAGATCTACCCATGACAGAGCACTGCAGGAAAACACTTTAAAGGGTCATTAACCAGGACCTGCTTGGAAAGCAAGGGTAGAAACTCTTTCCCTCCCTGATAGGATGCGGGCTGGCAACTGCTGCTCTGAAGATGTGCAGCTGCCCCTCTCTGGAGAGGCCATGGAAGGGCTGTGATGGTCTACGGGAACCAGAGGAACGATGAGCTCAGGTTGGCATTTAAGCTTCATGGGAACAAGCAGAATGAAGAGCTCATAGTGGAGATGCAATTTGCCTGTGCCTGGCTCCTCCGATGAAATCCCAAGAAGTCCAGATGAAGCAAACACCTTCTCCCAAGAAGCTAGGAAAACCTCAGAGTCCTGAGCACCTGCACTTAGCCTGGAAGGGCCTGGAGGCAGCTCTAAATCCTCAGGTGAGGCAGCACTGAGGTCCTGGTATGAGAGCGCTGTGTAGCAGTGAGGGAAGGAAAAGGGAAGCAAAGGGAAGGCTGGGTCTTCCCTTTGGTCTTTGGGTGTGTTTTCCTTGGCAGCAACTGTACTGTCAGGGAAAACAAAAGCTCCCTAAATTGTTAAAACTGAAAATCAGGGACAAAGACTCTCTAACTAGTCAAAGTTACAAAGTGGTGTGTTCATTACGCCGGGGGGCAGCACAGGGGGGGGTCATTCCCGAAATGCGTGACCTGACCGCTGGCCAGGCTCGACTCGGCACGGCACAGCACAGCAGGATCCCGCAGGACAGGGAAGGGCAAGGCAGGCAGGGAAGGGCAGGGCAGGGCACTGGGAGCAGTGACAGGCTCTGTCCCCACGCTGCATCCCATGCCTGGGTAACCATTGGGGACAGAGAGGAAGGACATTGCTCTGTCTTGGCTGCGGAAAGGATGAAAAGGGGGAGTTAGAAAACATTAATTTGGACTCCTTTTCAGCAGACTAGCTGGTTTTATCTCACCATGTCTGCCTGTCTTAGCAGAGTTGGCACATTGCTCATGAATTGGAGTCAGCTATGGCAGCAGGAATGGGAAGCAATTTTGTCAGCATTGATATCAAAGCCAAAGTGCTGCCCCATGGATGGATGGTGCTTTCTTCAGGGGATTTTGGGCCTAGAGTTGTAGCAAACTCACACGGGTGTCTTCCCAAGCAGCGTTGCCTTTTTCTTTCCTCAGGAATCACCTCTTCTTTTTCTTCCCCCCAATCTGGGGAGAGTTCCCATGCAAATGTCTCCTGCAGCCAACTCCTGTCACTGTAGACTGACAAAGGAGATCTTGCAGTGGGGAGAGACTCCCTAGAGCTGCTGTGGAGAGCTGAAGGGGGAAGCTTTGTCCCTTAGTCTTGAAGTGTTGTTGGGGAGCTGCTTGTGCTCTGGGGGGCGGACACCAATGATGTTTATCCAAGCCTTGCAGGTTCTTTCCTGAGCTTGCTGACACACCACAGAGACTTTGGGGTTGTTGTACTGGCAAACAAATTTCAGTCTGGGCACTTCTTGAAATGCTTCAATTATTCTTTTTTTGCTTTTCTGCAGAAATGTTGTCATCATCTATTCCTTCAAGAGAATCTTTTCCTACTTTTTGGGGAATTCCTTTTGCTGCCCTCCCAGACCAGGCCAATTCCCAGGGCTCCTTCCCAAAGTGAGGTGCAGCCCATGGCCTCCACTCTCCAGCTGGAACAGAAGGAAGCACAGAGTTTGCGGTTGTGGGAGAGGAGCTTCTCTTTCCTGCCTGCTTTCCCTTTGGGACAGGTTGGTGTGTGCTCATTTGATAAAGGCAGGTTTAAACTCTGAAGCAGTTGTGTTTCAAACTGCTCCCTTCTCCAGCTCTTCTGTGGGTATCCTTGGACAAAAGGCCTCTTGGAGGGAGCTCCCAATGGCAGGTTAAGGAAGGAGGTTGATATTTCAGGGTTGTGACTGCTGAAAGCAGCTGGTTTCTGGAGGTGTCCAGAACTGGGAATGGCTCATTTTGTCTCCTGCCTGCAGAAAAGTAAGTTGCAAAGTAGGAATTTCATTTGTGGAGATGGCCACCAGGGGTGTTTGACAAGAGATGGGCTGGCAGAGAGGCAGGTGTCTTGCTAAAATGGCTGTGTGTTTGTTTTGATGGTGGAGAGGGTCAGAGATGCAGACACACCAGCTGAAGGAACAGTGTGATTTACTGTAATGCCAAAGTGTAAAAAAGAGTCAGGAAAGGATAATCTAAGCAATGCACCTCAGCATTATTACAAAAGGGTGCCTCTGGTGATTAAGGAAGATCCGTCACCAGGTAGCCCAATGGTTTCCCCTTCATCCAGAGCTGCACATCAGCTGGGGGAAGGTGTCCCAGCCCAGCCCTGCAGAGCCACGGCCGAGAACTGGGAAATCCTGCGGTGCCTCCACCTTTGGTGGCCACAAGGCTCCTGAGTGCGCTGTGAGAGTAGCCCGGCTCTGATCGTGCTTGGCAAGCAATGTGCCAGAGCTTCTGCTGGGGGCACAGCTGGTGTCATGCTCGTCTTGGTTTTCTCCCCGGGCCTGCCCAGGGCTCAAGGAGGAACCAAGGCCAGGTGTGGCCTTGTCCATTTTCCTCATGCAGAAAGGTGAAGACGTGTTTCACCAGTGAATGCATGCAACAATCCTTTTGATAGTAACACTTGGTTAAGGAGCAGATACGTAGAATATTGGGTTGGGAATGTCACCTAGAGGGCAGCTTTGGCTCAGGTCCTGTTGTTGAGGCTTCAGTCAGGGTCTGTTGTTCAGGCCTTGGTCCTTCAGTATTTTGTGGTGCAAATCATACCTGTGCAGAGCTGCAAACAACCGGGTCTATCATTAGCACATTTGAGACAGGGAACAGGATTAGCCCTGCAAGGCCAGGCTGGGGCCAAGAGCAGAAGGCCAGCACCCTGCTTTTGCCCCCAGGCAGCCCTGCAGAGCAAGCAGCCCCTCCTGCCCAGGGGCTGAGGTGCCCGAAGCTGCCTCCCCGCTGTGCAGCTCTGCAGAGCCCGCGGGGCGCAGGGTCCTGGGCAGCCAGGGCAGCCCGGCTGCCTTGGGGCACAAGGAGTGCCCCAGAGAGAAGCTGCTGCCCTTTGCTTTGGAACTGTTCCTCAGAGTCTTGTCAATAATCCACAGTGTCTGATGGGTTTTCCTTTCCTCTCCCAAGTTTAACACAGCTTTTTGAGAAAACTGACTGATGTAGCTGCTGGTGGTGGTGCTTTTGTCTGAAGGTAAGGGCAGGTGATTTGGACCAAGGACAGAGTCCATTGTTAACACCCCAGCTTTGCCAAGTCAAGAAAGCCATTCACAATTGGGCTACCACAACTGAGCTGTTTTCCTAGGTTTTGGAAAGCTACCACCTTAAGAAACCCAACAGATTTTCCTCCAGGAGGATACCAGCTGTAGCATGATTCCAATGTTTTCCACCCCTTTTCTGTGTCTTTTAAGAGTTCCTCAGTACCCAGCAGGAATGAAACGACCTGTGATAATGTGATTTGAGAGCTTTGTGTTGTTCGTTGCCACATGAGTGTTCATGACAAGCTGGACACCCCACTCGTGGCTCTGTCAAGTTAAATTTATCCCAATTCTGTGCAAACAGCAGCCCCGAGATGCTGAGAAGAGCAGGCACAGTGGGTGGGTGTGCATGCACACACCCAGAGGCTGACTGCTCTGTGGGCAGAAGGTTTTGAACTGTTGTAAATCATCACACTCCCAAGCTGGAGGAAGAAAACAAATCTATATGAAAAGATATAAATCTATATGGAATGAAAAGATATCAAAATGAATGAAATAATGCATATTAATTTATCATATCTGTAATTTAACACCTATATACTATTGCTGGTAGGGGGTCTCTGTAAAAATCATGATCATGACGGGGCTGCTGAGGAACGCGCCTCGAGCTGTTTGTTTTCCAGCATCAGTCTCATTCCATGGTTATGACAATGGGAAGATGCCAGCAGCTCACATCTCTGGCAGTGGGCAATGGACTTAATGATACAACTTACTTGAAAAGTTTTTTGACCAATCACACAAAGCAGAAGCATATTGACAGTAGTTCTACCCAACCACTATAAGCACACGTACCTTTGGTTAAAACACTGCTTGCTTATTTTGAATACAATACCTGCTTGTAAACCTTAAAACACAATGCACCGAGCTCCATTATTAAGCTTAGAAGTTCCTAATATCTTGCTAGAGATATTTTTTTGAAGCTTAGGGAGTCATTCTAGCCAAGTATTAATACACAGACCATTGTTCTATTTGTCCTTACTTTTCTACTTCTTATATAAGTTTTCTGCTGACAAATCTTATGGCTGCTGCTTAGCTTAATTGCAGTTCTGTTGTCTCTGAGGCCTGCCTTTTGCAGCTGTCCCAAAACCCTCTGATTTGAAGGAGTCCCACAATTCCCCCTCTGGGTACAACTAAAAAGAAACCTTTGTAACCATGTTGTTTATTAACTACCTTGCATTTCATAGCTTTACTATAGTATACCTGCTTATTTCTTGCTTAAAGCATCCTTTTTGCTCGCATTAAGCCTTGCTGTATTGCAACACAGCAATTTTAATGCTGTGGAAGTCAAGTCAGTTCAAAGGGCATAAGTCATGTCTGATAGCAATTACAAGTCGTTGTCCAAAAAAGTCTCGCCTGTTCCGAAGTTTTAATTCAAAACCTTCCTCCATGTCTATACCATCACCCATTTCAAGAACTCTCTGTGAATCCATTTCCTACCTCTCTGTCTTGTGTGATAAAAACTTCTTTGATAGTTTTGTCCATCATTTGTCACACACACCGACATATGCAAGGCATTACTATTACTATCACTACCAAAACACCCAATACATATAGAGACCTATTCTACAAAGTTCCCTTAGCCAAGGTGCAAAGCTCCA
Source organism: Melozone crissalis (assembly GCF_028551555.1). Taxonomy (NCBI): domain Eukaryota; kingdom Metazoa; phylum Chordata; class Aves; order Passeriformes; family Passerellidae; genus Melozone; species Melozone crissalis. Next base: position 613,568 of record NW_026535940.1, on the reverse strand, counting down.
TCCTTGGAACAAATGATCTAACCATGACCCACCATCTTCTTTAATTGGACTGTCAAATCTTTCAGCTTTTGTATGCTTTTGTGGATGGATTCAGAGTGATCAGACAGGTTCATGCAATGCAATCCTTCAAATTCCTCAAAACCAAGCCCATGTGCCTGTGAAAGAAAATCAATTGCTGCTCTGTTCTGTAAGGTTGCATGTCTGACAGCACTAACATCAGTCATCATGTCACTAATTGCAATGGAAGTAGCACTGTCTTCTTTCTTCAGCCAACAACCCAGTCGGTATAATGGTTTCAATGCCTCGCCCGAGGCAAGTAGATGTAGAAATAAAGTTGATGTACCTCATTTTGCAGGGCCCTAGGGTCTGAAATTGCTATTACAGGGGTTTTTTTTTATAATGATGGGCAAACCTTTTTTCTCTGTGTTTTCTCTTGATGGCTTTTTTAACGATAGGTGCTATCACAGTGAGTTGCCTGATGCTACATGGGCCACCTTTAATTTTTGAGGGAATGTCCTGCCAGGCTCTATCTCCACAAATGAGCCAATATTTTGTTGCTAATTGTCATGGGGACTCATCTAGGTCATCTACTTGTCAGCAGTTTCACCCTTAGGGGGCACTGGGGTAGTACAATTGCACCACAAACTTGAGTATCTGTCCTCAGGATGATGGGGAGTAACATTTAACTGTGGATCTCCCTGGTACTGAAACTCAGCACAAAATTCCATCACCAATGAACCAAGAATTCAAATTCTTGAGGTTCAGATGGTGCTTTAAGAAGATCAGGGGCCCAGTGATGTCAGCTGGTTATGGGATTGGTCTCGTTGGCAGCCTCACACCAATATTTGTCACGATTGGGTATTGGCTACTCCTTGGCTGGCACAGGCACACCGACCAAAAGGGTTGCAAAGGATTTGTCTGGGCTCAAATTGGTCAAACACATGGTGTCTGAGCCTGCTGACTTGGCTAAAGCAAGGCAAACATTCATTTTTGGTTGATCTACAGGCATGTATGCACAGCAAAAGCAAGCAAGCAAAACCAACAAGCGCCTGTATATCATTTGATCAAGCTCCATGTTCCTGCTCCGCTATTTTTTGGCAAAAGCTTCCCCATCTATTTCAGTTCTCAAGCAAATCTTTTAGCACTTGTTCAGGGACTGGCCAACTATAGGGCACTAAACTGTCCCTCTAACCTTCAATTTTTACAAATTTGGATATCTTAGAATTCTTTTGAACACAATGGACACCACGCTTTTGCTGAGGAGCTCTATGATACAAACCATTTTCACAGTCCAAAAATCAACATCAAACTCAAGATTTGTAGCTTTCACAGGTTGAACAGGGAACAGGTTGCATGCACCGTAGCTTCTCCATGCGGCTCACGTCTGCGTGCTCATTTCCCTGCTGTTGGAATTGTCGCTGCGCTATTGTGTATGAGACGGTTTCACGTCCTTCACAGGGAGCATCTTAGGTCCGGCACCTGTGCAACTGCAACATACCCTTTGCCCCAAGTGATTAGCGGAAATGGTCCTTCAATTTGTCCTTACTCAAGGTTTCTGATCAAAACAGAAGGATTTTCTTTCAATTTGGCCTGTGTGCTGTTTGAAAAGTGCCTAAAAATTGGAGGATTAGTTCCTGCAAATGAGCTATTCAAAACATAAAAACATATAAAGCTTTGCTCAACCTCATCTGGGTTGTTGCTTGAGCCACTCCCTCTTTTGTTGATCTAGAATGAGTTTAGAGTGTGGTGCGTCCTTTCAACAATTGCCTGACCTGTGTGGGAATAGGGAATTCCAAAATGTGGCGAACACCCCAGTCCATCAAAAATGTGGCCAATTTTTGAGCTGTGTATATGGGGCCATTTGTCAGTTTTCATCTCGTGGGGGATCAGTTTGGCGAGCTCTGGGCCCAGTGACACTGACAAGGACAAAAGCAAAGGACGAGAGGCGCTCTCTCTTCCTGGGACCAAAGTCCCCCATCTTTAATGGAGAACTCCAGGAGAGAAAGGGAGTGTCCAGGAGAGGAAAGAAGATGTCCAGAGGAGGATAGAGAGCGTCCACCTCATGGCAGGGGATTTGAAACCCTGGGGGAGGAGGGTGGGTAGAAAGGAACTAGCATAATTCAACATAATAAATCACCACACTGAAGTTTTCTGCATAAATTGCTGCACTTGTTGCAAACAAAATCCTAAAATCTCCCCAAACACAACCGTGCAGTCCCAAATGACCACAATGTGGGAGAAAAACCACTCAACCCCCCTGTATACCCAGGCACCAGGTGTCACAGGGAGCACCAACCCCTGCAACTAGAAAGTCCACGCACACAGGCTCACTGGGAAAGGAGTATATCTTTATGAGGGGACAGAGTGCTCACTTTTCTCAACACAACACACACCATCCACCACATCAGCATCCACCCACATCATCTTCCTCAAACATTCACACACTGAAAACACAACCACAATTACAACCCACAGGAAAAATAGCAGCAATGAAACAGGATTTGCTCAATTCACCCCCAGAATTGCTAGCAGGTCCTTATTGACACAGCAAATCCTTTCTGCCAGCAGCCAGACCCAAACCCAAACTGTACAGGCGTACGTTGTGCACAGGACATCTCTGTGTGACTTGTGAACAGCCCTTCCCCTGCATACACCTTACGGGTTACTTTATACAGAGTTAAACGTTCCCTTTCTCCACAGTCCCAGCAGTCTTGTCTGTCCCCCTCGAGGAACAGTCGAGAGCGGAGGTGCCTCGAGGAAAGGAATGTCCTGGCAGTGCCCAGAGACGTCCAGAGCCCGGTTGTTCTCGCTGGAGCAGAGAAGCGTTCCTGCCACGGTCACCAAATGAGGTGAGGAATACAACTCACCAGAGTTCAAGGTAGAGGGGGGTGTGTTTATTACAGCGCCAGGCACACGAGGAGTTGTCTCTTAAAGACATGTGTGAAGAATCACTGCCGCTCTACTTATCTAAAAAAGTGCTACATATTCATATAATTCCCAAAATGACTAATACATATTCATTAGGTAACACTGCCTACCCTCCTTTGTATTAAAATATATTGTAATTGAGTCCAAAGTTCCTTCACATTTCTGCAGTCTTTCAATTCAAAAGGCTTGGTGGGTTTTAAAGTGGGGAATGGCCTCCTTCAGATTAAGGCCAAGACGTCTTCCTCAATTTGACCTCTTTCCTTATGACCTGTTGGCAGGCTTTCACACCCCTTGGCTAAAGCTGAAATTTCGGGGCCCAGGTGCAGGCTACGGTCCTCTTCTTTGTCACAAAGAAATCCGCTTCCCATCCTGCTTCTTTAAACACAGTAAAGATAGGCAAGTGATATATTACCCTAGCCTTAACTACCTTATCTGCTAAAAATTAACTATCCCATATTATTTCTACTCTTCTTGCTATACTCTTTCTGCCTAACCAAATCTTGCTAAAATTTTAACTCTTCCACTTCTTTTCAATCCTGGATTCATTGGCCTCATCTCACACACCAGCCATGTGTGAGCCGATGCTGTAACTGGGAAATTCCACTCCTGAGCAGGAGATACAAGGCCTGGTTCTGAGCTGGAAGGGTGAGAAGGATGAGATGCACAGCGTTTTGATCCAGGGGATGTCCTGAAAGTGCACTGCCTACCTGCCCCTGCTGCCAAGCACCACGCTCCACCTCCTTCTCCTGCTCAGCAGATTTTTAGGAATCCAGGGCTTGGTATATATAATTTGCTACTGCAACAAATAGAATGAATTTGCTTTGCAATCCCAGTTTTGTCCTGGGTTATTTTGTGCATGGGTCTCCTCCTGAACCTGTGTCAAAGACTGGCAGGGACTAAAGGACACTCCTATTCTCATGTCAGTAAATACGGAGAAGTGATTTAAGTATCAATAAGTCAAAAGGTATCAATGAGTAAATCAAACAATTTGGGGGAATATTTAGCCTGTGAGTTTCAGCAAAGTATTGAATATGTCTTAGATCCATGGATACAAACTAGTAATTGAGATTGCTGGGTGTGCACGTGTTGGGGAAGTGACTCCCCAAACACCCAGTGCTGAGATCAAGGATTGCCTCTTTTCTAACCCTGACCTGGCAGCAGGGATTGGGCCCTGCTTGGTAACGTTCATTTTGAAGACTTCTGTTGAGCAGGTAAGAATGGTCAAAATGAAGTCTTTCCAGCTGTTTCCCTTTGGTTCACCTGTTTGAGGGTTAAAATTCTGTGCTGCAGGTGTGCTGGGTGTGTGCAGAGCAGTGCAGCCCCAGAAACCCCTTGGCTTGCCCACAAGTCATCATGCCTTGTTGCCAGGTGTGCCCACCTGTGGCAGGAGAAGGAGCCCGCAGCGCAGTGGGCACCGTGCCCTGCCCAGCCGGGGCTCTCTGGCACAGAGCAGCAGCAGCGCCAGCGCCGTTCAACCCGCTCCTGCCTTGGCTTCCCCTGGCACACAGAAGCCTCTGGAAATCAGCACCACCAGTGGCGTTCCCAGCTTGGAGCAGCTGCTGCTGGCGGGCAGATGCTGCCAGTTCGACTGCTGCCAAAGGGGAAGAAAGGCAGAGATGTACATGCACCAGAGCCCTGGGCATGTCCAATAAAGGTGCAAATATGTGGGGAGATTTGTTTGGAAGCATTTCAGCTGTGATGCCAACAGTGGCTTCTCTCCTGGTTCTGTGTATTCTAGACGAGTAATGCAATGGTTGGCTCTGACAATTATAAAGTAAATGTTATGTGGATGTTCAAATATGTAGTGATGGTATTGTAATATATCCTCCCATAGTCCTCTTTCCCATCCCTCTTGTAATAGCCTTGGTAGTCAGGGCATTTGAGGAGGGCTGGCTTGCGACCAGCAGGCAGGGTGTAACAACACCTGACCTCCAGTCAGGATGCAAGAAAGTAATCTCCACCAATGGACAGCAGAGAAAGAGTTGACTGACAAAACTTTTGGAGGAGCTAAGGGTATAAAAGGCAGAGCATCGTTTTGTAGATGAGCACATGGCTGCTAGTCACTGAGACTCCCAATGCTGCAATTTTTCCCTTTTCAGTCCTTTGTTAAGGTTTAATAAACCTTTAAAATTTCAAAAGTGAGAGTCATTTCTCACATGTGCAATGCTGTGTGCCATTTTCTTGGTCTGGTTTCCTTTGCTTGTGTCCCATCTGAGTGCTCAGCTGGGGTACAGGCTGTAGGTGCTTGGGGCACTGTTGGAGTTCCTCTTGGATCCCCTGAACAACAGGGTTTGGCCCATGAGGGGATTTTGTGCTGCTTTGTGACAGAGAAGAACTTCCCAGGCTCTTTTGTGTTTGCTGTAGGGGAGGTTGGTTATTGCTGTGCATAAATTCACAGACGAAGGTGGAGCGTTTGCTTTGTGATGTCAGGGCATGGTTGCCACATCGTCATAGTGGCATCAGAAGGTTGCCTTGGTGCATGGAAGGCCTGAGTGTCAGAGCAGCCCTAGCGCTTGCTCATGTCAGGAGAACCCTCCTGGCTGGGGAATTTGTCAGTGGGTAGCTGCCCACTGACAAGAGCCTTGTTTTTTCTATATTTACCTAACTTTCAAAAAGGACAATGCTTCACCATCTGGCCAAGGCAGCTTTTGCTGTGTATGGCATTTCTTTCTCCATTTATTACGTGACACACTTCACCCGTAAGTAGAGATTTCCCTTCTACTTAGGTTTGGGTGTAACCTCACCTGACTCTTGCATGTCTTCCTGCTCTTTCTTGGTGACTGAGTTTCTGATTTTGAAAGAGAAAGAGCATTAGGATGCCACTGGTTTTGTAAAGCTCCTGTCAAGAGGTTCAGCTAAAAGGGGGTGTCTGTAGCCACAGGGGCAGCATTTGCAGGGGAACCTGCAGGGCTTCCGTTCCCTCCACGGGAGAGTCTGTGGCAGCAGAGTCTGTCATTTCCTCAGTTTGCTGGGACAAGCAGGACAACTTCCAAAATGCAGACTGGGAGGCCCTCTCAGAAGGCCTTCTAAAGACTTTGTAGGTCTCCCCAGAACTCAGGGAAAGCTTCTTTTATTCTAAATTTTGTAATGAAAGGATTTGACTGTCTGTTTTGACCCTTGACTGAGTGCTAAAAGAGTGATTCCCTTTGCAGTGAAGTGCAACCGCCAAAGCAGTGAGTGTCTGCTCCTGAGCCTGGAGCTGCTGCTGTGCTGTTTCACAATAGAACTGCCACAGCTCAGGGGGATTTGGGGCAAGCTTTTCTGGGTGACTGTTTTCAGCAACTTAATGGGAATAAGTGCATGCAACTTCTTTTTTGAAAAAAGTACCTGAAAGACAAGAGAACAAAAGCTGCTTTATCTGTTGGACAGAACAGAAGCATTGAGTGTTGAAGAACAATTTGCATTTTCTTGATCATGTTTGTATTCATTTACTGACTAGACAGGCCAAAGTGTAGGCACAACCAACATTATTGTCCTGATCTCTTGCTGGCTGTGTGAAAGAACTATGTCATGTGGAGGGATGTTGATAAAGAAAAATACTCTCTGTTTGGGTTGACCTCTTCTGTTGGATTCACAGCCCAGGCAGTTTTCTCACAGCACTTGTTCATTTTCCCTTGCCCACTCCAGGTCACCTGAAGCGTGTATTCAGAGGTGCTGATCCTGAGGTGAGTGAGAAAGGAACATTTCATGTTCCTGGTGCTTAGGAATTGAAGAGCAAGCTGTGAGCTTGGTCTGTGGCACTAGAGTGTAGAGGGCCAGCTGGGTAGGCTGAAAGAAAATCCATTTCCATGTCTGCAACAGCAATAACAAAGGCATCGCTGGCTATTTCCTAATTTTCCATTTCAGAACTTTCAAGGAATGAAAAGCTCATTTTGCAGAGAGAATGTTGCTTCTTGATAGTAGCAAGGGTGTAATGTCTAATTCAGAACTATTAGCAATTCTATTCAATTAGCCCATTTAAATTTAGATGCAGTGACTTAGAATCCCATTGTTATAAAATTTTCTGATTTGTCCTTAGAAAAGCTGGTTGTAGAAATAGAGGTGAATAGAATAAAGTGCGGAATAGAAATAAGGTTATCAATGATAGGTAACTTTCTGTCCCTCACACTGCTGTCTATCCACAGATCCCAGAACCAACAGCAGTCTCTCCTCTGGCCCCCTCTGCTCATGGAGAGGAGGCCGAAGAGGAGGCAAATGAGGTGGATGAGCGCCGGCCTCCAGCTGTGCTCACACCACAGCCTGAACATTCTGAGCCAGTAAGTGCCAGCTGTGTGTGCTGCTGTCTTTAGAGCAGGGCAGAGCTGCAAGTTTCTGACCAGCCAGCACTTGCTGCTGCTGGCTGAGGATGCTGAGTGCTGGAGTCCTGCCAGGGCCTGGTGATTGCCCCCAGCCTGTGACCGCTGGACAATGGGCTTTGGTCTGTCACGTTTAGGCACCAGCATCCTGGCATTTTGATAGGGGCCAGCCTGAAGCACAAAGGCTCCCTGTTCCCAGAGCAGGGAGCATGTCAAAGACACTGTGCTCAGCCTTGTTGGATACACAGGGGACACTGTGGCGTGGAGAGACCTGTCCCCCTGCACAGACTGGCCAAGTTGCTGCAGGCACTAAAAAATGTTGATCTGACCACAAAAGCTCTTGGTGGTGCTTTGTCCCCACAAACTTCTTGGGTGTGCTTACTTGGGCATATTTCAGAGACACACTGGGGATGTAGAGTTGCTGCTTGAAGTCAGGGATTTTGGTGCCTTTGTTGCCAGGTTGCTCTTTTGCACCTTCAGGCAGAGCAGCCGGTAGCAGAGCAGACAGGTGCTCTGAGTCTGCCTGTTTCTTGGTCTTTGATAAGCTGCAAGGAGATGACTGTGTTGTCCATGAAGCTGTGGGGGACCATTCTTGTCTAGTGTGGCAAAAGAAACAAAGGGAGTAGTTCTGAACCCTTCTTCTGAGGCAAAAACCAGACACTGCATGTGTCTGTTGATACCTTCTATTGTGTAGTTTGCTTTAAAAACTGCATTGGAGCCTAGAGTGGGAGCAAAGCTGCAAGTCCTTGACTGCTGTCTTGTGATGCTAAACCCAGGGTGTACACCTTGCAATGGTGCCTGCAGTATCTGAAGTGCAATGGGCACCTTTGTGGCTGGGGAGCTGCGTGGGCCAAAAGGACGCAGGGCTGGCGGCCTTGAGCAGCTGCAGAATGGGCAGCGTGGGGCCAGGGGGCCAAGAAGGCCAAGGGCACGGTGGCTGTGCCAGCAGCAGTGGGGCAGCAGGAGCAGGGCAGGGAGCGTGGCCTGTGCTGGGCAGCGCTGCGGCCACAGCTGGAGTGCTGTGTGCAGCTGTGGGCCCTGGGAAGCAGAAAGTCATGGAGGGGCTGCAGCGTGTGCACAGAAGGACAGGGGAGCTGGGCAAGGGGGGGCAGCACAAGGCCAGGGAGGAGGTGCTGAGGGAGCTTTAGCCTGGACAATGGGGGCTGCTAAGGGACCTTCAGGCAGACTGCCATAGATCCCTGCCTTAGATCCATAGAGCCAATGCTCAGCACAAGGGCTGTTTCCCTGCAAAACATCCCTTCACTGCATCCAAGTGCTTTAGACACTGGAGTGGGTAACACTTTCCTATTTTGTTGCTTAATTGTTTGTTTTCTAGAAGGAGAAGCCTTGTGTAATTTCTCCTTCTCCAGGGAGCAAGGGAGCTTTTTCTCAATCTTTCCTGCCCTTTTCCAGCACTGGCAGAAACACATCACTTTCAGGTTAACGGCGCCTGTGTCTTTTGGCATTCCAGGGAATCAGTGTGTGTTGTGTTTGGGAATTGAGCAGGAAATCAATGCCCTTGCATTCCAGCTGGTGCTCAGAGATTAGAGGAGCTGGAGGGGCTGGGCTGCATTTCTGACTCCAGCCACTTTAGCCCCATCAGTGTGGTCGACTCCAAGAGAAGAACTTGCCAGAGCACAGATGCACAAAGAGTGCAGTTCCCAGTGCAATGCTCTGGGTCTGGTTGCATTCCATAAGGACCCACACGCTCCAGATTCCCCAAGAGTGTGGCTTACTGAAGCAACAGGAGAGCAAGTTCAGGATGGCTGCTGATCGGGGCACTGCTACCGAGTGCTGATGTGTGTAGCGACAGAAAGGACAGTATTGATTCAGGGTTACCCCCACGTGGTGAATAATGTGCTTTGACTCTATGATTTAGAAGGTTAAACAAATGCTTTCTTAAGCTGTGGTATATTACACTAGTACTATATTAAAACTATACTATGGAGGTACTATACTTAAAAGCTACTAAAGAAAAACTTGTGACAGTCTCCAGACAGTCACGACACAGCTTTTATCTAATTAGCTAATCAAGCTAAACAACTATCACTAAAATCCAATTAACAAATCACTTTCAGTAAACAATTACTAGAACACATTCTACATGTACTAAACAACAAGACCAGCAAGTAGAGATAACAATTGTTTTCTCTTCTTCTCTAAGTTTCTCACTACCTTCCCTTAAAAAAAAACCTAGGAGAGAGAATTATATCTCTCTCTGTTCAAAGAATGTAAATACCACAGCACAGTAAAGAGAGATTATAAAAGTGAGATCTGTCTATCTGTCTGTCTATTTGAATCTTCCTGGTTCTGCTCCAAAGCAGTGGAAGATGCAAAGCTCACCTAAAGGCACCCTTCAGAAGAGGAGTAGAGACAAGTTCCACTGACTGATCGTGAGCAGGCAGAGATGTTTCCCCCTCCAGAGATGGTTGTTTTTTTCCCCTCATGTTTTCCTGCTCCAGCCTTTTCTGACCCGAAGCCTTCATTTGTCCTTTAAATTTTTGCATGTCCTAAGGGAGTGGAACTATCCCATGCTGTAGCTGGGGTCTGGTGACTTTGCTCATAAATGCATTACATGACACATGGTTTCCTTCACTGGCATCCCCAGGGCTGTGTGAGTGCATTCATTAATGGGGCCTTATGAGAAACTCTGTTACTGCTGGTCAGAATTCTCAGTTGACAAAAGAGGGAGAAGAAACACCTTGGTCCTCCTCCATATACTGAGATGGCCGTAGAGGTTCTCTGACTTCCATCAGAGATCTTTGCATGCATCCTCATCTCCTGAATGACCCGGTTTTCTAACAAGAGTGTAGATGTCAGGAAGGAGGAATGCCGGTGCAGGCCTGAAGAGAAGGTGAACCCCAGAAGTGTCTCTCACAAGGAGTGAGCTCACCCAGGAAGCCCCTGCGGAGCCAGGATGGAGCTGTGGGACAGGGCGGGGTGTCAGTCACTACTGAAAAACAAACAGGACATGGCAGAAGCAGAGGGAGGCCCTCACCAGACCCTTGAGAAATGCCACCCCTTCCCTGTCAGCTGCCTGAGAGGCTGTTGGGGCTTCAGTCCCAGTGGCCCGTGATTGTAGGGCCAGGGTCACTTTGGAATCTGTGCCTCCCCACCCAGGAGAGCAGCAGCACAGTGCTTTGGGAACGTGTGAGCCCAGCAGCCTTTGAGTCTTGGCCCACAAAGGGCGTATGGGAAGTTGAAACCCATCTTGTCTTGCTTTCTGTGCAGGTGCTTCTAGAGAAAGAGCAGGAGCACACTGCCTTATCTGAGATGCCATGCCAGACTCAGGGAGAGCTGTTCCCTGCCCGAGGGCAGGAAGAGCAGCTCAGGCAGCAGGTGGAAGAGCCACAGGAGAATGGCCAGGTGAGCCTGACTGGCCAGGGGACAGAGGGAAGGGCAGGAAGAGGGGCGTAAACCAGAGCTCCTGGGACTGAGGAGGCCAGGAGTCCCACAGGCACTGGAAGCACAGAGCCTTGCAATCTGCAGAGATCAGCACCAGGACAGGATGGTTACAGTGGAAACAGAGCTGGGTAGGGAAGCAGAAAGAAGGGGCTGAATAATGTGATTTTGAGGCTAAAAGAGGGAAAAGCTGAGCCTGATGGCAGCTCTCAGTCACTGGCTCTGCTTTTGTGTGTACATCAAGGCAGAGCCACAAGCAGAGCTGCCTGAAGCTCAGAGTGCCATCATGGCAGCGAAGAGGAGGAATGAAGACATCCAAGAGGAGAAGAATCTCCCTATGCAGAGGGGCAATCAACAAAAACAGGTGAATGAAGGAATGGCAGCCACTCATGAAAGAGAGTCCTTTCCATTGTTGTTTACAGAAAATTGACAAACAGCTGGAGGCACAGCTGCAGGAAACTGAGGCTAGGATCAAGGTAAGGAAGAAGAGGCTAGACGAAAAGATTAAAATTATCAAAGAGAAAATGAATTGCCTCCTTCAGGAGCAAAAGGCTCTAGAAAAGCATGTAAGTGAAATAGCAATAGGCACTGCAGTCACCCAAGGGGTGGTTTCTGCCCTCCTTGCCTTTCCAGTGCAGAGCAGCAGGGGGTGGGTGATGCCTCTGAGTGCCATCCTGATGAGGCCTCTGTCAGAGCTGCTCTCAAGGACACTTCCTGCTCTGCTGGATCTCAGCTGATGCTCTAGACAGTGGCATTACTCCTCTGGCCATTTAGCCAGCAGTCATCTGAATGAACTCCTGCTGGCTTCTTCCTGGTGGCCTTGTTTCTTGAGGTGTTTTTGCAGTTCACTCACATAGATTTGGAATACGAGCTACAAGCTGTCTGTATCCCTTGTGAATGCTCCTGTCCTTTTCTTTACTTTCTTCCCAGTCGATGACTCCTGGCTGACGGGGACAAGCTGTAGGCTCTGACTGCTTTGTTCTGTTTGACTTGAGGTGGAAGTGTCGCCATCCTTCCTGGCAGCCTGCAGAGAATTCCAGCAAATGACGGGCAACCAAGAGCCCCGAGGCTGGCATGAGGCCCAGGAACTGAGCCATCCAGAGATGCTGCAGGATAAGCTCGTCCCGAGGAAGGTGCAGAAAAAGAGAATTTCATGGCAGGAGGTAGAACATTAGAATGAGGAGCTGCAAATGTATCTGCAGACCTAGGAGGGGGAAAGGAGTCTTTGGGAGGAAGTGGAGCGGTCTTTGCTGCAGTCATCCTTTAGAACAAGAAACTGGCTATGAACTCGAGTAAAACCAGCCTTTGGTTTTGACCATTTGGTTTCACAAGTGGACATCCAAAGCAACCCAGTTGAGCTGCATGTGGCTGACAGCAGCTTCCTAAGGGCTTGCATTTCAAATGGCAATCTCTCTTGCATTTCAGGGCAATCTCTGCCACACCTTCCTGACATCAACTCATTTCTTGTCTCAGATCTACACCAACTCTGACACTGAAGCTGCTGCTGAAGCAGCAGTGCCGTTCCAAGGAGCCTTTGCTCCCCAGCTGAAGAAGTGGAGCCTGAGCCCTTGGTTCACCTCCCGTGCTGACCCAGCTGCTGCTCAGCAACAGGAGATGGCGGGTGACTCCCTGGAGCAGCAGAGTACGTCTGGTATCTTTCTTATCTGAGGGACAGTGTGTTGTGTGCACGTGTCAGCATAGCTCTACCAAAGGGTTCTGCTCAGTTTAGTGTCACAGAAGTGCTGGCAGTGCTCCGAGGCAGCAAGAGAGAGCTCTGGGTGTTCCTGCTGCCTCTGAGGGCAGCTTAGACTGGCTGGAGTTTACCTGGGCTTCCCTCTCTGCCAAAGGCAGAAGCAGGGATTGTTCCTGGATCAGCAGAAGGCTGTGACTGCTTGAGTCCTAGCCACTGGCAGAAGCCCTGCTGAGATCAGTCTCTAGGAGAACACATCAAGCCCTTTGTGATTCTGCAGCACAACCCAACGAATCTGCTTCTTGCCCGTAACAGCTGCCAGTGCTGTGCTCTCAGATAAGATCTGGTAGGGTTGAGAAGAGAGCCCAGTGGATTCTGTGTCTACCATCACCTGTTGGGACAAAAAGGGCACAGATCTGCGCCTCGGTGTGGCTGATCTCAAAGCCCATCCTGTTGTGTCCTGAATGAGGGCAACAGGGTGAAGAGAATCGGCGCGGTTCTTCACGCGGGGCATGGGCAAGGGCGTCTTTGGGCTCAGCCTGCTCATAAAGGGTGAGGGTCCTGATGCTGAAAGCCCCGTGGGGATTGGTTCTAGCATGAGCTGCTCTGGTTTACAAATGCAGAGGCGTTCTTCTGGCAAACTGCTGCAAGGTGGAAAAGATGGGAACACTTGGCAATATTCCTCCTGTTCTGAACTTGGCATCTGTTCAGAGGAATTGATTCTAGATGTCCAGGTGAATTTAATCTTAGCAAGTAGGAAACCTTTTCTAAATCTCACAGTGTTCATTCCCAAGAAAACAAAGGTACTGTTAGTTCCAGCTCTCCTTAATGTTTCTAGATGACAAACTTACTTGCCTTGGTCGGTATTCTCTTCTGCTCTCAGTCTCCTCTGAATGTATCTCCCGGTGCTTCCCTGTGTGTCTGCTGTCAAGCGGTCTCTCCCTTCAAAGGACGCTAGAAATCAGTCTCTGTGCCAGCCACTTGTGCTGTGGGCATGCTGTTCTTTTCTTGTTGTTCCAGTTGCTGTTCCTGTTGTTGTTAGCCAGCTGTTCACCAAGAAAGGGCTCAGAGCCCCAGACAGTGGGGCTGCCTTTTGTATCTCCTAGAAGGTGGGATCTCTGCTTTAAAGTGAACATCTTGCATTTTGTTTCCCTCAGGGAGAATGGTGAAGATGGAAAATCCTATTCTAAAATACATTGAACTGGAAAATACTGGCAGTGGGTGAGTCCAAGCAATGTTAATTGTACAAAACT